>NC_135234.1:613303551-613995051 GCF_051348905.1 Ranitomeya variabilis
CACTCTACACAGTAACAGGACCGCCCCCCCCATTTAAAACAGTGTCCTCAAAAAATAAAATAAATACATAACTGCAGTAATAATATCCCTTAATTAGCCTCTATGGTAATAATAATATCCCCCATCCTGGCCCCGTGTATCTCATTCCTGGCTCCAGCCATATGTTCTCCCATCCTGCCCTCATGAGTATCCATCCTGCCCCATTTGATCTCCCCATCCGTCTCCATTGTATCCATCCTGCCCCATGATCCTGCACAATCTGTCTCCAATCCTGCCCCATGTCTTTCATTCTGCCCCGTGTTTTCAATCATGCCCCGTATCTACGTTCTGCCCCTGTCTTCAGCATCTCTGCCCCAAGTGTCCAGCATCTCTGCCCCAAGTGTCCAGCATCTCTGCCCCCCAATGTGTCCAGCATCTCTGCCCCCAATGTGTCCAGCATCCTGCCCCCAATGTGTCCAGCATCTCTGCCCCAGTGTGTCCAGGATCTCTGCCCCCAGTCTGTCCAGCATCCTGCCCCCAATGTGTCTAGCATCTTCCCCAGTGCCCAGCAACCTGCCCCAGTGTGTCCAGCATCTCTGCCCCCAATGTGTCCAGTATCTCTGCCCCAGTGTGGCCAGCATCTCTGCCCCCAATGTGTCCAGCATCTCTGCCCCAATGTGGCCAGCATCTCTGCCCCCAATGTGTCCAGCATCTCTGCCCCCAATGTGTCCAGCAATCTTCCCTAGTGTCTCCAGCATATTTCCCCCAGAGTGTCCAGCAATCTGCCCCAGTGTCTCCAGCATCCTGCCCCCAGTGTGTCAAGCATGCTGCCCCCAGTGTGTCCAGCATTCTGCCCTCAGTGTGTACAGCATCCTGCCCCCAGCGTGTCCAGCATCCTGCCCCAATGTGTCCAGCATCCTGCCCCAATGTGTCCAGGATCTCTGCCCCCAGTGTGTCCAGCATCTCTGCCCCCAGTGTCCAGCATCCTGCCCCAGTGTCCAGCATCCTGCCCCAGTGTCCAGCATCCTGCCCCAGTGTGTCCAGCATCTCAGCCCCCAATGTGTCCAGCATCTCTGCCCCCAATGTGTCCAGCATCTCTGCCCCCAATGTGTCCAGCATCTCTGCCCCCAATGTGTCCAGCAATCTGCCCCAGTGTCTCCAGCATCCTGCTCCCAGTGTGTCCAGCATTCTGCCCCCAGTGTGTCCAGCATTCTGCCCCCAGTGTGTCCAGCATCCTGCCCCCAGTGTGTCCAGCATCCTTCCTTAGTTTGTCCAACATATTGCCCCCAGTGTGTCAAGCAATCTGCCCCCAGTGTCTCCAGCATATAGCCCCCAGTGTTTCCAGCATTCTGCCCCAGTGTGACCAGCAATCTGCCCCAGTGTCTCCAGCATCCTGCCCCCAGTGTCTCCAACATATTGCCCCCAGTGTGTCCAGCATCCTTCCCCCAGTGTGTCCAGCAATCTGCCCCAGTGTGTCCAGCAATCTGCCCCAGTGTGTCCAGCTTCCTGCCCCCAGTGTCTCCAGCATATTGCCCCCAGTGTGTCCAGCAATCTGCCCCAGTGTCTCCAGCATATTGCCTCCAGTGTGTCCAGCTTTCTGCCCCAGTGTGTCCAGCATATTGCCCCCAGCTTGGTCAGCATTTCTGCCCCTAGCTTGTCCAGTATTTCTGCCCCCAGCATGTCCAGCATTTCTGTCTCGGGATCGCCACTCTAAAAAAAAAAAAAACACGAGTTCTTACTTAACAAGCCGCGCTCCTGCGGCGGCCGGCGGGCGAAGCTTCCTCCCTCCACTCAGGTGAAGCGTGCACTCGCCGGCGGCTGACAGTGACGTCAGATGCTGGCGAAGTGCGCCCTGCGGCACACGCCAGCTGCCAGCCTCCGATTGGCTGGCGGCTGTTAACTATTGACGTGCGGGCCCGCACCCGCACATCAATTGCCTTACTGCCGCACCACCTGTAGGGGGGGCCGGTGAGCAGATAAGACGGGGCCCGATGCGGGCCCCCTCTGCCCGCCGGTCCCATACGCCATCGTAAAGAAAAAGACGTGCACTCTCACTAATGGTGGTGCAGACTGAACGTGGAGGGATACTCCAGAATATTGTCCTATACAACAACAGTCGCACACAAGTAAAAGATTTTCAAATTTTGCTTAGGTTGAAAAGCGTGTTTTTCTTTATTATAAACACCAAACTGAAGATATCACCGCAGTGTCATTAAGGTAGGTAACGTTTCGACCCACAGGGTCTTTCTCAAACCTTACTTCAAGTGGTAGAAACAGGGGCACAAATCCCTGGTGGGGTGTTGGAGTCCCGTTAGGGGCTATAGCAAAGGAACTGCTGGTGTCTGCGGCGGTGGTGTGTGTCACCCCACACCACTGGGCCCTGGGCTACCGGCCAGATTGACCCTATTATAATCTGCTCCTGCTAGACACCAAGTCTTGGAATCCCCAGGGCTTACAGAACAAATATCTGTATGTAACAGTTCGTAAGGTGCTTCTGCCTCCTCCACCTCCTCTAGGGCCTCACCTGCACCCTCAGCCTCACCCTTAATGAAACACACGTTCCAACACTGCAGAAAGAATCCCCCCACCTCTGTACTGCGCAGCCAGGGCTCACAGCAATCAGGCAGTGTTTACATTAATATGCCTTGGAGATGACAGTCATACAGAACAGTTGTGGATAACTATCCATGCCGAGTTTGAGCAATGGCTGTTTTTACTTAACCTGGAGCCAAGGAAGGCAGTGTGCAATAATGGTGCAATCCTGGTGGCAGCCCTACACCGGATCAACCTTACACACGTGCCTTGCATGGCTCACATCCTCAGCCTGATGGTACAGCAATTCCTTGGCTACTGTCCCAGTCTGGATGCGCTGCTGTATAAAACACTGTCGTTGTCTTCTCTTTTCCACCATTCCACTTCAATTGGTATAGAGATCTTTTGGACTACTGGTTAACCGGTTGATATGCGATATGACCACACAGTGGAATTAAACTCTACACATGTTGCAGTGTAATGGAATTTCCCATTCATTTCTAGGGATGAGCAAACCCGATCTCTAAAAGGCCTAAAGTTAAAGTGGACACATTTCCTTTGTATTTTAGGCAAAATACTGAATATTGTCATTTTTTATATTTGAAAAATTACAAAAAGGAAAATGGGCCAATTCAAAAATTTAGGCAAGCTGCATGGCACTTTTTGTAGCCAGCCAAAATGTATTATTATGTGAGGGATTACCATCTATTCATCTTGCATGCACTGCATTTGAGGTCTAGATTTTCAATAATGTTCAGGTCAAGGAACTAAGAGCTATTGTAAAATCTTCAGCTTCCACCTTTTGAGGTAGTCTATTGTGGATTTTGACATTTGTTTAGAATCAGTATCCATTTGCAGAAGCCATCCTCTTTTCAACTTCAGCTTTTTTTTTTTTTTTTTACAAATGGTGCTGTGTTTGCATCAACAAATTGTTGAAATTTCATTGAATTCATTCTTGTCAAATGTTCCCTGTGCCATTGGCTGCAAGACAACCTCAATGCCAGGATTCGAACCCATCAGTTCCTGTGCACCAGATGGCAGCTCTTCCCTCTGAGCACTGGACAGGTCCGTGCTAACCCAAATGCTTGTACCTATGTTGTTGCTGATGTCTCCACCCTGAGTTCCTGTTGGTCGCCACCCTGAGTTTCTGATTGGCTCCATCCTGATTGAACACCCTATTTAAACCTGGCCTTGCTCTCCTTCCATTCGTGATTATTGAGCTACCAGTCTGTAGTCAAGCTTCCTTCCACCTGCTGCTTCTTCAAACGACATTGCTGCTCCTGATATCGACCTCTGGCTTCCCTGACTACGATTCCTGCTTATTACTTCAAACGACATTTATGCTTCCTGGTAACGACCTCTGGCTTCCCTAACTACGATTCTTGCTTATTCCTTCAAACAACATTGCTGCTCCTGGTAACAACCTCTGGCTTCCCTGATTACGATTCCTGCTTATTCCTCAAAACTTAATTGCTGTTCCTGTGTACTGACTCCTTGACTATTCCTGACTACACTACCTGCCGGTGCTGCCGCTAGTGGTTGCAATATCACTACTCCAAACCAGGTCAGTCCATAACACCCAAAGCATGATTGATCCACCCTCAAGTTTAAGACCCTGGAAAATATTATTGGAGCCTGGTTTTTATGGTCCCCAATCATGTGATTGCTATTAATCAACATAAAGGCGATCAAGTAAAAAAAGTGCAATCAGAATTAAAAATAATTTCCCTGTCCTCTCACATGATCTAATATCAAATCGATCAAAAGTGGTGCACTCTATCAAGTGGATGGTGCTCAAAGGAATAAAGTCAAATATGAAAATGGTCACCCTTGGCACTCTATCAGTCAATAATAAGTTCAATTTTCAAGTGATTTCAAGTTTTTAATGAACAGCCAACATCATAGGATAACAGACATAATTTCATCCAATGTTTCGGCAGCATTTGCCTTGATCAAGGAAGTCTATGAACATTGAAACATAAATGAACAACTTATGATTAACATCATCATATACATCGAATCCAAAAACACGGAAAAGAGGTTAAATAAAGTATAATAAAATATAGCAAGCAGCTGTATATTTCCATATGGATAAATAAAGTATCGCATGAAGGTAATGAGGTAAGTATCCAAAACTAATTAATAATAATATTGAAAATAATATTGAAAATAGACCAAACAGATGGGAGGACAGATAAAAGATCCTAAAGTAAAAGTAATGTAGGAAAAGAAAGTACAGCACGTAAAATTGAAGTGCAATATTATTCCCTACAAGAATTCAACAAAATAGCCAGTGCATTCCGTAATGCAATAAAAGAGAAATGCAGACTGTAAGAAATCATAATAAAATGATAACTAAAGGTTCAGATATAATAATCCAACGCTATATACCAAAAATAACACGTATGACTAAAAGGTCTAGCCATAGAGTGACGATTCTAAATACCTGTGTGCAATAAATGGAGGGTATTCAGTGCAGCGTGGTGCGTATCGTGCTGTTAGGCATAACGAAGGACAGCCCATATGCTGAAACCCATCAAAAGAAATGTGGTATAACAATTACACGATATTCAGATAAACTAAGGGTATAAATACAGCGATTAAAGATAGAAAGACCCGGGTATAAACATAGCTACCTGTGATGGAGAGATGCCGGTGAGCCTCCGGTGATTACGTGCAGTGAGGTGCAAAACGCTACAGGAAGCTGTGTATAAATGCAGCCGAGACATCACATCCGGTGGTGGGTTCGTGAGCATACGGAAGGACCCGAAGTGAAAGATCAAGCTCGCGTGTGCGCATTGAAGCACCAGGTATCAGGCAAGAAAAGAAAAGAGCGAGAGGTGAACTACGCATGCGCCGCTCGCTCAGTAAAGAAGAGAAGAGAGAATTCTATGGAATTATAAGTAGGGACCTCAGGGAAATATCTGGATGCTGGTA
Source organism: Ranitomeya variabilis (assembly GCF_051348905.1). Taxonomy (NCBI): domain Eukaryota; kingdom Metazoa; phylum Chordata; class Amphibia; order Anura; family Dendrobatidae; genus Ranitomeya; species Ranitomeya variabilis. Next base: position 613,309,000 of record NC_135234.1, read on the forward strand.
CCCATCACCAGCATCCAGATATTTCCCTGAGGTTCCTACTTATAATTCATTAAAAATTAGAATAACTTGAAAATTGAACTTATTATTAACTGATAGAGTGCCAAGGGTGACCATTTTCATACATGATCTAATATGTCAGAGGAGAGAGAAACGGTGTCACCAAACACCCACATGGTACCTCGGTACCAGTGAGACTATCCCCTATCCCCATCCACAGAAATCAAAACCTGGGAGAGAAGAGAGATACACTATGCTCAAGTGCTGTCCTGTCAGCGAGAAAAAAAAATAGAATTAGTCTTACCGGTAATTCGGTTTCTAGGAACCTTCCACGACAGCAGTACCGGAGGATGTCTCCCCGCCCTAATGGGGGACAGGAAACACACAAGAGGTTAAATACCCTCCCCTTCCTGCTGCCTCCAGTGTTTTTTCTGGACACAGTAGCATGTATAATTACCACTTAGGTGCAGGAACCCATCGATAAGTATCATTAAATAGGGAGGGAAATTAGTGCTGTCGTGGAAGGTTCGTAGAAACTGAATTACCGGTAAGACTAATTCTATTTTCTCCAGTCACCTTCTACGACAGCGGTACCAGAGTAGTACCAACAATTTAATTTCTAGGGGGGGACAACAGCCTGCAGAACTCTTCTGCCGAATGTCAAATCCCGGTTAAAGTCTAGCCTGTAGTGCCTGGTGAACGTATGAACCGAAGACCAGGTGGCGGCTCTGCATATCTGCTCCATAGATGCGTCACCTCTCTCTGCCCATGATGTTGACAATGACCGTGTAGAGTGGGCCTTCAGTGAAGAAGAAGGGGATAGATTCTGAGATGAGTATGAGAGAGATATGGCTTGTTTAATCCAACTGGCGATTGTGTTCTTTGCCACCTGTCTACCTTTGTTCTTTCCTGAGTGTTGGATAAAGAGATTTCGATCAATCCTCCAACTCTCCGTTTGTAAAAGGTAATATAGAACCACTCTGCGGACATCCAGAGTGTGGAAGGATTCTTCCCCCCTGTTAGAGGGATCTGGGCAGAATGAGGGCAGCACTATGTCCTGGGTTCTATGAAAGTATGATGTTACTTTAGGTAAAAAAGTAGGGTCTAGACGGATGATTATACTGTCAGATGTTATCCTCAAATAGGGCTCCTGCATGGATAGGGCTTGTAGTTATCCTATCCATCTGGCGGAGGTAATGGCCACTAAAAAGACAGTTTTTAGGGTAAGAACCTTTAAAGAAGACTGTGATAAAGGTTCGAATGGGTCCTGACTGAGTTAGACCTTTAAGGACCAGGTTTAGGTCCCACGGGGGAACACGGCTATGAACTCTGGTACAGATTCTTGTCGCTGATGTTATAAAACATTTTATCCAACGATGGTTGGCTAGGTTCTGGTCAAAATAAAAGCTAAGAGCCGATATTTGAACCTTTAAGGTACTCGGTTTAAGACCTAGATCCAAACCTTTCTGGAGGAAGTTTAGAATCTGGGCAATATTCGGATGGAATGGGTCTGGGATGTTCGGCAGACACCAAGATGAGAATTTCTTCCAGACTTTGGCATAGATAGCATTGGTTATTGGTTTCCTACTTCTCTGAAGAGTGTGAATCACTTCATCAGAGAGGCCTCTTGCTCTTAGTATCTCGGCCTCAGTAGCCATGCTGCAAGATTCAACCTGTGTAGGTTCGGATGTAATAGTGGCCCCTGACGAAGTAGGTCGCTTTTCTGAGATAAACTTATTGGCCCCTCTTGGGCCATATCTAACAGGGCACTGTACCAATTCCTTCCCGGCCACATGGGGGCAATCAGAATTGTAATAACCCATTCGCCTCAAATTTTTTGTAGGGTTTTTGACAGCATCGGGATTGGAGGGAAAGCGTAGGCGAGGTTGAACTGCCAGGGGTGAGAGAAAGCATCTATGCCCAGCGCTCTGTCTGTCATATTTAGAGAAAAATATGTTTGTAGGTTGGTATTCTGACCGTTGGCAAATAGGTCCACTTCCGGGATCCCCCATCTGGATACCAGGGAGAGGAAGACTTCCTGATCTAGGAACCATTCCCCCTGGATGTACATCTCTTCTGCTGAGGAAGTCTGCTTGGGTATTTGCAGCTCCCTTTAGGTGGACTGCCGTGATAGAGAGGAGGTGTCTTTCTGCCCAGGAAAAAATTCTTGAAGTCAGGATTTTTAGTTTTTCGAATCTCGTACCCCCCTGATGACGGAGGTACGCTACAGTGGTCATGTTATCGGAGTATATCTTGACATGGTGACCCTGGACAAGAGATGACACGGTTTTCAAGGCCACTTCCACCGCCTTCAGCTCTCTGAAATTTGAAGAGTTAGCTCTGATGTCTGGAGACCATGTGCCCTGGAAATGGGTTCCTTCAACCATGGCTCCCCATCCTCTTTGACTGGTGTGTGATGTGAGTATTTTCAGTGGGATCTGGTCCCAGCTGACTCCCTGTTGGAGGTTCCGGGGACATAGCCACCATACTAGGGATGTTTTGACATGATTGGGGAGGAGGACTCTCTTGGATAGAGAACTCTGCTGCCTGTTCCAGGATAATAGAACGTGGGACTGAAGGACTCTCGGGTGAGCTTCGGCCCATGAAACCATCTAGATACTAGATGTTAGGGACCCCAGAATGGACATGGAGTCGCAGAGTGGGGGCTTTCAGGGCTCTGAATTTTGTTAGCTTCTGTACCAGATCGAGCTGGCGTTCTCTGGGTAGAAAGGACTTTCTCAGTTCGGAGTCTAGTAGGACCCCTAGGAATTTTTTCCTTGTGAAAGGAAGTAGGTCCAACTTCTCCTGAGTCGGGATCCATCCCAAAGACTCTAGGATCTCTAGGGTTCTTACTATGTCCACATTGAAACGGGAGATAGAAGGAGCGATGATTAGCCGATCGTCTAGATATGGAACTATGCAAATTCCCTGAAGATGTATAAACATTACTGCCTCCGTCATGATCTTTGTGAAGACTCGAGGTGCCGATGCGATCCCAAAGGGGAGGGCATTGAACTGGTAGTGTGTTATCTGCTGGTTCTGAGATATTGCAAATCTTAGAAACTTCTGGAATTTTTGATGGATTGGGACGTGATAATATGCGTCCCTCAGATCCACCGTGGCCATCACCCAGTCCTGACCAATCAAGGGAATTGCAGATCTGACAGATTCCATCTTGAATCTTCTGTAAGTAATTGCCTGATTTAGGGGTTTCAGGTTGATGATTATCCGATGCTTCCCTGAAGGTTTTTTGATTAGAAATAGGTTGGAATAGTGTCCTCTGCCTATCTCCTGTTGAGGTACTGGGGAAATCACTCTCGCTTGGAGTAATTCTTGAAGTCCCGAAAGAAATGCATTTTGAGGGCTGAGACTCTGTAATGGGGTGATTCTTAGGCGACAAGGGGGAGGGCTCTCGAATTCTAGCTTTAGTCCATCCTGGATAGTAGCAAGTACCCACTGATTTGAGGAGATGGACCTCCACTGGCTGATAAAGCTCGAGAGCCGACCCTCCACGCCCTGAGGGTAGTCACTGTTTGTCCAGAGTCTGCTGGGACTGGGGAACGAGGGTATTCCTACCTTTCCCCCCTTTTGGATGGCTCCAGCGGCCTGACTTGCCCTTCCCCTTGATTTCTCTCTGGGAGGGTTGATCTTTTGAGGGACGAAAAAAACGCTTTTTTGGATTCCTCTGTTCGGGAAGCGCCTTCTTTTTGTCTGTGGCCTTGTCTAATATACAGTATCATCAAATAGATAGTGACCTTGGAAAGGAATGGCACAAAACTTTGTCTTAGAAGTGATGTCACCACTCCAGGATTTCAGCCATAGAGCTCTTCTGGTTGAATTAGAGAGGACTGCTGCCTTAGCAGCCACTCTAACAGATTCTGCCGAAGCATCGGCGAGGAATCCCGTAGCTTTCTGGAGAAGGGGAAGGGAATACAGGATTACTTCTCTAGATGTTCCCTGGGTAAGGTGATCCTCCAGAGTGCGGAGCCAGCGAAACAGAGACCTAGCCACACAAGTGGATGCTATATTAGATCTAAGGAGATTCGTGGAGGTATCCCAAGATCTCCTTAGTAGGCTTTCCATTTTTCAAAATGGGAGGGCTGTCTTTTTTGATACTCTAGACACCTGAACGTCTACTTTCGGGGTATCCCAAAGAGAGACGTCTCCATCTAGAGGGAATTAGGGTTGAGCGACTTTCATTTTTTTAAGATCGAGTCGGGTTTTGCGAAACCCGACTTTGTCCAGAGTCGAGTCGAGTGCAGTCGGCCGATTATCGCTAAAAGTTGGGGATCGACCGAAACACGAAACCCAATGCAAGTCAATGGGGAAGCATAGTCGACAGTGAGTGGAGGCCAGGAAAACACCTACAGTGCCCATTTTAATGCCAAAAACATCCATTCTTGTTTCTGAAGCTTGTCAATCTTAATTAACTTTATAATAATAGTTGGGCATTGGAAATTGGGGGTCATTTGGCAAAAGTTGTGGGGGGTAGGGCTGGTTCAAGGTTTTAGTGGGCCCAGGAAACGTGGACTACGTCACGGCGGTGGAGCAGGGAGGTAAGTATGTCACGTTTGCAAGTGCTGTGATCCTAAGCAAGCAGGGGGGGCCCACTCGTTGGCATTGGCACTGGCACAGGGCCCCTCAAAGTACAGTGGTGTGTTTGCACGGCGGGGGCGCCTCCCACCGGCAGCGACACTTTTGCGTACTCTGAGGGGCCCTGTGCCAGTGACGTCGCCAACGAGTATGCCCCCCCACCTGATGAAGGAACCTGCACTTTCATCTGCACCTTCCTCTTTGTCCCTGTGTAAGGTGGTATAGTATGCGGGAAGGGGAACCTTACTTTCAGCAGGGTCAGATTCTGGCTGTGTAGAGTGCAAGGGGAATGTAGTGGTCTAGGTCAATGTACCAGCAGACTCATCTAGCAGTGGCTGGGCAATGGGCAGGATGAAGAGGAAACACAGATATAGGGCCAAAGAATAAAGTAGGCTAAATGCAGTTCAAAATTGGTAACAGGACTAAACAGGCGGCATTGCTTTGTTCAGTGGAGTAGCAAACCCAGGAGCAGCAGACACTGTTTTAAGGGCCCAACCACACTAGTAGGCCAAATGCAGTTTAATATTTGCTACTATAGGCCAAAAGCCTAAAGACTGAAGCTCAGCTTTATACAGTTGAGGACAAACACCAGGGAGCGGCAGACACCGTTAGTAGGCCCTAACCACCAATTTTTTAAAAAACAGCACTTAATGAGAGCCAGAAGGTTGAAGCTCAGCTTTATACAGTTGAGGATAAACAACAGGGAGCGGCAAACAGAGGTATAAAGGTACCTTCACACGAAGCGACGCTGCAGCGAGAGCGACAACGATGCCGATCGCTGCAGCGTCGCTGTTTGATCGCTGGAGAGCTGTCACACAGACAGCTAGCTCTCCAGCGACCAACCATGCCGAGGTCCCCGGGTAACCAGGGTAAACATCGGGTTGCTAAGCGCAGGGCCGCGCTTAGTAACCCGATGTTTACCCTGGTTACCAGCGTAAAAGTAAAAAAACAAACAGTACATGCTCACCTGCGCGTCCCCTGCCGTCTGCTTCCTGACACTGACTGAGCTCCGGCCCTAACAGCAGAGCGGTGACGTCACCGCTGTGCTTTCACTTTCACTTTAGGGCCGGAGCTCAGTCAGTGTCAGGAAGCAGACGGCAGGGGACGCGCAGGTGAGCATGTACTGTTTGCTTTTTTTACTTTTACGCTGGTAACCAGGGTAAACATCGGGTTACTAAGCGTGGCCCTGCGCTTAGCAACCCGATGTTTACCCTGGTTACCAGTGTAAAATATCGCTGGTATCGTTGCTTTTGCTTTCAAACACAACGATACACGGCGATCGGACGACCAAATAAAGTTCTGGACTTTATTCAGCGACCAGCGACATCACAGCAGGATCCTGATCGCTGCTGCGTGTCAAACGAAACGATATCGCTAGCCAGGACGCTGCAACGTCACGGATCGCTAGCGATATCGTTTCGTGTGAAGGTACCTTTAGGCCCCAAACACCAATTTAAAAAAAAATAAATAAAAAATGAGAGCCAGAAGGTTGAAGCTCAGATTTATTCAGTTGAGGAGAACACCAGTGAGCGGCAAACAGAGGTATTAGGCCCCAAACACCAATTTTTTTTTAAAAAAAAGCACTTAATGAGAGCCAGAAGGTTAAAGCTCAGATTTATTCAGTTGAGGAGAACACCAGTGAGCGGCAAACAGAGGTATTAGGCCCCAAACACCAATTTTTTTAAAAAAAAAAGCACTTAAGGAGAGCCAGAAGGTTGAAGCTCAGATTTAGACAGTGGAGGACAATTTGAATTAGGGACTGCAGACAGACTTAGTAGGCTGTCCCCTGTGGACCATGCATCCACCACATTAACCCATTGCGCCGTAATGGACACGTAACCTTCCGTGGCCATGCCTACAGGTCCATGCGTCTGTTGTCAGGTGCACCTTTGTACTCACAAATTGCCAGAGTGCATGGACAATGCGGTATTTTACATGCTGGTGGAGGGTTGGGATGGCTTTTCTCGCAAAAGAAGTGTCGACTGGTTAGCTTGTAGCGTGGTACAGCGTAGTCCATCATGGCTTTATTAATATTAAATAAAATATATAAATAGGCTCTATGAACTTTTAAATAGGTTCCAGGGGTACACGGGCAGTTTTGGTGTGGTCAGCGGAGGAGGATTGCAAGGAGAGACCGCAGACAGGCTAACGAAGGCCTAAAATAACAAAAAATAGGCTCATGGCAGTTTTAAATCGGTTACATGGATACACAGGCAGCATTGTGGTCAGTGGAGGAGTATTGCAAGGAGGGACCGCAGACAGGCTAACGAAGGCCTAAAATAACAAAATATAGGCTCAAGGCAGTTTTAAATCGGTTACATGGATACACAGGCAGCATTGTGGTCAGTGGAGGAGTATTGCAAGGAGGGACCGCAGACAGGCTAATGAAGGCCTAAAATAAATAAAAATAGGCTCAAGGCAGTTTTAAATCGGTTACACGGATACACTGGCAGCATTGTGGTCAGTGGAGGAGTATTGCAAGGAGGGACCGCAGACAGGCTAATGAAGGCCCGCAGACAGGCTAATGAAGGCCTAAAATAACAAAAAATAGGCTCAAGGCAGTTTTAAATCGGTTACATGGATACACAGGCAGCATTGTGGTCAGTGGAGGAGTATTGCAAGGAGGGACCGCAGACAGGCTAACGCAGGCCTAAAATAACAAAAAATAGGCACAAGGCAGTTTTAAATCGGTTACATGGATACACAGGCAGCATTGTGGTCAGTGGAGGAGTATTGCAAGGAGGGACCGCAGACAGGCTAATGAAGGCCTAAAATAAATAAAAATAGGCTCAAGGCAGTTTTAAATCGGTTACATGGATACACAGGCAGCATTGTGGTCAGTGGAGGAGTATTGCAAGGAGGGACCGCAGACAGGCTAATGAAGGCCTAAAATAAATAAAAATAGGCTCAAGGCAGTTTTAAATTGGTTACATGGATACACAGGCAACATTGTGGTCAGCGGAGGAGGATTGCAAGGAGTGTCTGACACAGTTAGTACTCACAAAAAATAAATAGATGTTAATGTCTCGCAAAACAATAAAAAAAAAGTGTGGCATACTTAGGTACAGGGGTGGGCTCATCTGCTGAGTTTCTGACAAAGTAATTTGGCAGTAAGTATTTACTGGTGTCAATATAGGACACTGACCCAGACTACTTTAACTAGCATCATAGATGTCAACAAATTGGTATTGTCAGTGCCAGGCATTGAATGATGTCAGCGCATAGACTAAACATTGGTGGAGCTGTGCGAGATAATTTTGCACGTGGTAGAGCACAGTTTGAGCTGGGGGGGGAACTCTCTTGTGGCCGGCGGTACCGTCCCAGGGCCCCTCATGTTACAACGGTGTGTCTGACGTTGGGTGCGCACCACCACCGCCAGAGACACTTCATTGTACTATGAGGGACCCAGTGGCAGTGCCGTCGACCAAAAGCGGGCACACCCACCTCTTCAGACAAACAGCACTGTAACGGGTGCTTGGCGAGACCACGGCCCCGTGGGGGGAATTTTCCCATTGAGGGAGTTGTAAACATGTCGTATGCTGGACAAACAGCTGCTGTAAATTAAGAGATTGGAACACTCAGTAAGACCAGTCCACAAGCAAGACCTTTTTATAGGAAAGCTAGGTGTCAGCCGGGAAAGGTGGGGCAAAATAATTTGAAATCCAGGAGTGGTTAATTTTAATGAAGGTGAGAGCATCCACATTTTGGGTAGCCAGACGAGTCCTTTTTTCGGTTAATATTGAACCAGCAGCACTGAATACTCTTTCTGATAGTGGAGCGCCCCCACACCGCCGCAGGGCCGAGGGGTACCCGGAGCCGGGCCTCTGGGGTCTCAGTCCTGGGGTTGTCACGGTGGCTAGACCCGGTCCGTGGCCCTGTCTGTCAGTGGGGGACGTCCGTTGCAAATAGGTGCTGTTAACGGTGGTATAGCGGTGCAGTTGTGGGGTGCAGGTCGCGGTAAATAACGAGGACACCAGGTTGCAGTCTCTTTACCTCTTTACTGAAGATGTGGGAGACCTCAGTCCAGAGCGCTGTTAACTGGGTTTTCAGAGACCGGCCGGTCCAACGACACATCAGGAGCTCTCTTTACAGGTGGGAATCAGTATCTACCTTCTAGCGCTGTGTGTTGTAGTTCTTCCCTGCTGAGCTCCCGGGATAGTCCTCACAACTGTTTCTTTCTGTCTCTACTGTTCCTTCTCCGTCCTCCAGTTGATATGGTAGGACGCACCCGTATGACGGGGTAGGCCTGGAGTTCTTCCGGGACCCTAGAGTCGCCCCTCTCCCACAGCTGCCTCCGTTGTCTGCTTAGGTGTTAAGTGAGACAGCCAACCTGTAGTTAGCTGCCCTGCCGTGGTTTGCAATGTACTTAAAGTCTCTTACTTGCTCGGCGTTCCGGCCACCGACTGTTTGCGCCTCAGAAGGATGTTGCCTCGGTCTAACAGCAAGACCCCTTCTGGTATTTCTCCTTTTCTGTATTCCCGTTGTTTACTGGTTAGTTCTGCTCTGAGGAGTCTGCCAGGATCCCATCCCTGACAGGTCCTCTCACTAGCTCTTCCCAGCTACTTCTCCCTGTCTTCCTGTCCAACCCCCAGTTTTACCAGAGTTGTGAGGAGTGGCCTACTAGATAGGACCACCCCCCCTGGTGGCCGGAGTGTGAAGTGTGGTGTGAGTGTACCTGATCAGAGAAACTCCCTAGTGCAATCAGACGCACCATAGCTCCCCGTAGTGGCGGAGCCACAGCACTGCAACAGCCAGGACTCTGGGGTGCTGCACTCCCCCCCGGTTAAATCCAGTACTCCGGGACTGGGAAAACAAGAACAATAATACATAACAATTGAACATAACAGAGCTTCCCTTTACGGGAGGTGAGGATTCTTGAACGTTGCGAAAGTTTGGTCATGCACAGTTTATGACTCTCAGTTCAGTGGTTGAAACAGCGGGGACCCCGGGTAAACAAAGGGGCCCCCCTTGTGGAAGTTTTTGAGCAATTCACCGTCCATTACTCTAGTGTCCATTTAAAAACCTGTAACAAAAGGATATGCATACAAACATTTTCAATTACATAGCAGCCCTATCAATACCTCCAAGTTTTGTAGCGGAGGGGAGTTTGATTTTGAGTGCTGCGTGTGGACCTTCGCAGCGCAGGGGTTGCTATTGGTCTAACAGGGTCCGCTATGCTTGCTACCGCTGGTGTAGTGCGCTGTTTTCTAACTACACTTCTAGTGAGTCTGGGTAGCACTGGCAGGTTGGGGCTCTCAGAGCTGCTGCTATCAACAGTGGGTACGGCAGGCTCACTGACAGCAGAGGGAGGATTTGCCGGTTCAACGGTTGGCATGGCTTCTTCAGGCAAGGCTTGTTGAGGTTGCGGGACCGGATGATCTGGTACCACCATTGTTTCTGGTGGGTCCGGCTGTGGAAACGTTAGAACAGGTACCGCGATGGCCTGATTTATCTGAGTCCAGGACTGGGGAAAGTCACCAAGGACAGTATGGAACATCTTCTCCTTTTCCACCGGCGGGGAGATTTCTGGGGCCGTGCCCCTCTCTTTCAACTTATCGGGGCAGACCTTAAGGTGATCCCTGGATACCGCTGTCGAGGTCTCCCCTCTGTCCTTGCTGATGAGACAGACCTTAGTGTTGTCGAAGTCGGATGGCAAGATGGTATACGGTTCCGCTTCCCATTGGTCATCAAGCTTGTGTAACCTCCTCTTTCGTTTAAGCACTTGCTCACCAGGTGACAGGGGAATCGCAGGAGCGTGTTGATTGTAGTCCCTTTCTTGTTTCTGCCTAGCCTGGGCGAGACTTCTCTCCACACACTCCTGTACTTCGCGGTATCTTCGCTGCCTTTCTGTATCCCAATCTGCCTCCGGCGAGGTATCTTCGGGTACTAGGACCCCCATGTCCAGATCAACGGGTAACCGACTAGACCTTCCTCGCATCAGGTACGCTGGAGTACAGTTGGTGGAACTTACTGGGATGTGGTTGTACATATCCACCAAGTCAGGCAACTTTGTCGGCCACAGGTTCCGTTCCTCCACAGGCAAGGTCTTCAATAAATCGATTACTACCTGGTTCATCTTCTCGCACATCCCGTTGGTTTGGGGGTGGTAGGGTGTAGTTCTGATCTTCTTACACCCGTACAACTGGCAGAATTCTTGGAACACTTCCGCTTCGAATGCAGGCCCCTGATCGGTCAGTACTTTCTCTGGGTAGCCATGGGGTCTACAAAAGTGCTGCTGGAAGGCCCTGGCGGCAGTCCTAGCTGTTAGATCCTTGACAGGCACAACCACCAAAAACCTGGAGTAGTGGTCCACGATGGTAAGGGCGTAGATATAGCCCGACCGGCTAGGCGTCAGCTTCACATGATCCAGCGCGACCAGTTCGAGCGGCCGTTTGGTGATGATAGGCCGCAGGGGAGCCCGTTGACTGTCACGGTCCTTCCTTCGCAGACTACACGGACCACACTCTCGACACCACTTCTCAATGGTTCTCTTCATGCCAATCCAATAGAACCTCCCTCGGAGCAGCTTCTCCAGCTTCCTCCATCCGAAGTGTCCGGCTCCATCATGGTAGGCTCCCAGAACCATGGGCGCATCTCGCCTTGGCACCACTATCTGCCACACCAATTCATGAGTACGTGGGTCGATGCTCCTCCTGCACAACTTGCCATCATGGATAAACAGTTTGCTTCTCCCCTTCCACAGCTGTTGAGTTTCTTGTGGATCATCTGGGCCAGGGTGCAACCCAGCCTGCGTCAAGAGTTCCTTCACCTGACGGACCGCGGGGTCACTATCCTGGGTTTCTGCCCATCCGTGGTGGGGCAGGGGATTCAGCGTGGCATCCGGTTGGTTCTTGTGCCTGTTCTTCACATGGTGAGAGTTCTGAGTGGCTTTGGGGCGATGGAAGGCAGGCAGCTCCACCTCTTCAAGTGCCTCCGGGTCTTCTCCCACTTCTGGTAGATTGGGCATTCGGGACAGAGCATCGGCATTGGCATTCTGATGTCCTGCCCGATATTTGATGGTGAAATCATAGTTGGACAGCCGGGCCATCCACCGCTGTTCCAAAGCCCCGAGTTTGGCAGTACCCAGATGCGTTAGCGGATTGTTGTCCGTGAAGACGGTGAATTTCGCGGAGGCCAGGTAGTGCTTAAACCTCTCTGTCACTGCCCAGACGAGGGCCAGGAATTCCAGCTTAAAGGAACTATAGTTGTCAGGGTTCCTTTCCGTGGGACGGAGTTTCCTGCTGGCGTAAGCGATCACCCTTTCTTTGCTGTTCTGAACCTGGGACAGCACGGCTCCTAATCCCACATTACTGGCATCTGTGTACAGCACAAACGGTTGATCGTATTCGGGGTAAGCCAGTATCTCTTCTCCCGTCAGTGCCGACTTCAAACAGGTGAAGGATTCCTCCAGCTCTTCGTTCCAATCAAAGGGGGTTTTCCTCCCCTTGGTCTTCTTTGGTTGGCCCACCAGCAGATTTTGCAAGGGTGCGGCCTTCTTGGTGAAATCCTTAATGAATCTCCGATAGTAACCTACCAACCCGAGGAACTGCCGGACTTCGTGGAGGTCACTAGGCTTTGGCCAGTCCTTGATCACTGTGACCTTGTCGGGGTCTGGGGCCACTCCTTCAGCACTCACCACATGGCCCAGGTACTGCACTTTAGGTTTGAGCAGATGACACTTGGACGGTTTCACCTTTAAGCCGAATTTGGACAGGGCTTCGAACACCTCGGCCAGGTGCTTCAGATGGTCTTCGTAGGTCTTAGAGAAGACAATGACATCATCCAAATACAGCAGCACAGTTTCAAAGTTCATGTGTCCTAGGCAGCACTCCATCATCCTCTGGAATGTTCCTGGAGCATTGCACAGTCCGAAGGGCATGTAGTTGAACTCGCAGAGACCCATTGGTGTCGTGAAGGCCGTCTTCTCCTTGTCCGCCTCCGCTACAGGAACCTGCCAGTACCCACTGGTGAGATCTAAGGTAGAGAAGTAGTTAGCAGATTTTAAAGCAGCCAGAGATTCCTCTATCCTGGGCAGTGGGTATGCGTCCTTATGTGTAATGCGATTCAACTGCCTGTAATCAACACACATCCTCATTGTACCATCTTTCTTTTTAACGAGGACTAACGGAGCTGCCCAGGGGCTACAGCTGTCTCTCACCACCCCAGCCTCCTTCATTTCCCGCAACATGTCCTTGGCACACTGGTAATGAGCTGGGGGTACAGGGCGATATCTCTCTTTTATGGGTCGATGATCTCCCGTGGGGATGTGATGTTGGATCCCTTTCACCTGCCCAAAATCTGAGGGGTGTTTGCTGAATACCTGCTCGTACTCGTGTACCACCCTGTAAGCCCCCTGTATTTGATGAGACGGGGTGGAGTCAGTGCCCACATGCAGTTCCCGACACCAGTCTTTCGAGTGCTCTGCAGAACCTTTGTTCTCCGCCACGTTTGACGGGACCAAGGGTTCAGGTGTCTGTATTACACTATTATTGACAGTGGACAATTTGGCGAGCGTGGTATACTTGGTTAGGTGGACCTCTTCCTCCCCACAATTGAGGACACGTACGGGCACTCTCCCCTGTCAGACGTCAACCACCCCCCGGGCTGTCAGAACAGTAGGCCTATTGTCTGAATATACAGGTTCCACCAAGGCCTGGTAGTCCTTACCCCTGAGGCCTATGGCTGCTCGACACCATATTAACATTTCACTCTTGGGAGGTATCGCGATGGGGTTTGAATCACTTACAGTGACACAACCAATCTCACCACCAGTCAGCTCTACCTGCTGTCTCTGCATCAGAGCTCTGATTTCCTTCTGCAGGGCACGTTGCTCACTGTGGCCAGCGGTTTCTGCCACCTGTTGCAACAAAACAATCACTTCTGCAAGACAATTTTCTATAACATTAGTACCAAGAGTCATCATGGGATTACATTCTCGACGATCAATATCTACAATCACAATCCCTTGGGCTTTCAATTCCACCCGCCCCACTTTGATGGTGACCTCCTTATACCCCACTTGTGGCAACGGCTGACCATTACTGGCGATTATGGTGAAATCATCGTCAGGGCCACGAGTAATATCAGCGTCCTCCCAATACCGTTTGTAGAGCACGTAAGGTATAGTCGTCACCTGAGAACCGGTGTCCAGCAAAGCATTCAAGGGGATTCCATCAATCACTACAGGGAGAACTGGTCGTCCTCCAATATACTTGGTTCTCCAATGCTGCGGGCCTGACCGTCCTACTCCTGGGGGTTGGCCCTTTGCCCCAGGGGTTGCTCGTTTAAAGGACAGTACCTTGCAAGATGGCCCACCTGATGACAGCGGCGGCAGATGGGTCGTCCATCCTGGTGGAAGCGATCGTCGGGCCGGCTCCTGGTCGGCGGAGTCCTCCTCCGTCGCATCCAAGGGACATCCTCCGGGCTGGAAGCCAACTGGATCTTCTCTTTGGGGGCCTCCTGTAGGGACTGCACCGTCCGGGCCAGGGCAGCAACGCTCTTGGTTAGCTCTTGCATCTGGAGACGGAGTCCTGCAGGGGAGTCGTCCTCGAAGCTCTGGGCGTCGGCCTCCGCGGCAACTGGGGTATCCGATGCCACCTCCTGGTGGTAGGTGAGAGCGGGGCGCCTGGGTGGCACTGCGCGGCTGGGCTGCCGCTCCTGCAATGCCTGGATAGCTTTATCTTTAAACTGCGCAAAAGTCAAGTCTGGATTTTGCATGGCCAGGAAGTGCAATTGGCCCCGCTGGTGACTGCACAGGAGCCCCTCGATGAACCGCTCCTTCAGGATTTTATCCTCATCCTGCATGCTGCCGGGGTCACTCTGCTTAATGGCCCGCATCGCTTCCTGGAGATTAAGGGCATAGTCCCGTAAGCTATCCTGCGACCTCTGTTTGCATCCATAGAAAGTCAGTTTAATCTCTGTGGCAGTGCGAGTATCAAAGGTGGCTTTAAGCTTGGCAAAAATCTGTTGTGCAGTTCCTTTATCCTCAGCGGGCCAGGATTTCACTTCTCTCAGAGCCGCCCCAAAGAGTTGACCGGTTATCATATGGACCTTCTGAGGCTCGGTTAGGGGATAGAACTCGAGTAGGCTGCAGAGCCCTTCTTTAAAGTCAGTGAATGTATGCGCCTCCCCAGAGTATCGTGGGAGCCAGGTCGCTCCGGGCAGGTAGGGCATGGAGAAGGGCATTATGGCTTTTGCGTTAGCGGCGGTGTCCGACTGGCTGATGGGGGCAACGGGCTCTGCGGCAGCCAGTGGCGGTATTAGGGCCGCGGCTTCGCCCGCTGCGGGGACCGGAGCTGCCCCTGCGTCCGCGGCTGCGACCGCCACCTCCTCTCCTCCCGACTCGGACATGGCCGTCCCTTCCTCCCACTAACCTGCTGGAGGTCGGAGTTCCTCTTCCGGGATTGGCGTCTCACCGCGCTTTCCGTTCCGCGCTTCTTTTGGCCGATCCCGCCCACGTAGCTAAGGCTCCTCCCTCCGCGCGCGGCAATGGCGAATTTTGGCGGTAACTTTCCGCGGCAAGCAGTAGCACACAGTTCTCTCAATAAAGTACAGTTCAAGCACGACAAATCACAGTCTCTAGGCACACATGACCTGATTCTTCAGGCTTAAGTAGATCCTGTTCGTGACGCCAAGATTTGGAGCGCCCCCACACCGCCGCAGGGCCGAGGGGTACCCGGAGCCGGGCCTCTGGGGTCTCAGTCCTGGGGTTGTCACGGTGGCTAGACCCGGTCCGTGGCCCTGTCTGTCAGTGGGGGACGTCCGTTGCAAATAGGTGCTGTTAACGGTGGTATAGCGGTGCAGTTGTGGGGTGCAGGTCGCGGTAAATAACGAGGACACCAGGTTGCAGTCTCTTTACCTCTTTACTGAAGATGTGGGAGACCTCAGTCCAGAGCGCTGTTAACTGGGTTTTCAGAGACCGGCCGGTCCAACGACACATCAGGAGCTCTCTTTACAGGTGGGAATCAGTATCTACCTTCTAGCGCTGTGTGTTGTAGTTCTTCCCTGCTGAGCTCCCGGGATAGTCCTCACAACTGTTTCTTTCTGTCTCTACTGTTCCTTCTCCGTCCTCCAGTTGATATGGTAGGACGCACCCGTATGACGGGGTAGGCCTGGAGTTCTTCCGGGACCCTAGAGTCGCCCCTCTCCCACAGCTGCCTCCGTTGTCTGCTTAGGTGTTAAGTGAGACAGCCAACCTGTAGTTAGCTGCCCTGCCGTGGTTTGCAATGTACTTAAAGTCTCTTACTTGCTCGGCGTTCCGGCCACCGACTGTTTGCGCCTCAGAAGGATGTTGCCTCGGTCTAACAGCAAGACCCCTTCTGGTATTTCTCCTTTTCTGTATTCCCGTTGTTTACTGGTTAGTTCTGCTCTGAGGAGTCTGCCAGGATCCCATCCCTGACAGGTCCTCTCACTAGCTCTTCCCAGCTACTTCTCCCTGTCTTCCTGTCCAACCCCCAGTTTTACCAGAGTTGTGAGGAGTGGCCTACTAGATAGGACCACCCCCCCTGGTGGCCGGAGTGTGAAGTGTGGTGTGAGTGTACCTGATCAGAGAAACTCCCTAGTGCAATCAGACGCACCATAGCTCCCCGTAGTGGCGGAGCCACAGCACTGCAACAACCAGGACTCTGGGGTGCTGCAATAGCACACTAGCTGCTGGGCAAGCAAGCTCCTGCAATGCATATTCTGCCAATTCAGGCCAGGTGTCTAATTTGGATGCCCAGTAATCAAATGGGTATGACGGTTGAGGGAGAACATCGATAAGGGATGAAAAATAGTTAGTAACCATACTGGAAAAATGTTGTCTCTTGTCACTTTGAATAGATGCTGCAGTACCTGTCCTGTCTGCGGTCATTGCGAAATCACTCCACAACCTGGTCAGAAAACCCCTCTGTCCAACGCCACTTCTGATCTGTGCACCTCTAACACCTCTGTCCTGTAGCCCCCTGCAGCTTGTGTGAGAACCATCACCGGCGCTGTGTGCTGGGAATGCCTGAATCAAACGGTCTACAAGAGTAGCTTGTTTGGTTGCTAATATTTGTTCGAGGTTCTCATGTGGCATAATATTTTGCAATTTGCCTTTATAGCGAGGGTCAAGGATGCAGGCCATCCAGTAATTGTCATCGCTCATCATTTTACTAATGCGTGGGTCCCTTTTGAGGATACGTAAGGCATAATCCGCCATGTGGGCCAAAGTTCCAGTTGTCAAATCTGCGGTTGTGCTGGTTTTGAGGGGCAGTTACAGGCAAATCTACGTCACTTGTCTCCCTTAAAAAAACAGAACCCGGCCTTGCAACGCCACTAATTTCTGTTGGCTCAGGAGAAGCTTCCTCATTAAAAAAGTACTCATCCCCATCATCCTCCTCCTCCTCTTCGCCCGCTACCGCGTCCTCTACACGGCTCTGACCAGACAATGGCTGACTGTCATCAAGGCTTTCCTCTTCCTCGGCTGCAGACGCCTGCTCCTTTATGTGCGTCAAACTTTGCATCAGCAGACACATTAGGGGGATGCTCATGCTTATTATGGCGTTGTCTGCACTAACCAGCCGTGTGCATTCCTCAAAACACTGAAGGACTTGACACAGGTCTTGTAGCTTCGACCACTGCACACCTGACAACTCCATGTCTGCCATCCAACTGCCTGCCCGTGTATCCTCCCACAAATACATAACAGCACACCTCTGTTCGCACACTCTCTGAAGCATGTGCAGTGTGGAGTTCCACCTTGTTGCAACGTCGATGATTAGGCGATGCTGAGGAAGGTTCAAAGAACGCTGATAGTTCTGCATACGGCTGGAGTGTACGGGCGAACGGCGGATATGCGAGCAAAGTCTGCGCACTTTGAGGAGCAGGTCGGGTAACCCCGGATAACTTTTCAGGAAGCACTGCACCACCAGGTTTAAGGTGTGAGCCAGGCAAGGAATGTGTTTCAGTTGGGAAAGGGCTATGGCAGCCATGAAATTCCTTCCGTTATCACTCACTACCTTGCCTGCCTCAAGATGTACAGTGCCCAGCCATGACTGAGTTTCTTTCTGCAAGAACTGGGACAGAACTTCCGCGGTGTGTCTGTTGTCGCCCAAACACTTCATTGCCAATACAGCCTGCTGACGCTTGCCACTAGCTGTCCCATAATGGCACACCTGGTGTGCAACAGTGGCAGCTGCGGATGGAGTGGATGTGCGACTGTGGTCTGTGGACAAGCTCTCGCTTCTGCAGGAGAAGGAGGAGGAAGAGGAGGAGGGGGGGGCGAACGCCTACAGCCAACTCTTTCCTTGACCGTGGGCTAGGCAGAACTGTCCCAATATTGCTGTCCCCTGTGGACCCTGCATCCACCACATTCACCCAGTGTGCCGTGATGGACATGTAACGTCCCTGGCCATGCCTACTGGTCCATGCATCTGTTGTCAGGTGCACCTTTGTAGTCACAGACTGCCTGAGTGCATGGACGATGCGGTCTTTAACATGCTGTTGGGGGGCTGGGATGGCTTTTCTAGAAAAGAAGTGCCGACTGGGTAGCTCGTACCGTGGTACAGCGTAGTCCATCAGCACTTTGAAAGCTTCGCTTTCAACTAACCGGTAGGGCATCATCTCTAATGAGATTAGTCTAGCAATGTGGGCGTTCAAACCCTGTGTACGCGGATGCGAGGATGAGTACTTCCTTTTCCTAACAAGAGTCTCATGTAGGCTGAGCTGGACTGGAGAGCTGGAGATCGTGGAACTAGCGGTGGTGCCGGTGGACATGGGTGACTGAGAGAGGGTTGGAGATGGTATTCTTGCAGGTGCCCTACATGCAGTGTTTCCTACTACTAACCTGGTGATTCCCTGACTGCTTTGGCCTGGCGACAAAAGCTGCACAGATACTGCAGGTGGCACGGGAAATGGTGGGCTTACAGGGAGGGAAGGGATGTAGCGTTGCTGACTAGCTTCATTGGCCGAGGGTGCTGCAACCTTTAGGGACGTTTGGTAGTTAGTCCAGGCTTGCAAATGCATGGTGGATAAATGTCTATGCATGCAACTTGTATTTAGACTTTTAAGATTCTGACCTCTGCTTAAGGTAGTTGAACATTTTTGACAGATGACTTTGCGCTGATCATTTGGATGTTGTTTAAAAAAATGCCAGACTGCACTCTTTCTACTATCGGATACCTTTTCAGGCATTGCAGACTGAGCTTCTTTAACCGGATGGCCACGCTGTCCTCCAACTGGTTTTGGTTTTGCCACGCGTTTTTGGCCAGATACGGGCCCGGCAGATGGAACCTGTTGTGATGTTGATGCCTGCTGCGGCTCCTCCTCCTCCGCTTCAGAACTACTGCCGCCTGCACCCTGTTCCCCCAATGGCTGCCAATCGGGGTCAACAACTGGGTCATCTATGACCTCCTCTTCTATGTCGTGTGCAACTTCGTCTGTGTCACCGTGTAAGCCGGTGGTATTGCGTTCGTGACGGGGCACCATAGTCTCCGCTGGGTTTGATTCTGCCTCAGTACACTGCGAGGGCAATGTTCTGGTCTGAGTCAAAGGAACAGCATAGTAATCTGGCTGTGGCTGTGCATCTGTACACTCCATGTCCGATTCAACTTCGAATGGGCATGGCCTGTTAACTGTTTCACTGTCTAACCCAGGAACGGTATGTGTAAAGAGCTCCATGGAGTAACCTGTTCTGTCGACTGACGCATCCTTCACTGTTGTTCTGGGTGAAGGACACAAGGAAGCGACTTGTTCCTGACCGGGAGCATCCACTGACGATGCACTGCTCTGACATTTGGCACTTTCCGAGGAGGAGGCGAAAGAGCTAGAGGCAGAGTCAGCAATGAAAGCCAATACTTGTTCCTCCTGCTCCGGCTTCAAAAGTGGTTTTCCTACTCCCAGAAAAGAGAGCGTTTGAGGCCTTGTGTAGCCAGACAACGAACCTGGCTCAACAACTCGAGACTTAGGTGCTGTACTGCTTTTACCACGACCACCTGATGCTCCACCACCACTACCATCATTACCAGCTGACAATGACCGCCCATGGCCACGACCTCTTCCACTAGACTTCCTCATTGTTTGCAAAACGTAACCAAAGTAACGGTAATTGTTACTGTAAAACAACTTATAAGGTGAACTCAAACTTCTGTAGGATTTATATATACCTTTATAGGTGCCTGACACTGAAAGGAAAATCAGGCCCAATGTTACACTCTAGGTTTTCTGTGCCCCAATAATTTGAGACAGATGGCACACACAGGACCAGCACTCAAGCAGAAATGCCAATCTTAATCTCCCACTATTTTATTTTTTTTTTCTGGGAGAATTTAAAAAAAACAAAAACCAAAAAAACCAAAACAATATTACACACTAGGTTTTCTGTGGCACACAATGAGAGACAGATGCCACACACAGGACTGGCACAGAGGCAGACTTGCCAATCTTTATCTCCCACTAATTATTATTTTTTTTAAAAGGGAGAATTTAGAAAAAAAAAAAGGCCCAGTATTACACAGTGGTTTTCGGTGGCACACAATGAGAGACAGATGCCACACACAGGACTGGCACAGAGGCAGACTTGCCAATCTTTATCTCCCACTAATTTTTTTTTTTTTACACGGAGAATTTACCCAAAAAAAATAAATGGCCAAGTATTACACAGTGGTTTTCGGTGGCACACAATGAGAGACAGATGCCACACACAGGACTGGCACAGAGGCAGACTTGCCAATCTTTATCTCCCACTAATTATTATTTTTTTTACAGGGAGAATTTACCCCCAAAAAATAAATGGCCAAGTATTACACAGTGGTTTTCGGTGGCACACAATGAGAGACAGATGCCACACACAGGACTGGCACAGAGGCAGACTTGCCAATCTTCATCTCCCACTAATTATTTTTTTTTTACAGGGAGAATTTACCCCCAAAAAATAAATGGACAAGTATTACACAGTGGTTTTCGGTGGCACACAATGAGAGACAGATGCCACACACAGGACTGGCACAGAGGCAGACTTGCCAATCTTTATCTCCCACTAATTATTTTTTTTTTTAAAGGGAGAATTTAGAAAAAAAAAAAAAAAGGCCCAGTATTACACAGTGGTTTTCGGTGGCACACAATGAGAGACAGATGCCAGACACAGGACTGGCACAGAGGCAGACTTGCCAATCTTTATCTCCCACTAATTATTTTTTTTTTTACAGGGAGAATTTACCCCAAAAAAATAAATGGCCAAGTATTACACAGTGGTTTTCGGTGGCACACAATGAGAGACAGATGCCACACACAGGACTGGCACAGAGGCAGACTTGCCAATCTTTATCTCCCTGCAGTAATCTCAGAAAAGTATGGCAGGCAGCTATAAAAAGGACTGCTGCACACAAAAGTGGGGACAAACACACAAGATAGCTGTGCAGAAAGGAAGGAACAACAGGATTTGTGCTTTGAAAAAAGCAGTTGGTTTGCACAGCGGTGTATACACACAGCAACGCAGCTATCAGGGAGCCTTCTAGGGCAGCCCAATGAGCTACAGCACTGAGGAAAAAAAAATGTAGCTTCCACTGTCCCTGCAAACAAAAGGTGGTGTTGGACAGTGGAAATCGCTACAGCACAAGCGGTTTGTGGCTTTATGTACCCTGCCTATCACTATCCCTGCTTCTGAAGAAGCGGCAGCAACCTCTCCCTACGCTCAGATCAGCAGCAGTAAGATGGCGGTCAGCGGGAACGCCCCTTTATAGCCCCTGTGACGCGGCAGAAAGCAAGCCAATCACTGCAATGCCCTTCTCTAAGATGGTGGGGACTGAGATCTATGTCATCACGCTGCCCACACTCTGCGTCCACCTTCATTGGCTGAGAAATGGAGCTTTTAGCATCATTGAAACGCGACTTTGGCGCGAAAGTCGCATACCGCATGGCCGACCCCTCACAGGGATCGGGTCGGTTTCATGAGACGCCGACTTTGCCAAAAGTCGTCGACTTATGAAAATGAACGATCCGTTTCGCTCAACCCTAGAGGGAATCGTTTTTTTTAGTTCAGATGGAACACTAAGCCCTTTTTCATGTGACTCCCATTCATGTAGGATGAGACGCTGCACATTTTCATGAACCGGGAACCCCTTCAATTTTTTAGGTTTTAGGCCGCTAAACATTTCATCCTGCACTGACTGCTTTTCCTCCTCCTCTTCAACACCCATTGTCCCCCTGACCATACTAATTAATTCTTGTATGTCATCAGAGGAAAAATAATATTTTTTATTATCCTCTTTGGGGGTAGAAGTGGAGCACTCATTCTCCCACAAATCCTCTGAGTCAGAAGAATGAAGTTCCCCAGAGTCAGAGTCAGAAACAACCGTTGCCAATTTCCTCTTTTTGGGAGGAGGTGGCTGCGGTACTAGGGACTGGGAAAGGGCTGATACGGAGGACTGAACTTCTTGTTTAATGAGAGATTTAATGCTTTCGAACAGAGATGATTGTTCGGAGCGTAAAACTTCATCAGTGCAGGGCTGGCAAAGCTTCTTCTTGTATGAGGAAGGAAGCTTTGATGCACACACGCCACATTTGCGGTCTTCCAATTTTCTGGAAGTTTTGTCCTTCTTAGGGGCAGAGGCCTTGTCTCCCTGAAAGAGAGAGAAGGGGACTAAATGTAATGTATCCTAGAAGTAAAGGGGAGGTGGGAAGAACCTTAGCCCGCTACTCACAGTGGGAGGGAGGACGCAGGGCTAGGCAGATGCAGAGAGGGGGTCTGTCACCATCCATTGTCAGTCGGTACTGCAGTTACACAGACAGACAGACAGGGGCCTTACCTGGAGGTGAACCCTAACCAGGGTTAAATAGCTGAGGTTACTGCGTCCGATTGTGTGCTCCTCCTCTCCTGATCCCAGGTGTAGGTAGTAGGGAGAAACCGCTATGTCCACATGGAAGGCGAGTGCATCAAACCGCTGAGACGTGCGTGCGTTCCACGCTGGAACGCACAGGAAGTGAACCGGAAGTTTGGGAATGTCACTTCCGGTTCGCACGTACAGAGACTCCGGCACCAGACGAGAGAGGAGGAAGCGCGGGGACCCCGGTCGCACATCACCACTCCGCTTTACCCCAGAAGGGGCGCAGGAGGAGCGGGACAAAGGTCCCGAGTCCAAACGAAATGGAGACGGGAGCAGCACTGCAGGCAGGAGAGCATCGCACCCTACCAGGCTGCCCGGCTAAGAGTGAGTAAAGCTGCGTGCTCCAAACGCTGGCCACGGCAGCACTATAGCAGGACCTCTTCATGCCCCATAGGGGACAGGAAAAACACTGGAGGCTGCAGGAAGGGGAGGGTATTTAACCTCTTGTGTGTTTCCTGTCCCCCATTAGGGCGGGGAGACATCCTCCGGTACCGCTGTCGTGGAAGGTGACTGGAGAAAATCTAATTTCTAAGTCATTTCCAGTAAATCTTTCCTCAATCTCCTACTCACCCCCTTGATCACCCCCGCCATGTCATCCCCCTAATCATATTAATTTTTTCTTATTTTATAATTTTAAAGGGCCACTGTCACCCCCTCCAGCCGTTATAAACTAAAAGAGCCACCTTGTGCAGCAGTAATGCTGCATTCTAACAAGGTGGCTCTATTAGTTTTTGGTGCATGTATTCCC
Source organism: Ranitomeya variabilis (assembly GCF_051348905.1). NCBI lineage: Eukaryota > Metazoa > Chordata > Amphibia > Anura > Dendrobatidae > Ranitomeya > Ranitomeya variabilis. The sequence goes on from NC_135234.1 coordinate 613,332,181, forward strand.
AAAATAAAGCGTTTTATAACTTCTCCAAAATACCTGTCTTTCGCCAGGGAGGCAGGTCCTCACCCCCCTGCTTGAAACGCCACACTGCCATCACTGAAATCTTCAGGGGCACCGGGCGCCGCCCCCTCCGCGCTGTTTTTGCATGAAATCCGGCGCCTGCGCTGTGTAGTACTGTCTGGTGCGGGCGCAGTCAGCTCTGGCCGTCATGTCCCGCCATTCAGCCATCCATACCTCTGGACAATGCCAGTACCACCTGTGTCAGCTCCACAATATCTGTTAACCCTGCTTGTCCGTCTGTTCCACTGGGACAGCTGCCACGTGTTCATGGTCTAACTGGAAGTAGCACCCATGTCCCCAGGCATTCCATTCCAACCCTGTATGAGGGGACTTACCACAGGTGCCTGGGGCTCATGTAGTCACGCCCCCTTCGGAGCCCCCCTGATCGAGGTTCCACAAAAATATCAATAAAAAACAAATGTGAACTTCACCACCTGTGCCTCCGCTTCCATTCATTACACTTTGCGATTAGGGTTTTTTTTATGGTTTTTCTCAAAACTTACCAAAAAATATGTGTTTGATTAGGTTTAGGTTTACTAGTGTTATTGTAGATTAGATTTAGAATTTTTTTTTGTTAGGAAGAGATAAAACATAATAATTGCTCGAAGAATGTTGACTGCAGAGCAAGCATACACCCTGATTTTCTCCGGCAGTTCCGGGACTGATACAGAGTCTGCTTCTGAGGCAGAACAGTTTTCAGCCACTGCTGAAACATTAGAGGCAGAGCCAAGTTATGCAGTCCCTCCTCCACTGTGGTATCCCAATAATTCCTTTTGCCCCCCTTTTTAGCAGCTCCTGGTATAAAAGTTGACTAATTTAACCCCCTTTGATTTTTTCCAATTTTTTGTTACCCCAGGAGACCTGCAATTAATTGCCCATCAAACAAATTTATATGCCCGACAATACATTTGTCATGATTCCTCTTCTCAGTGTGGTGAGTGGCAATCTGGGGCAGGGGCATGTTGAGCTTTCGGTATTGTGGTAGACAGCTCAGACTTCCAATCTGAGGATTGGGCGTGCTGAGTTGTCAGCGTGGTGAGTGACAGTCCAGTCGCCCAATCAGGGTCGGGGCGTGCTGGGTTTCCTGCAGGTGTCTCCTGATTGGAATTATTCCCAGGCTTTTTAGCTGGCTGTTTGCTTCTTATATCTGCCAGTTGTAGCTCTGCTCAGTTTGGTGTGTATTTAATTTATTCTTTGAGTTCTAATATTTTGATCTTTGTTGACTGACCTTGGATTTGCCTTTGACCATCCATTTGCATAGCCCCTATATATTGATCTGCTACTTTCTTGGAATTCTGACTCTGGACTGTAACCTGACTATGCTTTTGCATCACTCCTCTGTTTATGATGTACACTCCTGGCTTTTGACCTCGGACTCTCTGACTTCTGCACTTTACGGCGTGTTCGTAAGTAGTAACTAGGGTCACATTTCCCAGAAACTTACTGCCTTTCATTCTCGTTCATGAATCCTCACAAATATCCCTCAAATATTTTTATCCTGAACATTGGTTTGTTAAAAAAACACTCTCAACACTGTGGACAGATTTTATTGCCCAATAGAGTGATTTCCCAAGCCCTTTATGAAACCCTAATGAGATTCCTTCATTTTAGTGATAATTTCCAAGCCACCCCTCCCCTCCAAGAAATGACCCCCCAACTATGATCCCTTGAAACCCCTAATTTCCCTCCTAAAAGGGGTTATTTTTTTAAATTCCTATACCCCTGGAACAAAATGTTGCATTTGACGATTCCTTTATGATTTTCAAGGGCCATCTGTGCAATTCATTCCCTCCAAGTGAGCCAAATATGGTATCAAATTATATAAATGTGTGAGAGCACGACAGGGTACACGTGCACCTTTCTAATATACGAAGGTAGGGACCACCAAATAAACCCACCAAACTGCCCCCAGACAATTGGCATCCCAGAAAAAATAGTTTGGAGAAGGGGGAATCATTCTCACTGGCAAGCAAGTACAAACTGGGGCTAAAATTCAGTCCTGGCATTTGAAATCACACAGGCCCATGTTGTCCCCGTCCCCATGAACCAGATGGGATATATTACTAATATTACCCTGTATGGAGGAAAGAAAGATTTTCTACAAGACCAATATTTCTAATGATACCCGTGGCCTGCTGGGGTAAGTGACGGAGTCAGCATTCTTGTGCTCTATCACAACTCTTAACAGTATGGGTAACTTGAGAACACCGATTCTGTTAACAACCTAACAGACAAGGCAACCCATGACCAGACAGGCCCTTCTGGTATTTGCCAGAATTGCCAGATGGCCAGTCCGGCCCTGCTGGCAAGTGCCCAAATTGTTGTAGCAATGACAGGAAGGAAGTCTCACCATGCTGCATGTGGACACCACTGTGATGGTCAGAGTCAGGGGAGCCACCAGAGACAAGCATTGGACCAGGTGCTTCAACCGTATCTGGTGAATTGAAAGACCAGAGCCTGGTATAAAAATTTAGCAATCTATCTCATCCAGATTGCTACCTAAAACAGCTTGGTTCTCTACAAGAAGTGTCATGGTTCCCAATGGCAAGGGAACGTAAGAAACATAAATAACGAACGAGCTCTCGGGTGATGGAAACTCGAGTTGACCGTGAGCTAAAACTACCACACAACTAACAGTAGCCAGGGAGCATACCTACGGCTTCCTAAATGCCACGCGCCAGCCGGAGGACTAACTACGCCTGGTAGAGGAAGAAACAGACCTGGCTTACCTCTAGGGAAATACCCCAAAAGATGATAGCAGCCCCCCACATGTAATAACGGTGAATTAAGAGGAAAAGACATACACAGTATGAAAGTAGATTTAGCAAAGAGAGGTCCACTTACTAGATAGCAGAAGGATACAAAAGAGGACTTCACGGTCAACTGAAAACCCTTTCAAAAACCATCCTGAAATTACTTTAAGACTCCTGTGTCAACTCATGACACAGGAGTGGCAATTTCAGCCCGCAAGAGCTTCCAGCTACAGAGAATCACAAAAACTGCAAACTGGACAAAAGGTACAAAACAAAAGGACAAAGTCCACTTAGCTGATCAGCAGACTAGTAGCAGGAACATGCAACCGAAGGCTCTGGTTACAATGATGACCGGCAAGGAAATGACTGGAGAGCAAGGCTAAATAGGAAACTCCCAAACACTGATGGAAGCAGGTGAACAGAAGCAGCAAAGTGCAAACAAGTCACCAGTACCACCAGCAACCACCAGGGGAGCCCAAAAAGCGGATACACAACAGTACCCTCCCCTTAAGGAGGGGGCACCGAACCCTCACAAGAACCGCCAGGGCGATCTGGATGAGCCCTATGAAAGGCACGAACCAAATCCGAGGCATGAACATCAGAGGCAGTTACCCAAGAATTATCTTCCTGACCATAGCCTTTCCATTTAACCAGATATTGAAGTCTCCGTCTGGAAATAGACTTGTCAACCTTCCTAGTACGTTTAGAGCATGCCGATATAACATGAGCAGAATCACCACAATAGAAGCATAACCCATTTTTACGCCTATAATTCTGCCGCTCGCTTCTGGACATAATTCTGTCACATTGCATTTTCTCTGGCGTCTCTTCAGAAGATACCGCCAAATGGTGCACGGGTTTGCGCTCCCGCAAACGCCGATCAATCTGAATTGCCATTGTCATGGACTCATTCAGACCTGTAGGCGCAGGGAACCCGACCATAACATCTTTAACGGCATCAGAAAGGCCCTCTCTGAAATTTGCCGCTAAGGCGCACTCATTCCACTGAGTAAGCACAGACCATTTACGAAATTTTTGGCAGTATATCTCAGCTTCATCTTGCCCTTGAGATAGGGCTATCAAAGCTTTTTCAGCTTGAATCTCCAAATTAGGTTCCTCATAAAGCAACCCTAAAGCCAGGAAAAACGCATCCACATTGAGCAACGCAGGATGCCCTGGTGCCAATGAAAATGCCCAATTTTGAGGGTCACCTCGCAGCAAAGAAATTACAATCTTAACCTGCTGGACAGGATCTCCTGACGAGTGAGGTCTGAGAGAAAGGAATAATTTACAATTATATTTGAAATTCAGAAACCGAGATCTATCTCCGGAAAACACCTCTGGTGTAGGGATTTTAGGTTCAGAAATAGGAGTATGCATAACAAAATCTTGTAAATTTTGAACCTTCGTAGCAAGATTATTTAAACCTGCAGCCAAACTCTGAGGATCCATCTTTAAACAGGTGAGCTCAGAGCCATTCAAGGATTATAAGGAGAGAAAGGCAAAGGCAGTAATTAGAGCTGAAATACAACTGATCCAACTATGGAGCAAGCATAGGGGAAACAAAAACAAAAAAAAAAAAAAAAATTTACAGACTTCTTTTTTCTCTCCTTTCTTCTGCCAATAAGTTTAACATGGGCCGGTCATACTGTCCTGGTTCCCAATGGCAAGGGAACGTAAGAAACATATAAATAACGAACGAGCTCTCGGGTGATGGAAACTCGAGTTGACCGTGAGCTAAATCTACCACACAACTAACAGTAGCCAGGGAGCATACCTACGGCTTCCTAAATGCCACGCGCCAGCCGGAGGACTAACTACGCCTGGTAGAGGAAGAAACAGACCTGGCTTACCTCTAGGGAAATACCCCAAAAGATGATAGCAGCCCCCCACATGTAATAACGGTGAATTAAGAGGAAAAGACATACACAGTATGAAAGTAGATTTAGCAAAGAGAGGTCCACTTACTAGATAGCAGAAGGATACAAAAGAGGACTTCACGGCAGGGCCGGACTGGCCATTGGGCAGTTCTGGCAAATGCCAGAAGGGCCGGTGCCAGTAGTGGGCTGCTGCACGCCGACTCACCCTTCCCCCCCCAGCGCCGCCACTGCCGCATTCAACTATACTGGCGTCTATGATGCCTGTACAGTTGAATGCAATAATGGAGGAGAGAGCGTCACCTGACGATCCCTCTCCCATCATTCCCCGCTCTGCCTCTGACACTGTGGATGCGCGCGCACTCACTGTGTCCCAGGCAGTGTAGCGGCAGCTGCCGAGACAGGAGCAGGGATCACCGCAGGGAAGAGGGGAGGTGAGGAGTGTTTTTTTTTTACTGGACTGTGGGGCCATTCTAGGGGGGAGGAGAGATGTGGGGTCTGCTGTATACTACTATGTGGGCTGTGCTGTATACTACTGTGTGGGCTCTGCTATATACTACTATGTGGGCTGTGCTGTATACTACTGTGTGGGCTGTGCTGTATACTACTGTGTGGGCTGTGCTGTATACTACTGTGTGGGCTGTGCTGTATACTACTGTGTAAGCTGTGCTATATACTACTGTGTGGGCTGTGCTATATACTACTGTGTGGGCTGTGCTGTATACTACTATGTGGGGGGCTGTGCTGTATACTACTATGTGGGCTGTGCTATATACTACTGTGTGGGCTGTGCTGTATACTACTATGTGGGCTGTGCTATATACTACTGTGTGGGCTGTGCTGTATACTACTGTGTGGGCTGTGCTATATACTACTGTGTGGGCTGTGTAATATACTACTGTGTGGGCTGTGCTGTATACTACTATGTGGGCTGTGCTATATACAACTGTGTGGGCTGTGCTGTATACTACTATGTGGGCTGTGCTATATACTACTGTGTGGGCTGTGCTGTATACTATGTGGGCTGTGCTGTATACTATTGTGTGGGCTCTGCTGTATACCACTATGTGGGCTGTGCTATACACTACTATGTGGGCTCTGCTGTATACCACTATGTGGGCTGTGCTGTATACTACTGTGTGGGCTGTGCTGTATACTACTATGTGGGCAGTGCTGTATACTACTATGTGGGCAGTGCTGTATACTACTATGTGGGCAGTGCTGTATACTACTATGTGGGCTGTGCTGTATACTGCTACATGGGCTGTGCTGTATACTGCTACATGGTCTGTGTTATCTGCTATGCGGGTTGTGCTATATACTATGGGGGGTATATTATATTCTATGGGGGAGGCTGTGTTATATACTATGTGGCTGTTATATACTATTGTGGGGGTATATTATATTCTATGGGGGAGGCTGTGTTATACTATGGGGGGCTGCATTATATTCTATGGGGGCTACATTATATATTATGGGGTGGCTGCATTATACTCTGGGGTGGCTGCATTATACTCTGGGGTGGCTGCATTATATTCTGTAGGGTGGTGGCTGCATTATACTATATGTGGGCTGCATTATACTGTATCAAGGATTATGGGCAATACGTTATACTATATGAAGAACTATGGGGTGCATTATACTATGGGAAGTGAATTGTACTACATGGATGACTATGGCAATGCATTATACTATATGGAGCACTATGAGGAGTGTATTATGCTATATGGAGGACTGAGCAGTGTATTTTAATATATGGAGGACTATAGGGAGTGTATTATACTATATGGAGGACTGTGGTGCACATTATAATATATGGAGGACTATGGGGTGTATTTTACTAAACAAGTAAAATGCTGCATATTCAGATTGTTTTTGGTGGAACAAAAATCCTTGTTCTCAGCAGCACATCGCCGGTGTAAACTGTAGATGTGCTGCTGATAACATGATACTGTATGGGGATCTGTCCCATCATTCTGTCCCATCGTTAATCCTCAGCTGGTGGAAAGAGGCCGGGAAACAAGTGTTGAACAACTTCAGTATTGTTGATCAAACTCATTTAGCGGCCTGAACTCAGCACTTGTAAATACAACCGAAATGCTTTTGTGTGATGTGCAATATGTTAGCATTTGGAGCCCCATTTTAATCTTTGCCTAGGCGTAGGGCCCCACTTTGCCTAAAACCGGCCCTGCCTACAAGTGTACAAAGATATTATACAGTTACCATGTGACAAGTGGGCCTGTGTAACTTCAAATGCCAGGGCTGAATTTTAGTCCCAGTCCGGCCCTGCTTCACGGTCAACTGAAAACCCTTTCAAAAACCATCCTGAAATTACTTTAAGACTCCTGTCTCAACTCATGACACAGGAGTGGCAATTTCAGCCCGCAAGAGCTTCCAGCTACAGAGAATCACAAAAACTGCAAACTGGACAAAAGGTACAAAACAAAAGGACAAAGTCCACTTAGCTGATCAGCAGACTAGTAGCAGGAACATGCAACCGAAGGCTCTGGTTACAATGATGACCGGCAAGGAAATGACTGGAGAGCAAGGCTAAATAGGAAACTCCCAAACACTGATGGAAGCAGGTGAACAGAAGCAGCAAAGTGCAAACAAGTCACCAGTACCACCAGCAACCACCAGGGGAGCCCAAAAAGCGGATACACAACAAAGAAGTCTCAAGTAGCACTCACTTTCCTTCAGTTCCAGAAGAAAATTTTTAAGTGTCTCCTATTTGACTCAACAGCACAGGACAGTTTTTGTGTCAGAAGATGTCCGGAAACTATCAGAGCAACATTTTATTCACCCTGTCCCTGCCACTCCCACCCAAAACGATCCCTAAAAAAGATGCTTGATTTGTAAGAAGCACGGTAGAAGGAGTGATTCTCGATAATATTGCCCCATGTGCCCATCTCAACCAGGCCTTTGTATATCCCCCTGTTTTGAGATCTACCACACAACTTCCCAGTATTAAATAGACATGAAAAACACCAAATTGTCTTAGAAAATTTTTTTCAAATAATTTATATTGTCTGGAAATAGGAAATTAACCAGTGGCAATAGCATGGTAGAGCCCCTGCTGCAAATAATACGACAATACCACCCTTTTGTCCCAATGTTTAAAATAGAAAACCAAAAACTATATATTTGCGCTTGCGTATGCCCTATACTACTGACAATGATTATATAGTAAATTATGCTTTACTCAGAAATTGAAAAATTGGCTGCCAGATAAGAAGTGGGGAGACTTATGGTAAAACCGTGGCAACAAATTACAATTGTGAAGCAATGTAGCATTAGCTGTTTGCATGGGCTGAAACCATGCCCTGCTAATCGACACAAATCAAATCAATAATCAGAGGGATAAATTCTGAAGGAAGGATTAGATCAAATAGGACACTTAGGTACTAGGTAGAAATACCTTTGTTGCAGCAGTTCCGTTCAGAGCGCTGGTGTCTTTGCTGCCCACTTATAGTACTTCTGTGGTGTGAAGTCAGTAATTCGGTACTAAGATTCGAGGACCACGGGTTCTTTCCCGGCCGGTGACAAGCGTCCCTCAGGAGTACTGGTTTGTACAGTGGTCGGCACTCATCGCAAGTGATCATTTCTGCTACTTACAGGCGATCTGATCATTATCCCCATGGGACATCCTCCCATTATGTTCAATTCCAGGAGACCAGTGATCCCACACTAGGACACTACGAAGAGTTCTTCCATTATCATTTCTTGATTGTGCCCTCTCACACTGCATGTTCCAAGAGGGATAGGAGAACATGCTGTTTAGTAATGCACATAACTTAGAGCAGTCACAAGATGATGATGGTGGGGAATGGCAAATTTTGTCTAAGAAGGTAGATGATGATTGAGACAGTTACCAATAAGTCAGGTTGTTAAGTCACCAAGTCTGGAGGACCAGAGTGCGGAGCTGAAAGACAAAGTGGTGGATGATGAAGTCGCTGACCCAACCTAGGAAGCTGACATGCAGAGCAATGACAGCAGCGCTGAGAGGGAGGGATCGGCAGCACCGAAACAGGCTGTAAGAGGCAGTGGGGTGATCAGAGGGGTTTAGGTGTACCCCAGTTTGGGACTTTTTTAAAGAAATTTCTAAAACAAAACAAATGGAAAATTGCAATCTGTATCATTCCAAGATCAGCAGGGGCCTGACCACTAAGAGCCTAACTACCACCAGCATCACCAGCATAGTCAAGCACATGTCATCTATAAATTTCTATAAATCCCATCCACTGTGCTTGTGCTGTACAACGAGGCATTTTAGATGTAGTGCAGGTGAGCTGTGTCCAAAATGCTTCTATTCCGGATCGTGGGCTTGTACACTTAAACGTGGCTAAAAAACCTTCATCAAAATGGAGCAAAGTTAATTGTAGCAAACACAAAATAAAGCATATGTCAGATAAACATCACCCAAGGCATAATGGCTTGAATATTGTTTTGATCTCTACAAAATTCCGCTTTAATTTGGTATACAGAAGACAAATTACTATAACCTCAAAATTACCGTATGCACTCGAATATAAGCCGAGATTTTCAGCCCACTTTTTTGGGCTGAAAGTAACCCTCTCGGCTTATACTCGAGTCATACGCAGGGGTCGGCAGGGGAGGGGGAGCGGAGCTGTGTAATAATACTCACCTGCTCCTGGCGCAGTCCCTGCATGTCTTTACCCCGGCGCCGGCAGCTTGTTCCTGTAGTGAGCGGTCACATGGTACCGCTCATTACAGTAATGAATATGGACCCGACTCCCATAGGGGTGGAGCTGCATAATTTTTACTGTAATGAGCGGTACTATGTGACCGCTCACTACAGGAAGAAGCTGCCGGCGCCGGGGAACAGAAGTGCAGGGACCGCGCCAGGAGCAGGTGAGTATAACGCAGTGCGCGATATTCACCTGCTCCCCCTTCCATCGTCGGCGCCGCTGCGTCTTCCGCGTCCTCTGCACTGACGCTCAGGTCAGAGGGCGCGATGACAAGATTAGTGTACGTGCTGCCCTCTGCCTGAGCGTCAGTGCACAGGATGGAGAAGACACAGCGGCGGTCGGCGGTGGAACGGGGAGCAGGTGAATATAGCAAGTGCCGGGGGCCTGAGGTGAGAATGTGGTTTTTATTTTTTTAATCGCAGCAACAGCATATGGGGCAAATATCTGTATGGAGCATCTTATGGGGCCATGTACAACATTATATGGGGCAATTTCTGTATGGGGCCATGTGCAGCATTATATGGGGCAATTATCTGTATGGAGCATCTTATGGGGCCATTTGCCGCATTACATGGGGCAATTATCTGTGTGGAGCATCTTATGGGGCCATGTGCAGCGTTATATGGGGCAATTATCTGTATGGAGCATCTTATGGGGCCATATGCAGCATTATATGGGGCAATTATCTGTATGGAGCATCTTACGGGGCCATGTGCAGCATTATATGGGGCAAAAATCTGTATGGGGCCATGTGCAGCATTAAGCATTATATGGGGCAAATATCTGTATGGGGCCATGTGCAGCATTAAGCATTATATGGGGCAAATATCTGTATGGAGCATCTTATGGGGCAATGTGCAGTGTTATATGGGTCAAATATCTGTATGGAGCATCGCATGGGGCCATGTGCAGCATTATATGGGGCAATTATCTGTATGGAGCATCTTATGGGGCCATGTGCAACATTATATGGGGCAAAAATCTGTATGCGGCCATGTGCAGCATTAAGCATTATATGGGGCAAATATCTGTATGGAGCATCTTATGGGGCCATGTGCAGTGTTATATGGGGCAAATATCTGTATGGAGCATCTTATGGGGCCATGTGCAGCATTATATGGGGCAATTATCTGTATGGAGCATCTTATGGGGCCATGTGCAGCATTATATGAGGCAATTATCTGTATGGAGCATCTTATGGGGCCATTTGCAGCATTATATGGGGCAATTATCTGTGTGGAGCATCTTATGGGGCCATGTGCAGCATTATATGGGGCAAATATCTGTATGGAGCATCTTATGGGGCCATGTGCAGCATTATATGGGGCAATATCTGTATGGGGCTATGTGCAGCATTATATGGGGCAAATATTTGTATGGAGCATCTTATGGGCCATGTGCAGCATTATATGGGGCAATTACCTGTATGGAGCATCTTATGGGGCCATTTGCAGCATTATATGGGGCAATTACCTGTGTGGAGCATCTTATGGGGCCATGTGCAGCATTATATGGGGCAAATATCTCTATGGAGCATCTTATGGGGCCATGTGCAGCGTTATATGGGGCAATTATCTGTATGGAGCATCTTATGGGGCCATGTGCAGCATTATATGGGGCAAATATCTGTATGGAGCATCTTATGGGGCCATGTGCAGCATTATATGGGGCAATTATCTGTATGGAGCATCTTACGGGGCCATGTGCAGCATTATATGGGGCAAAAATCTGTATGGGGCCATGTGCAGCATTAAGCATTATATGGGGCAAATATCTGTATGGAGCATCTTATGGGGCCATGTGCAGCATTATATGGGGCAAATATCTGTATGGAGCATCTTATGGGGCCATGTGCAGCATTATATGGGGCAAATATCTGTATGGAGCATCTTATGGGGCCATGTGCAGCATTATATGGGGCAATTATCTGTATGGAGCATCTTACGGGGCCATGTGCAGCATTATATGGGGCAAAAATCTGTATGGGGCCATGTGCAGCATTAAGCATTATATGGGGCAAAAATCTGTATGGGGCCATGTGCAGCATTAAGCATTATATGGGGCAAATATCTGTATGGAGCATCTTATGGGGCAATGTGCAGTGTTATATGGGTCAAATATCTGTATGGAGCATCGCATGGGGCCATGTGCAGCATTATATGGGGCAATTATCTGTATGGAGCATCTTATGGGGCCATGTGCAACATTATATGGGGCAAAAATCTGTATGCGGCCATGTGCAGCATTAAGCATTATATGGGGCAAATATCTGTATGGAGCATCTTATGGGGCCATGTGCAGTGTTATATGGGGCAAATATCTGTATGGAGCATCTTATGGGGCCATGTGCAGCATTATATGGGGCAATTATCTGTATGGAGCATCTTATGGGGCCATGTGCAGCATTATATGAGGCAATTATCTGTATGGAGCATCTTATGGGGCCATTTGCAGCATTATATGGGGCAATTATCTGTGTGGAGCATCTTATGGGGCCATGTGCAGCATTATATGGGGCAAATATCTGTATGGAGCATCTTATGGGGCCATGTGCAGCATTATATGGGGCAATATCTGTATGGGGCTATGTGCAGCATTATATGGGGCAAATATTTGTATGGAGCATCTTATGGGCCATGTGCAGCATTATATGGGGCAATTACCTGTATGGAGCATCTTATGGGGCCATTTGCAGCATTATATGGGGCAATTACCTGTGTGGAGCATCTTATGGGGCCATGTGCAGCATTATATGGGGCAAATATCTCTATGGAGCATCTTATGGGGCCATGTGCAGCATTATATGGGGCAAATATCTGTATGGAGCATCTTATGGGGCCATGTGCAGCATTATATGGGGCAAATATCTGCATGGTGCATCTTATGGGGCCATGTGCAGCATTATATGGGGCAATTATCTGTATGGAGCATCTTACGGGGCCATGTGCAGCATTATATGAGGCAAAAATCTGTATGGGGCCATGTGCAGCATTAAGCATTATATGGGGCAAATATCTGTATGGAGCATCTTATGGGGCCATGTGCAGTGTTATATGGGGCAATTATCTGTGTGGAGCATCTTATGGGGCCATGTGCAACATTATATGGGGCAAAAATCTGTATGGGGCCATGTGCTGCATTAAGCATTATATGGGGCAAATATCTGTATGGAGCATCTTATGGGGCCATGTGCAGTGTTATATGGGGCAAATATCTGTATGGAGCATCTTATGGGGCCATGTGCAGCATTATATGAGGCAATTATCTGTATGGAGCATCTTATGGGGCCATGTGCAGCATTATATGGGGCAATTATCTGTATGGAGCATCTTATGGGGCTATATGCAGCATTGTATGGGGCAAATATCTGTATGGGGCCATGTGCAGCATTATAAGGGGCAAATATCTGTATGTAGCATCTTATGGGGCCATGTTTAGCATTATATGGGGCAAATATATGTATGAAGCATCTTATGGGGCCATGTGCAGCGTTATATGGGGCAAATATCTGTATGGAGCATCTTATGGGGCCATGTGCAGCATTATATGGAGCATTTATCTGTATGGAGCATCTTATGGGGCCATGTGCAGCACTATATGGGGCAAATATCTGTATGAGGCCATTAGCAGCATTATATGGGGCAAATATCTGCATGGAGCATCTTATGGGGCCATGTGCAGCGTTATATGGGGCAATTATCTGCATGGAGCATCTTATGGGGCCATGTGCAGCATTATATGGGACAATTATCTGTATGGAGCATCTTATGGGGCTATGTGCATCATTATATGGGGCAAATATCTGTATGAGGCCATTAGCAGCATTATATGGGGCAAATATCTGCATGGAGCATCTCATGGGGCCATGTGCAGCCTTATATGGGGCAATTATCTGCATGGAGCATCTTATGGGGCCATGTGCAGCATTATATGGGGCAATTATCTGTATGGAGCATCTTATGGGGCTATATGCAGCATTATATGGGGCAAATATCTGTATGGGGCCATGTGCAGCATTATGAGGGGCAAATATCTGTATGTAGCATCTTATGGGGCCATGTACAGCATTATATGGGGCAATTATCTGTATGGAGCATCTTATGGGGCCATGTGCAGCATTATATGGGGCAAATATCTGTATGGAGCATCTTATGGGGCCATGTGCAGCATTATATGGGGCAATTATCTGTATGGAGCATCTTACGGGGCCATGTGCAGCATTATATGGGGCAAAAATCTGTATGGGGCCATGTGCAGCATTAAGCATTATATGGGGCAAATATCTGTATGGAGCATCTTATGGGGCCATGTGCAGTGTTATATGGGGCAAATATCTGTATGGAGCATCCTATGGGGCCATGTGCAGCATTATATGGGGCAATTATCTGTGTGGAGCATCTTATGGGGCCATGTGCAACATTATATGGGGCAAAAATCTATATGGGGCCATGTGCAGCATTAAGCATTATATGGGGCAAATATCTGTACGGAGCATCTTATGGGGCCATGTGCAGCATTATATGGGGCAATTATCTGTATGGAGCATCTTATAGGGCCATGTGCAGCATTATATGGGGAAAATATCTGTATGGGGCCATGTGCAGCATTAAGCATTATATGGGGCAAATATCTGTATGGAGCATCTTATGGGGCCATGTGCAGTGTTATATGGGGCAATTATCTGTGTGGAGCATCTTATGGGGCCATGTGCAACATTATATGGGGCAAAAATCTGTATGGGGCCATGTGCAGCATTAAGCATTATATGGGGCAAATATCTGTATGGAGCATCTTATGGGGCCATGTGCAGTGTTATATGGGGCAAATATCTGTATGGAGCATCTTATGGGGCCATGTGCAGCATTATATGGGGCAATTATCTGTGTGGAGCATCTTATGGGGCCATGTGCAACATTATATGGGGCAAAAATCTGTATGGGGCCATGAGCAGCATTAAGCATTATATGGGGCAAATATCTGTATGGAGCATTTTATGGGGCCATGTGCAGTGTTATATGGGGCAATTATCTGTGTGGAGCATCTTATGGGGCCATGTGCAACATTATATGGGGCAAAAATCTGTATGGGGCCATGTGCAGCATTAAGCATTATATGGGGCAAATATCTGTATGGAGCATCTTATGGGGCCATGTGCAGCATTATATGGGGCAATTATCTGTATGGAGCATCTTATAGGGCCATGTGCAGCATTACATGGGGCAAATATCTGTATGGGGCCATGTGCAGCATTATATGGGGCAAATATATGTATGGAGCATCTTATGGGGCCATGTGCAGCGTTATATGGGGCAAATATCTGTATGGAGCATCTTATTGGGCCATGTGCAGCATTATATGGGGCAATTATCTGTGTGGAGCATCTTATGGGGCCATGTGCAGCATTATATGGGGCAAATATCTGTATGGGGCCATGTTCAGCGTTATATGGGGCAAATATCTGTATGGAGCATCTTATGGGGCCATGTGCAGCATTATATGGGGCAAATATCTGTATGAGGCCATTAGCAGCATTATATTTGGCAAATATCTGTATGGGGCCATGTGCAGCATTATATGGGGCAAATATCTGCATGGAGCATCTTATGGGGCCATGTGTAGCTTTATATGGGGCAATTATTATTATTACTATTATTATTTATTGTTATAGCGCCATTTATTCCATGGCGCTTTACAAGTGAGGAGGGGTATACATAATAAAAACAAGTACAATAATCTTGAACAATACAAGTCATAACTGGTACAGGAGGAGTGAGGACCCTGCCCGCGAAGGCTCACAATCTACAAGGGATGGGTGAGAATACAGTAGGTGAGTATAAGTATAAGTATAATTATCTGCATGGAGCATCTTATGGGGCCATGTGCAGCATTATATGGGGCAATTATCTGTATGGAGCATCTTGTGGGGCTATGTGCAGCATTATATGGGGCAAATATCTGTATGGAGCATCTTATGAGGCTATGTGCAGCATTATATGGGGCAAATATCTCTGGAGCATCTTATGGGGCCATAATCAGCATTTGTGCAGCATTATATGGGGCATATTTTAATATGGAGCATCTTATGGAGTCCATCATAAACTGCATGGAGCATTATATGGGGCGTATTTTGTATGGAGCATCTTATGGGGCCATCATGAACTGTATGGAGCATTATATGTGGCATCTATGGGGCCATAACTGCATGGAGCATTATATGGGGCATCTAAGGGGCCATAACTGCATGGAGCATTATAAGGGGCATCTAAGGGGCCATAAAGAACTGCATGGAGCATTATATGGGGCTCCTGATTCAATATGGATATTCAAAAACACTTTGAATATCTACTGATACCTAATACCTACTGATGTCTCAATTAATTTTACTTTTATTGGTATCTATTTTTATTTTGAAATTTACCAGTAGCTGCTGCATTTCCCACCCTAGGCTTATACTTGAGTCATTAAGTTTTCCCAGTTTTTTGTGGCAAAATTAGGGGGGTCGGCTTATACTCGGGTCAGCTTATACTCGAGAATATACGGTACTTATATCATGTGCAGCTGAAAGAACCACTTAATTAAGTAGTGAAAAAAAGGACCATTTTATTAAGAGGTTACGCTATGTCCTTGAAATGTGTGCTGTGAAAGCAATCCTGTAATACAGATATCAATAAATCCACCCTGTTTGCTGATGATGTTTTTAGATCATTAAAAAAAAAAGCAACAGGAAGCTTTTCTTAAGAAATATTTGTCTTTCGTTTATTGCTAATAGGGTAATTAATGTTGTCTTAGGTCATGTTCACATGTCCTAGTAATGTCCAGTAATAATCCTTTAGAATGGATCCAGTAGCAATCCGTTGGCAAAATAAGTTGTGCAGACCATTTTTGGCCATTTAAAAAAACTGATTTCAGCTGGATCCGTTTTTTTTTTAACATTGAAATCTATGGAAAACTGATCCATTAATTAGCCATATGTTGTTCTCCCATTTGAAATGGATCATCTTTTTGCTAATAACCATTGCCAGCCAGCTTAATAGTCAGGTAATCACCCCATTCGCCTGGCCAGATAGGACCGCTGGACTATCATTCAAAATATTGACAGCCAAGTACCCCCCTGCCTCATATTCAATAATTGGGCTGTCACTCAAAATACTTGACAACCCAGCACACCCTTGATCTCATAGGGTGGCTGAGCTGTCAATCACAGTGTGATGAGGACATTGGGAGTGGTGGAATTGTGACAACAAGATTTTGGAATAATGAGGCAATAGGTAAAATACATAGTGTATGAGAAATTATAGAACAGTTAACGGAACTTGTAAGAAACTTTAACAAACCCTACCCACCCAAATTAATTACACGACTGTGTAGTAGAGATTGCACGTGCAGCTGTTGAAATTTAAATTTGTCAGCTTTGCTGAATTCTTTATAAAAATTCAATTTGCGGCAAGTAAACTTGCACACTGGCTTGTGGAGTCGGAGTTGGTGTCCATTTTGGTGAAGTCCTAGTCGGTATAAAATGTACCAACTCCGATAATAAATTGGGTACAGTAGTTCAGTGCAGGATGTGCTGTAAATGTTTTCATAATAATTTGGAAAAGTTATGAAATGTCCTATAAATGTCTGTTCTGTTCCTGATCGAAGGATCTTGGCTTTTAGTTGATATTAATCTGTACGGTACTTTATGTGCATGCTCAGTAGTTAGGCAGTGCTGTGGAGTTGGAGTCAGAAGTCAGGGAAATTGAGGAGTCAGAGTCAGGGTTGGTGGTTTTGGCTTACCGACTCCACAGCCCTGCTTGCACGGACATTAGTATTGGAAAGAGACCACAAGAATTATACATCTATCACATATATGTATATAATACATCTAATCCACTAAACTAGAGATGGAGTACATAATACCAGTCCTGCGCCCATCTGTGCTCTAATGGCAACCGCTGATCTCCATTAACCTTTGGAACCGCTAATCTATGAAAATTCACTTGGCAATAATAATAATAATAATAATAATTTTATTTATATAGCGCCAACATATTCCGCAGCGCTTTACAACTTATAGAGGGGACTTATACAGACAACAGACATTACAGCATAACAGAAATCACAGTTCAAAACAGATACCAGGAGGAATGAGGGCCCTGCTGCTCGCAAGCTTACAATCTATGAGGAAAAGGGGAGACACAAGAGGTGGATGGTAACAATTGCTTTAGTTATTTGGACCAGCCATAGTGTAAGGCTCGGGTGTTCATGTAAAGCTGCATGAACCAGTTAACTGCCTAAGTATGTAACAGTACAGACACAGAGGCTATTAACTGCATAAAGTGTATGAGAACATGATGGAGGAACGTGATTATGTTGTTGTTTTTTATTAATAGGCCACACAGGGATAGTAGGAATTAGTCCTACCGGTAAGTATGTTTCCAGGAGTCCATCATGACAGCACCACCAGGAGGTTGTCCTTCTTATCCTTGATAGGGACAGGAAACACAGAAGAGGTTAAATAGCCCCTCCCCACCTCCACCCCTCAGTGATTTTCCAAGTACCACACCAGGATGGATGCAACTCTATTTTATTGAAATTCCCTTCTTCCCATGTTTACATCACATATCAGAGGGGAACTCAAGGGAGGGTATATAAGGGGTGCTGTCATGATGGACTCCTGGAAACATACTTACCGGTAGGACTAATTCCTACTTTCCAGGACGTCCCTCCTGACAGCACCACCAGGAGAAATACCAAATAACTCCTTTATTTTTTAGGGCGGGATTACAGCCTGGAGGACTTTCCTCCCAAATGTAGTCTGTTGATTCACAGTTACATCTAACTTATAATGTCTACAAAAGGTATTTGACCTCGACCATGTTGCAGCTCTGCATATTTGGTCCATAGAAGCCCCAGCGCTTTCTGCCCATGAGGCTGAGATTGCTCTCAACGAATGTGCCTTGAGACTTTCTGGAGGAGTTCTTCCTGCCGAGATATAGGCTGCCGTGATGGTAGATTTAATCCATCTTGCTAGAGTAGCTTTGGATGCTTTTTTCCCCTTGTTTTTCCCGGTCATCTGGATGAAGAGGTTAGAGTCAATTCTCCAGCTATCTGTAATCTCCAAGTAGTGTAGAATTGTTCTTTTTACGTCTAGAGCGTGGAGAAATCGCTCTTTGTCATTACTGAAGTTCTGGCAGAATGTAGGTAGAACAATCTCTTGACTTCTGTGGAAGTCTGTAACCACTTTAGGAAGGAACCCGGGATTTAGTTTAAGGATGATACAGTCATCCTGGACTTTTAAGTATGGATGTTTAATAGAGAAAGATTGGATCTCACCAACGCGACGTGCTGACGTTATTGCCACTAGAAAAAGGGCTTTAAGTGTTACGGCTTTCAGGTCTGCCTGACCTAATGGCTCATAAGGTGCTTTACAAAGTTCATTTAGCACTAAGTTTAGGTCCCAGGGAGGCACTGAACTGCGAATTGTAGGCCTAAGTCTCTGAATGGCCTTGACGAACCTCACTATCCAAGGATGGGAGGCTAGTTGGAAGTCATAGAAGGAACTGAGGGCCGAGATCTGTACCTTCAGTGTACTAGGCCTTAGTCCCTTATCGAAACCTGACTGGAGGAAGTCTAAGATTTTTGGAATATCTGGACCATGAGAGACCGATACAGGAACTGTACTCTGAGAACAAAACTTTTTCCATATCTTCCTGTATATTGCGGCAGTTACCGGTTTCCTACTGTTTTGAATAGTAGCAATGACTGGTTCTGAGAGGCCTTTTGATCTTAGGATCTCTTTTTCAGGATCCATGCCGCTAACTGTAGAAGGCCCGGGTTTTGATGGACTAGGGGCCCTTGAGACAGAAGGTCTGGTACCGCTGGTAGATGGATTGGATCCTCCCAGGACATGCTCTTTAGAAGAGGAAACCAGCTCCTTTTGGGCCAGTATGGGGCTATCAAGATAACTGATGTCTGGCTCTCCTGAATCTTCCTCAATACTCTCGGTATTAGGGCCAATGGAGGAAAAGCATAAGCCAACTTCATGTCCCAGTTCTGAGCTAGCGCATCTATTCCCGATGGTCTGTCTCCTGGGTTTAGTGAGAAAAATCTTTTTGTCTTTGCGTTCTTCCCTGAGGCAAATAGATCTACTTCCGGGAAGCCCCACCGTTGGGTTATCTGGAGGAAGATCTGGTCGTTTAAGGACCATTCTGTAGGACATAGTCTCTGCCTGCTTAGGAAGTCGGCTACCTGGTTTTTGGTTCCTTTCAGGTGTATCGCCGTTATTGATCTGACGGTCTGCTCTGCCCAAGAGAATATTGTGTTCGATAGGTCCTGTAAGTGACGATGCTTTGGACCTCCCTGGTGAAGTAGAAAGGCTACTGTAGTCGAGTTGTCTGAAAAGACACGGATATGTTGGTCTTTTAACCTTCCCTGGAATGCGTTTAAGGCCTCCCAGACTGCCCTTAGTTCTCTGTAATTTGAAGACCTGGTTTGTACTGATACGGGCCAAGTCCCCTGGGAGTAATTCCCTTCTATGTGTGCTCCCCAGCCGCTGTGACTTGCATCTGTAGTGATATTTACCGACGGAGATGTTCTCCAGGGTCTTCCTTTCCCGAGATTTCCTGTTATGGTCCACCATGACAGTGAACCTTTTGTATCCAGGGATAATCGTATTTTGTTGTCCAGGGTTACGTCCCTGCCGTCCCAAAGCGAGAGGATCTCTTGCTGCAGGGGTCTTGAGTGATACTGGCTCCACTGGACGCTGGAAATACAAGAGGTCATTAAGCCCAATACTCGCATGGCTTTCCTTATGGATGTTTGCTTTTGCTTTTGTAATTTTTGGATTTCTTTTTTGAATGACTCCTGCTTGTGAAGTGGGAGGTACGTATGTTCCTGAACTGAGTCTAGGATTACCCCAAGAAATGATTTCCTTGTTTCGGGTTTGAGGCTTGACTTTTTGAAATTTATTAGCCATCCTAGCTTTTCCAGGAGTGAAATAGTTGTTGATAAGTTCTCTTCCATCTGTTGTGGAGAGTCCGCTATGAGCAGGATGTCGTCTAGATAAGGGACGGTAAGTATCCCTTTCTCTCTCAAGAACGCCATCACTTCTGCCATGAGTTTGGTGAATACTCTGGGAGCAGACGAGATGCCGAAAGGTAGACATGTGAACTGATAGTGCAGGATTTGGCCCTGGTCTTTTATGGCGAATCTGAGATACTGTTGGTGTGAGGCGGAGATGGGAACCTGATAATAGGCACTTTTTAGGTCTAATGTGCTCATTACTGAACCTTCCCGGATTAGAGGTATTGCAGATTTGAGAGATTCCATTTTGAATCGTTTGTAAGTAACTGACCGATTCAGAGGTTTTAGGTTTATAATCGTACGGAATTCTCCGTTTGGTTTTTTTATGGAGAATAGACTCGAGTAGTGTCCTCTGAACCTTTGGGCATGGGGTACCGGAATGATGGCTTTTATCTGGATAAGTTCCTGAATATCCTTCAGAAGTCTTTGCTGAGTCGATAAAGACTGGGTCTGAGTTAGGCAAAATCTTTTGGGAGGTGTTTGGCTGAACTCTATTTTGTATCCTCGTTCTATCAAACTTAGGATCCATGGGTTCTGAGAGATGTTTTGCCAACCTTGTAGGAAGTACTGAAGCCTTCCCCCCACTAGATTGGCGTCATTGTTTATTAGATCTTGATTTTTGGTCTTGAAAGGTACCTCTGCCTCTACCACCTTTCGGGTAGCTCCATCTTCCACCTTTCCCTTTTCCTCTATAGTCCTGTCTGGGATGGAAACGAGACCTACGAAAGGGCGGCGTGTTTTTTGGTTTTTCTTCTGGGAAACCCTTTTTCTTATCCGCTGCTTTTTCAAGCAACTCGTCCAGTACTGGACCAAAAACGTGAAGGCCAGAAAAGGGTATTGAACACAGTTTGTTCTTTGACTGTGTATCGCCGGACCATGATCTGAGCCACAGAGCTCTTCTCGCTGCATTGGATAAAGCATTGTTCCTTGCAGCAAACCGCACTGACTCTGCCGAGGCATCGGCCATAAAGTCTGTTGCCATCTTTAGGAGTGGTAAAGATTTTAGAATCTCGTCTCTAGGCGTTTTATTATTAATCTGGGTCTCAAGTTTCTCTACCCACAGGGACATTGATCTGGCAACTGAGGTGGCCGCAATATTGGTTTTCATGACAGCAGCCGAGGCCTCCCAGGCCTTTTTGAGGAGATCTTCAGATCTTTTGTCCATAGGATCCTTGAGACCCGAGGAATCCTCAAAAGGGATGGCGGTCTTTTTTGAGACCTTGGCTACGGGTATATCCACTTTAGGAACAGATTCCCAGATTTTGGTCTCCTCTGGATCAAAGGGCAGGCGATATTTGAAATCTCTTGGGACTATCAGTTTTTTCCCTACATCGCCCCATTCTTCTAAGATCATTTCTTGAATATGACGATTTACGGGAAACACTCTGCTTCTACGAGCTCTGAGCCCCCCAAACATTTCGTCTTGGACTGTAAGGGGTTCTGTGGCCTCCTCTACTCTCATGGTATCTCTGACGGCCTGTAGTAGTGTCTCAGTGTGTTCAGAAGAAAATAGATATCTCTTCTTTTCCTCTGTGAGGATATTTGAAGAGCGTTCTCCCTCCATGGAATCGGATACGGAGTAGGCTGAAAGCTCCCCTTCTTCTGAACTAAGATCCTGCTCCCACCTAGGTCTCTTAGGGCGGGGAGAATCGACTGGCAACAGCGCTGATACTGTGGACTGTACTTCTTCCCTGATCATAGTTTTAATACTATCCAGGAGGGAAGTCTGTTCTCCTTTAAGAAGTCCTGCCATGCATTTATCACATACTTTCTTGCTATGCCCCTCTGGTAGCCTGCTGGAGCATAGAGGGCATTTTGTCCTGCGCTTTTGGCCTGATGCTGGGCGGTTGGACATCCCCTTATCCTGCAATAGACATAGAGAGGCCCTATAGCTTGTGTTATGATATGTGATACAGACCCCCTTTGTATAACTTACATGATCGGGGGCGAGCTCTGAGGACAGGGTTTCCTGACGATCTGCACTCTCCATTTCCCTAGGAACAGTGTGCAGTCAGATGTTTCTGATTAAATAGGGCTCTCACCTGTCTTCAAAACATCTGATTCGTCCTCCTTCCGAGCTCAGCTGCCGGTGATTACTGCGGGTTTCTGACGCCCACTGCTGCTGGGCGGGGATTCTTTTCTTCAGCTGTTATAATACAGCCTGACGCCTGCTTCCGGCGTCCCCCGAGCTGCCCGGGAACGCCACCGGAAGTTCCCATTGGTGGTTACAGCGTCGCTGCAGCGGCGCGCCCCAGAGACGCGGCACACACGCCAGTGCGTCGCCTCGGTGACGCGGCACGCCAGAGACGCGGCGCGCTCTGATGACGCGGCGTCCCGATGACGCGGCATCTCCGGCGTGGGTTGGGAGAATCACCGCCGGTATCCGGGTGCAGCAAAAAGGTGCAGAGCCCTCTGAAGAGGGATGCACCGAAGTCGGGAGCACAGCTCGACCGGCGCTGAGGGACCTCCAGCGGTATCAGCGCAATTATGCGGCGCCCTGCACCGCCTGCTCAGAGCCCTCGGGAGAGGGATGAGACTGCTCTGGGAGCCCTGCTCGACCGGTTACGTGGATCTTCAGCACGGTAAGCCGTGCAATTGCTCCTCTGCGTCTGTCCCTGATAGGGACAGGAAAAACACTGAGGGGTGGAGGTGGGGAGGGGCTATTTAACCTCTTCTGTGTTTCCTGTCCCTATCAAGGATAAGAAGGACAACCTCCTGGTGGTGCTGTCAGGAGGGACGTCCTGGAAAATTAGGTTAATGCGTTGAGGCGGTAGGCCAATCTGAACAAATGAGTTTTTAGTGCACGCTTAAAACTGTGGGGATTGGGGATTAATCGTATTAACCTAGGTAGTGCATTCCAAAGAATCGGCGCCGCACGTGTAAAGTCTTGGAGACGGGAGTGGTAGGTTCTGATTATTGAGGATGCTAACCTGAGGTCATTAGCAGAGCGGAGGGCACGGGTAGGTTGGTAGACTGAGACCAGAGAGGAGATGTAGGGTGGTGCTGAGCCATGGAGTGCTTTGTGGATGAGGGTAGTAGTTTTGTACTGGATTCTGGATTGGATGGGTAGCCAGTGTAATGACTGGCACAAGGTAGAGGCATCGGTGTAACGGTTGGCGAGGAATATGATCCTGGCAGCAGCATTCAGGACAGATTGGAGCGGGGAGAGTCTGGTAAAAGGTAGGCCAATTAGTAGAGAGTTACAATAGTCCAGACGAGAATGAATAAGTGAGACAGTAAGAGTTTTTGCAGAGTCGAAAGTAAGAAAAGGGCGAATTCTGGAAATGTTTTTGAGATGCAGATAAGAAGAGCGAGCCAGTGATCGGATGTGGGGGGTGAATGAAAGCTCGGAATCAAGGATGACTCCAAGGCAGCGGGCATGTTGCTTTGGAGTAATGGTGGAACCGCACACAGAGATGGCAATGTCGGGCAAAGGTAGGTTTGTAGAGGGAGAGAACACGAGGAGTTCAGTTTTTGACAGGTTCAGTTTCAGATAGAGGGAGGACATGATGTTAGAGACAGCGGTAAGACAATCACTGGTGTTTTCTAAAAAGGTCGGCGTGATAACAGGAGAAGAGGTATATAATTGGGTGTCGTCAGCATAGAGATGGTACTGGAAACCAAATCTACTGATTGTTTGTCCAATAGGGGCAGTATACAAAGAGAAGAGGAGGGGGCCTAGGACTGATCCTTGAGGAACCCCAACAGTAAGGGGAAGGTGAGAGGAGGAGGAACCAGCAAAACAAACAGTGAAGGATCGGCCAGAGAGATAGGAGGAGAACCAAGAGAGAACGGTGTCCTTGAGGCCGATGGAGCGGAGCATAGTGAGGAGGAGCTGATGATCCACAGTGTCGAATGCTGCGGAGAGATCCAAGAGAATTAGCATGGAATAGTGACCATTAGATTTAGCTGTTAGTAGGTCATTAGAGACTTTAGTGAGGGCAGTTTCAGTAGAGTGTAAAGAGCGGAAACCAGATTGAAGAGGGTCGAGAAGAGAATTATCTGAGAGATAGCGGGTAAGACGGGAGTGGACCAGGCGTTCCAGGAGTTTAGAGATGAAGGGAAGATTAGAGACAGGTCTATAATTAGCGGCACAATTTTGATCGAGGGGGGGTTTTTAAGTAGTGGATGTATGATGGCATGCTTAAATGAGGAGGGAAAAATACCGGAAGTGAGGGAAAGGTTGAATATTTTTGTTAGGTGAGAGGTGACAGCCGGGGAAAGGGACTGGAGGAGATGTGACGGAATGGGGTCGCTGGTGCAAGTGGTCGGGCGAGAAGATGCAAGGAGCCTGCTTACTTCTTCTTCTGTAACTGGTTCAAAGTCAGAGAGTGAACTAGATGCAGTGGGGGAGGGAGGACAGTGCTTGGTATGAAGAGATTGGGAAATGATTTCCTGTCGAATGTGGTCAATTTTTTCTTTGAAGTAATTGGCCAGATCGTCAGCGTGGAGATCTGTGGTTGGGGCCTGCTCTCTTGGGTTGAGTAGGGACCGGAAAGTGTCAAAGAGACGTTTAGGGTTATTGGACAGCGAGGTGATGAGGGTGTTGAAATAGGTTTGTTTGGAGAGGTGAAGGGCAGAGTTGTATGTTTTTAACATGAACTTATAATGGATGAAATCTTCGGGCAGATTAGATTTTCTCCACAGACGTTCGGCGCACCTGGAGCACCGCTGCAGGAAACGTGTTTGCAGCGTGTGCCACGGTTGTCGCCGTCTGTGCCGAGTTGTTCTATGTATAGGAGGTGCAGCTTCTTCCAGGGCACTTTGCAGGGTTTCATTGTAATGCTTCAGAGCAGAATCAGGACATGAGATGGAGGAGATTGGGGCCAATGAGGACTGCAAGTTCTTCATAAGTTTCTGGGTGTTAATGGCCTGTATGTTTCTATAAGTGTGGAAAGTGGGGATGACCTGAGCGGGATGGCAGTTCTTGATAGAGAATGAAAGAAGGTTGTGGTCAGAGAGCGGGAGAGCGGAGTTTGTGAAATCATCCAGTGAGCAAAGCCGGGAGAAGACCAAATCAAGGGAGTTTCCATCATCATGTGTTGGAGAGTTAGTATGCTGCGAGAGGCCGAAAGAGGAGGTTAGAGATAAAAGGTGAGAAGCAGATGGGGAGAGGGGAGAAGCAATTGGGATATTGAAATCACCCATGATGAGGGTGGGGGTGTCATAAGAGAGAAAGTGTGGAAGCCAGGTGGCAAAATGATCCAGGAACTGGTGAGAGGGGCCGGGAGGACGATACACCACCGCCACTCGCATGGAGAAGGGGACGTAGAATCTGACAGCATGGACCTCAAAGGAAGGGAATACAAGTGAGGGTACTTGGGGGATAACTTGGAAGGTACATTTGGGTGAAAGGAGCAGACCAACGCCTCCACCTGCTCTGTTGTCTGATCTTGGGGTATGAGAAAAGTGTAGTCCACCAAATGAGAGAGCAGCAGCAGCGGTGGTGTCTGACTGCTGGATCCAGGTTTCAGTAAGAGCCAGGAGATTAAGAGAGTTAGAAAGGAAGAAGTCATGAATAGTGTTGAGCATTCCGATACCGCAAGTATCGGGTATCGGCCGATACTTGTGGTATCGGAATTCCGATACCGGGATTCCGATACTTGCCGCGTATCGGATACCGGAATCGGAAGTTCCCAGATTCAAAATGCAGAAATTCAGCCAATGAGAATGATTTCAAGTGTGGGCACATCCTGTTCAGCATGGAGGGCATGAAACTACTGGCATGGCTGTGATTGGCTGCTGAAATGATGTCATGATGCAGTTTAAAAGTCGCTGGCGCCATTTTGCGATCACTCTGCTGTGAATTCAGTTAGTGACAGGACGCTGTTTGCTGACTGAGGGACAGTTTAGAGATAGCGATTTGCTTCTTTGTGCTTTCCAAAGGCTAATTTAGCAACCGCTGTGTTCACCTACTATTCACCTTCCTTTTGCCTTGTAGCGCTGTTTTCACAGCGATCTGCAAGGTCTCTCTGTGTGTGTGTGTGTGAGTGCAGCCCACTCTCTAGTCTGAGTGCAGCCACATAGGCCATCCATAGCTGGTTGTATTCAGTTCAGGGAGGGTGGTTCATTGCCTCATACTGTCCTTTTTTTTTTTTTTTTGAAGTAGTGCAGGCTGCTGCACATTTTTTCCAAAAATTCCTATTAGTGTCTTTCCACCCGTCTCCAGCTAATTTGTGGAAAAACACTACATAGGATAAAGTAGAGGAGGGTTTTTGGGCCTTGCAGCGCCGTTTACGGCTGTCTGCACGGTCTCCGTGTGACTGCAGCTCGCCCTGTAATCTGTGAGCAGCTATAGCCTGGTTGTCTCCAGCTCAGGGTTTTTCACTGCGTCATACCGCCAAATCAATTTTCTTTTTTTTCAAAGTAGTGTAGTCTGCTGCTAATTTATTTTAAAAAATCCTATTAGTGTCTTTCCACCCGTCTCCAGCTAATTTGTGGAAAAACACTACATAGGATAAAGTAGAGGAGGGTTTTTGGGCCTTGCAGCGCCGTTTACGGCTGTCTGCACGGTCTCCGTGTGACTGCAGCTCGCCCTGTAGTCTGTGAGCAGCCGTAGCCTGGTTGTCTGCAGCTCAGGGTTTTTCACTGCGTCATACCGCCAAATCAATTTTCTTTTTTTTCAAAGTAGTGTAGTCTGCTGCTAATTTATTTTAAAAAATCCTATTAGTGTCTTTCCACCCGTCTCCAGCTAATTTGTGGAAAAACACTACATAGGATAAAGTAGAGGAGGGTTTTTGGGCCTTGCAGCGCCGTTTACGGCTGTCTGCACGGTCTCCGTGTGATTGCAGCTCTATCCGTTGTCAGTTCAGCCCCCAAAAAATAAATAAATAATAAAGTTCACCAAACACACCAGTTACACACCACTTTACATTTGTGTAGGCCACATTAGCTCATATTCAAGTCTAGTCCACACTTTAGAAAATTAGTGTGTCTTATACCTGTTAGGAGGAGTTGCTCAGGAATAAGCACACAAAGCCGTTAGTACTTTTCTGCTTATCTTTATCAGTCAACCAAGATGAAGAAGGCAGTGAGTAAGGCACGTGGGCGTGGGCGTGGGCGCGGAGCAGGGAGGGGACGTGGGGATTCTGTGCCTGCTGCGGGCACCGGTGAGTCATCAGCACCCACTTTCACAAGGGAACAGTCGTTCATGCGCAGCTTTGTCGCCGAGCGCCGTACACCGCTGCTGCGTGAAGACCAAATTGAAGCCGTTGTGGGATGGATGGCAGCTAATGCATCAACTTCCATTAGTGCCACATCCTCTCAGACACAGAGCACTGGAGAGCAGCCATCTGTCTCTTCACCACCTGCAAAATTGCCCAGGCAGACAGAGATCCCAGGACAGGAGCAGTCTCTACTTCTGTTCTCTGAATCATCTCTTGGCTTGGAAACAGGGGGCCAGCCAAGCAGCATTGGAGAAATGGAAGAAGAGGCAGGGTGCAGTGATGCCCAACCGCTTTTTCTGTCTTCCTCTGAAGAGGCGGGTGGGCCAGTGGCTCCGGTCACCACCTCGCAGGCCGCATCAGCTGATGATGACACTCAGGTGCCACTTACTGGTGCGTGCTCTGCTGCTGAGACTACCCAGGAGGAGCAGTTGGGGGCAGAGGGTAGTGTAGATGATGAGGTCCTTGACCCATCTTGGCGTCAGGGACAGGAAGGTGGTGGGAGCAGCTCTGAGGAAGAGATTCCCCGTACGGCCCAAAGAGGGAGAGGGAGGGGGAAGACTGCGGATCCTGCAGCCTCCGCTTTGGCACCCGTAAGGAGCATGTCTCTTCCAAAAGTCAAAAGGGGGGCTCCCAAGACTTGCAGTGCCTGGTCCTTTTTTGACACAGTTGCAGATGACATTTGCTATGTCAGATGCAAGGTGTGTCATCAAAAAATCAAAAGAGGTCAAAAAGTCGCCAACCTCAATACCTCCAACATGTGGAAACATGTGCGCAACAGGCACCCGGCGGAGTTAGACAAACACACTGAAGAGCTAGGCCAACCAACAGCGGCAGCTACCACCTCTTCAGCTCGTGTTGCCTCTTCCTCTAGCTCACACGCAGCTGGTTCGGCTTCCTCCCAGGATCGCCGTGGAAGAACCTCTGGCCCTGTTGTCCAGAGACCCGCTGTCATTCCACCCGCAGCACCACTTTCCCAGTCATCCACACACTCCCAGCCCAGTCTACAGCCATCGGTAGTACAGGCATGGGAGAAAAGGCGGCCTTTCTCGTCAAACCACCCACGAGCACAGGCTCTGACTGCAGGCATTGCCAAACTTCTGTCACTGGAAATGCTGTCATTCAGGCTGGTGGAGACTGACAGCTTCCGTGACTTGATGTCATTGGCAGTCCCACAGTACAATGTGCCCAGCCGCTTTTACTTCAGCAGGCAAGCCGTCCCTGCCCTGCACAAGCATGTGGAGGGACACATAAAACACGCGCTACTGAACGCCGTCAGTAGCAAGGTCCACCTCACCACCGATGCGTGGACCAGTCAACATGGACAGGGGCGATACCTTTCCCTCACTGCCCATTGGGTTAATGTAGTTGAGCCGGGTACAGACCGTGCGAGTGGCGCAGGACGTGTCCTGCCCACTCCAAGGATTGCAGGAATCCATTCTGTACGCATTGACTCCTCCTCTTACACCAGTTCCTCAGAATCATCGCTGCAGGAGCCGTCACAGTCCACCTCCACATGGACCCGTGATGAACGTGTACCTGTTACGACCGACATGAGCACAGCCGTGGCCAAACGTCAACAGGCCGTCTTGAAATTAATTTTTTTGGGGAATCGTAGCCACACAGCGCAGGAGCTCTGGAATGCCATCAAGCAGGAGAGCGATGTGTGGTTTGAGCCAGCGAATCTCCAGCCAGGCATGGTAGTGTGTGATAATGGCCGAAATCTGGTGGCAGCCCTGGGCCTCGGCAACCTCACTCACATCCCATGTCTGGCACATGTGCTCAATTTGGTCGTGCAGAGTTTTTTGAGGGACTATCCGGATCTTGATGCACTGCTGCACAAGGTCCGCCTAGAGTGTGCTCACTTGCGGCGTTCCAGCACGGCAAAAGCGCGCATTGCGGCTCTGCAGCGCCGACACCGCCTGCCGGAACATCGCATCATATGTGACCTACCTACCAGGTGGAATTCCACGTTACATATGTTGGAGCGGTTGTGTGAGCAGCAGCAAGCTGTAATGGAGTACCAGCTGTATCAGGCGCAAAAAAGTCGCAGTCAGCGCCGTACAGACTTCACAACCACAGAGTGGGCCACTATGAAGGATGTCTGCCAGGTTTTGCGTCCCTTTGATTATTCCACGCGGATGGCGAGTGCAGATGATGCACTAGTCAGCATGACTGTCCCCCTTATCTGCCTGCTTGAAAAATCACTGCAAGCGCTAAGGGATGATGTTGTGGAAGAGGTGGAGGATGAGGATTCACCACTTCCATCATCTTCTGGACAGTCAGCGCCACGTGGTTCCTCACAAACGCGTAGGCAGGGGACAGTTTGTGAGGAGGATGAGGAGGAGTCAATGGAGGAGGAAGACATCCGTCCAGAGGAGGGAGTTACACAATTGTCCAGTACTCAGTGTGTACAGCGAGGGTGGGGTGATGACGAGCGGGCAGAGATCACGCCTCCAGCTGGGGACAGCGTTTCTTGGGCAGTTGGCAGTCTGCAGCACATGGTGGATTACATGCTGCAGTGCCTGAGAAACGACCGCCGCATCGACCACATTCTCAACATGTCTGATTATTGGGTGTTCACCCTCCTCGATCCTCGCTACCGGGACAACGTAGAAAGCCTCATCACACCGTTGAACCGGGAGCGAAAAATGCGGGAGTACCAAGACACACTGGTCAGTTCCATCATCTTCTCCATTCCAACTGAGAGAAGTGCTGCTACTGCATTCCAAAGCAGCTCAGTGCGTCCAGGCAGTGGTGGAGGCTCTGCACAAAGAGGGAGCAGAAGCAGTGCCTCTGCCCAAGGCAAGACCAGTATGGCCCAACTGTGGCACAGTTTTGTGTGCCCCCCACAAAAGTCTACACCATCACAGACGGCTCCAGTCAGCAGGAGGCAACGGTTCCGTCAGATGGTGACAGACTACATGTCTTGCCCTCTTGCTGTACTCCCAGACGGCTCTTCCCCTTTCAAGTTTTGGGTCTCAAAGCTGGATACATGGCCAGAGCTAAGCCAGTATGCATTGGAGGTGCTGTCTTGCCCTGCGGCCAGTGTATTATCGGAACGTGTCTTTAGTGCTGCAGGTGGTGTACTAACTGACCGTCGCATGCGACTATCCTCCGATAACGTTGACCGGCTTACTTTTCTGAAAATGAACAAGGCCTGGATCTCGCAGGAATTTGCCACTCCTCCTCCTGATTAAATAATTAGGTCACTGTATACGTTATCCAGGTCTCCTGTTGTGTTCATCTTTCTACCACCTGAACTTAAATTCCTGGGCTCCAACACCGCCAGTTGAGGCTCAGACGTGCCGTCTGCACAGTCAAAACATACGACCCAGTGTTATTGGGTTTCAGTAACGTCAGCTGATCCCCAGCTGTGTAGCCGGCAATGTGTCATGCGACCGCCACGCTGACACAACAACTGAAATGTAAGGGAATCTGTCCCCCCCCCCCCCAAGGCGTTTGTTACTGAAAGAGCCACCTTGTGCAGCAGTAATGCTGCACAAGGAAAAAGGTAGCTATTTTGGTTTTGCTCCTTGCACACGCAAAACTTAACACTTATAAAATGTGTCCACTGATACCGTAAAACCGTCCCGGAGGTGGGACTTTCCTTCGTAATATGACGCAGCACAGCCGTCATTCCTACCCCCCCGGCGCCGCGCCCCGGCTCCTCAGCGTTGTTTGATTCCGTCCCGGAGCCTGCGCTGTTATGTTATCCCGTGGCCAGGCACACTTAGCGCTGCCCGTCTTCTGGCATCATTTGGTGTCAGGCTGGCTGCGCCTGTGCGGCCACGCTGGCCGAGAGCCCGCCTCGCAGTGTCTTCTGATTTAATCCCACTGGGGGCCTGGGATCTATGGACATGCGCAGTGCATATCTGAACCTCCACCTCTCACTCATCTCCCTATGGCTTCTTCAGACTGTTCGGTGTCAGCTGGTCCCTAATAGCATGCCACGGCCGTGACACCGCACAGTCTGAAAAAGAAGCCGTAGGGAGGGGAGTGAGAGGCGAGGATATGCACTGCGCATGGCCATGGATCCCAGGCCCCCAGTGGGATTACATCAGAAGACACTGCGAGGCGGGCTCTCGGCCAGCGCGGCCGCACAGGCGCAGCCAGCCTGACACCAAATGATGTCAGAAGATGGGCAGCGCTAAGTGTGCCTGGCCACGGGATAACATAACAGCGCAGGCTCCGGGACGGAATCAAACAACGCTGAGGAGCCGGGGCACGGCGGCGGGGGGGTAGTAATGATGGCTGTGCTGCGTCATATTACGAAGGAAAGTCCCACCTCCGGGACGGTTTCA
This sequence comes from Ranitomeya variabilis, assembly GCF_051348905.1. Classification (NCBI taxonomy): domain Eukaryota; kingdom Metazoa; phylum Chordata; class Amphibia; order Anura; family Dendrobatidae; genus Ranitomeya; species Ranitomeya variabilis. The sequence goes on from NC_135234.1 coordinate 613,364,108, forward strand.
CGGCTTCAGGGGACACATTTTATAAGTGTTTAGTTCTGTGTTTGCAAGGAGCATGATGAAAAGAGCCACCTTTTCCTTTTGCAACTTTTGTGCTGCACAAGCTGGCTCTTTCAGCTACAAACGCCTTGGGGGGGGGGTTAAAGGTTCCCTTTCGACTTTCTCAGGCTTCGGCCTACATTGTGTTCCTCTGCTTTTCCACCTGCCCCTGGGCTCCAACACCGCTAGTTGCCGTCCAGAAGTGCTGTACGCACAGTCAACAGTCGCTCCTCTGTTATTGGGGTTCAGTAACGTCAGCTGTTCCCCTGCTGTGTGTGTGGCAATCCCTCCTACCTCCTCCAACCTCCTCCTCCTCCACCTGTCCCTGGGCTCCAACACCGCCAGTTGCCGTCCAGAAGTGCTGTACGCACAGTCAACAGTCGCTCCTCTGTTATTGGGGTTCAGTAACGTCAGCTGTTCCCCTGCTGTGTGTGTGGCAATCCCTCCTACCTCCTCCAACCTCCTCCAACCTCCTCCTCCTCCACCTGTCCCTGGGCTCCAACACCGCCAGTTGCCGTCCAGAAGTGCTGTACGCACAGTCAACAGTCGCTCCTCTGTTATTGGGGTTCAGTAACGTCAGCTGTTCCCCTGCTGTGTGTGTGGCAATCCCTCCTACCTCCTCCAACCTCCTCCTCCTCCACCTGTCCCTGGGCTCCAACACCGCCAGTTGCCGTCCAGAAGTGCTGTACGCACAGTCAACAGTCCCTCCTCTGTTATTGGGGTTCAGTAACGTCAGCTGTTCCCCTGCTGTGTGTGTGGCAATCCCTCCTACCTCCTCCAACCTCCTCCTCCTCCACCTGTCCCTGGGCTCCAACACCGCCAGTTGCCGTCCAGAAGTGCTGTACGCACAGTCAACAGTCCCTCCTCTGTTATTGGGGTTCAGTAACGTCAGCTGTTCCCCTGCTGTGTGTGTGGCAATCCCTCCTACCTCCTCCTACCTCCTCCAACCTCCTCCTCCTCCACCTGTCCCTGGGCTCCAACACCGCCAGTTGCCGTCCAGAAGTGCTGTACGCACAGTCAACAGTCACTCCTCTGTTATTGGGGTTCAGTAACGTCAGCTGTTCCCCTGCTGTGTGTGTGGCAATCCCTCCTACCTCCTCCAACCTCCTCCAACCTCCTCCTCCTCCACCTGTCCCTGGGCTCCAACACCGCCAGTTGCCGTCCAGAAGTGCTGTACGCACAGTCAACAGTCGCTCCTCTGTTATTGGGGTTCAGTAACGTCAGCTGTTCCCCTGCTGTGTGTGTGGCAATCCCTCCTACCTCCTCCAACCTCCTCCTCCTCCACCTGTCCCTGGGCTCCAACACCGCCAGTTGCCGTCCAGAAGTGCTGTACGCACAGTCAACAGTCCCTCCTCTGTTATTGGGGTTCAGTAACGTCAGCTGTTCCCCTGCTGTGTGTGTGGCAATCCCTCCTACCTCCTCCTACCTCCTCCAACCTCCTCCTCCTCCACCTGTCCCTGGGCTCCAACACCGCCAGTTGCCGTCCAGAAGTGCTGTACGCACAGTCAACAGTCCCTCCTCTGTTATTGGGGTTCAGTAACGTCAGCTGTTCCCCTGCTGTGTGTGTGGCAATCCCTCCTACCTCCTCCAACCTCCTCCAACCTCCTCCTCCTCCACCTGTCCCTGGGCTCCAACACCGCCAGTTGCCATCCAGAAGTGCTGTACGCACAGTCAACAGTCGCTCCTCTGTTATTGGGGTTCAGTAACGTCAGCTGTTCCCCTGCTGTGTGTGTGGCAATCCCTCCTACCTCCTCCAACCTCCTCCTCCTCCACCTGTCCCTGGGCTCCAACACCGCCAGTTGCCGTCCAGAAGTGCTGTACGCACAGTCAACAGTCGCTCCTCTGTTATTGGGGTTCAGTAACGTCAGCTGTTCCCCTGCTGTGTGTGTGGCAATCCCTCCTACCTCCTCCAACCTCCTCCTCCTCCACCTGTCCCTGGGCTCCAACACCGCCAGTTGCCGTCCAGAAGTGCTGTACGCACAGTCAACAGTCCCTCCTCTGTTATTGGGGTTCAGTAACGTCAGCTGTTCCCCTGCTGTGTGTGTGGCAATCCCTCCTACCTCCTCCAACCTCCTCCTCCTCCTCCACCTGTCCCTGGGCTCCAACACCGCCAGTTGCCGTCCAGAAGTGCTGTACGCACAGAGCCAAACACCTCGCCTATGTGTTAGTGGGGTTCAGCACCGCCAGCTGTTCCCCTGCTGTGTATACGGCAACGTGTACTGCGACCACCACGCAGGCACAACAAGTTAAATTTAAGGGAACCTGTCCCCCCCCCCCCATGCGTTTGTTACTGAAGGAGCCACCTTGTGCAGCAGTAATGATGCAAAGGGAAAAAGTGCCTCTTTTCGTGGTGCTCCTTGCATATGCTGAACCTAACACTTATGAAATGTGTCCCCTCACAGCGTTCAACCGTCCGGTAGGTGGAACTTTCCTTTGTCATGTGACGCAGCACAGCCGTCATTTTTACCCCCTTGTCGCCGTGCGCCACCTCCTCAGCGTTGTTTGAATCTGTCCCGGAGCCTGCGCTGTTAGGTTACCCCTTGGCCATGCACACATTTTGCGCTGCCCGTCTTCTGACATAATTTGCTGTCAGGCTGGCTGCGCCTGTGCGGGTGCGCTGTCCGAGATTCAGCCTCGCGGTGTCATCTAATGTAATCCCACCGCGGGCCTGGGATCCGTGTCCATGCGCAGTGCATATCCTCGCCTCTCACTCCCCTCCCTACGGCTTCTAAAGACTGTTCGGTGTCAGCTGGTCCCTAATAGCATGCCACGGCCGTGACACCGCACAGTCTTTAGAAGCCGTAGGGAGGGGAGTGAGAGGCGAGGATATGCACTGCGCATGGACACGGATCCCAGGCCCGCGGTGGGATTACATTAGACGACACCGCGAGGCTGAATCTCGGACAGCGCACCCGCACAGGCGCAGCCAGCCTGACAGCAAATGATGTCAGAAGACGGGCAGCGCAAAATGTGTGCATGGCCAAGGGGTAACCTAACAGCGCAGGCTCCGGGACAGATTCAAACAACGCTGAGGAGGCGGCGCACGGCGACAAGGGGGTAAAAATGACGGCTGTGCTGCGTCACATGACAAAGGAAAGTTCCACCGACCGGACGGTTGAACGCTGTGAGGGGACACATTTCATAAGTGTTAGGTTCAGCATCTGCAAGGACCATAATTAAAAGAGCTAAGTTTACCTTTTCCAGCATTAGTGCTGTACACGATGGCTCTTCCAGCTACAAACGCCTGGGGGGGTGTTAAAGGTTTCCTTTCAACTTGCTCCAGTGCAGGCTTCGGCCTACACTCCGCTCCCCCTGCTCCTCCTGCTGACCCTGGGCTCTAACACCGCCAGTTGGGGCCCAGATGTGCTAGCTGCACAGAGAAAAACACCTCGCCAATGTGTCAGTGGGGTCCAGCACCGCCAGCTGTTCCCCTGCTGTGTAGCCGGCAACGTGTCCTGCAAAAGCCACGCAGACACAACAGACCCAAAGCTGCCGCCAGTGCAGGCTTCGGCCTACACTCCCCTCCCCCTGCTCCTCCTCCTCCTGCTCCTCCTCCTGCTGTCCCTGGGCTCTAACACACCGCCAGTTGGGGCCCAGATGTGCTAGCTGCACAGAGAAAAACACCAGCCAATGTGTCAGTGGGGTCCAGCACCGCCAGCTGTTCCCCTGCTGTGCAGCCGGCAACGTGTCCTGCAAAAGCCACGCAGACACAAGAACTGAAATTGAAGGGAACCTGTCCCCCCTCCCCCAGGCGTTTTTACGTTATCCAGCCACCTTGTACAGCGGTAATGCTGCATGTGTGCAAGGTGGCTCAGAAACGTATTCTCCTCGCACATGTGGAACTGAAAACACGTCTGAAATGTGTCCTCTGTGTGACCATTTAACCGTCCCGGAGGTGTGACTTTCCTTTGTAATGACACGCTGCAACCCCCTTGGTAGCGCTGCCCGTCTTCTGGCATCATTGTTTGGCTGGCTGCGCCTCTGCGGCCGCCCTGACCCACACAACGCCCCTCGGTGTCTTATTTATTGGGACTGCGAGGGTGTGATTCATGGGCAGGATCAGTGCATCAGTTCGCCTGTCCCTCCTCTCCTTCCGCCTTCTTCGGACTGTGCGGCTTCATGGCCGTGGCATGCGATAAGGTATCAGATGACGCCGCACAGTCTGAAGCGGGTGTAAGGACCCGAGTGTGAGAGGCCAACATATGTGCTGCGCCAGGCCCTGAATCCCAGCCCCGCAGTGTTTTAACAATGTTAAGACACTGCGGGGCTGGGATTCATGGTCATCGCGAACCGCACCGGCCGACATTACATGATGCCAGAAGATGGGCAGCGCTAACGGCGCTAGGCCAGGGGATAACACGACAGCGCAGACTCCTGTACAGCAAATAACAACGCTCGGGAGGCTGCACCCAGCACCAAGGTGGGATTCTTGACACCTGTGCTGCGTCTCATTACAAAGGGAACTCGCGCCTCCATTACACAGTTTGACTGTATAAAGGGCTGAATGTTATACGTGTTCCATTCAGCGTGTGCAAGGAGAAAAATTACAAGAGCAACCTTTGACTTGCGCAGCACTGCTGCTGCATAAGCTGTGGCTCTTCTACTTTGTAACCCCTGAGGGGGGGGTTAAAGGTGACTTTTGAAATCGGTTCAATTAGGCTTCGGCCTACACTCTGCTCCACCTGCAGAACCCGGGCTCCAACAACGCTAGTTGCTGTCCGGAAGTGCTGGCTGCACAGAGCCAAACACCTCGCCAATGTGTCAGTGGGGTCCAGCACCGCCAGCTGTTCCCCTGCTGTGTAGCCGGCAACGTGTCCTGCAAAAGCCACGCAGACACAACAGACCCAAAGCTGCCGCCAGTGCAGGCTTCGGCCTACACTCCCCTCCCCCTGCTCCTCCTCCTCCTGCTCCTCCTCCTGCTGTCCCTGGGCTCTAACACACCGCCAGTTGGGGCCCAGATGTGCTAGCTGCACAGAGAAAAACACCAGCCAATGTGTCAGTGGGGTCCAGCACCGCCAGCTGTTCCCCTGCTGTGCAGCCGGCAACATGTCCTGCAAAAGCCACGCAGACACAAGAACTGAAATTGAAGGGAACCTGTCCCCCCTCCCCCAGGCGTTTTTACGTTATCCAGCCACCTTGTACAGCGGTAATGCTGCATGTGTGCAAGGTGGCTCAGAAACGTATTCTCCTCGCACATGTGGAACTGAAAACACGTCTGAAATGTGTCCTCTGTGTGACCATTTAACCGTCCCGGTGGTGTGACTTTCCTTTGTAATGACACGCTGCAACCCCCTTGGTAGCGCTGCCCGTCTTCTGGCATCATTGTTTGGCTGGCTGCGCCTCTGCGGCCGCCCTGACCCACACAACGCCCCTCGGTGTCTTATTTATTGGGACTGCGAGGGTGTGATTCATGGGCAGGATCAGTGCATCAGTTCGCCTGTCCCTCCTCTCCTTCCGCCTTCTTCGGACTGTGCGGCTTCATGGCCGTGGCATGCGATAAGGGATCAGATGACGCCGCACAGTCTGAAGCGGGTGTAAGGACCCGAGTGTGAGAGGCCAACATATGTGCTGCGCCAGGCCCTGAATCCCAGCCCCGCAGTGTTTTAACAATGTTAAGACACTGCGGGGCTGGGATTCATGGTCATCGCGAACCGCACCGGCCGACATTACATGATGCCAGAAGATGGGCAGCGCTAACGGCGCTAGGCCAGGGGATAACACGACAGCGCAGACTCCTGTACAGCAAATAACAACGCTCGGGAGGCTGCACCCAGCACCAAGGTGGGATTCTTGACACCTGTGCTGCGTCTCATTACAAAGGGAACTCGCGCCTCCATTACACAGTTTGACTGTATAAAGGGCTGAATGTTATACGTGTTCCATTCAGCGTGTGCAAGGAGAAAAATTAAAAGAGCAACCTTTGACTTGTGCAGCACTACTGCTGCATAAGCTGTGGCTCTTCTACTTTCTAACCCCTGAGGGGGGGTTAAAGGTGACCTTTGAAATCGGTTCAAGTAGGCTTCGGCCTACACTCTGCTCCCCCTGCAGAGCCCGGGCTCCAACACCGATCGTTGCTGTCCGGAAGTGCTGGCTGCACAGAGCCAAACACCTCGCCAATGTGTCAGTGGGGTCCAGCACCGCCAGCTGTTCCCCTGCTGTGTAGCCGGCAACGTGTCCTGCAAAAGCCACGCAGACACAACAGACCCAAAGCTGCCGCCAGTGCAGGCTTCGGCCTACACTCCCCTCCCCCTGCTCCTCCTCCTCCTGCTCCTCCTCCTGCTGACCCTGGGCTCTAACAAACCGCCAGTTGGGGCCCAGATGTGCTAGCTGCACAGAGAAAAACACCTCGCCAATGTGTCAGTGGGGTCCAGCACCGCCAGCTGTTCCCCTGCTGTGCAGCCGGCATCGTGTCCTGCAAAAGCCACGCAGACACTTGCTCTTGTACCTTCTGCTCCCCATCCTGGTTCCAGTACCGTCAGCTGGTTCCGGGCAGAGCCTTTGGCTTAGGTGCCTCCCTTTGGTATCCGAGTTCCACCAACGTCAGGTGGTCCTTGGTAGTGCTTTCAGGCACGGGTACCTCCTGCTTAGTAACCGGGTTCCAGTAACGTCAGCTGGTCCTCGGTAGTTCCATTGGCTCTTGGACCTTCGGCTACCCATCCGGGTTCCAGCACCGTCAGCTGGTTCTCGGCAGTGTCTTTTGCTCTTGTACCTTCTGCTCCCCATCCTGGTTCCAGTACCGTCAGCTGGTTCCGGGCAGAGCCTTTGGCTTAGGTGCCTCCCTCTGGGTATCCGAGTTCCACCAACGTCAGGTGGTCCTTGGTAGTGCTTTCAGCACAGGTACCTCCTGCTTAGTAACCGGGTTCCAGTAACGTCAGCTGGTCCTCGGTAGTTCCATTGGCTCTTGGACCTTCGGGTAGCCATCCGAGTTCCAGTTCCATCAGCTGGTTCTCGGCATTTTCTCAGCCTTCTTGTACCTTCTGCTACATTTCCAAGTTCAAGAGACTAAACACAATGACCCAGAAGACCACCCCTAAGATGACGACGACACCAGAGACGACAACCACCGTGATGACGACGACCCTGGAGACGATGACCCCGAAGACCACCCCGATGACGACGACCCCGGAGACGACGACCCTGAAGACCACCCCGATGACAACGACCCCGGAGACGACGACCCTGGAGACGACGACGACCTGGAAGACCGAGAAGCAGAAGAACAAGAGGCTGCAGAACAAAGAGCAGAAGAACATTAAGCATAACACTAAATATCAGAGCAAAAAATATCTAAATTATAAGCAGAAGAAGACTAAGCAGTGTATGGGGGTGAGTCCGTTCCTCCTCGTGGTGCCCCTGGATAAAGCCTGATGCTGCAGGCCAAACTGAACGCGGACAAATGTAACTGTTTTGTGACAGGCAGAACGGAAGGTGTAATCTTCAAACTTTTATAGATAACAACTACGGGAATGCCTGTCACAAATAAGAATATGATGAAGAAGTTGAATATGATGAAGATAATAGTAAAATAAAAAGAATATGAACAATGTAACCCAAAAAATAATAGGTAGAAGATGAAGAAGAAGATGAATAAGGTGAAGAAGTTGATGTCAAAGAAGCTGATGATGAGGATAATTAAGAAGAAAGCGTGGGAGAAGTAAAAAAGAAGGTGAAGGGCGTGGAAGTAGTGAAACATCAATATCTGACATAAAAAAAAAAAAAAAAACATAGTCAAATTCTTTCTAACGCCGAACTTCATAAAAAAAAATAAAAAATCCTGCTATTCTATTACATTGGGCTAAACCTCTGTCCCTTTAATATCTCCGCCACGTCCCCCAATACATCCTACAATATTCTTAGTTATTTTCCTTCATGTAGAATGAACCTACAAGTGTATAAAGGGTTTATTTTAATTCCGATATTTTCGTCCCATTGACTTGCATTGGGATCGGGTATCGGTATCGGATTGGATTCCGATACTGTGACGGTATCGGCCGATACTTTCCGATACCGATACTTTCCGATATCGGAAAGTATCGCTCAACACTAGTCATGAATGAAGGAGAGTTTATTACACACAGAGCGAGAATTCCAAAGAGCACAATTGAAAGAGACAGAAGGCATGCATGGAATATTAATAAGGTTGGAGGGGTTTCTGGGTGTAGCAGTTGAGAGGTTTGACTGGCTATAACATGGGGGGCCGGGGTTCGGAGAGATGTCTCCAGCAACTAGGAGAAGGAGGATAGAAAGAGTGAGCAGATGGTTAAGTGATTTGTGAGAGCGTCTCTTGTGTTGGATGGTGGGACTGAATGGATCTGTACTGTTAAGCAATGTGAACAGAGCATGAGTGCTATACATAGGAGAGGCCAGGACAGAGGGGCCAATATGGATGGAGTGTAAAGAGTTGATGCAAGGGCGGTGATTGTGTGTGAAAGCAGCAGCCATGATATAGATTATACAAATACATATGGTGAGTATTTGCTGTGTGCCAACTGAATAGGGAATAGATTTTGATTGTCTTACCTGTCTCCTGCCCTGTCTAACTGCCATGTTATAACTGCTGAATACTTAGAAAAAAAAGTACTTTAAAAAAATGTACACGAATAATAGTGCACGAATGCCCCCTGCATGAATGCTTCCCCAAGCTATATCTACATTTATAGGTGGCCAGCTCTTAGATCTCACTTTTTTTTTTTTTTTTTTTTTTTTTTTTTTTGGTCTTCCCCCCTCTCGTTACCAATCAATCTAACTCAATTGAGACAGCAGGGCACAATAAATGTAGTGATCAGATAAACAAATGTCCAGGTCTACATGGATCATAAACCCCTTTGAAAAACAGTTATGCGAACTCTTGGCATAAGGACAAGCAGAAGAGAATTAAATATCTAGAAACAAAAACAATTGCATAACAAGCTGGCTAACAAATATAGATATAAGCAGGAATCAATGCCGAAGGTAGAAGGACTCTGATACCATTCAAGCTTGCTTGCTGTCAGGGAATGGAGCAATAGACATGCAGGATATGCAAAAGTGAATGTGATTTCATAGCTGTTGGTCATTATGTGGAAACCCTTTTGACTACATAAAACAATATTAGTCCACTCTCCGATGCTTCACCAGTGTGGAAAATGATGTTGGGCAACTTTTATTTTTTTACAAATTGAATCTCAAAGTGTTTGAATTCTCATGGGACCCCATATCTCAGGAAATTTGCCTCAAACTCAATTCTCCAAAGATTAATCCACTTAGCCTTTAAAAGATAATCCAGAAAATCCAGTTATGATCCAAAAGTGCTGCTCCAGCTGCGAGGAAATACCATTTTGAAGTTGTGTTTGGAAGTGCACTAGGGTGGGATGATGCACTTATAGAGTCTCAGCCTCACTCTGTATTTCGCACCTGGCAGCACCCTATTCTGGCTGATTGGGAGATTGTTTGTTCTGATACACGGCCACCGACCTGTCAATTTGCCAGGGGAGGTATAAAATGCAGCGTGAGGCTGAGAAACTAGTCATACTGCAACTTCAAAACGCAATCTCTTATTGCTGGAGCAGTGCTTTGGAACCAAAAAGGCATTGACTGGCTTATCTTGTAAAGGGTTACAGAATCATATTGGTGGTGGTGGAGGGTGTTCTGACCGTTTCCCTTGAAAGTAGCACACAACCTCAAGTAAATTACAAGAGGAAGAGGCGGTTAAATTGCAAATTAAAATTAAAAAGTACATTTTTATTATAATTATTTTAAAAAAGTTCATAAAATTCCAGCTACAGAACAATCAAGTGTGCTAGCATAGGGATTTTGTTTTAAGAAGACAATATCATATGCACATTTTGTAATTCAATGCAATCCAAAGTAAGCAACATATAGATATATTATACTTATTGCAAGTGCATTTCAAGTATTATTTTAGAATGGGGTCATTGCTATACATAACAGGAGGATAGTGATATCATTAAATTAAAGAGCTAGTGCATTTATAACTTATTTGATATCCTCTCATAGAGGTTTACTATGTATAGCAAGGACACAAGTCACTTTAATTTAAAAAATATAATTATTGTTTATAATTACTTATATTGATTGGTGGATTCATTGCCCCACATGAAATAATAGATTGTGTTGAAATAGTTTCCCTTGAAAGCATGTTAATGTAATGCACTACTATTAACAGAAAAACGGCTCGCACATCCTAACCAGTGTGAATAGGTGCATACCAGGAGCAGCTACCTCCATACATAAATATACAAAAAAGGTTGCACTCTATCGTGCCAAAGCATGTCTAATATGGAATACATGAAATTTGAATAGCAAAATGGCTTTTGAACATTAGAAAAATATTTAAGAGACGCTTTGCACAGAATTTGATATAAATCAAATAGTGTGAGCCCATCAACTTCGTCAAAGTGGTCTCAGACTGATGGGTCCCTGACCTCCCTGTCCAAATGTGAACTCTTACCAAAGGCCAATATCTGTATGCCTGGGTGAATGTGGACACCTCTATTCAGCAAAGCCTACATATGAGTTAGCCGGGACCAAGTGTGTTGAGATGCAATTAAAAACCACATGGTGATGGGAGGAGTGCTCAGCCAGTAAGCTAACATGGAATTAACAGCAAAACGGCTCGCACATCCTAACCAGTGTGAATAGGTGCATACCAGGAGCAGCTACCTCCATACATAAATATACAAAAAAGGTTGCACTCTATCGTGCCAAAGCATGTCTAATATGGAATACATGAAATTTGAATAGCAAAATGGCTTTTGAACATTAGAAAAATATTTAAGAGACGCTTTGCACAGAATTTGATATAAATCAAATAGTGTGAGCCCATCAACTTCGTCAAAGTGGTCTCAGACTGATGGGTCTCTGACCTCCCTGTCCAAATGTGAACACTTACCAAAGGCCAATATCTGTATGCCTGGGTGAATGTGGACACCTCTATTCAGCAAAGCCTACATATGAGTTAGCCGGGACCAAGTGTGTTGAGATGCAATTAAAAACCACATGGTGATGGGAGGAGTGCTCAGCCAGTAAGCTAACATGGAATTAACAGAAAAACGGCTCGCACATCCTAACCAGTGTGAATAGGTGCATACCAGGAGCAGCTACCTCCATACATAAATATACAAAAAAGGTTGCACTCTATCGTGCCAAAGCATGTCTAATATGGAATACATGAAATTTGAATAGCAAAATGGCTTTTGAACATTAGAAAAATATTTAAGAGACGCTTTGCACAGAATTTGATATAAATCAAATAGTGTGAGCCCATCAACTTCGTCAAAGTGGTCTCAGACTGATGGGTCTCTTACCTCCCTGTCCAAATGTGAACACTTACCAAAGGCCAATATCTGTATGCCTGGGTGAATGTGGACACCTCTATTCAGCAAAGCCTACATATGAGTTAGCCGGGACCAAGTGTGTTGAGATGCAATTAAAAACCACATGGTGATGGGAGGAGTGCTCAGCCAGTAAGCTAACATGGAATTAACAGAAAAACGGCTCGCACATCCTAACCAGTGTGAATAGGTGCATACCAGGAGCAGCTACCTCCATACATAAATATACAAAAAAGGTTGCACTCTATCGTGCCAAAGCATGTCTAATATGGAATACATGAAATTTGAATAGCAAAATGGCTTTTGAACATTAGAAAAATATTTAAGAGACGCTTTGCACAGAATTTGATATAAATCAAATAGTGTGAGCCCATCAACTTCGTCAAAGTGGTCTCAGACTGATGGGTCCCTGACCTCCCTGTCCAAATGTGAACACTTACCAAAGGCCAATATCTGTATGCCTGGGTGAATGTGGACACCTCTATTCAGCAAAGCCTACATATGAGTTAGCTGGGACCAAGTGTGTTGAGATGCAATTAAAAACCACATGGTGATGGGAGGAGTGCTCAGCCAGTAAGCTAACATGGAATTAACAGAAAAACGGCTCGCACATCCTAACCAGTGTGAATAGGTGCATACCAGGAGCAGCTACCTCCATACATAAATATACAAAAAAGGTTGCACTCTATCGTGCCAAAGCATGTCTAATATGGAATACATGAAATTTGAATAGCAAAATGGCTTTTGAACATTAGAAAAATATTTAAGAGACGCTTTGCACAGAATTTGATATAAATCAAATAGTGTGAGCCCATCAACTTCGTCAAAGTGGTCTCAGACTGATGGGTCCCTGACCTCCCTGTCCAAATGTGAACACTTACCAAAGGCCAATATCAAATTCTGTGCAAAGCGTCTCTTAAATATTTTTCTAATGTTCAAAAGCCATTTTGCTATTCAAATTTCATGTATTCCATATTAGACATGCTTTGGCACGATAGAGTGCAACCTTTTTTGTATATTTATGTATGGAGGTAGCTGCTCCTGGTATGCACCTATTCACACTGGTTAGGATGTGCGAGCCGTTTTTCTGTTAATTCCATGTTAGCTTACTGGCTGAGCACTCCTCCCATCACCATGTGGTTTTTAATTGCATCTCAACACACTTGGTCCCGGCTAACTCATATGTAGGCTTTGCTGAATAGAGGTGTCCACATTCACCCAGGCATACAGATATTGGCCTTTGGTAAGTGTTCACATTTGGACAGGGAGGTCAGGGACCCATCAGTCTGAGACCACTTTGACGAAGTTGATGGGCTCACACTATTTGATTTATATCAAATTCTGTGCAAAGCGTCTCTTAAATATTTTTCTAATGTTCAAAAGCCATTTTGCTATTCAAATTTCATGTATTCCATATTAGACATGCTTTGGCACGATAGAGTGCAACCTTTTTTGTATATATAGTAATGCACTACTATGCCATAGATTAAATATCATGTGGTGTGCAGATGTTACCACTTCACTATGGCAGAGACAAAACTAAAATAAAACGAAGTTCATGATGTCTGGGTGCACGTAAATAACCTATAACCTCTGTTTCCTGGTAGTGTGATGTAATCTGGTGAACTCCAAATAGTCCAGAAAGCAGTGAAGCCAGAGAGGCTATTGATAAACTTTACTTGTTACATGAATACATAGGTATTGATGCTGTCACCCCTCTCATTCATGGCAGAGTGCGACGTATCAATAGACAACCCAATATCCAGGGTTGCAGAGCGGCGTTGGAAGAAAACAAATTCGCAAGATGATTTCACTGCACTCAAACAAGCAACACTCGCTTTCAAATCTGTCCTCAACTCTGCTAAACTGGCCTACTTCACAACCATCATATCTTCCCTATCCTACAACCCCAAACAGTTATTCAAAACTTTTAACTCCCTCCTCCCCCCCCCCCACTGCCCCCCTCTAACCTCTCTCATCTCTGCTAAGGACTTTGCCACACACTTCAAAAGTAAGATCGACCAAACAAGGCTAGTCTTTATTGTTCAACCACCAAAACCCCTTTGTATACCAGACCAATTCCCTTCCCCATAACCTCCCTCTCCAACATCACTGAAGGGGAGCTTAATTGTCTCCTCTCCAAATCACACCTCACCACTTGTGCACTAGACCCCATCCCACCTCCTCCCCAACCTCAACCTCACCACCATACTTATCCCATCCCTAATCCATCTCTTCAACCTATCACTAACTTCTGGTACCTTCCTTTCTGCTTTCAAACATGCCACAATCATGCCTATCCTTAAAAAGCCAACCCTTGACCCCCTTCCGCTATGTCCAGATATCGCCTAATATTGCTGCTACCATTCGCTTCCAAACACCTGGAGCAGCACGTCCATGCTGAACTTGTCTACCACCTCTCATCTAACTTGCTCTTTGACAATCTACAATCGGGTTCCAACCCCATCATTCCACTGAGACTGCCCTGACCAAAATTACTAATGACCTACTTATAGCCAAAGCTAACAGACAATGCTCTATTCTCCTCCTTCTAGACCTGTCCTCTGCTTTCTACACAGTTGACCACTGCCTCCTACTACAGATCCTCTCTTCCTTTGGCATCAAAGACCTCGCCCTATCCTGGATCTCTTCGTACCTTTCTAACTGCACATTCAGCATCTCCCACTCCCACACTACCTCCTCATCACACCCTCTCTCTGTTGGAGTCCCCCAAGTCTCTGTTCTAGGATCCCTACTCTTCTCAACACTTGGCCTGGGACAACTCATAAACTCCCATGGATTCCAGTAACACCTTTATGCTGATGACACTCAGATCTACCTCTCTGGCCCAGACATCACATCTCTGCTGTCCAGAATCCCATAGTGTCTATCAGCCTTCTTCTCCTCTTGCTTCCTTAAACTCAATGTGGACAAATCTGAACTCATCATCTGTTAGGGGTCGAGTTCCCGCCTCTGCACAGGGGGAATCTCGGGCCGTCTCCGCTGCGGTCTCCCATTCTTCTCCTGCCGCAGTGGAGCCTGTTCAGCGGAGACGTCAGTCCCAGCGTCTTGCTCAGTCTGACTCTGTACAAAGGGGTACTGCTGCTTTTCCAGCTTCTGCCATTGAAGTCAGTGCTGTGCAGCTGCGAGCATACGCTTCTGGGACTAAGTCCTACTTTTCTCGTTCTGAGCATGCCCAGAGTAAGATCTCTCAGTGGAGATCGAGGGTCACATGTTCAGATACTGCAGCTAAATCTATTGGTCCTCCAGGAAGGTCCTGAAGGTGCTCAGGCTCTGTAGCAGCCTCTCATTGGTCCTTCAAGGAAGGTCCTGTACTTGCTGCAGCTATTTAAGGCTCTCATGACCGCACAGCCATGCGCTAGTATTGAATCTGTTACGTGCATGCGCCAGTGTGGTCATTTATGTGTGTTCAGGGACTCGGCTGAAATAAGCCCCTAGAATGCCGGCACCTCCGGCGAGGAGATTGTGTGCATGGATTTAGGGCCCCGGCTGAAATAAGCCCCTAGAATACCGGCTCCTCCGGTGAGGAGATTGTATGTTTGCATGACCACTGACTGCTCTCTGATGGGCAGTTAACCTGTGCTCCTGTGAAGTCTAACAGGGCGCAGAGCTTTCGTTTCTTGGCTACTCTGTGAGGTAACAGAGCTAGTCTATACCGCCAAATAGTGCCACCATTTACTAGCAGCAGGTTCCCCTCCACGGTGGACCCCGGGCTGCGAACGCATCAATAATAATAAACATCTATATTTACTCTGTGCGTTCCGCTAGCCCTAACATCATCTTTCCTCCATCTCACAGATCTTCCTTACCTGATCTATTTATCTAACAATAAATGACATCACCCTTTCCCCCATGTGGGAAGTCCGCTGCCCCTCTGTATCAGTCTGTCATTGTTAGTTTGTTTACTGTAAGTGATATCTGTAATTTGTATGTAATCCCTTCTCATGGAATATATATATTCCATGCTATATAAATAAATAATAATAATAATAGGTACATCTAGATAAACGATGGTTTAACAGAGATTCAATTACAATGCAACAATCAGTTACTTTCTGGTATAGTCATGCAGATATACCAATGGTGCAGTGATTCCTGAACTCCCAACTTCTGCTTATGTGCACATTCCTTATCTCACAGCTTTCTGAAGCTGAGGCTGTGGTTTCTCTTTCAAGAGTTCTGCTCGTTTCCTACCTGTTCCTTCAGTTTTTCTACACTTTACATGCAAAATGTCTTTCTCTAACAGTGCTAATCCAGCACCTGGTCATATGGTCTAACCATGTGACCTTATGGCCATATAAGGAAAGCAGGGCTGCTTTGTTAACTGTTAACCTCATGATAGCTGAACATAAGTACATCTTCCACGACTCTGTTTTTGGGTGTCCTGGGACCAGGGTCTCCTCTGTCCCTAACACTAGGGGAGCCCCAGCTCGCCCTGTTCCTCAGATGACTTCTGATGGTGAAGAGGCTGGGGCCACGTACCTTGCCTTAGTTCCTGAATCCACACTCAGTCTACCCTTTCCCCACCAACGGAAGTGGGGAGTAGTAATGTATTGTAATACACCAACCAGACTAATAAGGTAATAGGAACAGCCAGGGATAGCAAAAAATATCAGTCATACAAATATACTCACACAAACAAGAGAGGAAGAGTGGAGGATGAGGTTAAACCAAAGTAGGAGAGGAAGGGGAAGTATCACACACCCAAAACCGAGTAACAGTCACAGATAAATCCACCAAACGCCTTCTCAAATAACAACCACCAACAACCTCCAGCCACGCAATAAAAGCTAGGTCTGACAATGAGTGCAAGCCATGGCCCAGATTAGGCTACGTTCACATTTGCGTTGTGCGCCGCAGCGTCGGCGCCGCAGCGCACAACGCAAACAAAAACGCGGCAAAACGCACGCTAAAACGCTGCGTTTTGCGCCGCATGCGTCGTTTTTGCCCGCAAGTTGGACGCAAAAAAAATGCAACTTGAAGCGTTTCTTGCGTCCAACGCTTGCGGCCATGCGGCGCAAAACGCAGCACAACGCATGTCCATGCGCCCCCATGTTAAGTATAGGGGCGCATGACGCATGCGGCGCCGCTGCGGCGCCCGACGCTGCGGCGCTGACCGCAAATGTGAACGTAGCCTTACATAGGAGATGGGAGTGGCTGACAGTGAACAGCTGAGCCTTAATGCAGATAAGCTTTCAGGATCTCTCAACTAAGTAGATTAACCCCTGTACTGGTAAAAGAATCCTGCACTGTTTAATATGAAGGTGAAGTGCTTTTAATCAGTGCAGGAGTAGGAGAAATCAGATGCTGCGGTCTTCTGGCTCCTCTCTCACGGTAAACCCATGATAACATCACTCTATGCATATATAAACCACTTCAATGTACTGAATTCTCATGTACATTATCTGCAAAGGGAAATGTGAACATTAGGTTTGTACAATGAGCTAGATGCTAGCTCTGCTACATCTTAAGGGTTCATACACTACAACTTTGGGACATTAAATAAGTAGTTTTTTTTTTTTTTTTAAATGTCTTGAAAGGTTCCAAGGGATGCATCGTTATAATGTATGAATTTTTCAACAAACTTCATAGAAAAAGTTCATAAGATATGATTGGTGGTCCCTGCCAGTGTTTACTTTTCTGCAGAATGATGTGACACATATCTTACCACTGTAGGCAATCACTACCTGGAGCGCTTTTGTACTGGCCATATACTGTAGGTGCCATCACTGGGGTCAGTTATTAGCCCCAGCACTGATATCCTGCTATATCATGCCATTGTTTCAGAAAGACCGGGAGAAAGCACTGGACTGGCACTGAGTGTGACAGGAGTGTATTGGTTGGTTTGTTAGTTTGTAACATTTCTTGCAGGTACTTTCATTATTCTTCTCTTAGCCATTCCCTTTAACATAAACCCTGAAGACAAGTGTGCTTCACTCTCAAGATGTATTTGGTTGTTCCTAGTAATCCAATCAAACAGACAAGGTATAACAACATGATTTAGGGTTACAGCAGCAAAAAAAAGGTTTAGAGCACAATCAGCTGCTCTAAATCATGCTTGCGAGTCACTTTGAAACTGAAATGTTGAAATTACTGTATTTTTCTCACTGTAAGATGCGCTTTTTTCCTTCCAAGATTTGGAGGAAAGTGGGGGCACGTCTTATAGTCTGGATATACCCTATAGAGTGGCTGTGGATGGAGGGGTATCAACAGTGGCAGAGCAGCGAGTCACAGGAGGCATGAGTCGGCGGCTGCAGTTAACAAGTGTGCACGCTGTTAAAGAAAATGAATATTCACTGCTCCCCACGCTCTTAGTCCTTCCAACCTCTACACATTGAAGCCAGCGCCGAGAAGTAGAAGGGACAGTGGTAGTGGAGAGCAGTGAGTATTCATTCTGTTTAATAGCGGGCACACTGTTAGCCGCAACCGCTGGCCTTCTGCAGCAGCTGGGCGATCATGTGTGTCTGCTGTTAAGTAGAATGCAGAGGCGTAGCTAGGGTTTCGGTTTGGGGGGGGGGGCAAAACTTCTCAGTGGGCCCCTAACCAGGTAACCTTGATTACAACTCGGTGACGCAACCTAATATTGGAGGAGGACCTTAGCAGATGACCGCGCTGTTACTGAAAATAACCTCTATATAAAGACCAACATGAATATTACCGCCATATGGTCAGTGATAGATACCAGCCCTACATAACATATAAGAGATCACTGCACAGTGATTTACCACTGACGTTCTTTCTGATGGAATTGTTCACTTTTCCCGTCTTTTCCATCAGGCACAGACCGACATGACAACTTCTTCCAGCCACGACTCGGCTGCAGAGAATGCAACAAAGACACGTTTCACTTCTCATTTTCCAGCCCCATCACCATCTATTCCCAACCTGCACAAACTCCTCATCCTGCTGATATCCCAAATACTGAACCGCTGCTGCCGTATGTGTCCCTATTACTGCACCTATTGTGTGGTTCACGGTGCCTTCTAAATTGTAAAGCAACTCTCTATAATATAGTAATACCGGGTGCAAGTGCCCTAGAAAACAGTGCACATATTTTGCCCCCTAGAAAGTAATATTGCCCTCTTTGTGCCCCTTTGATAGTCAAAGTAACCTGAGTTCCCCTATGACAATAAGTGCCCACATTACATTTAATAATGTCCCAAGTCTCCCCCCTGTACAGCTCCCCTTATACACAGTATAATGCCCATTCACTGTATAATACTACGCACACAGTATACTGTCCCCTTAGTAGCCCCCAAACTGTTTGATGGCTCCATCACTGTACGATGGCCCCCTCTCTGTAATCTCCATACTGTATGATGGCCCCCTAGATAGCCTCCATATAGTATGATGCACCAGACAATCCTCAATATAGTATAATGCACTCCCCTTAGGCCTCCATATAGTTTATTGCACTCCCCATATGTCTACTCTACATTGTATAATGCACTCCCATAGGCAGACTCTATAGCATAAGGCAGCCCCCATAGGAAGACTCTATAGCCTAAGTCAGCCCCCCCATAGGCAGACTCTGTAGTATAGGTTAGCCCCCCATAGGCAGACTCTGTAGTATAAGTCAGCCCCCATAGGCAGACTCTGTAGTATAAGGCAGCCCCCATAAAAAAATACTCACCTCTCTTCTTCCTGGTTCCTCTGCTGCCTTGAGCACCCACACATCTCCGGACAGCGGGCGCCGGGTAGTGACGTCATCGTGACCCCTGTCAGTGTCGGTGTCGGTGACGACAGACACTGACAGGGGGATGATGGGAGAAAGAGCGTAATGCTCCTTCCCTCATCTATGTGGTCAGCAGTATTGGCATCCAGCTGATACAGCTAAAGTTGTGATGACGAGCAGGAGGCCCATTGCTGGCACCGGGCCCCCCGCCTGCTCAGGGGCCCCATAGTGGGCGGGCGGCATTGCAGGGAGATCAATTCTCCTTGCTCAGCCACAGAATGTAACTGTATCGGCATGCTGCACACACCAATACAGTTACAGTAGCATAGCTCCGGGAGGGCCCCCTTTACACTCCGGGTAGCTACGCTACTGGTAGAATGAATATTCACTGCTCCTCCCGTCCATCCCAGATCCGGACATTGGGAGCAGTGAATATTGGCTGCTGACCTCGGCATTTGGGGGGCATGTGTCATGGGTGTGTCAGGGGTGACAGACAGTCATCTTAGATCTGGCTGTAGAAGGTGCAGAACCTATATAGGGATGTTTAGGGCAGTCAGGGTGATTTCAGATCTGCCTAAGGGTCTGCACTCCCCACTTTCCTAGTGTTTGGGCTGTCCCATCCCTCTCTCTGTTGTTGTGCACTTACTTCTTCCTCACCTAATGTGACATTAACACCAGCTGTATACTTTTGTAATATAAAAAAAAAACCTGGCACTTGTTTTTTTTGTGTGTGTGTTTTTTCTATGTGAGTGTTTTTTTCTTTTTCCGGGTTCATGGATCTTGTTTCTGTGGTAGCAGAGCTGCTGCAGAGGTTGTCACTGGAGGTGACCAACCTTGTTCTGAGGTTAAGCAGCAATGGCAGCGGCTGCAGACTCCTACTGTGGGGGACTCTGCAGGTAGGCCGGTCCAGGTTGAACCCAAAATTGCCCTCCCTGACAGGTTTTCAGGAGATAGGGACAGGTTTTTGTATTTAAAGAAGCTTGTAAGGCTAGTTTCACACTAGCGTTCGGCAGGGCTGCGGATGGCAGCCTGTTTCCTCCATTAAGCCCCACCCACTGCCACACCTCTTCCTTCAGCGCCACCTACGACTGCATGCATCCTGCCTACCCTATCTTTAACATTGGGTACGCAGGCCATGCAAATGTATGTGGATCCCTCCGCATGCGTCGTTTTGATGCTGCACCGACCGCAACAAAATGCAACTTGTTGCATTCGATGCAGTTCAGTGCAGCATCAAAACGATGAAAGCGGAGGCATCCGCATACATCCGCATGGTCTGTGTACCCAATGTTAAAGATAGGGTAGGCAGGATGCATGCAGATGTAGGCGGAGCTGACGGAAGAAGTGCGGCAGTGGGCGGGGCCTAACAGAGGAAGAAGGCTGCCGTCCGCAGCCCTGCTGAACGCTAGTGTGAAACTAACCTAAACTGTATTTTAAAGTTCATCCTTACTCCTCTGGGAGTTCACTGTTGCAAGGGGATCCTCAGTCCTGGGCATTTTCTTTGCCACAGGGTTCTATTTGTCTCCAGTCAGTAGAAGGGTTTTTCAGGGCTTTATCCCTTATCTATGATGATCCTCATCTATTTCCTTTGCTGAATCCAGGCTCTGTTTCCTTCAGCACGGGAATTGTTCAGTGGAGACTTATAGCTTCGAATTCCGCAGGTGGGCAACTGATACCAAATTGAACGACCCAGCTCTTAGGAGCCAGTTTTGTCAAGGTCTTACTGAAAGGTTAAAAGATGCGTTGGCAGTGTATGAAACCCCTGAGTCATTGGAGTCTGCCTTGAAATTGGCTAGATGGGTGGATAGACGCTTGAGGGATAGATGGGTAAGACCACCCTCTCCTGAGCCCTCTTTCCGGTACAATATCCATGTGTCGAGGGGACGGTCTGGGGTGAACCTATACTTGTAGAGTTAGAGGAACCCATGCAGTTAGGAAAAAAAGGATGTGTGTTTTTTTGTGGGAGGAAGGGACATTGTATTGGGGCCTCTCCTTTGATTCCTTAACAAAAAGAGACTCGATTAACCCTTGGGAGCCTGGAGTTTGATTATTAAGGGGTATGTTCATCTTCAAGAAGAAGCAGAGGTGGTGCTAGATAGCAAGACTGAGAACATTTCTGTGTTTGTAGACAGTGGAGTTGAGGTCAGTATGGTGTATGATGAGTTTGCTAGAACTCATGGGCTTGCTTGCTCTTCCTTAGCTAAGCCCATTCCTTTGTATGCCATTTACACAGCACCACTTGCACAGAAAGCACTGATGCAGATTGTACATAACATAAAGGTACCTTCACACTAAATGGTATCGCTAGCGATCCGTGACGTTGCAGCGTCCTGGCTAGCGATATCGTTGTGTTTGACAGGCAGCAGCGATCAGGATCCTGCTGTGATATCGCTGGTCGTTGCTGAAAGTTCAGAACTTTATTTGGTCGTCAGATCGGCGTGTATCGTCGTGTTTGACAGCAAAAGCAACGATGCCAGCGATGTTTTACAGTGGTAACCAGGGTAAATATCGGGTTACTAAGCGCAGGGCCGCGCTTAGTAACCCGATGTTTACCCTGGTTACCATTGTAAAAGTAAAAAAAACAAACAGTACATACTCACCCTCTGATGTCTGTCACACGTCCCTTGCCTTCTGCTACCCGCACTGACTGTGATTGCCGGCCGTAAAGTGAAAGCAGAGCACAGTGGTGACGTCACCGCTGTGCTGTACTTTACGGCCGGCAATCACAGTCAGTGCAGGAAGCAGACGGCAAGGGACGTGTGACAGACAGCAGAAGGTGAGTATGTAGTGTTTGGTTTTTTTTACTTTTACAAGGGTAACCAGGGTAAACATCGGGTTACTAAGCACGGCCCTGCGCTTAGTAACCCGATGTTTACCCTGGTTACCCGGGGACCTCGGCATCGTTGGTCGCTGGAGAGCTGTCTGTGTGACAGCTCTCCAGCGACCACACAGCGACGCTGCAGCGATCGGCATTGTTGTCGATATCGCTGCAGCGTCGCTTAGTGTGAAGGTACCTTTAGACTGAGAGTGGGGTCTTTTCATTATGAGATAATTCCTTATTATGTCTTGTCGGGTCTCCCAACTCCAATTGTTCCTGGTTTACGCTGGTTGGTGAAGCATAATCCAAGTGTGGTTTGAGACTCCAGGGAAATTGTGGAATTGGTAGATTACTGTCATGATAACTGCCTAAACATTTCCCTTTCTGCAGTACCTACGGGGACCTTACTGGCATTTTTGTCTGGCTTTGAGGTTGTATTTTCTGAGAAGGGGTGTCAGGATTTGCCCCCCCATTTGGCATATGACTGTCCTATTAACCTGTGTATACAATAAACTTGGCACTCAAATCCCTCACTGGCGATCCAGTGCCACGCAGATCTGAGCTCCTCATCCTGATCATGGGCCACAGACTCCATTAGCGGCTTAGTACGCCTAGAGCCCCTTCGTTTTTTCATTTATTGCATTGCCCCACAGTTTATCGTTATAAGGTGACTTTTCCTTCAACACGCTGTAACCAGCTTAACCAGATAAATTGGAAATTGTTCTGAAGAAGGTCCAGTGGGACCGAAAATGTTTAACTGTTGAAACTGTATCTGGGACGTGCAATAAAGTCAATTAACTTCATCTTACAACCGATTTGAGTGCCAAGTTTATTGTATACATTGATTGACGGGTTGGAGACCCTACTTGAGCACCATATCTCACCATCCAGCAGAGTGCCGTGTTTTGCATATTATTTGTCCTATTAACCTGACTCCTGCAGTTAAACTACCCAAGTCCTGACGGTACAATTTGTCCAGCCCTGAAAGACAAGCCATGAAAGATTTTATTGCTGAGAGTCTTGAAGGGACATATCAGACCTTCATCTTCACCCGTGGTGGCAGGGTTCTTTTTCCTGAAAAAGAAAGATGGCAGTCTCCGTCCCTGTTTAGATTTCCTGGAATTGAATCGAATTGCTATCTGAGAACCATATCCTCTTCCACTGATTCCTGATTTATTCACTCAGGTGGTGGGAGTTAAGGTTTTCTCCAAGTTGGATTTAACCCCTTCATGACCTTGGAATTTTCCGTTTTTCCGTGTTCGTTTTTCGCTCCCCTCCTTCCCAGAGCCATAACTTTTTTATTTTTCCGTCAATATGGCCATGTGAGGGCTTATTTTTTGCGGGACGAGTTGTACTTTTGAATGACATCATTGGTTTTACCATGTCATGTACTAGAAAACGGGAAAAAAATTCCAAGTGCGGTGAAATTGCAAAAAAAAGTGCAGTCCCACACTTGTTTTTTGTTTGGCTTTTTTGCTAGGTTCACTAAATGCTAAAACTGACCTGCCAGTATGATTCTCCAGGTCATTACGAGTTCATAGACACCTAATATGTCTAGGTTCTTTTTTATCTAAGTGGTGAAAAAAAAATCCAAACTTTGCTAAAAAAAAATATATTGCGCCATTTTCCGATACCCGTAGCGTCTCCATTTTTCATGATCTGGGGTTGGTTGAGGGCTTATTTTTTTTGTGCCGAGCTGGCGTTTTTAATGATACCATTTCAGTGCAGATATGTTCTTTTGAACGCCCGTTATTGCATGTTAATGCAATGTCGTGGCGACCAAAAAAACGTAATTCTGGCATTTCGAATTTTTTTCTCGCTACGCTGTTTAGCGATCAGGTTAATGCTTTTTTTTTATTGATAGATCGGGCGATTCTGAACTCGGCGATACCAAATATGTGTAGGTTTGATTTTTTTTTATTGATTTATTTATTTCGAATGTGGCGAAAGGGGGGTGATTTAAACTTTTATATTTTTTTCTTTCACATTTTTTTTAACTTTTTTATTTTTTACTTTTGCCCTGCTTCTATAGCCTCCATAGGAGGCTAGAAGCTGGCACAACGCGATCAGCTCTGCTACATAGCAGCGATCATCAGAGGACCGAGGACCGGTTAGTATACCGGGACTCGGAGAGCTTCGGCATGACTGGCGGCGGCGGCGTGACAATGATATTTTGATATATTCACCTGAATTGTAGACATATTGGGGGCACGTGAGACAGGTGCTTCAGGTATTAAGGGATAACAAGCTTTTTGCCAAACTAGGGAAATGTGTTTTTGCCATCCAGGAGGTGCAGTTTTTGGGGTACCTGTTGTCATCTTCGGGTTTTCGGATGGATCCGGAAAAGATTTGGGCTGTACTCAATTGGGACCATCCTGATAACCTGAAGGCATTACAGCCTTTCTGGATTTTACTAATTTTTACCGGAAGTTTATTCAAAATTATTCGTTAATCGTTAAACCCCTTACTGACATGACAAGGAAGGTGTCTGATTTTTTTAAATGGTTGGATGCTGCTCAGCAGACTTTTTCCTCCTTAAAGAGTTGTTTTGACATCTATACTCAGTCAACCACATGCTTTTCAACCTTTTATCATAGAAGTGGATACGTCGGAGGCAGGGTTTGGGGCTGTGTTGTATCAGGGTCCGTTCCCTGGTAAATGGTATCCATGCTCCTTTTTTTCCCCAAAATTATCCTCGACTGAGAGAAATTATGAGGTGGGTAATAGGGATCTTTTGGCAATTAAATTAGGGTTCGAGGAGTGGCAACATTGGTTGGAATATTACTGTTATCATGGATGACAAGAACCTGTCAATCAGCTAAATGTCTCAACCCTAGAAAAGTTGGTGATCCCTGTTCTTTATTAGATTCAATTTTGTTGTCACTTTCCATCAAGGAGTTAAAAACACCAAGGGGGATGCTTTGTCCCAGAGCTTCCCTGGTGGTGGTGACCATGAGGACCCTGACCCAATTTTGCAGAAGGGGGAAGCCATCTCAGCCTTATACACTGACGCCCCTGCCTCCTGCTCTTCACGGAGTTTATTTGTACCATCTGATTTGCGCCATAAAGTAATTAGGGAACATCATAACTCTGTACTTTCTGGTCATCCAGGTGGTAAAGCAACCGCAGTACTCCTTTCTCATAATTTTTGGTAGCCAGGGTTGCATCGGGATGTGGTTGAACAGGTGTTTTCTTGCAGTGTTTGTGCTTGTTCTAAAGTATTGCATACCCATCTGTCTGGTTCTCTTCTTCTACTACCCATTCCAAACAGAACATGGACACACTTGTCCACGGATTTTATTACTGACCTACCGGTATCGGCAGGCAAAACTGTGGTTCTGGTGATTGTGGATAGGTTCAGTAAAATGATGTATTTCATCGCATTACCGGCACTTCCGAATGCCCGGACTGTTGTGAATTCCGCTCTTGGGCTCCCTCCGGTGGTTGTAAGTAGCACTTTTGTGAATTCTGCTCTTGGGCTCCCTCCTGTGGTTTTGAGTGGTATAGCTGCTTCTTGGATTTAGCATTAGCAGCTGCTTCCACTGATCTTCTTTCTGCTCGGCTATTTTAGTCTTGCTTTTTCCCTCAATCAATGCCAGTTGTCAATTGTTCTTGCCTGGAGGCACGGCTCTTGGATTGCCCTGACACTCTGACCCATTCAGCAAAGCTAAGTCCTTGCTTGTCCTTTTGCAGTCCACTAGTTGTGGACTTATTGTTCAGCACATTTATGTTTTGTTCATTTGTCCAGCTTATCAGTATGGATCTATTTAGCTAAGCTGGAAGCTCTGGGCTGCAGATTTTGCCCTCCACACCTTTAGTCAGGTGTGGAGATTTTTGCATATCTCTGCGGTGGACTTTTTCTAGTTTTTATTACTGACCGCACAGTGTTTCTTTCCTTACTGTCTATCTAGCTAGAATTGGCCTCCTTTGCTAAAATCTTGTTTCATACTACATATGTCATTTCCTTCTCTTCTCACAGCCAATATTTGTGGGGGGCTGTCCTATCCTTTGGGGATTTTCTCTGAGGCAAGATAGCTTTCCTGTTTCTACCTTTAGGGGTAGCTAGTTCTCCGGCTGTGACGAGATGTCCAGGGAGTGACAGGAACATTCCACGGCTACTGCTAGTGTTGTGGTAAGATCAGGAACTGCGGTCTGTATAGTTACCACCTGCCCAGAACTAGTCACATGTCGCTCTTAAATTACCAGTCCCTAACAGTACAACTGGCCCAAAAATGAGTTGAATGCATCTCAAAAGAAGGAAAAGAAAAAGGGTTCTGAGCCATTTTTTTTTTCTTTAGTTTGTTTTGTCTTTTTCCTTCCTCTTAATCTCTGGGTGGATTTGGGCACGGACATGGATGTTCAGGATTTGTTTTCTCGTGTGGATCAGCTTGCTGCAAGAGTTCAGAGTATCCAAGATTATGTTGTTCAGATTCCAGCCTTGGAGCCTAGAATTCCTACTCCAGATTTGTTTTACGGGGATAGATCTAAGTTTTTGAACTTTAAAAATAACTGCAAATTGTTTTTTGCTCTGAAACCCCGTTCCTCTGGTGACCCCACTCAGCAAGTTAAAATAGTTATTTCTCTGCTGCGTGGTGACCCTCAGGACTGGGCATTCTCCCTTGAGTCAGGGGATCCGGCATTGCTTAATGTAGATGCATTTTTTTAATCGCTCGGATTATTGTATGACGAACCTAACTCTGAAGAGCATGCTGAGAAAACACTTTTGGCCCTGTGTCAGGGTCAGGAAGCGGCAGAATTGTAGTGCCAGAAATTTAGAAAATGCTCTGTGCTCACTAAATGGAATGAGGATGCTCTGGCAGCAATTTTCAGAAAGGGTCTTTCAGAAGCCCTTAACCCCTTCCCGACATGTGACGGTATAGTACGTCACATGTCGGGACCCCCGCTTTGATGTGCGCTCCGGCGGTGAGCGCACATCAAAGTCGCGACATGTCAGCTGTTTTTTACAGCTGACATGTGCGCGCAATAGCGGCGGGTGAAATCGCGATCACCCGCCGCTATTAACTAGTTAAATGCCGCTGTCAAACTCAGACAGCGGCATTTAACTACCGCATCCGGCCGTGCGGCCGGATATGAGCGCATCGCCGACCCCCGTCACATGATCGGGGGTCGGCGATGTGTCAGGAAGGTAACCATAGAGGTCCTTGAGACCTCTATGGTTACTGATTGCCGGTGGCTGTGAGCGCCCCCCTGTGGTCGGCGCTCACAGCACACCTGCAAATCTGCTGTGTAGCAGCGATCTTATGATCACTGCTGCATAGCAGAGCCGATCGGGTTGTGCCTGCTTCTAGCCTCCCATGGAGGCTATAGAAGCATGGCAAAAGTAAAAAAAAAAAGTTTTTAAAAATGTGAAAAAAATAAAAAAAATATAAAAGTTTAAATCACCCCCCTTTCGCCCCAATCAAAATAAATCAATAAAAAAAACCCCCAACCTACACATATTTGGTATCGCCGCGTTCAGAATCGCCCGATCTATCAATAAAAAAAAAGCATTAACCTGATCGCTAAATGGCGATATGAGAAAAAAATTCGAAACGCCAGATTTACGTTTTTTTGGTCGCCATGACATTGCATTAAAATGCAATAACGGGCGATCAAAAGAACGTATCTACACCAAAATGCTATCATTAAAAACGCCAGCTCGGCACGCAAAAAATAAGCCCTCACCTGACCCCAGATCACGAAAAATGGAGACGCTACGAGTATCGGAAAATGGCGCAATTTTGTTTTGTTTTGTTTTTTGCAAAGTTTGGAATTTTTTTTCACCACTTAGGTGAAAAATAACCTAGTCATGTTAGGTGTCTATAAACTCGTAGTGACCTGGAGAATCATAATGGCAGGTCAGTTTTAGCATTTAGTGAACCTAGCAAAATAGGCAAGCAAAAAACAAGTGTGGGATTGCACTTTTTTTGCAATTTCACTGCACTTGGAATTTTTTTCCCGTTTTCTAGTACACGACATGCTAAAACCAATGATGTCGTTCAAAAGTACAACTCGTCCCGCAAAAAATAAGCCCTCACATGGCCAAATTGACGGAAAAATAAAAAAGTTATGGCTCTGGGAAGGAGGGTAGCGAAAAACGAAAATGGAAAAACGGAAAAAGCTCCGGGGGTGAAGGGGTTAAAGATGTTATGGTGGGGTTCCCCACGCCTGTTGGTTTGAGTGAATCTATTTCCCTAGCCATTCAGATTGATCGGCGCCTGCGCGAGCGCAAAGTGGTGCACCATATGGCAGCGTCCTCTGAACAGAGTCCTGAGCCTATGCAATGTGATAGGATTCTGACTAGAGCGGAACAGAGGGGATACAGACGTCAGAATGGGCTGTGTTTTTACTGTGGTGATTCTGCTCATACTATTTCTGATTGCCCTAAGCGTATTAAGAGGGTCGCTAGATCTGTTACATTAGTACTGTACAGCCTAAGTTTCTCCTGTCTGTGACGCTGATTTGCTCATTGTCATCCTTCTCTGTCATGGCATTTGTGGATTCAGGCGCTGCCCTGAACTTAATGGACTTAGACTTCGCCAGGCGCTGTGGTTTTTCTTTGCAGCCTTTGCAGAGCCCTATTCCTTTGAGGGGTATTGATGCTACACCGTTGGCCAAGAATAAACCTCAGTATTGGACTCAGCTGACTATGTGCATGGCTCCAGCACATCAGGAAGATTGTCATTTTCTGGTGTTGCATAATTTACATGATGTTGTGGTACTGGGTTTTCCATGGTTACAAGTACACAATCCAGTGTTGGATTGGAAATCAATGTCTGTGACTAGTTGGGGTTGTCAAGGGGTACATAGTGACGTTCCTTTAATGTCAATTTCCTCTTCCCCCTCTTCTGATGTTCCTGAATTTTTGTCTGATTTCCAGGATGTATTCGATGAGCCCAAGTCCAGTTCCCTTCCTCCTCATAGGGACTGTGATTGTGCTATCGACTTGGTTCCTGGCTGTAAGTTCCCTAAGGGCCGACTCTTCAATCTGTCTGTGCCAGAGCATGCCGCTATGCGGAGCTATGTGAAAGAGTCTTTAGAGAAGGGGTATATTCGGCCGTCTTCATCACCATTGGGAGCAGGATTCTTTTTTGTTGCCAAGAAGGATGGCTCCTTGAGACCCTGTATTGATTATCGCCTTCTTAATAAGATCACGGTCAAATTCCAATACCCTTTACCTTTGCTCTCTGATTTGTTTGCTCGGATTAAGGGGGCTAGTTGGTTTACCAAGATTGACCTTGCGTATAATCTTGTTCGTATTAAACAGGGTGACGAATGGAAAACTGCATTTAATACGCCCGAAGGCCACTTTGAATACCTGGTGATGCCTTTCGGGCTTTCTAATGCTCCTTCTGTATTTCAGTCCTTCATGCATGATATTTTTCGCAATTATCTTGATAAATTCTTGATTGTGTATTTGGATGATATTTTGATTTTTTCCAATGATTGGGAGTCTCACGTGCAGCAGGTCAGGATGGTATTCCAGATCCTTCGTGATAATGCTCTATTTGTGAAGGAGTCTAAGTGCCTATTTGGGGTCCAGAAGGTCTCTTTTTTGGGGTTAATTTTTTCTCCCTCGTCTATAGAAATGGATCCTGTTAAGGTCCAAGCCATTCATAACTGGGTTCAACCCACATCTGTGAAGAGCCTTCAGAAATTTTTGGGCTTTGCTAATTTTTATCGCCGTTTCATTGCCAACTTCTCTAGTGTGGTTAAGCCCCTGACCGATTTGACGAAGAAGGGCGCTGATGTGGCTAATTGGTCCTCTGAGGCTCTGGAGGCCTTTCAGGAGCTTAAGTGCCGATTTACTTCTGCCCCGGTCTTGCGTCAGCCTGATGTGTCTCTTCCTTTTCAGGTTGAGGTTGACGCTTCTGAGATTGGGGCAGGGGCCGTTTTGTCACAGAGGAACTATGATGGTTCCTTGATGAAACCATGTGCCTTCTTTTTCCGAAAGTTTTCGCCTGCGGAACGCAATTATGATGTCAGCATTCGGGAGTTGTTGGCGATGAAGTGGGCATTTGAGGAGTGGCGACATTGGCTTGAGGGAGCCAAGCATCACGTTGTGGTCTTGACCGATCATAAGAATCTGATTTACCTCGAGTCGGCCAAGCGGCTGAACCCTAGACAGGCTCGATGGTCCCTGTTTTTCTCCCGTTTCGATTTTGTGGTCTCACATCTTCCGGGATCTAAGAATGTTAAGGCAGATGCCCTCTCTAGGAGTTTTTTGCCTGATTCTCCTGGAGTTCTTGAGCCGGTTGGCATTCTTAGGGAAGGGGTGATTCTTTCTGCTATCTCCCCTGATTTACGGCGGGTGCTTCAGGAATTTCAGGCTGATAAACCAGACCGCTGTCCTGTGGGGAAGCTGTTTGTTCCTGATAGATGGACAAGTAAGGTAATTTCTGAGGTCCATTGTTCTGTGTTGGCCGGTCATCCTGGGATTTTTGGTACCAGGGATTTGGTTGCTAGGTCCTTTTGGTGGCCTTCCTTGTCGCGGGATGTGCGTTCTTTTGTGCAGTCCTGTGGGACCTGTGCCCGGGCTAAGCCTTGCTGTTCCCGCGCTAGTGGGTTGCTTTTGCCTTTTCCTGTCCCTGAGAGGCCCTGGACACATATTTCCATGGATTTTATTTCGGATCTTCCTGTGTCTCAGAGGATGTCTGTTATCTGGGTGGTTTGTGACCGGTTCTCTAAAATGGTCCATTTGGTACCTTTGCCTAAATTGCCTTCCTCCTCTGATTTGGTTCCATTGTTTTTTCAGCATGTGGTTCGTTTGCATGGCATTCCGGAGAATATTGTGTCTGACAGAGGTTCCCAGTTTGTTTCCAGGTTTTGGCGGTCCTTTTGTGCTAGGATGGGCATTAATTTGTCTTTTTCTTCGGCGTTCCATCCTCAGACAAATGGCCAAACTGAGCGAACTAATCAAACCTTGGAAACCTATTTGAGATGCTTTGTGTCTGCTGATCAGGATGATTGGGTGGCTTTCTTGCCGTTGGCCGAGTTTGCCCTTAATAATCGGGCCAGTTCGGCTACTTTGGTTTCGCCTTTTTTTTGTAATTTTGGTTTCCATCCTCGTTTTTCTTCAGGGCAGGTTGAGCCTTCTGATTGTCCTGGTGTGGATTCTGTGATGGACAGGTTACAGCAGATTTGGACTCATGTGGTAGACAATTTGACGTTGTCTCAAGAAAAGGCTCAGCGTTTTGCTAACCGCCGTCGGTGTGTTGGTCCTCGGTTTCGTGTGGGGGATTTAGTCTGGTTATCTTCTCGTCATGTTCCTATGAAGGTTTCTTCCCCTAAGTTCAAGCCTCGTTTTATTGGTCCTTATAAGATCTCTGAGATTATCAATCCAGTGTCTTTTCGTTTGGCCCTTCCAGCCTCTTTTGCCATCTACAATGTTTTCCATAGATCTTTGTTGCGGAGATATGTGGTACCCGTTGTTCCCTCTGTTGATCCACCTGCCCCGGTGTTGGTTGAGGGGGAGTTGGAATATGTAGTTGAGAAAATTTTGGATTCTCGTTTTTCGAGGCGGAGGCTTCAGTATCTTGTTAAGTGGAAGGGTTATGGCCAGGAGGATAATTCTTGGGTGGTTGCCTCCGATGTCCATGCTGCCGATTTGGTTCGTGCTTTTCACTTGGCTCGTCCTGATCGGCCTGGGGGCTCTGGTGAGGGTTCGGTAACCCCTCCTCAAGGGGGGGGGTACTGTTGTGAATTCCGCTCTTGGGCTCCCTCCGGTGGTTGTAAGTAGCACTTTTGTGAATTCTGCTCTTGGGCTCCCTCCTGTGGTTTTGAGTGGTATAGCTGCTTCTTGGAATTAGCATTAGCAGCTGCTTCCACTGATCTTCTTTCTGCTCGGCTATTTTAGTCTTGCTTTTTCCCTCAATCAATGCCAGTTGTCAATTGTTCTTGCCTGGAGGCACGGCTCTTGGATTGCCCTGACACTCTGACCCGTTCAGCAAAGCTAAGTCCTTGCTTGTCCTTTTGCAGTCCACTAGTTGTGGACTTATTGTTCAGCACATTTATGTTTTGTTCATTTGTCCAGCTTATCAGTATGGATCTATTTAGCTAAGCTGGAAGCTCTGGGCTGCAGATTTTGCCCTCCACACCTTTAGTCAGGTGTGGAAATTTTTGCATATCTCTGCGGTGGAGTTTTTCTAGTTTTTATTACTGACCGCACAGTGTTTCTTTCCTTACTGTCTATCTAGCTAGAATTGGCCTCCTTTGCTAAAATCTTGTTTCATACTACATATGTCATTTCCTTCTCTTCTCACAGCCAATATTTGTGGGGGGCTGTCCTATCCTTTGGGGATTTTCTCTGAGGCAAGATAGCTTTCCTGTTTCTACCTTTAGGGGTAGCTAGTTCTCCGGCTGTGACGAGATGTCCAGGGAGTGACAGGAACATTCCACGGCTACTGCTAGTGTTGTGGTAAGATCAGGAACTGCAGTCTGTATAGTTACCACCTGCCCAGAGCTAGTCACATGTCGCTCCTAAATTACCAGTCCCTAACACAGGACTCTTGCTCAGGTTTTTATTAATGAGATTGTAAAGCTTCATGGGGTTCCCTCCGATGTGTTGTCAGATCGGGGATCCCAATTTGTTTCTAAGTTCTGGAAGGCGTTCTGTACTCGACTGGGGGTGTAGCTGTCCTTTTCCTCTGCTTTCCATCCTCAGTCGAATGGACAGACCAAGTTCATTAATCAGAATTTGGAAACCTCAGGTGTTTTGTCTCCAAAAACCAAGAGGATTGGGCATCTTACTTATCGCTGGCCAAGTTTGCTATTAATAATCCTCACCAAGAATCTACCGGCAGGTCACCATTCTTTGGTGCATACAGTTTCCATTCACAATTTGGTAATTTTAGTGGGGGAGGGGATTTGGGAGTTCCTGACTCTTGAGGAGGAACATTTCGCTTTGTCAGTCTCTTAAGGGTGGCGGGGGGTTCAGAGTAATTTGAAGGTCATGGGAGAAAGGTACAAACATATGGCTGACAGAAAACGCTTGCCAGATCCGGACTTAAGTGTGAATGACTTTGTGCGGTTGTCTACCAGGAATATCAGGTTGAAGATTTCTTCCTGGAAACTGGGACCTAGGTTTATTGTCCCCTATAAAATAACTACCATCATTAACCCTGCAGCTTTTCGTCTTGAGTTACCCCGGGCTCTTAAAATTCACAATGTTTTCCACAGGTCTCTGCTCAAGAAGTATGTTGAACCTCTTGAGTCCTCTCCCCTGCTGCCGCCCCCAATCATTGTTGATGGTAATTTGGAGTTCTCTCTCCTTCTGTACTTGTGTGTGCCTTGTGTTGCTCATATTTATCGTACGTGTCTATGTATGCCCCTTTTCACATGTAAAGCGCCATGGAATAAATGGCACTATAATAGTAAATAATAATAATTAGGGTTGAGCGACTTTTACTTTTTCAGGATCGAGTCGGGTTTCGCGAAACCCGACTTTGTCAAAAGTCGGGTCGGGTGAAATCGGCCGATTATTTCGAAAAGTCGAGGATCCGACCGAAACACGAAACCCAATGCAAGTCAATGGAGAATCAAAGTCGGCAGTGAGTGGAGGACAGGAAAACACCAACAGAGCCCATTTTAATGCCAAAAACATCAATTCTTGTTACTTAAGCTTGTCAATCTTAATTTACCTTATAATAATAGTTAGCCATTGAAAATTTGGGGGTCATTTGGCAACAGTTGTGGGGGCAGTAGGGCTGGCTCAAGTTTTTCGTGGGCCCAGGAAACGCGGACTACGTCACGGCGGTGGAGCAGGGAGAGGTAAGTATTTCAACTTTGCAAGTGCTGTGATCCTGAGCAAGCAGGGGGGGCACACTCGTTCGCATTGCCACTGGCACAGGGCCCCTCAAAGTACGGCGTTGTGATTGACGGCGGGGGCGCCTCCCACCGGCAGAGACACTTTTGCGTACTATGAGGGGCCCTGTGCCAGTGACATCGCCAATGAGTATGCCCCCCCCACCTGTTGAAGGAACCTGCACTTTCATCTGCACCTTCCTCTTTGTCCCCATGTAAGGTGATATAGTATGGGGGAAGGGGAACCTGAGTTTCAGCAGGGTCAGATTCCGGCTGTGTAGAGTGCAAGGGGAATGTAGTGGTCTGTGTCAATGTACCAGCAGACTCATCTAGCAGTGGCTGGGCAATGGGCAGGAATGAGGAGGAAACACAGATATAGGTCTAAAATAAAAAAAGTAGGCTAAAAGCTGTTAAAAATTGGTAACAGGAGTAAACAGGCGGCATTGGTTTGTTCAGTGGAGGAGAACAGCAATCAGCGGCAGACACCGTTAGTAGGCCCAACCAAACAAGTAGGCCAAATGCAGTTTCATATTCTAAATATAGGCCGAAAGCCTGAAGATTGAAGCTCAGCTTTGTGTAGTAGAGGAAAACAAGAGGCGGCAGCAGACAATGTTACTAGGCCCAACCCAACAAGTAGGCCAAATGCAGTTTAATATAAAAAATATTTAAACGAAAGCCTGAAGATTGAAGTGCAAGAAAAATAAACCAGGAGAACGCCAAGGAGCGGCAGACACCGTTAGTAGGCCCCAACCCAACAAGTAGGCCAAATGCAGTTTAATATTTGAAACGGGACAACAGTTGAAGTTCAGCTTTGTTCAGTGAAGGAAAAAAAAGAAGCAGCGGCAGACACCGTTATTACGCCCAAATAATAAAGACAGTGGTAGTAGGCGCAAAGTATTAAATGGAGGCCAGGGCCCCTGTATATTTTAACTATCATCTATCACATCAAATAATTCGTATTGGCAGTGCCATTTAAGATTTTAACCGCACAGACTACACAGTGGTGGAGCTGGAAGAGGTAGTATTGCAAGTGGTAGAGCACTGTTCAAGCTGGGGGGAACACTCTCTCGTGGGCGGCGGTACTGGCACAGGGCCCCTCATATTACGACGGTGTAATATGAGTTGTGGTTCAGTGTCTCCCCCCAAAAAATGAGGAAGTCTGGTGGAAGAGGCCGTGGGCGGGGGTTGCCAGCTGGTACTGATGGTGCTGGTGATGCTGCATCTCGTGGTAGTGGCAAAAGCACAGTAGCACCTAAGGCTGGAGGTGTTCAGCCTGCGTCATCGTCTGGCTACTCAAGGCCTCAAAGGCTCCCTTACCTGGGAGTAGGAAAACAGCTTTTAAAGCTGGAGAAGCAGGAAAAAGTGTTGTCTTTCCTTGCTGACTCACCCTCTAGCTCTTTCGCCTCCTCTTCCCAAAGTTCTAAATGTAAGAGCAGCCAGTCGTCAGTGGATGCTCCCGGTCAGGAAAAAGACGTTTCCTTGTGTCCTTCTCCCAAACCAAAAGTGAAGGATGCATCAGGCGACACTACAGGTTACTCCATGGAGCTCTTTACACATACCGTGCCTGGGTTAGAAAGGGAAATTGTACACTGCCAATTACAAGAAGAATCGGACATGGAGTGCACTGATGCACAGCCACAGCTAGATTGTGATGCTGTTCCATTGACTCTGATCACTACATTGCCCTCGCAGTTTACTGAGCCAGAATGTGACCCTGATGAGACTATGGTGCCCTGTCCCGAACGCTATAGCACCTTACACGGTGACACTGAGGAAGGTGCACATGACATTGAGGAGGAGGTGATAGATGACCCAGTTGTTGACCCAGATTGGCAGCCATTGGGGGAAGAGGGTGCCGCTGCCACTAGCTCAGAAGCGGAGGAGGATGATCCGCAGCAGCCATGTACATTGCAACAGCTGTCTTCTGGCAGGCCCGTATCAGGCCAAAAATGTTTGCGAAAAACAAAAACAGTTTTAGGAGAGCGTGGCCATTCGGTGAAAGTAGCACAGCGCACAATGCCTGAAAAGGTTTTCAATAGTAGGAAGAGTGAAACAGAAAACAGAAACACAAGCAGCCATATGGTCCCATAAAATACATGCTTTATTGAGTACAAAAGATATAAAATCACCAAACAAGAACAGGTGGACAGAGGGGAAATCACAGTACGCACCAATGTTAATGACAAAAAACAGGCCTGAGGACGGTCCATGAACCACAATGCTGAACTAGCAATAGGCTAGAAGGAAGCTTTCCAATATGGGAGATAGCAATATATTCAATATATATAGGGCAAGTGCCCTCACGTAGGAAACACTAACATCTAAGCACAATGCAGCGATGTACTTACAGCAAACAAAGGTGGTCCAGGGAACGAACCGACAGGCCTGACCCCAACGCGCGTTTCGGAGCGCACCGCTCCTTCGTCAGGGGGAAGAGTGTAGTGTAGCAATTTTTTAACCAAGATCAGAATGATCAGTCAAAAGTTATCTGTAAGAAATGCTCAAAGACCTTTAGCAGAGAGAAGAATCTTCAAAATTTAAATACAACGTGCATGCTTAGACATTTAACCAGCATGCACTTGCAAGCCTGGACTAACTACCAAACGTCCCGTACCGTTGGTGCAGCTGCTCGGAATGAAGGTAGTCAGCAATGCTACATTGCTTCCCTCACTGTAAGCCCACCGGTTAGGACACCACCAGCAGCAAATGTGGAGGTATCGTCGTAAGGCCAAAGCAGTCAGGGAATCACAAGGTTATTGGTAGGAAAGACTGTATGTAGGCCAACAACAAGAATACCATAACAAACTCTCTCTCAATCCGCCATGTCCACCACCACCACCGCTAGTTCCACCATATGCAGCTCTCCAGTCCAGCTCACCCTACAGGAGACTCTCGTTAGGAAAAGAAAGTACTCATCCTCTCATCCGCGTACACAGGATTTGAATGCCCACATTGCTATACTAATCTCATTACAGATGATGCCCTACCGTTTGGTTGAAAGCGAAGCTTTCAAAGACCTGATGGCCCACGCAGTACCACGCTATGACCTACCCAGTCACCACTTCTTTGGGAGAAAAGCCATCCCTGGCCTCCACCAGCATGTCAAAGACCGCATTGTCCATGCCTTGAGGCAATCAGTCAGTGGAAAGGTGCACCTCACAACAGATGCATGGACCAGTAGGCATGGCTGGGGACGTTACGTGTCCATCACGGCGCACTGGGTTAATGTGTAGGATGCAGGGTCCACAGGGGGCAGCCATAGTGGGACAGTTCAGCCTATCCCACAGCCTAAGGAAACAGTTGGCATAAGGCGTTCGCCACTCCTCCTCCTCCTCCAGAAGCGAAAGCTCGTGCACAGAGCGCAGTCACCCTACCACTCCATCCGCAGCTGCCAGTGTTGCACACGGGGTGTCCCATTAACGAACAGCTAGTGGTAAGCGTCAGCAGGCGGTGCAGGGCTTCCTCAAAAATTATCCAAAGTTACCAGCCCTGCTCCTGAAGGTGCGAAGACTTTGTTCGCACATCCGCCGGATGCCCATACACTCCAGCCGTATGCTGAACCATCAGCGATCGCTGAATCTTCCCCTGCACCGCCTAATAATCGACGTTGCAACAAGGTGGAACTCCACACTGCACATGATTCAGAGGCTGTGCGAACAGAGGCGTGCTGTAATTAATTTGGGGGAGGATACACGGGCAGGCACTTGGATGGCAGACATGGAGTTGTCTGGTGTGCAGTGGTCGACGCCATCATAAGCATTAACATCCCACTTATGCGTCTGCTGATGCAAAGTTTGACGCACATTAAGGAGCAGGCGTCTGCAGCCGAGGAGGAGGGAAGCCTTGATGACAGTCAGCCATTGTCTGCTCAGGGAACTGTCCAGGACAAATTGGCGGACGAAGAGGATGAAGAGGAGGATGATGGGGATGAATATGTATGGGAGGAGGATGATTCTCAGGTGGCAATAGAAACTGGTGGCATTGCAAGGTCTGGTACAGGTTTATTGCGGGACACTTGTGATGTTGATTTGCAAGAAAGTGGTCCTCAACCCAGCAGAAACAGTTAATTGGCACCTGGAAAATTGGCCCACATTGCTGAGTATGCCTTGCGTATCCTAAAAAGGGACCCCCGCATTGTTAAAATGATGACCGATGACGACAACTGGTTGGCCTGCCTCATGGATACAAGATATAAAGGAAAACTGCAAAATATCATGCCACATTAGAACCTAGGTCAAATATTGGCTACCAAACAAGCAACTCTTGTAGACCGTTTGGTTCAGGCATTCCCAGCACACAGCGGCGGTGATGGTTCTCACACGATCTGCAGGGGGCAACATGGCAGAGGTGCTAGAGGTGCAGAAATCCGAAGTGGCGTTGGACAGAGGGGTTTTATGACAAGGTTGTGGAATGATTTCGCAATGACCGCTGACACGACAGGGACAGCTGCATCGATTCAAAGTGACAGGAGACAGCATTTGTCCAGCATGGTTACAAACTACTTTTCTGCCCTTATCAATGTTCTCCCTCACAGGTCATTCCCCTTTGATTACTGGGCATCTAATCTAGACACCTGGCCTGAATTGCCAGAATATGGATTACAGAACCTCGATTGCCCTGCTGTCAGTGTGCTTTCAGAAAGAGTGTTCAGTGCTGCTGCTTCAATACTGACCGAAAAAAGGACACGTCTGGCTACCAAAAATGTTGATTAGCTAACCTTCATTTAAATTAACCAATCATGGATTTCACATTCTTTTGCCCCACCTTCCCCTGCTGATACATAGCTTGCCTGAAAGATGACTCGCTTTTGGGGGGAGACACAGAACCCCAACTCTGGCCCTGTGGTATAACACAACACTATGAACGTGGCAGAAAGTGGCTGCCTGATATACGACGCACTAGCAGTACAGCTGAATATACACTGTGTGACAATTTGAATCTCCATTTTTGGGGGGGAGACACTGACCCCTAACTCTGGCCCCCTGGGATAACACAACACTATGAACGTGGCAGAAAGTGGCTGCCTGATATACGACGCACTAGCAGTACGGCTGAATATACACTGTGTGAGAATTTGAATCTCCATTTTTTGGGGGGAGACACTGAACCCTAACTCTGGCCCTGTGGTAGAACACAACTCTATGAACGTGGCAGAAAGTGGCTGGAATTATTATAAAGAAAAAAAAAAAAGGTACTGCAATAACACGCTCCCTAGTCCCTACAATGATCTCAGGACAAGTATGGCAGCAATAAAAAGGACTTCAGAACAAAAAAGTGTGGACAAATAAACAAGACAGGTAACTGTGCAGAAAAGAGCAACAGGATTTTTGCTTTCAAAAAAGCAGTTGGTTTGCACAGCACCGTGCACACAGCTATGCAGCTGATGAACTAAAATACGACCTCCACTGTCCCTGCACAAAAAGGTGGTGTTGGACAGTGGAAATCGCTACAGCACAAGCGGTTTGGGGGTTAATCTTCCCTCCCTAACTATATCCCTTCTTCTGATGAAGCTGCAGCAACCTCTCCCTATGCTAAGATCGGCAGAAGTAAGATGGCAGTCAGCGTGCACGCCCATTTATAGCCCCTGTGACACCGCAGAAAGCAAGCCAATCACTGTCATGCCCTTCTCTAAGATGGTGGGGACCGAGGCCTATGTCATCACGCTGCCCACACTCTGCGTCCTCCTTCATTGGATGAAAAACGGCGGTAACAGCGTCATACGCAGGGGTGGGATTCAGCCGGTACGACCCGGTACGGGGCAGCCGTTTACTAAAATTTCTATCTGCCAGCGTTCCGGGAGCCGGCTCTGCAGCGTGAGTGAACCGACTCTTTTTTTTTTTTCCTTCCTTGTCTGGCACCTGCAGCCTATCAGATTCAGCGAGCTCAGTGAGTGTGACTGTGACTCATGTGGGAGGAGCAGACAGGAGAGAGGGAGATGTGGAGTCTGTGGAGTGTAAAGAAATGCCGGTGAGTCCAGTGATGTGATCACAAAATCAGTCCCCACTCCCCAGGAAGGCACAGCCGGTGCGGTTGAAGTGTCGCTGTATTGTTCCCCTCAGCACCCGGGCATTCACCTCACACAGGTACCGCAGCTGTGCAGCCTGTAGCCTCCCGTCAGGCCAGGCTTGTGCTGGAGAGGTGGCCATGCTGTTAGTATCAGCTCCCTCTAATAACGGCTGCAGTTCTGTGCCATCTCCAATTATCTGACACTCTGCAGCTCTTCTTGTCTTTACACTTTTGCAACCTTTTTAATGCACCCAAAATATCTGCAAATCATGGTGATTAACCCCTTCATGTTGTAGCTATTGTTCTTTTTCTGCCACACCTTTCAGGAGCCTTTGTAAGGGCTTGGGGTTTTGTTTTTCTTTTTTGCAGGACAAGTTTTAGTTCTGAATGAGCCCATTTTACCATATAATGTCCTGAAAAACCAGGAAAAAAAAAGTTCACAGTGAGGTAAAATGAAGGTGGGGAAGCAATTCCACCGTATAGTTTGGGGGATTTGTTTTGCGTAGTTCAGAGTGCACGGTTTCATTTGAGGTGGTCTCACACGTGGCATCACAGGAGGCTGGGGCTGCACTCGCTTCTCTGCAGCGTCTCGCCACATTGATCACCTACAGTAAGGGTACCGTCTCACAGTGGCACTTTGGTCGCTACGACGGCACGATCCGTGACGTTCCAGCGATATCCATACGATATCGCTGTGTCTGACACGCAGCAGCGATCAGGGACCGATCAGAATCGTACGTCGTAGCAGATCGTTTGAAACTTTCTTTCGTCGCTGGATCTCCCGCTGTCATCGCTGGATCGGCATGTGTGACACCGATCCAGCGATGTGTTCGCTTGTAACCAGGGTAAACATCGGGTTACTAAGCGCAGGGCCGCGCTTAGTAACCCGATGTTTACCCTGGTTGCCATTGTAAATGTAAAAAAAACAAAAAACACTCACCTTCTGATGTCTGTCACGTCCCCCGGTGTCTGCTTCCCGCACTGACTGTGAGCGCCGGCCGTAAAGTAAAAGCAGAGCACAGCGGTGACGTCACTGCTGTGCTGTGCTTTACGGCCGGCACTGACAGTCAGTGCGGGAAGCCACCGGCGGGGGACATGACAGACATCAGAATGTAAGTATGTAGTATTTGGTTTTTTTTACATTTACAATGGTAACCAGGGTAAACATCGGGTTACTAACCGCAGCCCTGCGCTTAGTAACCCGATGTTTACCCTGGTTACCTGGGGACTTCGGCATTGTTGGTCGCTGGAGAGCTGTCTGTGTGACAGCTCCCCAGCGACCATACAACGACTTACCAACGATCACGGCCAGGTCGTATCGCTGGTCGTGATCGTTGGTAAATCATTTAGTGTAACGGTACCCTAAGGCCAGGCCATCAATGTTAGTCATGGACAATCTCTTTAAACTTTTTCTATCTGTAATACTACCTCAATCATATTTACTGTAACTTAACTGTTAATAAAGTTGGTATGTAACTAGGGTTGCAGTGCCATATTCTGTTTGACTTGCTGGGATTTGTAGTGCTGTGCACCACCAGCAGGAGTTGATGGTATAGTAGCAATTATACATTTCTGTTCCACGTTGTGTTGAAATAAACTGAGTTTACTATTCCGTATGCTTTGCACAGCGTGTGTGTGTTTGTGTGTGTACAGTGTATACATTGCGTATGTACACAGTGTATGTGTGTGTGTGTAGTGTGTGTACAGTGTGTGTATACAGTGTGCGTGTAAGGCTACTTTCACACTAGCGTTGTTTGGTGTACGTCGCAATGCGTTGTTTTGGAGAAAAAACGCATCCTGCAGAATTATCTGCACGATGCGTTTTTTCTCCATAGACTTTTATTAGCGACGCATTGCGATGTAAGGCCACACGTCGCATCCATCGTGCGACGGATGCGTTGTGTTTTGGTGGACCGTCGGCACAAAAAAAGTTCCATGTAACTTTTTTTGTGCGTCACATCTGCCATTTTCGACTGCGCCCCCTCCTCCCCAGACCTTACAATGGGCAACGGATGCATTGAAAAACTGCATCCGCTGCCCACGTTGTTCATTTCTTTCACAACGTGCGTCAGTACATCGGGCCGACGCATAGCGATGGGCCCCGTACCGACACTAGTGTGAAAGTAGCCTTAGCACAGTGCTTGCAGCATGCCTTTATTTTTATGAATTACAATCTTATACAGCACCAACATATAGCACAGCACTTGCTAATTCAGAAAGGACGTGTACAAAAAACGGCACATATTACAAAGTAATACAGGTTAGGCTGGGTTCACATTGCGTTAGTGGCGTCTGTTAGACGGACTACGTTACACAGCGGCATAAACGCGGTGTAACGCAGTCCGTTACGGCCACCATTGACTCCATTGTCGGACGCATCAGTAGCGCACACCCACAATGGGCGAGCGCTAGGGATATGCCATCATTGAGTGACGGACCCGGAGCCGCGGGCTGCAGCGTTTCCGGGTCCGTCACTGCTAGCGCAGATAGAGCTAGAAGATGCTCTATCTGCGCTAGCGCGATGTAACGTCGGCACTTGCGTTAACAGCAGCCAGTTAGCATATGTGCTGAGCGGGCTGCTGCTAACGCAGTGTGAACCCGGCCTTAGGACTACAACCAAGTAGCGCGGGCTCTGTTCACAAGAGCCAACAATCTGCGGAAACAGCAACGCTAAAAAACAGTCTTTACTGCTTCACTAGATACTTACACAGGTGTATCATGAGGCTGTCACTTTACAGGCAAAGAGTGGGAACGATGACAGAGTAAAATCTAGTTTTATTTAAAAAAGAGCCGGTTCACGAGCCGAAAGAGCCGGCTCTTTATAGTGAGCGGAGCCGAAAGAGCCGGATCACCAAAAAGAGCCGGACTGCCCATCACTAGCTCTCAGCGACTGCACGACTGCAGCTCGCCCTGTGTGAGCGGTCACATGGTGCCGCCTCATTAAGGTGATGAATATTCATGAATATTCATCATCTTAAACGACCGTTACCACCTGACCGCGGCGCTCACACAGGACGAGGAGGACGGTGCAGTGCTGCGCAGGGACAGAGCGAGGTGGAGGATTCCGTTCCTCTGCTACGCGGTGTGTGAGCCTGTGAGGTGACTCAGGTGAGTATGAATCATTCCAGCCAGGGAGGACGGGGGAGTCGGCGGGGAGGAGGAGGTCTGCGGTGGACGGCCAGGACGGGGAGCCATGCCCATGAATGATACAAGATGGGACTGGGAGCGTCGGGGAGCCGGCGATGAGCCACGCATGGGGGGGCGGCGGGATGAATCATGAATCATTCCAGGCAGGCAGCCAGGGAGGATGAAGGGAGCCGGCGGCGAGCATGTAGGAGGTCCGCGGTGGACGGGGAGCCATGATACAAGATGGGACTGGGGAGCCGCGCCGGCGATGGGCCACGCATACGGGGGGGGGGGGATGGGAGATGAGCCAGTGCCTGAGCCACCCATGCATACATAACGTATTCTTGTCATTAAGGGAGACAAACTGCTCCCAAAAATATGAATCGTGCCACTGGGCGTGGCTTATTAGTATGGGTGGGGTTATTGAAAATGGGCATGGCCGAAATTCCGGCGACTTAGAGGGCCTGTTGTTAAAAATTTGAATCCCACCCCTGGTCATACGAAACGCGACTTTGGCGCTCTGATCGCCGACCGCGTGGCCGATCCCACACTAGGATCGGTACGGGTTTCATGAAACCCGACTTTGCCTAAAAGTCGGTGATTTATGAAAATGACCGATCCGTTTCGCTCAACCCTAATAATAATAATAATAATTAGCCAATAAATAACCAATTTAAGTTAATGTATAAATAACAAACTAAAGAAACACTCCAGGCAAAAAAGAAACAGTTATGCATCGTTCAGGGCCTGTTGGAAAGTTTCATAACACAACAAGGCTGGAGTCACATAGAGAGGTATACTGATGAGTGCTATGGAACAAAAAAAGCGAATAGCACTCGGACCAATGTTAATCTATGGGGCAACTCCCATCATCCTTTTTTTTCTCGTCCGTATTATACGTGCGAGTGAAATCACAGCATGCTGCGATTTGCACCGTATATCGGCCAAGACTCGCCAATGCAAGTCTATGGGTGCGATAAAAAAATGGATATCACATGGACCATGCGTGTGACCTGCGAGAAATACACAATGGTGTCCTTTGAAAGCTAGCAATTTATGTGCGGTGTGCAGTAAAATCACACTGACAGCTTACAATAGAATAGATAGAATAGAAATATGCACATAGTATAGACGTGTATATATATATATATATATATATATATATATATATATATATATATATATATATATATATATATATATATATATATATATATATATATATATACACTCACCGGCCACTTTATTAGGTACACCATGCTAGTAACGGGTTGGACCCCCTTTTGCCTTCAGAACTGCCTCAATTCTTCGTGGCATAGATTCAACAAGGTGCTGGAAGCATTCCTCGGAGATTTTGGTCCATATTGACATGATGGCATCACACAGTTGCCGCAGATTTGTCGGCTGCACATCCCAAAGATGCTCCATACAAGGCAGGATGGATCCATGCTTTCATGTTGTTTACGCCAAATTCTGACCCTACCATCCGAATGTCGCAGCAGAAATCGAGACTCATCAGACCAAGCAACGTTTTTCCAATCTTCTACTGTCCAATTTCGATGAGCTTGTACAAATTGTAGCCTCAGTTTCCTGTTCTTAGCTGAAAGGAGTGGTACCCGGTGTGGTCTTCTGCTGCTGTAGCCCATCTGCCTCAAAGTTCGACGCACTGTGCGTTCAGAGATGCTCTTAGGCCTACCTTGGTTGTAACGGGTGGCGATTTGAGTCACTGTTGCCTTTCTATCAGCTCGAACCAGTCTGCCCATTCTCCTCTGACCTCTGGCATCAACAAGGCATTTCCGCCCACAGAACTGCCGCTCACTGGATTTTTTTTCTTTTTCGGACCATTTTCTGTAAACCCTAGAGATGGTTGTGCGTGAAAATCCCAGTAGATCAGCAGTTTCTGAAATACTCAGACCAGCCCTTCTGGC
The DNA here is from genome assembly GCF_051348905.1 of Ranitomeya variabilis. Taxonomy (NCBI): domain Eukaryota; kingdom Metazoa; phylum Chordata; class Amphibia; order Anura; family Dendrobatidae; genus Ranitomeya; species Ranitomeya variabilis. Next base: position 613,408,853 of record NC_135234.1, read on the forward strand.
ACCAACAACCATGCCACGTTCAAAGGCACTCAAATCACCTTTCTTCCCCATACTGATGCTCGGTTTGAACTGCAGGAGATTGTCTTGACCATGTCTACATGCCTAAATGCACTGAGTTGCCGCCATGTGATTGGCTGATTAGAAATTAAGTGTTAACAAGAAGTTGGACAGGTGTACCTAATAAAGTGGCCGGTGAGTGTATATACACACACACACACTATATATATATATATATATATATATATATATATATATATATATATATATATATATATATATATATATATGTACAGTATATATTATACATCAGTGACACACACAAATATATATCTTTATATTTCATAGAGAGAAAGATAGCGGAATAGCCGATAATTCATTTGTCAGCTTCTGTAAAGTCATTGCAGAAGCTGACAAGATAGGAGACATGGTTTACATACAGTAAACAATTGCAGAACAGTTAGACTTTTATGTCAGTGACATCAGAAAAGGCTAAAAAAATTATCCAAAAAACACCTCTTAACAAAGAAATAATTAATTAAAAAAATCAATCTTTATTAGAAATATCAACATACAAATATAACGATAACATGAACCGTGTGTACCACGAGACATATATGAGGTATAGAAAAAATAGAGAATCAAGTCGATACATGTAATGGAACAGACCAAAATTCAGGCTGCAACACAAAGTTAAATGATCATAGTAAGGCTCCACCAGGTCGGGGAAAACAATAAAAAAATAAAAACAAATGGAGCAGTAGTTCATAAATTGATCTTACCCATATTGCTATAAGCCTCTGTCTGTGATGCCACAGAAAGCCCCGACGCACGTTTCGCGTCAGCATCAGTAACGTCAACGCAGCCTCCCAGCCTGACCCAAGGTGAACTCTTGAGCGTGGGAAAGTGACAGTTCATGTCATCCAGGAAAGTAGGGAGCTGAGTAGGAGTAACAAATGTGCTAATAATATTAAATGTCTGCTGGCAAATGCAAGAAGTCTAGCAAGCAAAATGAATGAACTGGAGACTCTTATGACGGTCACAGAATATGATGTGGTGGACATTACGGAAACCTGGCCTGACGAGAGCCATGACTGGATAACAATCATAGAGAGTTACACTACATTTAAAAAGGACAGGAAAGGTAAAAAAGGTGGAGGGGTATGCATCTTCGTAAAATCCACATTAAAACCCGTGCTCAATGAAGACATTGGGGGGAGTCACAGCAATGTACAGTTAAAAATGCAGCAAACGGTAATAGGGTTTTTATAATGAGCGATTTCAACTATCCAGACATTCAATGGGACATAGAATCTTCTGGTAGCACTAAAAGCTACAATTTCTTATCCACAGTTCAGGACAATTACCTCTCTCAGCTGGTAGATGAAACAACCTGGGGACATAATCTGCTGGATCTGGTTCTATCAAATAGACAAAATACAATTTCAGATCTACAGGTCAGGGAACATTTGGGAAGCAGTGACGATAATATGGTAAATAAAAAACAAGAAAAAAGCTGAATGGCACTAAAAAACAGTACTCAGTGTTTGAGAAGTCTTAGCAGAGTCCAGTAGGATGAGCTGAGTCGACAACCCCACCAAACGGTAATCCACTGGAATAAGGCGTGCTTGCTTGAAAAAACATGAGTGGAAATCCAAACAGGAAGAAAATAGCAGCACCACACAAGTCTTCCAGTAAAAAAACCTTTGTCCTTTATTTTAACAACGTGCTGTGGACATGGTTACAGAGGGCAGGATAATTACAAGATGAACTGGTTAGGTTAATGGACTACGGCCGTTTCGCGTGGTATACGCTTCAACGGGTCCAGCTCTCATACTAACCCTGTAAGTCTCCCTTTACAAACTATACAAACACTTCTGGGACTACAGGTCCCAGAACTACAATATTACTGGCTTACAGCGCAGACTCCCTCTGTGACACATACCGGCCATTTACAATTATGCCGGACACTGTTTCATTATCACCATTACAGAAAAGCCTCCATGCATATCCTGAGGAGCACATACAGCGCCCCCTAGCTGCAGCATGGGTCACTGCATCACACCTGATATAACTAGTTTAACACAAAAAGAAGTACATCTACGTCTGAGCAATTTAAACTTTTAATCCCCTGGTCTAGATGGCATTCATCCATGGATACTGAGGGAATTTAGCTTAATAATTGACAGACCACTGTGTCTTTTGTTTATTTATTTATTTATTTATTCTTAGACTCTCTTGTAACAGGGGTGATGCCACATGATTGGTGGATGGCTCACGTGGTGCCAATATTTAAGAAAGGTAAGAAGGTGGATCCAGGCAACTACTGTCCTGTAAGCCTGACATCAGTAGTGTGCAAAATTTTTGAGGGCATTATAAGAGATGACCTGCAGAAATATATTGTAGATAATAATATAACAACTGACAACCAGCATGGATTCATGAAGAATAAGTCATATCTAACTAACATGTTGGGTTTCTATGGGGGGGCAAGTGCAAATCTGGATATAGGTAATGTGGCTGATGTGATTTATCTGTATTTTGCAAAGGTATTTGATACAGTTCCACATAATAGCCTCATAGTGAAGCTACAGAAGCAAGGACCGGGGGAAACTATATGCAGATGGGTAAGGAATTGGCTAAATGACAGGAAACAAAGAGTTGTCATAAATGGTACATTCTCTAAATGGGATAAAGTCAGCAGTGAGGACTGCAGGCATCTGTGCTAGGACCGATTCTTTTTAACCTCTTATTTAATGGCCTTGTGGATCGGATTGAGAGTAAAGTATCAGTCTTTGCTTGCGACACCAAACTATGTAGGATATTAAAATCTGAAATTGACATTACAATATTGCAAAACGATCTCAATAGGATGACAGAATAAGCAAACACTTGGCAAATGAGATTTAATGTAGATAAATGTAAAGTAATCCACCTAGGACGGAGTAATCCTATGCTGCATATACATTAAAAGGAAGTATATTTGGGACTACAGAACAGGAGAAGGAGTTGGTATTCTGGTTACAAGTAAGCTGAGCAGCAGTACTCAATCTCAAGCAGCAGCCACAAAAGCAAACAAGATTTTAGGATGTATAAAAACAGAGATAAAATCCTTCAAACCCAATGTATTGTTACCCCTTTATAAATCGTTTGTGAGGCCACATCTAGAATATGGGATCCAGTTTTGGGCTCTACATTTTAAAAAGAATATTCAGAAGTTAGAATCAGTTCAAAGACTAGATTATAACATGGGATGGAAGGCCTCTCATATGAGGAGAAATTGGAAAAGTTGGGCTTGTTTAGCTTAGAAAAAAGATGCCTCAGAGGGGATCTCATTTACATGTATAAATATATGTGTAGTCAGTACAAAACACTGGCCCATTACTAATTCCGACCAAAGACCATACTGAGGACTAGGGTGCACTCATTACAGGTGGAAGTAAGGGGATTCTGGCAGCTAAACAGGAAAGGGTTCTTTACAGTTAGAGCAGTCAGACTGTGGAATGCCCTACCACAGGAGGTAGTAATGGCAGACACTATAACGGCTGTTAAAAAGGGCTGGACGATCTCCTTGATACACATAACATTGCGGGTTATTGTAAAATGAGTTGCAAAATGTACATTTGGTGGAGAAAGACTGAACTTAATGGACCTATTTTATTTTTCAACCTTCATAACTATGTAAGTAAGATATAATCACATTATAGTCAAGTGCTGTTCATATCTAATTGCTCACTTTGGTGCAGGCTTCAACAGAAGTCTGTGCCGTAGCTTCGGTTATATTTCACATAAACAGATAGTTCTGTATGCAGTTGTATTTTTCCCATTAACGTGACACACACCTTAGCTGAACATGACAGACTATTATAAGTAAATTGGTATTCCTAATGCGAGAATTCCCGCCGAGTTCTGTTTTTTGCCATAAATGGAAGCCATGACTCAGATGTTTGCAAAAGCTAATTAGTAGCAGCATAATATAGCATCCATTATATGACAATATGTACAGAACCGCTGATAATAAGACATGTTTCTTTTATATATCTTCTTTTTTCTCTAAAATGATTCTAAACCTCTGGATGGGAAAATATTTCTGTTGAAAATAACATATGTCAGGCTAGTGACATGAACATAATGGAATTCTGCAGCACAAAGTGGAGAGGTATTGCTTGTGATTTAAAACATACAGTGCAGGAGAGAAACCAGATTTTCATTTACTTTGGAATGTCCCTGTGTCTAATCCTAACCTGAGTACAGCCACAGGTAATAACATTTCTATTAGACACAGAAGGATGTCAACATCAAAAACTCCCTTGAATCTAGTCAAGTGTAAAATCTAAACTTTTTCAATATTTGGAAACTGTATAAAATGAGAAAATGAATTATCCTAAGTGTCTCATACCACTTTAAGCAGATTTTTCTTAAAAGGAAAGGCCATTGGCAAAAAGTCAAATCTGTTGTGCTATTGAGAACTTTTGCTTTGTTAAAGGAATTCTAAAAGTTTTGAGCTTTTCACAATGTCACAATTTTTAAGTTGTAACACCTGCACTGTCAGAATCAGCTTACACCCGGTGGCGATCGCACGCGCACAGCTTGTGCCCTCAAAGTCGCCTGGATGAACTCAATAAGTCTACGGTCAGTGAGTACCAGCAGACCAAGACGTACAGAGTACGTTCAGGGTTGGTAAGGGGTTAAAGACAAGAATCAATAAGAAAAAAAATTGTATTATTTAATAGAGTAAAAAAATAAACATTATATAAAGCAGACATCACCAAAGAAAAGATAGAATTTACAGTGAAATGAGAATTTCACCTTTCTTAGTTTGAAAAAAATTGGACAACAAACTTGCCTTCATTTCATTTCAGCCCATTCTTAGCATCCACTGAGCAATGCAAATACACATAATTATCTCAAAATATGTTGAGAATATGCTGTGATCAATAATTACAATGGACTACGGAATCAAAGTTTACAGCGAAACCACATCACAACTTTACCAGCTGTAGTTATGGTTTCACCTCACATCAAAAAAATCACGAGGGTCCTGTGTATAATCAGGTCCATGTTTGACCAAAGATTGTTACTAGAGAATCTGACCATCCTCCCAATCTCTCACTAAAAGACCCTATGCACAAAATATTCTGTCTCATCGGTGGCGGATTGTTTTTTTTTAATGAATTTTGGGAAACGTATGTAACATAGGTGTAACTATCACTAACAATTACAATTTTTTGGGAGATAACACCCAAATCAAAGTCATCTTTTGTCAAAGAGACAAACCAACTTCTGAACACAGAAGTTGGATCAGGATTTAATTAACGATATTTAATATGAAAAGCATTTGTTTGATCTATCTGCAATAATGTTGATTGTAAAGAACAACCACTGGTTCTCCATTATCTGACTTCTTAATTGTTATATTATTGTTATTTTCAAATTGTTCTAGTGCTCAACAATGTCTCCACTTGACATTTGAGGATCTACAATTCCTGGAGACATCATGGAGCATCTTTAAATCATTCTCCGCTAAATGTTAAAATCTATCGATTGTGTCCACCATGGATTCTAATGAATAAAAAAGGGCAAATTGCAAGTTAGGACCTACACTTTGTAATTGCAATAGATTAACTAAAGCAAATTGAGTTTGAAAATTGTTATATTTAAAAAATGGTACCGTCTTCAACTGATACATAGCATTATTGGATAAATCACTATTCATATCACTGAAAAAATGTCTTTTAACAGTTAAATCTCAAATTAATTTGTTAATGACTAAAAGGGTGGAAAATAATTCCAAATCCAAGTGATATAATATTTCTATATGTTCTGGTGATAGAGCGACAAATAATAAATAAATAAGAACATCCAGTCCCGATTTGATTAACTACAATTCCTGACGTTGGGGTATTTGAACATTTGTTTTCTCCCCATTGTCTTTGTGGTTTTTTGAACTTTCACTTCTTACTCTTACTTTTCCTGTGGGTACATCCAATACCTGTAAGGTATAAGCTGTCCTGTGTGGGTACATAAAGAATAACACTATTTCTAGCTATTATACAAATTGTATCCTGCAATTTCACCAGTTATCCTCTCTGTAACCTCCATCTCTAATTTGCAATCCACTGGAAGCTTTCTATGGTTTATAATAGTGGGCCAGATATGACATAGCTGCCCATTGGTGCTCATAACAATCTGGAGAATCCATGTTCATTAATCAAATTTGTATGTGGAGCACCCCCGTAGGACCGTGGGGTACTCGGTACCGGGTCCTTCGGTTCTCAGTGGGGATGTCATGGTGGCTGACCCAGTCCATGGCCCTAGGGACGTCCGTTGTAAATGGGGGAAAGGTCTTTAAAGGGATAATGTTCGTGACGCCACCTGTGGTATTTGGTCAGGGTGACCGACGCTGCTTAGGGGTCCTCTGGGGTGATGTGATGGCAGCTAGATGGTATACCTTCCCACAGGTGAAGTGTATCCCCAGGGCTTCCCAGAGTGTAGATGGTGGATGGTGTGAGGCGCAGTGAAGAATGAGGACACAAGGTTGCAGTCTCTTTACCTTTACTGAGTGCTTCAGCATCCACAGTCCAAGGCACCGAATCACAGGGTAGACAGAGTCCGGCCGGTCTGAAGGCAAATCCAGAGTCCCCTTATCCAGGTGGAAATCAGTAGCCCTCCTCCAGCACCTAGGTGTTGTAGTACCTCCCTGCTGAGCTTCTCGGTAAGGTCCTCACAAGTGATGTTGGTGTTCTAGATGTTATGTCTCTTTCTCTCTGCCCCCCTGATGGAATGGGTAGGACAAACCTGTATGACTGGTGGCCTGAGGCTTTTTACAGGGACTCTATCACGCCCTGGCCCCCACAAGTTGCCACTGTGCCTCCTGGGTATGGGTCAGGCAACCAATATGGAATTAGCTGTCCTGCCGGTCTCTGGAGCAAGGCTTGGAGACGGTTACTACCTCGGTGTTCCGGCTACCGGATCCTGCGCCTCAGAAAGGAGGCAGCCTTTTGCAGGGCAGAACTCCTTCTGGTTTCCTCTCCTTTTGCTATGACTTCGTTTCTCACCCTCTGCAATACAAGTCGCTGTTCTTGTCTCTTTCTTAGGATGCTGCCGCATGTGGGGCAGGCGCAGCTCCGTGGCCTTCTGTCTAGGCCTCTGACAGGATTCCATCCCTGTCAGGGACCTCTCTGTCTGCAGCCCTTTGATGTTCCTCCTTCCCCCCTGGCTGCCTGACAGGGTGCTGCCTGAGTGAAGCCCAGTCAGCTTCTGTCTAACTTCCTATCCAGACCACCAGTTTTACCTAATTGTGAGGAGTGCCCTAGTAATAGGAGCGTAGCTCCCCCTGGTGGGCTGGAGTGTGAAGTGTGTTGTGTGGTTTGTGATATCTGGTAAAGAGATCTCCTTTATTGCCTTCAGATGTAACATCACCCCCCCTAGAGGAGAATGGTATTACTGCAATGACCAGGACTCTGGGGCACTGCACTCTCCCCCCCGTTAAATCCAGTACTCCCGGATTGGGAAAGAAAACAACAATACATTGGCAAAAGACATGCAAAATTTTGAAAATGCTATAAAACAAATTAACTTAACTAAGCTTCCCTTTATGGGAGGTGAGAACACTTGAACGTTGCAAACAAGCACATATTTACATTTCCTTGCTTCAATCTGGCCAATAACGGATGACTAACTAATTATGAAATATAACTACCCATACAGGTATACTATCTATTATTTACTAAGTGCTTAGGCAAACACTTTATTTAAGTGCAAAACACTATTTTTCTCTAAGTGTAAACTTCAAGCTGACCGACTAACTCACTAATTCAATAACCCCACGGGTTCACTTTATTGAAATGCAGAACAGTTTATCACCCCCCCTACGGGCTCACTGCATCTTCCTTCAATTTTATTCAGAGTACATCATTTTCAAACTATTTCCTACTCTACATACTATTGACTATGTAAACATTACTACTAGATTGCATTAACTCACTATCTATCATATTAACTTTATAATATATTAACTTTTTATCAAGGTGCAAGAATTCAACATTCCCTTTAAGGGCAAAACAACATTCAAGTCTTTTCTGAGGTAGTGCAAAATAATTACATCATCAGTATTCAAGTCAAGTTAAAGGCGACGTGAAGCGAGGGACCCGTGACGAACCCCCAACGTTGGTCTTGGGTGGGCTACAAGACGTGTAATCCTGACCCGGAATTCTGCCACACCAACGGGTTTTTCTTCAGGTCTGAAAAGCAAAGCAGTTATTTTTTACAGTAATATTAACAGCAGTTTCTGTTAAGAGGCAGTCTCTGTAAAAGCCTCCTATGTAAAACCAGTAGGAAGCACCTTTAAGAAGGTGCCAACTATTTACAAGGACAGCTTGTGATCATGCACAGTTCATGATTCTGCAGGTCGTTGATGAAAGTAAGGAAACGTGCAAAACATAGGATCCCTTTAAGCAGGGGACCCCTTTAAGAGTTAACCCTGGAAGGGTTCAGTACTTGAAAGTAGAAGCAAAGAATAAACAAACTATTTACAATCTTGTCAGTTTTTGGTTACTGAAACAGTTCTGGCGGTAGCACTGGTGGAGGTGGTCCTCTTGGATACCGACGGCCGTCAGGTGCTACATATGAGGCTCTTTTACACCAAATGGGGGTCTGCGTGCTCACTGTGTTCTGTTCAGGGGTAACCTTAGCACAGGTTACCATTGGAGTTGGCTCTGTGGCCGCGACAGTTTCTGTAGTTGTTACACTGCATACTGTGGTCCTTGTAAAGGTACAAGTAGGCGTGACACTTGTGGTAGTAGTGGTAGCAGTGGTCTTGATGCATGGTGGTGCTGTTGTCACAGGCGACGGCATAGCTGCGGTTTTGGCATGGCATGTCATAGTGTCTCTTTGTTTATGCACATTTAAGGCAAACCAGGCTTTTTCACTGAAATGTCTGGTGTAGGTGACATTGTCTCCCGGGTACAAGTCTCTATCTGGATGTCCTTCCCAGAGGTGTGATTCTACGTCTCTCCTATTCACAAAAATCTCGGCGTATAGTCCTGACTCTTTAATAAAGCCCCATCCTCCTTGGAGTTTAAAGGCTACGACTGTGCTCTGCTTATGCGGGGCCTGGTTAGCGGTGCGGTCCTTGCGGGCCTGGGCTTTGACTTGCAGGTCGAGTTTGTCGAAGGCTCTACGTTGAGCCTGGTGTCTCTCTTCAGTTTCCTCCCACTTGCGAGCAAGCTGGACCTGGTAGTCCTCCCAACTCAAAACCTCTACAGTCTCTCCTTTCTGTTGTTATGCCCCGGGGAACCCCATAAAATCTGGTCCGGGATTCACCCAGCGGTATACAGTCCGCTCTGCATAAACCTCACCCGGTAGGGTGGTGGACGCAATTAGGGCTTTCAAGAATTGTTCCATGCCCGTGGCCTGGTCCCAAGGCTCGAGACGCTGGAGTCGGTGGGTACCGCGGGGAGGTGGCACTGCTACGGGGCCTACCAGTAGGTCTTCTGTCACCAGCGCAGGATCAACGCTCTTACCTGCCGCAGCGGTGTCCTCTATGTCGGCTGGCTCTGCTGGCGGCGGCGTCTGCGGTGATGCTGGCAGCGGCTCCTGGAGCGGTGTAGGGAGCGGTGTTGGAGGCGGTGCCGGTGGGTCCTCCGCAGGCGTTGTCCGGCATGTGACCTTGGTGTTTACCTGCAGCTGGAGGTCGATCAGCTCATCCACTCCGGCCTGCAGGAAGTCAGCGCCAACTGTGGAGGCCTGGCTGCGGTGCCTCTCCGGGTGGCTGGGGGAGTCCTCTCCTCCGACCCTATGCTCTGGTTCCGGGCGGCTGGCCATGGCATCCTCCACGTGGCTGGCTCCTTCCTCGTCCTTTTCCCGCTCTCTACTCCTGGGGCGGTTTCGTTTTTGTTGTCTCCGCCCGCCATTGAGGATCAGGAGGCAGATTTCAGCTGCTGACCGACACATCCTCAAGGTACAAAGATATTTGGACTAGGCGGCCATTACTTTTCGTGCTCTTAGTCAGTTCACGCCCACGATGACACGCCCTTCTTCTTCTTCTGCGCTCCTCGTGGCGCTGTAATGGCGGCAGGTTGGTGGAAATTTTGGCGGTAAATGGCAATACACAGTTCTTAAGCAAATCACAGTTCAAATACAATTATGGCACAGTTCTTAGGCACACATAACCTGATTTTCAGGCTTAAGTAGATCCTGTTCGTGATGCCAAAAGATTTGGAGCGCCCCCGTAGGACCGTGGGGTACTCGGTACCGGGTCCTTCGGTTCTCAGTGGGGATATCACGGTGGCTGACCTGGTCCGTGGCCCTAGGTGTTAGGGGTTGAGTTCCTGCCTCTGCACAGGGGGAATCTCAGGCCATCTCCGCTGCGGTCTCCCATTCTTCTCCTGCTGCAGTGGAGGCTGTTCAGCGGAGACGTCGGTCTCAGCGTCTCGCTCAATCTGACTCTGTGAGGAGGATTACTGCTGCTCTGCCAGCTTCTGCTATTGTAGTCAGTGCTGGGCAGCAGCGAGCAGACGCTTTTGGGACTAAGTGTTGCTTTTCTCCTTCTGAGCATGCCCAGGGTAAGATCTCTCATTGGAGATCGAGGGTCACATGCTTGGATACTGCAGCAAAGCACATTGGTCCTCTAGGAAGGTCCTGAAGGTGCTCAGGCTTTGCGGCAGCTTCTCATTGGTCCTTCTTGGAAGGTCCTGTTCGGGCTGCAGCTATAAAAGGCTCGCATGGCCGCATGGCCATGCGCTAGTGTCTTTCTAAATTATGTGCTTTGCGCCAGTGTGGTCATGTGTGATTGTGTTCAGGGACCCGGCTGAAATAAGCCCCTAGAATGCTGGCACCTCTGGCGAGGAGTTTGTGTGTCTGAGTACATTCAGGGACCTGGCTGAAATAAGCCCCTAGAATGCTGGCACCTCCGGCGAGGAGTTTTGTGTACATGCATGACCACTGACAGCTCTCTCTTGGGTAGTTAGCCTGTGCTCCTGTGAAGTTAACAGGGCGCAGAGCTTTGCTTTCACGGCTGCTCTGTGAGTTACTCGAGCTAGCCAATACCGCCATATAGTGCTGCCATTTGTCTAGCAGCAGGTTCTCCTGCACGGTGGACCCCGGGCTGCGAATGCACCAATAACAATAAAAACTATTTTCCTTGGTGCGTTCCGCTAGCCCTAACAGTACACTAGCACCAGGGTCTGGCTAGTGAATGGCGGACGATCAGCGTTTACAGCGGTACGTCCAGCAGCTGGAGGGAAGGTTGGCGGCTCTAGAGTATACAACCTCAGCTGTGGACGTCACTGCTGTCGCTGTTCAGGCTGCAAGTGCAGCTGCAGCCAGTTTGTCCGCAACCACCCCTGCTCCGACTATATCCCGTCTCCCACTTCCAGACAAGTTTTCTGGTGACAGTAAACTATGTTGCGGATTCGTGAGCCAGTGCTCCATACATCTCGAGCTCCTGGCTGCACGTTTTCCTTCGGAACGGGCGAGAGTGGGATTCATTTTGTCTCTTTTGTCAGGCAGGGCATTGGAGTGGGCAACGCCGCTTTGGGAGTGCAATGATCGTGTAGTGCAGAGTGCTCCTCTCTTCCTGGATGCTCTGAGGCAGGTCTTTTTAGGACCTCGTGTCACTCACAATACTGAGCTCCAATTGTTGGCAATTACTCAGGGTTCGTCCATGGTCAGCCAGTTTGCCGTTCAATTCCGGACTCTAGCCTCTGAGTTAGAATGTCCGGATTAAGTCCTTATTCCGGTGTACTGGAAAGGACTGGCTGATCATGTAAAGGATGCCTTGGCCACCAGGGAGATTCCCGCCACACTGGAGGAGCTCATTACAATTTCTACCCGCATCGACCTCCGTTTTAAAGAGCGGAGGTTGGAGCGGACCAAGTGTAGGCAGAGGTTTCGGCTGGCTCCCACCTTCGCCAAACCTCTAGAATCTCCCATCCTGGCGTCCGACTCCCATGAGGCCATGGAGGTTTCTCGAGCGGGACCTAAGTCTCAGACCGTTCGAGTACCTGTGGTGTGTAGAAATTGTCAGCAACTGGGACATTATGCTAACAAGTGTCCACAGCGGTCGGGTAAACGATCGCGTCTAGTGACTATAGGAGGAGGTTCACTGGACACAGCGGCCTTTTCCTCCAAGTTGTCCTTTAAAGGGACAATTCTGTTGGACTTATTCACTCTTGCAGTTGAGCTTTGTGTGGATTCAGGAGCTGAGGGAAATTTCATGTCCTCTACTTTTGCTCTGCACCACAATGTACCTCTGGTGATGCTCACTAAACCAGTAACTGTTAGAGTGGTGAATGGGTCGATACTTCCATTACAAATCACAAACCAGACTGTCCCTTTCACATTAGCCATGTCCCCATCCCACCAGGAGATTATTTCCCTTCTTGTTCTTCCCGAGGGAATTGATGAGATTTTGCTGGGAATACCCTGGCTCCGTTTTCACTCTCCACATATTGAGTGGTCCTCTGGGAGGATATTGGGTTGGAGTGAGTCTTGTAAGGGCAGATGTGTGAAAGAGTGCGTTCAGGTTTCCACCACTGAGATACCCGCAGATCTGTCTTCTCTTCCCGAATGCTATCGGTCCTATGCAGACGTTTTCTCCAAGAGGGCTGCTGAGACCCTTCCGCCTCACCGTCCCTATGACTGTCCTATAGATCTCTTGCCTGGAGCAGAACCTCCTAGGGGACGTGTCTATCCCCTCTCTCTCCCGGAGACTGAGGCTATGTCCCTATACATCCAGGAGAACTTGGCAAGAGGGTTCATTAGGAAGTCAGTGTCACCAGCAGGGACTGGGTTCTTTTTCGTCCAAAAGAAGAACGGAGAGTTACGTCCTTGCATACAGGTCCTTCTCAAAAAATTAGCATATAGTGTTAAATTTCATTATTTACCATAATGTAATGATTACAATTAAACTTTCATATATTATAGATTCATTATCCACCAACTGAAATTTGTCAGGTCTTTTATTGTTTTAATACTGATGATTTTGGCCTACAACTCCTGATAACCCAAAAAACCTGTCTCAATAAATTAGCATATTTCACCCGTCCAATCAAATAAAAGTGTTTTTTAATAACAAACAAAAAAACCATCAAATAATAATGTTCAGTTATGCACTCAATACTTGGTCGGGAATCCTTTGGCAGAAATGACTGCTTCAATGCGGCGTGGCATGGAGGCAATCAGCGTGTGACACTGCTGAGATGTTATGGAGGCCCAGGATGCTTCAATAGCGGCCTTAAGCTCATCCAGAGTGTTGGGTCTTGCGTCTCTCAACTTTCTCTTCACAATATCCCACAGATTCTCTATGGGGTTCAGGTCAGGAGAGTTGGCAGGCCAATTGAGCACAGTAATACCATGGTCAGTAAACCATTTACCAGTGGTTTTGGCACTGTGAGCAGGTGCCAGGTCGTGCTGAAAAATGAAATCTTCATCTCCATAAAGCATTTCAGCCGATGGAAGCATGAAGTGCTCCAAAATCTCCTGATAGCTAGCTGCATTGACCCTGCCCTTGATGAAACACAGTGGACCAACACCAGCAGCTGACATGGCACCCCACACCATCACTGACTGTGGGTACTTGACACTGGACTTCAGGCATTTTGGCATTTCCTTCTCCCCAGTCTTCCTCCAGACTCTGGCACCTTGATTTACGAATGACATGCAAAATTTGCTTTCATCAGAAAAAAGTACCAGGTCAGGCGCTTCTGCCGCTGTTTATGGTTCAAAAGTGGCTTTACCTGGGGAATGCGGCACCTGTAGCCCATTTCCTGCACACGCCTGTGCACGGTGGCTCTGGATGTTTCCACACCAGACTCAGTCCACTGCTTCCTCAGGTTCCCCAAGGTCTGGAATCGGTCCTTCTCCACAATCTTCCTCAGGGTCCGGTCACCTCTTCTCGTTGTACAGCGTTTTCTGCCACATTGTTTCCTTCCAACAGACTTACCATTGAGGTGCCTTGATACAGCACTCTGGGAACAGCCTATTTGTTGAGAAATTTCTTTCTGGGTCTTACCCTCTTGCTTGAGGGTGTCAATGATGGCCTTCTTGACATCTGTCAGGTCGCTAGTCTTACCCATGATGGGGGTTTTGAGTAATGAACCAGGCAGGGAGTTTTTAAAAGCCTCAGGTATCTTTTGCATGTGTTTAGAGTTAATTAGTTGATTCAGAAGATTAGGGTAATAGGTCGTTTAGAGAACCTTTTCTTGATATGCTAATTTATTGAGACAGGTTTTTTGGGTTATCAGGAGTTGTAGGCCAAAATCATCAGTATTAAAACAATAAAAGACCTGACAAATTTCAGTTGGTGGATAATGAATCTATAATATATGAAAGTTTAATTGTAATCATTACATTATGGTAAATAATGAAATTTAACACTATATGCTAATTTTTTGAGAAGGACCTGTAGACTACAGGGGTCTTAACGCCATTACCGTTAAGAATAAATACCCGCTGCCCTTGATTTTTGAGCTTTTTGATAGGCTACGGGGAGCAAGGGTATTTACCAAATTAGATCTGCGGGGTGTGTATAACCTGATTCGCATCCGTGAGTGGGACGAATGGAAGATGGCGTTTAACACCAGAGATGGGCACTAAGAATATCTAGTGATGCCCTTCATTCTCTGTAATGCCCCAGCTGTTTTCCAAGACTTTGTCAACGACAATTTCCGGGATATGCTCTCCACCTCGGTTGTAGTCTATCTGGATGATATTCTCATCTTTTCTCCTGATATTGACTCCCACCGGAGAGATGTTGGCAGAGTCTTCGACCTCTTACGGGCAAATTCCCTGTATGCTAAGTTGGAGAAGTGTATGTTTGAGCAGGAGTCTTTACCTTTCCTGGGCTATATCATCTCAGCCCAGGGATTGGCTATGGATCCTGCCAAACTACAAGCTGTGATGGACTGGCAAGAACCTCATTCTCTTAAAGCGGTGCAGCGCTTTATGGGGTTCATTAATTATTACCGCCAGTTCATTCCCCACTTCTCAACTTTGGTAGCTCCCTTGGTAGCCCTCACCAAGAAGGGAGCAAATCCCAAATTGTCATCAGAATAGGTCTCCAGGGCCTTCTCTTCTATCAAGTCTCATTTTGCTAGCGCTCCCATTCTACATTGTCCCGATGTAGATAAGCCGTGTATCATGGAGGTGGATGCCTCATCCGTTGGTGCAGGAGCAGTCCTTTTCCAAAAGGATGCTCAAGGTCGGAAGCATCCTTGCTTCTTTTTCTCCAAGACCTTTACACCAGCGGAGAAGAATTATTCCATCGGGGACAGGGAGTTGCTAGCGATGAAGTTGGCTTTCTCTGAGTGGAGACATCTCTTGGAAGGGGCTCGTTTTCCCTTTCAAGTCTTCACGGACCACAAAAATTTACTATATTTGCAAACAGCTCAGCGGCTAAATTCTCGCCAGGCCAGATGGTCCTTGTTCTTCTCCCAGTTCCATTTCACCCTCCATTATCTCGCTGGGGAGAAGAACATTCGTGCTGATGCCCTTTCTCGCTCTGTTGTGTCATCTGAGGAGGAGGAAGGAGAGCCTCGGCTTATTGTCCCCTCCGAGAGTCTGAGAACCGTAGCTCCGGTTTCGCTAGAGTCTGTGCCTCCGGGCAAGACTTTTGTGCCCATTAATTTGCGACCGGAGGTTCTCTCTTGGGCTCATTCGTCCAGGGTGGGTGGACACTTTGGGACAAAGAGGACGTCTGAGCTGTTGGCGAGAACGTACTGGTTGCCACATATGGTCCGTGATGTCAGATATTATATTCAGGCGTGTGTCTCCTGCGCCAAAAATAAGTATCCTCGACAACGGCCAGCTGGGTTACTCTATCCCTTGCCGGTGGCAGACAGGCCCTGGGAAATGGTCGGGATGGACTTTGTGGTGGGTTTGCCAAAGTCTCGTGGCTGTACCATCATTTGGGTTATCACTGATCATTTTTCCAAAATGGTGCATTTGGTGCCGCTTCCATGGTTACCTTCTGCACGGGCCTTGGCAGCATTGTTCATAAAACTTATCTTCCGCCTACACGGTATGCCAGACAAAATTGTCAGTGACCGGGGTCCCCAGTTTGCATCTCGGTTCTGGAGAGAGCTTTGTCGTCTTCTCAGCATTGAGTTAAATCTCTCTTCCGCATATTATCCCGAGATGAATGGGTTGGTAGAGAGGGCCAATCAGACCTTGGTCACATATCTGCGACACTTTGTCTCAGCCAGGCAGGATGACTGAGCATCTTTGCTACCGTGGGTGGAGTTTGCGCTGAACAATGCTGTAGCCGACTCCACTGGACAAACCCCATTCGTCCTCAACTGTGGTCAGCATCCGCGGGTACCTGTGCCTATGCCCGTGTCTTCCGCCGACTCCAGGGTGGCAGACTGGGCTGTGGAGGCACGGGATATTTGAGACCGCACTCAGGATGCCATTCGGGCCTCCAAGGAGAGAATGAGGTCTTCCGCCGATGCACATCGGCGCCCCGCTCCGACCTTTGCTCCTGGTGACTTGGTGTGGCTCTCCGCCCGTAACATCAGGCTGCGAGTTGAGTCCACTAAGTTTGCACCTCGCTACTTGGGTCCTTTCAAAGTCCTCGAACAGGTTAACCCTGTGGTCTATCGTTTAGCCCTTCCGCCACGCCTGGGTATCACCGACACCTTTCATGTGTCCCTCTTGAAACCCGTACACATGTCCCGGTTTTCCGAGTCATCTGCTGGGACATCGGGTTCCTCTACGGATGATTACGAGGTGAACGCTATTTTGGGGTGCAAGGTGGTACGTGGCAAAAAACTTTATTTGGTGGACTGGAAGGGTTATGGTCCTGAGGACAGGTCTTGGGAGCCTGCTGAGCACATTAGGGCTCCGCAGCTCATTGCTGCCTTCGAGCGTAGCGAGACCCAAGGAGAGGGGCCCTAGGAGGGGGGGTAATGTTAGGGGTCGAGTTCCCGCCTCTGCACAGGGGAAATCTCGGGCCATCTCCGCAAAGTCCATTGGTCCTCTAGGAAGGTCCTGAAGGTGCTCAGGCTTTGTGGCAGCTTCTCATTGGTCCTTCTTGGAAGGTCCTGTTCGGGCTGCAGCTATAGAAGGCTCGCATGGCCGCACGGCCATGCGCTAGTGTCTTTCTAAATTATGTGCCTTGGGCCAGTGTGGTCATGTGTGATTGTGTTCAGGGACCCGGCTGAAATAAGCCCCTAGAATGCTGGCACCTCCGGCGAGGAGTTTGTGTGTCTGAGTACATTCAGGGACCTGGCTGAAATAAGCCCCTAGAATGCTGGCACCTCCGGCAAGGAGTTTTGTGTGCATGCATGACCACTGACTGCTCTCTCTTGGGTAGTTAGCCTGTGCTCCTGTGAAGTTAACAGGGCGCAGAGCTTTGCTTTCACGGCTGCTCTGTGAGTTAACCGAGCTAGCCAATACCGCCATATAGTGCTGCCATTTGTCTAGCAGCAGGTTCTCCTGCACGGTGGACCCCGGGCTGCGAACGCACCAATAACAATAAAAACTATTTTCCTCGGTGCATTCCGCTAGCCCTAACACTAGGGATGTCCATTGTAAATGGGGGAAAGGTCTTTAAAGGGATAATGTTCGTGACGCCACCTGTGGTATTCGGTCAGGGTGACCGACGCTGCTTAGGGGTCCGCTGGGGTGATGTGATGGCAGCTAGATGGTACACCTTCCCACAGGTGAAGTGTATACCCAGGGCTTTCCAGAGTGTAGATGGTGGATGGTGTGAGGCGCAGTGAAAAACGAGGACACAAGGTTGCAGTCTCTTTACCTTTACTGAAGGCTTCAGCATCCACAGTCCAGGGTACAGACCACAGGGTAGGCAGAGTCCGGCCGGTCTGAAGGCAAATCCAGAGTCCCCTTATCCAGGTGGAAATCAGTAGCCTTCCTCTAGCGCCTAGGTGTTGTAGTACCTCCCTGCTGAGCTTCTCGGTAAGGTCCTCACAAGTGATGTTGGTGTTCTAGATGTTATGTCTCTCTGTCCCCCTGATGGAATGGATAGGACAAACCCATATGACTGGTGGCCTGAGGCTTTTTACAGGGACTTTTATCACGCCCCGGCCCCCACAAGTTGCCACCGTGCCTCCTGGGTATGGGTTGGGCAACCAATATGGAATTAGCTGTCCTGCTGGTCTCTGGAGCAAGGCTTGGAGACGGTTACTGCCTCGGTGTTCCGGCTACCGGATCCTGCGCCTCAGAAAGGAGGCAGCCATTTGCAGGGCAGAACTCCTTCTGGTTTCCTCTCCTTTTGCTATGACTTTGTTTCTCACCCTCTGCAATACAATTTGCTGTTCTTGTCTCTTTCTTAGGATGCTGCCACACGTGGGGCAGGCGCAGCTCCGTGGCCTTCTGCCTAGGCCTCTGACAGGATCCAACCCCTGTCAGGGACCTCTCTGTCTGCAGCCCTTTGATGCTCCTCCTTCCCCTCTGGCTGCCTGACAGGGTGCTGCCTGGGTGAAGCCCAGTCAGCTTCTGCCTAACTTCCTATCCAGACTACCAGTTTTACCTAATTGTGAGGAGTGCCCTAGTAATAGGAGTGTAGCTCCCCCTGGAGGGCTGGCGTGTGAAGTGTGTTGTGTGGTTTGCGATACCTGGTAAAGAGATCTCCTTTATTGCCATCAGACGTAACATCACTCCCCCCTAGAGGAGAATGGTATTACTGCAATGACCAGGACTCTGGGGCGCTGCATATGCTTAGACTAGGTCTTTTCCCAAAAGTGGGATATCTACAATTTATAGGAAACTATACAGAAAAATATAACAAGCTAGAACAGTGCTAGAGCTACCGTGCTAGAAGTCCAGGGCAGTACATTATACAGTACATTATATTAAAAGGGTTGTCCTGTCCAACTCACTCTCTGTGTGACTGCACATGTATGACTCCCCCAGTGCATGCACGGGGCACTGCAAGGATTCGCTGGGTTCTGACCCGGAGGGTATGTACAGTGAGGAAAAAAAGTATTTAGTCAGCCACCAATTGTGCAAGTTCTCCCACTTAAAAAAGATGAGAGAGGCCTGTAATTAATATCATAGGTAGACCACAACTATGAGAGTCAAAATGAGAAAACAAATCCAGAAAATCACCTTGTCTGATTTTGTAAGATTTATTTTGCAAACTTTAGTGGAAAATATGTATTTGGTCACCTAAAAACATACAAGATTTCTGGCTCTTACAGACCTGTAACTTCTTCTTTAAGAGTCTCCTTTGTCCTCCACTCATTACCTGTAGTAATGGCAGCTAGGGTTGAGTGAAACGGATCGGACAAATTCAAAAATCGCCGACTTTCGGCAAAGTCGGGTTTCATGAAACCCGATCCTAGTGTGGGATCGGCCATGAGGTCGGCGATCTGTGCACAAAAGTCGCGTTTCATATGACGCTTTCAGCGCCATTTTTCAGCCAATGAAGGAGGACGCAGAGTGTGGGCAGCGTGATGACATAGGTCTCGGTCCCCACCATCTTAGAGAAGGGCATGACAGTGATTGGCTTGCTTTCTGCGGCGTCACAGGGGCTATAAAGGGGCGTGCACGCCGACCGCCATCTTACTTCTGCCGATCTTAGCATAGGAAGAAGTTGCTGCTGCTTCATCAGAAGAAGGGATATAGTTAGGGAGGGAAGATTAACCCCCAAACTGCTTGTGCTGTAGCGATTTCCACTGTCCAACACCACCTTTTTTTTGCAGGGACAGTGGAGGCTATATTTTTGTGCATCAGCTCTGTAACTTATTAGGTTGCCTTATAAGACTCCCTGATAGCTGCATTGCTGTTTGCACGCTGCTGTGCAAACCAACTGCTTTTTTAAAAGCAAAAATCCTGGTGCTCCTTTCTGCACAGTTATCTTGTTTATTTGTCCACACTTTTGTGTGCAGCAGTCCTTTTTATTGCTGCCATACTTGTCCTGAGATCATTGTAGGGAGAATGAAATTGTACTACAGTCCTTGTATTTTTTCATATATCTTCCAGCCACTTTCTGCCACTTACATTGTGTTGTTTTACACACTGGGCCTGAGTTTTGGTTCAGTCTCCCCAAAAAAAGTGAGATTCAAATTCTCACAAAGTGGATATACTTCAGTCCTGTTAGTTTGTCGTATATCAGCCAGCCACTTTCTGCCACTTAGATTGCGTTGTTATATACACTGGGCCTGAGTTTTGGTTCAGTCTCCCCCCCAAAAAAGTGAGATTCAAATTCTCACAAAGTGGATATACTTCAGTCCTGTTAGTTTGTCGTATGTCAGCCAGCCACTTTCTACCAATTAGATTGCATTGTTATATACACTGGGCCTGAGTTTTGGTTCAGTCTCCCCAAAAAAAGGGAGATTTAAATTCTCAACAAGTTTATATACACCTTCTACCTTGTTTTACAGTACCATATAACAGTTGTTATTTTGGTTAGATTTTCCACAGGAGACAGCATTTGTCCAGTATGGTTATGAACTACTTTTCCTCCCTTATCGATGTTCTCCCTCACAGGTCATTCCCCTTTGATTACTGGGCATCTAAAATAGACACCTGGCCTGAAATGGCAGAATATGCATTACAGGAGCTCGCTTGCCCTGCTGCTAGTGTGCTATCAGAAAGAGTCTACAGTGCTGCTGGTTCAATACTGACCGAAAAAAGGACACGTCTGGCTACCCAAAATGTTGATGATCTAACCTTCATTAAAATGAACCAATCATGGATTTCAAATTATTTTGCCCCACCTTCCCCTGCTGACACGTAGCTTGCCTGAAAAATGTCTTGCTTTTGGCCTCCTCTTACTGACTTCAATTCCTCCATTTGCAGCTGCTGAATGTCCACCATAGGCCATTTTTATACCTCCCTAAATGGGCTGACTCCCCCCACAGGGCCGTGGTCACCACCTGGCGCAAGCACCCGTGCTAGTGCCGTTTGCCTGGACAGGTGGGTGGGCCCATTCTTGGGTGATGGCACTGGCACAGGGTCCCTCATAGTACAATGAAGTGTCTTATTATGACGGTGTGTCTGACGTTGGTTGTGCACCACCACCGTCAGACACACCGTCATAATATGAGGGGTCCTGTGCCAGTACCGCCACCCACGAGAGAGTGTTCCCCCCAGCTCGAACAGTGCTCTACCACTTGCAATACTTACTTCTCCCTGCTCCACCACTGTGTAGTCTGTGCTGTTAAATCCTTCAATGGCACTGCCAATACAAATTTGTTGAAATGATAGATGATAGTTAAAATATACAGGGGCCCTGGCCTCCATTTAGACCAGTTAATACTTTGCGCCTACTACCACTGTCTGCTACTCAGCAGAGGAGCCCACCCCTGTACCTAGCTATGCCACCTGTTTATTTATGAACAATTTTTTGACAGACATTTAGCCCACTTTATTATTTGGGCCTACTAACTTAGTCTGCTACTCATTACAATTTTCCGACACTGAGCAAAGCAATGTCGCCTGTTTATTTATGAACAATTTTTTGGCAGACATTTAGCCCACTTTATTATTTGGGCCTACTAACTGTGTCTGCCACTCATTACAGTTTTCCTCCACTGAACAAAGCAATGCCACCTGTTTAGTCCTGTTACCACAGTTGAACTGCATTTAGCCTACTTTATTATTTGGGCCTACTAACTATGCCTGCCACTCATTACAGTTTTCCTCCACTGAACAAAGCAATGCCGCCTGTTTAGTCCTGTTACCACATTTGAACTGCATTTAGCCTAGTTTATTATTTGGGCCTACTAACTGTGTCTGCCACTCATTACAGTTTTCCTCCACTCAACAAAGCAATGCCGCCTGTTTAGTCCTGTTACCAATTTTGAACTGCATTTAGCCTACTTTATTATTTGGGCCTATATCTGTGTTTCCTCCTCATCCTGCCCATTGCCCAGCCACTGCTAGATGAGTCTGCTGGTACATTGACCAAGACCACTACATTCCCCTTGCACTCTACACAGCCAGAATCTGACCCTGCTGAAAGTCAGGTTCCCCTTCCCGCATACTATACCACCTTACACGGGGACAAAGAGGAAGGTGCAGATGAAAGTGCAGGTTTCTTCATCAGGTGGGGGGGGGCATACTCATTGGCGACGTCACTGGCACAGGGCCCCTCATAGTACGCAAAAGTGTCTCTGCCAGGGGAGGCGCCACCCGCCGTCAAACACACCGCCGATTATTATAAAGTAAATTAAGATTGACAAGCTTAAGTAATAAGAATTGAAATTAAAATGCCTACTTTGATTCCCCATTGACTTGCATTGAGTTTCGTGTTTCAGTCGGTCCCCGACTTTTCGCAATAATCGTCCGATTTCACCCGAAACCCGACTCGATCCGAAAAAAGTAAAAGTCGCTCAACTCTAATGGCAACTGTTTAAACTTGTTATCAGTAAAAAAAGAGTCCTGTCCACAACCTCAAACAGTCACACTCCAAACTCCACTATGGTGAAGACCAAAGAGCTGTCGAAGGACACCAGGAACAGCATTGTAGCCCTGCACCAGGCTGGGAAGACTGAATCTGCAATAGGCAAGCAGCTTGGTATGATGAAATCAACTGTGGAAGCAATAATAAGAAAATGGAAGACATACAAAACCACTGATAATCTCCCTCGATCTGGGGCGAGGCCACTCCCTTTAGTCAACCACGCCTACTGGACAGCCATGTCAATAGATGGGGTGCAGCCTTGCTTAATACAAGTGTATGAACAGAGGTCACACTCACTAGAAGGGGCCTGGTAGGGAGTATGTATAACTCATATATATCCTCTGGTCTTGGGTCAGAAACCAGTGAATTCCAGCAGCACACAGTGGGGGGGACATTCATAAGTCAGCAGGCAAACCCCTTTAAATACCATTCTTAGATAGCAGAACCAGTACTGGTAAGTTGGGAAGTTTAGTAGTACTATGCTTTGGCCATCTTTCTAATATCCTTTCCTATGTTGTTTTTTTGTTTGGTATGTATTGTAGGAAAAATTTTAGGTTACTGAAAAAAACTAATTGAATGTGCAATGCATCATTTCGGGAAAATATACACATATGTACTGTATGTTTGAAGACGGGGACAGCTGTGGAGACAAGTATATCTGGATCCAGATATTCAGTCATTCTGCATTGCAACCCTTTTCATATCTGTGAATCAACAGCATTGTTCTGTTTCCACGAACCGCCCGAGTATGCATGGGGTCAAGTCATATGAATATTGAATTCATAGATGACAGAGGAAAGCAGGGATGTACAGGAACAGGATAGGAAGCATGAGACATCAGTGTCTCATGCCACAACATTAAACCAAATTTTTCTCTTTCAATTCAGCGCAAATCACTTTCTCACATTTCGAGGCTTGTCCAATCTTCTAAAAATAATGCTTAATCATTACATAGTGTATATTTAATTAAACCTTAAAGGGAACCTATCACATCAGATAACATCATGGGCTGGCAAATTTTCACCTGGGGGGCAAGCACACAGCAGCGTCCCATGATAAGTGTCCCATCCTTATTGTGTTTACACTATGAAATTCACCATTAAGGCGGGCTTAATATATCAAGACTCTAGAAACAACCTCACCAAAGAGCTGATAGTCATTACACAAAAATGGTACAGAACCAAACTAACTACATAGGAGCATGCAAATTGCCTCTTCAGAGAAAAAGAGGACTTAAACTCTATAGTGCCACCTGTTGGAAGTAGCGATCCTACAAGTCACAATCAACCCTTTAACGAGTCGTGCAATATGACTTAGGATAAAATCCAAATCAGTATCTCAATTCACAGACACGTTGTTTCGGGCTGTTGGCCCTCGTCAGTGCGAAGCATGAGAACTAATTTGGCTAGATGAGAGGCTCTGGACTGGGGTCTAAGGGGCAACGTTTCTCCTTATGGAGAGTGACATACCAGCTCTGGCTTGTCAAGGTAAGGAGGCTTATTCCCGTGCAATGCTCCTCTGGTATGTCACTCTCCATAAGGAGAAACCCCAGTCCAGAGCCTCTCATCTAGCCAAATTAGTTCTTGTCATCTTCTGTAAAATCATTGCAGAAGCTGACAGGATAGGAGACATGGTTTACATACAGTAAACCATTGCAGAACAGTTAGATTTATATATGTCAGTGACTAATACTGTTAGTAGTATATGTGCGTAAAATTTTGGACCTGTATGTATTTAATAAAAGAATGTTTTCACGGAAAAAAAAGGCGTGGGCTCCCGCGCAATTTTCTACGCCAGAAAGGGAAAGCTAGTGACAGAGGACATATATTAATAGCCTAAAGAGGGACCATGGTTATTGCCCCACCCCGGCTACATACATCTGCCCCCAACCACCCCAGAAAAGGGCCAATTCTGGCACTTAGTGTCTCTCTTCCCACTGCCCTATAGGGGTGGCATATGGTTTATTAAGGGGTTAATGTCACCTTTGTATTGTAAGGGTACTGTCACACAGTGCAATTTTGATCGCTACGACGGCACGATCCGTGACGTCGCAGCGTCGTATGATTATCGCTCCAGCGTCGTAGACTGTGGTCACACGTTGCAATCACGGCGCTGGAGCGATGCCGAAGTCCCCGGGTAACCAGGGTAAACATCGGGTTACTAAGCGCAGGGCCGCGCTTAGTAACCCGATGTTTACCCTGGTTACCAGCGTAAACGTAAAAAAACCAAACAGTACATACTTACATTCCGGTGTCTGTCCCCCGGCGTTCTGCTTCTCTCCACTGTGTAAGCACCATAGCCGGAAAGCAGAGCGGTGACGTCACCGCGTCACCGCTGTGCTCGCTTTCCGGCCGGCAGGCGCTCACAGTGCAGAGAAGCTGAGACGCCGGAGGACAGACACCGGAATGTGAGTATGTACTGTTTGGTTTTTTTACGTTTACGCTGGTAACCAGGGTAAACATCGGGTTACTAAGCGCGGCCCTGCGCTTAGTTACTTGATGTTTACCCTGGTTACAAGCGAACACATCGCTGGATCGCTGTCACACACAACGATCCAGCGATGTCAGCGGGTGATCAAGCGACGAAAGAAAGTTCCAAACGATCTGCTACGACGTACGATTCTCAGCAGGGTCCCTGATCGCTGCTGCGTGTCAGACACTGCGATATCGTAACGATATCACTAGAACGTCACGAATCGTACCATCGTAGCGATCAAAATTGCACTGTGTGACAGTACCCTAAGGTGACATTAAGCCTGGCTTAGTAATGGGGAGGTGTCAATAACACACCTATCCATTACTAATCCTAAAGTTTGTAAAGGGTTAAATAAACACACACACATGCAGAATAAAGTATTTTAATGAAATGAAAGAGCACACAGTTTTGCCATCTTTATTCTTCTGACAATCCAAACGATGCCCTCAATCTCCTGTAATAAATAAAAAATGAATAAACAACAATATACCCATACCTGTCTGGTGTACAGTCAGTCCCACGGCGTAATCCATGTCTGGGGGATATATAGTTTACAACCGGGAGCGGTGCTAATGCTACCACCCCGGCTGTAAACCACTGAGGAATGAATGAGAAGCGCAGCTTCCCAGCCTGACCTGAGGTGAACTCTTGAGCATGGGAAAGTGACAGTTTCTATAAATCAGACTGTGCCTCAGATAGAGCAACTGCAGACAGAGCAGATGCCCCACCATGAATATACCAAGAGGTGAGCCTCCTCCTGTCAGCTCCTCTTTGGGGGAATATCAAATGCCTTTGCCCAACCCTGTGCTGACCATCTCTCTCCTGCTCACAAGCTCCTGTACTACTGGTTACTGGCGCACTAGGGAGATGAGTCCTGCAGATGTAAGGTGGCCAGGGTGGTAGTCATGGCAACTGACTGTTCTGTTCCCACACCCTGGCACCCCACAGATAAAATACAGTGTCCCTTCTGCCGCTTGTGCAGCATATGCAGCAACACACTCACAGTTATTATCAGAGGCCTTTCGGCTGCCATCATGTTAGCTTCGCCTTCATGAGCTCCGCAAATCACTTCAAAGATGGGATCTTTTTCCAACAGTTGATCTTTACTAAACAGCAGCATATTCATCTCACAGGCAGCACAATTCAAACACAGAGACATCTTCTTATCTCTCCCTGCCGTCTGAGCAGCGCTTACACTTTCTATCACTTCTGTCTCCCTTTGCCTGGCAATCCCTGCCATATCTCTGGACAAGCCGTGTCCCACCAGTATCTTCAGCGTCACCAGCTCCATGTCAGCCCCTCATCCGGTTCCATTAGGGAAAGGTTCCAGGAACACCACCCCAGCTACGCCTGCCCTGGTCTTAGACACCTTCTTGGGGATGGTCCTTTTGAGCTGGTGCCTGAGTGCACTATTCTCCACCTGGGGCCCCTTACTGCCTAGCAGCTTTATCCCCACAGCCTGTGAACCTTCTGCTCTCACTGCTGCGTGCATCTCACCCTGGGCAAGACTGCCCGGGCTCTGCTGCCTATACAGGAAAAATTAAAAGCGCAGATGAAAGCTGACCATATAGTCCCGTATATTATAATTAAAATATATAATTTATTATAATGAACAGGTACAATAACAGAAGAAACATCGATGATTGTAATAGGGTAAAATTACATAAGAACAAGGACACACACCCAGGAGAGTAAAAAAACAGTAAAACTGGGTAAGAGAAGAGCCTTGCTTTCACATGGTATGTTCATCCACCCAGCTCTCCTGCTGTCTGTCTATGAAGTGCACATAGTACATCACCCAGCTTTGCACATAGACTTCCCCCTGCTCCTTGCTTTCACATGGTATGTTCATCCACCCAGCTCTCCTGCTGTCTGTCTGTGAAGTGCACATAGTACATCACCCAGCTTTGCACATAGACTTCCCCCTACTCCTTGCTTTCACATGGTATGTCTTTCAGCTAATGCCAGCTTACCCTGTGTTATTTATGACATTGTTTACTCAGTAGTGTTGAGCGATACCGTCCGATATCGGAAAGTATCGGTATCGGAAAGTATCGGCCGATACCGTCAAAGTATCGGATCTAATCCGATACCGATACCCGATCCCAATGCAAGTCAATGGGACGAAAATATCGGAATTAAAATAAACCCTTTATAAACTTGTAGGTTCATTCTACATGAAGGAAAACAACTAAGAATAATGTAGGATGTATTGGGGGACGTGGCGGAGACATTAAAGGCACAGAGGTTTAGCCCAAACAAATAGAATAGCAGGTTTTTTTGTTTTTTTTTATGACGTTCGGTGTTAGAAAGATTTTGACTGTTATTTATTTATTTATTTTTTTCAGATATTGATGTTTCACTACTTCCACGTCCTTCACCTTCTTTTTTACTTCTCCCACACTTTCTTCTTCATTATCCTCATCATCAGCTTCTTTGACATCAACTATCTTCACCTTATTCATCTTCTTCTTCTACCTATTTTTTTTTTTTTTTTACATTGTTCATATTCTTTTTATTTAACTATTATCTTTTTCATATTCAACTTCTTCATCATATTCTTATTTGTGACAGGCATTCCCGTAGTTGTTATCTATAAAAGTTTGAAGATTACACCTTCCGTTCTGCCTGTCACAAAAGAGTTACATTTGTCCGCGTTCAGTTTGGCCTGCAGCATCAGGCTTTATCCAGGGGCACCACGAGGAGGAACGGACTCACCCCCATACACTGCTTAGTCTTCTTCTGCTTATAATTTAGATAATATCTTTTGCTCTGATATTTAGTCTTATGCTTAATGTTCTTCTGCTCTTTGTTCTGCAGCCTCTTGTTCTTCTGCTTCTCGGTCTCCCATGTCGTCGTCGTCTCCAGGGTCGTCGTCTCCAGGGTCGTCGTCTCCGGGGTCGTCGTCATCGGGGTGGTCTTCAGGGTCATCGTCTCCAGGGTCGTCGTCATCACGGTGGTTGTCGTCTCTGGTGTCGTCGTCATCTTAGGGGTGGTCTTCCGGGTCATCGTGTTTAGTCTCTTGAACTTGGAAATGTAGCAGAAGGTACAAGAAGGCTGAGAAAATGCCGAGAAACAGCTGATGGAACTGGAACTCGGATGGCTACCCGAAGGTCCAAGAGCCAATGGAACTACCGAGGACCAGCTGACGTTACTGGAACCCGGTTACTAAGCAGGAGGTACCCGTGCCTGAAAGCACTACCAAGGACCACCTGACGTTGGTGGAACTCGGATACCCAGAGGGAGGCACCTAAGCCAAAGGCTCTGCCCGGAACCAGCTGACGGTACTGGAACCAGGATGGGGAGCAGAAGGTAGAAGAGCAAAAGACACTGCCGAGAACCAGCTGACGGTGCTGGAACCCGGATGGGTAACCGAAGGTCCAAGAGCCAATGGAACTACAGAGGACCAGCTGACGTTACTGGAACCCGGTTACTAAGCAGGAGGTACCCGTGCCTGAAAGCACTACCAAGGACCACCTGACGTTGGTGGAACTCGGATACCCAGAGGGAGGCACCTAAGCCAAAGGCTCTGCCCGGAACCAGCTGACGGTGCTGGAACCAGGATGGGGACCTATTCAAGCTTGTCTTCCTAGAGCCCCAACTAGCAGTGTTGGAGCAAAGGGTCAGCAGGAGGAGGAGATGGAGCAGAGTGTAGGCCGAAGCCTGCACTGGCGGCAGCTTTGGGTCTGTTGTGTCTGCGTGGCAGTTGCAGGACACGTTGCCGGCTGCACAGCAGGGGAACAGCTGGCGGTGCTGAACCCCACTGACACATTGGCTGGTGTTTTTCTCTGTGCAGCTAGCAGTACCGGGCCCCAACTGACGGTGTTGGAGCCCGGGCTCTGCAGGGGGAGCAGAGTGTAGGCCGAAGCCTAATTGAACCAATTTCAAAGGTAACCTTTAACCCCCCCTCAGGGGTTACAAAGTAGAAGAGCCACAGCTTATGCAGCAGTAGTGCTGCACAAGTCAAAGGTTGCTCTTTTAATTTTTCTCCTTGCACACGCTGAATGAAACACGTATAACATTTAGCCCTTTATACAGTCAAACTGTGTTGGAGGCGCGAGTTCCCTTCGTAATGAGACGCAGCACAGATGTCAAGAATCCCACCTTGGTGCTGGGTGCAGCCTCCTGAGCGTTGTTATTTGCTGTACAGGAGTCTGCGCTGTCGTGTTATCCCCTGGCCTAGCGCTGTTAGCGCTGCCCATCTTCTGACATCATTTAATGTCGGCCGGTGCGGTTTGCGATGACCATGAATCCCAGCCCCCCAGTGTCTTAACATTGTTAAAACACTGCGGGGCTGGGATTCATGGCCTGGCGCAGTACATATGTTCGCCTCTCGCTTGGGTTCTTACACCCGCTTCAGACTATGCGGCGTCAGCTGATCCCTTATCGCATGCCACGGCCATGAAGCCGCACACTCTGAAGAAGGCGGAAGGAGACGAGTGACAGGCGAACATATGCACTGCTCATGCCCATCAATCACACCCTCGCAGTCCCAATAAATAAGACACCGAGGGGCGTTGTGTGGGTCAGGGCGGCCGCAGAGGCGCAGGCAGCCAAACAATGATGCCAGAAGACGGGCAGCGCTACCAAGGGGGTTGCAGCGTGTCATTACAAAGGAAAGTCACACCTCCGGGACGGTTAAATGGTCACACAGAGGACACATTTTAGACGTGTTTTCAGTTCCACATGTGCGAGGAGAATACGTTTATGAGCCACCTTGCACACATGCAGCATTACCGCTGTACAAGGTGGCTGTAAAACGTACAAACGCCTGGGGGAGGGGGGACAGGTTCCCTTCAATTTCAGTTCTTGTGTCTGCGTGGCTTTTGCAGGACACGATGCCGGCTACACAGCAGGGGAACAGCTGGCGGTGCTGAACCCCACTGACACATTGGCTGGTGTTTTTCTCTGTGCAGCTAGCAGTACCGGGCCCCAACTGGCGGTGTTAGAGCCCAGGGTCAGCAGGAGGAGGAGATGGAGCAGAGTGTAGGCCGAAGCCTGCACTGGCGGCAGCTTTGGGTCTGTTGTGTCTGCGTGGCAGTTGCAGGACACGTTGCCGGCTGCACAGCAGGGGAACAGCTGGTGGTGCTGAACCCCACTGACACATTGGCTGGTGTTTTTCTCTGTGCAGCTAGCAGTACCGGGCCCCAACTGGCGGTGTTGGAGCCCGGGCTCTGCAGGGGGAGCAGAGTGTAGGCCGAAGCCTAATTGAACCAATTTCAAAGGTAACCTTTAACCCCCCCTCAGGGGTTACAAAGTAGAAGAGCCACAGCTTATGCAGCAGTAGTGCTGCACAAGTCAAAGGTTGCTCTTTTAATTTTTCTCCTTGCACACGCTGAATGAAACACGTATAACATTTAGCCCTTTATACAGTCAAACTGTGTTGGAGGCGCGAGTTCCCTTCGTAATGAGATGCAGCACAGATGTCAAGAATCCCACCTTGGTGCTGGGTGCAGCCTCCTGAGCGTTGTTATTTGCTGTACAGGAGTCTGCGCTGTCGTGTTATCCCCTGGCCTAGCGCTGTTAGCGCTGCCCATCTTCTGACATCATTTAATGTCGGCCGGTGCGGTTTGCGATGACCATGAATCCCAGCCCCCCAGTGTCTTAACATTGTTAAAACACTGCGGGGCTGGGATTCGTGGCCTGGCGCAGTACATATGTTCGCCTCTCGCTTGGGTTCTTACACCCGCTTCAGACTATGCGGCGTCAGCTGATCCCTTATCGCATGCCACGGCCATGAAGCCGCACAGTCTGAAGAAGGCGGAAGGAGATGAGGGACAGGCGAACTGATGCACTGCTCATGCCCATCAATCACACCCTCGCAGTCCCAATAAATAAGACACCGAGGGGCGTTGTGTGGGTCAGGGCGGCTGCAGAGGCGCAGGCAGCCAAACAATGATGCCAGAAGACGGGCAGCGCTACCAAGGGGGTTGCAGCGTGTCATTACAAAGGAAAGTCACACCTCCGGGACGGTTAAATGGTCACACAGAGGACACATTTTAGACGTGTTTTCAGTTCCACATGTGCGAGGAGAATACGTTTATGAGCCACCTTGCACACATGCAGCATTACCGCTGTACAAGGTGGCTGTAAAACGTACAAACGCCTGGGGGAGGGGGGACAGGTTCCCTTCAATTTCAGTTCTTGTGTCTGCGTGGCTTTTGCAGGACACGATGCCGGCTACACAGCAGGGGAACAGCTGGCGGTGCTGAACCCCACTGACACATTGGCTGGTGTTTTTCTCTGTGCAGCTAGCAGTACCGGGCCCCAACTGGCGGTGTTAGAGCCCAGGGTCAGCAGGAGGAGGAGATGGAGCAGAGTGTAGGCCGAAGCCTGCACTGGCGGCAGCTTTGGGTCTGTTGTGTCTGCGTGGCAGTTGCAGGACACGTTGCCGGCTGCACAGCAGGGGAACAGCTGGCGGTGCTGAACCCCACTGACACATTGGCTGGTGTTTTTCTCTGTGCAGCTAGCAGTACCGGGCCCCAACTGGCGGTGTTGGAGCCCGGGCTCTGCAGGGGGAGCAGAGTGTAGGCCGAAGCCTAATTGAACCAATTTCAAAGGTAACCTTTAACCCCCCCTCAGGGGTTACAAAGTAGAAGAGCCACAGCTTATGCAGCAGTAGTGCTGCACAAGTCAAAGGTTGCTCTTTTAATTTTTCTCCTTGCACACGCTGAATGAAACACGTATAACATTTAGCCCTTTATACAGTCAAACTGTGTTGGAGGCGCGAGTTCCCTTCGTAATGAGACGCAGCACAGATGTCAAGAATCCCACCTTGGTGCTGGGTGCAGCCTCCTGAGCGTTGTTATTTGCTGTACAGGAGTCTGCGCTGTCGTGTTATCCCCTGGCCTAGCGCTGTTAGCGCTGCCCATCTTCTGACATCATTTAATGTCGGCCGGTGCAGTTTGCGATGACCTTGAATCCCAGCCCCCCAGTGTCTTAACATTGTTAAAACACTGCGGGGCTGGGATTCATGGCCTGGCGCAGTACATATGTTCGCCTCTCGCTTGGGTTCTTACACCCGCTTCAGACTATGCGGCGTCAGCTGATCCCTTATCGCATGCCACGGCCATGAAGCCGCACACTCTGAAGAAGGCGGAAGGAGACGAGTGACAGGCGAACATATGCACTGCTCATGCCCATCAATCACACCCTCGCAGTCAAAATAAATAAGACACCGAGGGGCGTTGTGTGGGGCAAGGCGGCCGCAGAGGCGCAGGCAGCCAAACAATGATGCTAGAAGACGGGCAGCGCTACCAAGGAGCTTGTTGCGTGTCAATACAAAGGAAAATCACACCTGAGGGACGTTTTAATGGTCGCAGAGGACTCATTTTAGACGTGTTCAGTTCAACCTGGGCAAGGAGAATAAGTTTCTGAGCCACCTTGCACACATGCAGCATTACTGTCGTACAAGGTGGCTGTAAAACGTAGAAACGCCTGGGGGAGGGGGGACAGGTTTCCTTCAATTTCAGTTCTTGTGCCTGCGAGGCTTTTGCAGGACACGTTGCCAGCTACAGGGATTACAGTGTAGGCCGAAGCCTGCACTGGAGCAAGTTGAAAGGGAAACTTTAACCCCCCACCCCCAAGCGTTTGTAGCTGAAAGAGCCATCATGTACAGCACTAATGCTGGAAAAGGTAAACTTGGCTCTTTTAATTATGGTCCTTGCACATGCTGAACCTAACACTTATGAAAAGTGTCCCCTCCTACCGTGATACCGTCCGGCTGGTGGAACTGTCCTTTGTGATGTGACGCAGCACAGCCGTCATCCTTACCCCCTTGGCGCCGTGCGCCGCCTCCTCAGCGTTGTTTGAATCAGTCCCGGAGCCTGCGCTGTTAGGTTAGCCCTTGGCCATGCACACATTTTGCGCTGCCCGTCTTCTGACATCATTTGGTGTCAGGCTGGCTGCGCCTGTGCGGCCGCGCTGGCCGAGAGCCCGCCTCGCAGTGTCGTCTAATGTAATCCCACCGCGGGCCTGGGATCCGTGGCCATGCGCAGTGCATATCCTCACCTCTCACTCCCCTCCCTACGGCTTCTTCACACTGTGTGGTGTCACGGTCGTGGCATGCTATTAGGGACCAGCTGACACCGCACAGTCTGAAAAAGCCGTAGGGAGATGAGTGAGAGGTGGAGGTTCAGATATGCACTGCGCATGTCCATGGATCTCAGGCCCCCAGTGGGATTAAATCAGAAGCCACTGCGAGGCGGGCTCTCGGCCAGCGCGGCCGCACAGGCGCAGCCAGCCTGACACCAAATGATGTCAGAAGACGGGCAGCGCAAAATGTGTGCATGGCCAAGGGCTAACCTAACAGCGCAGGCTCCGGGACTGATTCAAACAACGCTGAGGAGGCGGTGCACGGCGCCAAGGGGGTAAGAATGACGGCTGTGCTGCGTCACATCACAAAGGACAGTTCCACCAACCGGACGGTATCACGGTAGGAGGGGACACTTTTCATAAGTGTTAGGTTCAGCATGTGCAAGGAGCACCACGAAAAGAGGCACTTTTTCCCTTTGCATCATTACTGCTGCACAAGGTGGCTCCTTCAGTAACAAACGCCTGGGGGGGGGGGACAGGTTCCCTTAAATTTAACTTGTTGTGCCTGCGTGGCGGTCGCAGTACACGTTGCTGTATACACAGCAGGGGAACAGCTGGCGGTGCTGAACCCCACTAACACATTGGCGAGGTGTTTGGCTCTGTGCGGACAGCACTTCTGGACAACAACTAGCGGTGTTGGAGCCCAGGGACAGGTGGAGGAGGAGGAGGTGGAGGAGGTAGGAGGGATTGCCACACACACAGCAGGGGAACAGCTGACGTTACTGAACCCCAATAACAGAGGAGGGACTGTTGGGACTGTGCGGACAGCACTTCTGGACGGCAACTAGCGGTGTTGGAGCCCAGGGACAGGTGGAGGAGGAGGAGGTGGAGGAGGTAGGAGGAGGTAGGAGGGATTGCCACACACACAGCAAGGGAACAGCTGACGTTACTGAACCCCAATAACAGAGGAGGGACTGTTGGGACTGTGCGGACAGCACTTCTGGATGGCAACTAGCGGTGTTGGAGCCCAGGGACAGGTGGAGGAGGAGGAGGTAGGAGGGATTGCCACACACACAGCAGGGGAACAGCTGACGTTACTGAACCCCAATAACAGAGGAGGGACTGTTGGGACTGTGCGGACAGCACTTCTGGACGGCAACTAGCGGTGTTGGAGCCCAGGGACAGGTGGAGGAGGAGGAGGTAGGAGGGATTGCCACACACACAGCAGGGGAACAGCTGACGTTACTGAACCCCAATAACAGAGGAGGGACTGTTGGGACTGTGCGGACAGCACTTCTGGACGGCAACTAGCGGTGTTGGAGCCCAGGGACAGGTGGAGGAGGAGGAGGTGGAGGAGGTAGGAGGAGGTAGGAGGGATTGCCACACACACAGCAGGGGAACAGCTGACGTTACTGAACCCCAATAACAGAGGAGGGACTGTTGGGACTGTGCGGACAGCACTTCTGGACGGCAACTAGCGATGTTGGAGCCCAGGGACAGGTGGAGGAGGAGGAGGTGGAGGAGGTAGGAGGGATTGCCACACACACAGCAGGGGAACAGCTGACGTTACTGAACCCCAATAACAGAGGAGGGACTGTTGGGACTGTGCGGACAGCACTTCTGGACGGCAACTAGCGGTGTTGGAGCCCAGGGACAGGTGGAGGAGGAGGAGGTGGAGGAGGTAGGAGGAGGTAGGAGGGATTGCCACACACACAGCAGGGGAACAGCTGACGTTACTGAACCCCAATAACAGAGGAGGGACTGTTGGGACTGTGCGGACAGCAATTCTGGATGGCAACTAGCGGTGTTGGAGCCCAGGGACAGGTGGAGGAGGAGGAGGTGGAGGAGGTAGGAGGGATTGCCACACACACAGCAGGGGAACAGCTGACGTTACTGAACCCCAATAACAGAGGAGGGACTGTTGGGACTGTGCGGACAGCACTTCTGGACGGCAACTAGCGGTGTTGGAGCCCAGGGACAGGTGGAGGAGGAGGAGGTGGAGGAGGTAGGAGGAGGTAGGAGGGATTGCCACACACACAGCAGGGGAACAGCTGACGTTACTGAACCCCAATAACAGAGGAGGGACTGTTGGGACTGTGCGGACAGCACTTCTGGACGGCAACTAGCGGTGTTGGAGCCCAGGGACAGGTGGAGGAGGAGGAGGTGGAGGAGGTAGGAGGGATTGCCACACACACAGCAGGGGAACAGCTGACGTTACTGAACCCCAATAACAGAGGAGGGACTGTTGGGACTGTGCGGACAGCACTTCTGGATGGCAACTAGCGGTGTTGGAGCCCAGGGACAGGTGGAGGAGGAGGAGGTGGAGGAGGTAGGAGGAGGTAGGAGGGATTGCCACACACACAGCAGGGGAACAGCTGACGTTACTGAACCCCAATAACAGAGGAGGGACTGTTGAGACTGTGCGGACAGCACTTCTGGACGGCAACTAGCGGTGTTGGAGCCCAGGGACAGGTGGAGGAGGAGGAGGTGGAGGAGGTAGGAGGGATTGCCACACACACAGCAGGGGAACAGCTGACGTTACTGAACCCCAATAACAGAGGAGGGACTGTTGGGACTGTGCGGACAGCACTTCTGGATGGCAACTAGCGGTGTTGGAGCCCAGGGACAGGTGGAGGAGGAGGAGGTGGAGGAGGTAGGAGGAGGTAGGAGGGATTGCCACACACACAGCAGGGGAACAGCTGACGTTACTGAACCCCAATAACAGAGGAGGGACTGTTGGGACTGTGCAGACAGCACTTCTGGACGGCAACTAGCGGTGTTGGAGCCCAGGGACAGGTGGAGGAGGAGGAGGTGGAGGAGGTAGGAGGGATTGCCACACACACAGCAGGGGAACAGCTGACGTTACTGAACCCCAATAACAGAGGAGGGACTGTTGGGACTGTGCGGACAGCACTTCTGGACAGCAACTAGCGGTGTTGGAGCCCAGGGACAGGTGGAGGAGGAGGAGGTGGAGGAGGTAGGAGGAGGTAGGAGGGATTGCCGCACACACAGCAGGGGAACAGCTGACGTTACTGAACCCCAATAACAGAGGAGGGACTGTTGGGACTGTGCGGACAGCACTTCTGGACGGCAACTAGCGGTGTTGGAGCCCAGGGACAGGTGGAGGAGGAGGAGGTGGAGGAGGTAGGAGGAGGTAGGAGGGATTGCCACACACACAGCAGGGGAACAGCTGACGTTACTGAACCCCAATAACAGAGGAGGGACTGTTGGGACTGTGCGGACAGCACTTCTGGACGGCAACTAGCGGTGTTGGAGCCCAGGGACAGGTGGAGGAGGAGGAGGTGGAGGAGGTAGGAGGGATTGCCACACACACAGCAGGGGAACAGCTGACGTTACTGAACCCCAATAACAGAGGAGGGACTGTTGGGACTGTGCGGACAGCACTTCTGGACGGCAACTAGCGGTGTTGGAGCCCAGGGACAGGTGGAGGAGGAGGAGGTGGAGGAGGTAGGAGGAGGTAGGAGGGATTGCCACACACACAGCAGGGGAACAGCTAACGTTACTGAACCCTAATAACAGAGGAGGGACTGTTGGGACTGTGCGGACAGCACTTCTGGACGGCAACTAGCGGTGTTGGAGCCCAGGGACAGGTGGAGGAGGAGGAGGTGGAGGAGGTAGGAGGAGGTAAGAGGGATTGCCACACACACAGCAGGGGAACAGCTGATGTTACTGAACCCCAATAACAGAGGAGCGACTATTGGGACTGTGCGGACAGCACTTCTGGACGGCAACTAGCGGTGTTGGAGCCCAGGGACAGGTGGAGGAGGAGGAGGTGGAGGAGGTAGGAGGAGGTAGGAGGGATTGCCACACACACAGCAGGGGAACAGCTGACGTTACTGAACCCCAATAACAGAGGAGGGACTGTTGGGACTGTGCGGACAGCACTTCTGGACGGCAACTAGCGGTGTTGGAGCCCAGGGACAGGTGGAGGAGGAGGAGGTGGAGGAGGTAGGAGGGATTGCCACACACACAGCAGAGGAACAGCTGACGTTACTGAACCCCAATAACAGAGGAGGGACTGTTGGGACTGTGCGGACAGCACTTCTGGACGGCAACTAGCGGTGTTGGAGCCCAGGGACAGGTGGAAAAGCAGAGGAACACAATGTAGGCCGAAGCCTGATTGGAGAAAGTCGAAAGGGAACCTTTAACCCCCCCCCCAAGGCGTTTGTAGCTGAAAGAGCCAGCTTGTGCAGCACAAAAGATGCAAAAGGAAAAGGTGGCTCTTTTCATTATGCTCCTTGCAAACACAGAACTAAACACTTATAAAATGTGTCCCCTGAAACCGTGAGACCGTCCCGGAGGTGGGACTTTCCTTCGTAATATGACGCAGCACAGCCGTCATTCTTACCCCCCCGGCGCCGTGCCACGGCTCCTCAGCATTGTTTGATTCCGTCCCGGAGCCTGCGCTGTTATGTTATCCCTTGGCCAGGCACACTTAGCGCTGCCCATCTTCTGACATCATTTGGTGTCAGGCTGGCTGCGCCTGTGCGGATGCGCTGGCCGAGAGCCCGCCTCGCAGTGTCGTCTAATGTAATCCCACCGCGGGCCTGGGATCCATGGCCATGCGCAGTGCATATCCTCGCCTCTCACTCCCCTCCCTACGGCTTCTTAAGACTGACGACACTGCGAGGCGGGCTCTCGGCCAGCGTGGCCGCACAGGTGCAGCCATCCTGACACCAAATGATATCAGAAGACGGGCAGCGCTAAGTGTGCCTGGCCACGGGATAACATAACAGCGCAGGCTCTGGGACGGAATCAAACAACGCTGAGGAGCCGGGGCACGGCGCCAAGGGGGTAGGAATGACAGCTGTGCTGCGTCATATTACGAAGGAAAGTCCCACCTCCGGGACGGTTTTACGGTATCAGTGGACACATTTTATAAGTGTTAAGTTCTGCGTGTGCAAGGAGCTAAACAAAAATAGCTACCTTTTCCTTGTGCAGCATTACTGCTGCACAAGGTGGCTCTTTCAGTAACAAACGCCTTGGGGGGGAGGGGACAGATTCCCTTACATTTCAGTTGTTGTGTCAGCGTGGCGGTCGCAGGACACATTGCCGGCTACACAGCTGGGGATCAGCTGACGTTACTGAAACCCAATAACACTGGGTCGTATGTTTTGACTGTGCAGACGGCACTTCTGAGCCTCAACTGGCGGTGTTGGAGCCCAGGAATTTAAGTTCAGGTGGTAGAAAGATGAACACAACAGGAGACCTGGATAACGTAGACAGTGACCTAATTATTTAATCAGGAAGAGGAGTGGCAAATTCCTGCGAGATCCAGGCCTTGTTCATTTTCAGGAAAGTAAGCCGGTCAACGTTATCGGAGGATAGTCGCATGCGACGGTCAGTTAGTACACCACCTGCAGCACTAAAGACACGTTCCGATAATACACTGGCCGCAGGGCAAGACAGCACCTCCAATGCATACTGGCTTAGCTCTGGCCATGTATCCAGCTTTGAGACCCAAAACTTGAAAGGTGAAGAGCCGTCTGGGAGTACAGCAAGAGGGCAAGACATGTAGTCTGTCACCATCTGACGGAACCGTTGCCTCCTGCTGACTGGAGCCGTCTGTGATGGTGTAGACTTTTGTGGCGGGCACAGAAAACTGTGCCACAGTTGGGCCATACTGGTCTTGCCTTGGGCAGAGACACTGCTTCTGCTCCCTCTTTGTGCAGAGCCTCCACCACTGCCTGGACGCACTGAGCTGCTTTGGAATGCACTAGCAGCACTTCTCTCAGTTGGAATGGAGAAGATGATGGAATTCACCAGTGTGTCTTGGTACTCCCGCATTTTTCGCTCCCGGTTCAACGGTGTGATGAGGCTTTCTACGTTGTCCCGGTAGCGAGGATCGAGGAGGGTGAACACCCAATAATCAGCCATGTTGAGAATGTGGGCGATGCGGCGGTCGTTTCTCAGGCACTGCAGCATGTAATCCACCATGTGCTGCAGACTGCCAACTGCCCAAGAAACGCTGTCCCCTGCTGGAGGCGTGATCTCTGCCCGCTCGTCATCACCCCACCCTCGCTGTACACACTGAGTACTGGACAATTGTGTAACTCCCTCCTCTGGACGGATGTCTTCCTCCTCCATTGACTCCTCCTCATCCTCCTCACAAACTGTCCCCTGCCTACGCGTTTGTGAGGAACCACGTGGCGCTGACTGTCCAGAAGATGATGGAAATGCTGAATCCTCATCCTCCACCTCTTCCACAACATCATCCCTTAGCGCTTGCAGTGATTTTTCAAGCAGGCAGATAAGGGGGACAGTCATGCTGACTAGTGCATCATCTGCACTCGCCATCCGCGTGGAATAATCAAAGGGACGCAAAACCTGGCAGACGTCATTCATAGTGGCCCACTCTGTGGTTGTGAAGTCTGTACGGGGCTGAGTGCGACTTCTTTGCGCCTGAAGCAGCTGGTACTCCATTACAGCTTGCTGCTGCTCACACAACCGCTCCAACATATGTAACGTGGAATTCCACCTGGTAGGTAGGTCACATATGATGCGATGTTCCGGCAGGCGGTGTCGGCGCTGCAGAGCCGCAATGCGCGCTTTTGCCGTGCTGGAACGCCGCAAGTGAGCACACTCTAGGCGGACCTTGTGCAGCAGTGTATCAAGATCCGGATAGTCCCTCAAAAAACTCTGCACGACCAAATTGAGCACATGTGCCAGACATGGGATGTGAGTGAGGTTGCCGAGGCCCAGAGCTGCCACCAGATTTCGGCCATTATCACACACTACCATGCCTGGCTGGAGATTCGCTGGCACAAACCACACATCGCTCTCCTGCTTGATGGCATTCCAGAGCTCCTGCGCTGTGTGGCTTCGATTCCCCAAATAAATTAATTTCAAGACGGCCTGTTGACGTTTGGCCACGGCTGTGCTCATGTCGGTCGTAACAGGTAAACGTTCATCACGGGTCCATGTGGAGGTGGACTGTGACGGCTCCTGCAGCGATGATTCTGAGGAACAGGTGTAAGAGGAGGAGTCAATGCGTACAGAATGTATTCCTGCAATCCTTGGAGTGGGCAGGACACGTCCTGCGCCACTCGCACGATCTGTACCCGGCTCAACAACATTAACCCAATGGGCAGTGAGGGAAAGGTATCGCCCCTGTCCATGTTGACTGGTCCACGCATCGGTGGTGAGGTGGACCTTGCTACTGACGGCGTTCAGTAGCGCGTGTTTTATGTGTCCCTCCACATGCTTGTGCAGGGCAGGGACGGCTTGCCTGCTGAAGTAAAAGCGGCTGGGCACATTGTACTGTGGGACTGCCAATGACATCAAGTCACGGAAGCTGTCAGTCTCCACCAGCCTGAATGACAGCATTTCCAGTGACAGAAGTTTGGCAATGCCTGCAGTCAGAGCCTGTGCTCGTGGGTGGTTTGACGAGAAAGGCCGCCTTTTCTCCCATGCCTGTACTACCGATGGCTGTAGACTGGGCTGGGAGTGTGTGGATGACTGGGAAAGTGGTGCTGCGGGTGGAATTACAGCGGGTCTCTGGACAACAGGGCCAGAGGTTCTTCCACGGCGATCCTGGGAGGAAGCCGAACCAGCTGCGTGTGAGCTGGAGGAAGAGGCAACACGAGCTGAAGAGGTGGTAGCTGCCGCTGTTGGTTGGCCTAGCTCTTCAGTGTGTTTTTCTAACTCCGCCGGGTGCCTGGTGCGCACATGTTTCCACATGTTGGAGGTATTGAGGTTGCTGACATTTTTCCCTCTTTTGACTTTGTGATGACACACCTTGCATTTGACATAGCAAATGTCATCTGCAACTGTGTCAAAAAAGGACCAGGCACTGCAAGTCTTTGGAGCGCCCTTTTTGGCTTTTGGAAGAGACATGCTCCTAACGGCTGCCAAAGCGGAGGCTGCAGGATCCGCAGTCTTCCCCCTCCCTCTCCCTCTTTGGGCCGTACGGGGAATCTCTTCCTCAGAGCTGCTCCCACCACCTTCCTGTCCCTCACGCCAAGATGGGTCAAGGACCTCATCATCTACACTACCCTCTGCCCCCAACTGCTCCTCCTGGGTAGTCTCAGCAGCAGAGCACGCACCAGTAAGTGGCACCTGAGTGTCATCATCAGCTGATGCAGCCTGCGATGTGGTGAACGGAGCCACTGGCCCACCCACCTCTTCAGAGGAAGAGAGAAAAAGCTGTTGGGCATCACTGCACCCTGCCTCTTCTTCCATTTCTCCAATGCTGCTTGGCTGGCCCCCTGTTTCCAAGCCAAGAGATTCAGAGAACAGAAGTAGAGACGGCTCCTGTCCTGAGCTCTCTGTCTGCCTGGGCAATTTGGCAGGTGGTGAAGAGACAGATGGCTGCTCTCCAGTGCTCTGTGTCTGAGAGGATGTGGCACTAATTGAAGTTGATGCATTAGCTGCCATCCATCCGACAACGGCTTCAATTTGTTCT
Organism: Ranitomeya variabilis; assembly: GCF_051348905.1. Taxonomy (NCBI): domain Eukaryota; kingdom Metazoa; phylum Chordata; class Amphibia; order Anura; family Dendrobatidae; genus Ranitomeya; species Ranitomeya variabilis. The sequence continues at coordinate 613,450,153 of NC_135234.1, forward strand.
TCACGCAGCAGCGGTGTACGGCGCTCTGCGACAAAGCTGCGCATGAATGACTGTTCCCTTGTGAAAGTGGGTGCTGATGAGTCACCGGTGCCCGCAGCAGGCACAGAATCCCCACGTCCCCTCCCTGCTCCGCGCCCACGCCCACGTGCCTTACTCACTGCCTTCTTCATCTTGGTTGACTGATAAAGATAAGCAGAAAAGTACTAACGGCTTTGTGTGCTTATTCCTGAACAACTCCTCCTAACAGGTATGAGAAACACTAATTTTCTAAAGTGTGGACTAGACTTTAATATGAGCTAATGTGGCCTACAGAAATGTAAAGTGGTGTCACTGGTGTGTTTGGTGAACTTTATTACTTATTTATTTTTTGGGGGCTGAACTGACAACAGATAGAGCTGCAGTCACACGGAGACCGTGCAGACAGCCGTAAACGGCGCTGCAAGGCCCAAAAACCCTCCTCTACGTTATCCTATGTAGTGTTTTTCCACAAGTTAGCTGGAGACGGGTGGAAAGACACTAATAGGAATTTTTTGAAAAAATGTGCAGCAGCCTGCACTACTTAAAACAAAATGAAAATTGATTTTGTGGTATGACGCAGTGAAGAACCCTGAGCTGGAGACAACCAGGCTATGGCTGCTCACAGACTACAGGGCGAGCTGCAGTCACACGGAGACCGTGCAGACAGCCGTAAACGGTGCTGCAAGGCCCAAAAACCCTCCTCTATGTTATCCTTTGTAGTGTTTTTCCACAAATTAGCTGGAGACGGGTGGAAAGACACTAATAGGAATTTTTTGAAAAAATGTGCAGCAGCCTGCACTACTTAAAACAAAATGAAAATTGATTTTGTGGTATGACGCAGTGAAGAACCCTGAGCTGGAGACAACCAGGTTATGGCTGCTCACAGACTACAGGGCGAGCTGCAGTCACACGGAGACCGTGCAGACAGCCGTAAACGGCGCTGCAAGGCCCAAAAACCCTCCTCTACGTTATCCTATGTAGTGTTTTTCCACAAATTAGCTGGAGACGGGTGGAAAGACACTAATAGGATTTTTTTGAAAAAATTAGCAGCAGACTACACTACTTGGAAAAAAAAAAAAAAGAACAGTATGAGGCAATGAACCACCCTCCCTGAACTGAATACAACCAGCTATGGATGGCCTATGTGGCTGCACTCAGACTAGAGAGTGGGCTGCACTCACACACACACACACACAGACCTTGCAGATCGCTGTGAAAACAGCGCTACAAGGCAAAAGCAAGGTGAATAGTAGGTGAACACAGCGGTTGCTAAATTAGCCTTTGGAAAGCACAAAGAAGCAAATCGCTATCTCTAAACTGGCCCTCAGTCAGCAAACAGCGTCCTGTCACTAACTGAATTCACAGCAGAGTGATCGCAAAATGGCGCCAGCGACTTTTAAACTGCATCATGACATCATTTCAGCAGCCAATCACAGCCATGCCAGTAGTTTCATGCCCTCCATGCTGAACAGGATGTGCCCACACTTGGAATCATTCTCATTGGATGAATTTGTGCAGTTTGAATCTGTGAACTTCCGATTCCGGTATCCGATACGCGGCAAGTATCGGAATCCCGGTATCGGAATTCCGATACCGCAAGTATCGGCCGATACCCGATACTTGCGGTATCGGAATGCTCAACACTATTACTCAGGCTTGATTGTATGCATCTGGTCCACTCTTAATTCACTGAACAAGATGAGCAGAGACCACTCCTCTCTGCTTCTCACCTGAACGCACTTAGTTTTCCATATATTGCATAGCAAAAGTCTGCAATGACTTTAGTCTGCAGTGTGATCCCTAGAAGTGTGTCCTAAAAGTGTGGATTACATTAGAATTAAAACCTGAATTGAACCTGAAGGGAACTGAAGGTAACTGGCCAGTCACTGCAAACAATGTTTCAGTTTGTTTTCACTTTTACCCCTATAATCTTTCACTTTCTGCTACCTCCCCCAATCCCTACACCAAGTAAAGAACTGTTTATCTCTGCTTCAATCCTCCCCATCCATCTCACCTCCTCCTCAGAACTGTTCCTTAACATACAATCCTCTGTCTCAAAGCACAGGCAGCCCCCTCATGCCCTCTCCTGCTCCCACCTGCTAACACTATCTCTGCTCCTTCTCACTGCTGGTGATATCTCTCCAAATCCTGGTCCTCCTCACCATATTCCCACAGTCATTTCTACCACCCATCCATGCTCCATCACAAACTTCCGTAACCTCTCTAACCTTATACCCATTCGCCCAACCACCGCTTCCCCTGTCCCACTAACAGGAGCTCTGTGGAACGCTCGCTCTGTCTGTAACAAGCTTTCCTACATCCATGATCTTTTTGTTACTACCAAACTTTCCTTCCTCGCCATCACCGAAACCTGGCTCACCCCTTCTGACACAGCCTCCGCTGCTGCACTCTCTTAGGGTGGCTTCCACCTTTCTCACACACCCCGCCCCAGCAGCAAGCATGGCGGAGGAGTTGGTTTTCTCCTGTCAGATAACTGCTCCTTCACCCCAATCCCACTGCCACCCTCTGTTACCCTCCCTTCTTTGAGGTGCACTCTGTGCGCATCTACTCCCCCTCCAACCGGCTGCCATTTACCGCCCCCAGGGCCAGCCACCACCTTCTTTGACCACTTCACCACCTGGCTACTTCATTTCCTTTCTGCGGACATCCCCACTATCATCATGGGTGATTTCAACATCCCCATTGACACTTCCCTCTCAGCTGCCACTAAACTTCTATCTCTCACTTCCTCCTTCGGCCTCACTCAATGGTCTTCTGCAGCCACTCACAAAGATGGTCACACACTGGACCTCATCTTCACCCACCTCTGCTCCCTATCTAACCCACCTCTTCCACTCTCTGACCACAACCTTCGCACATTCTCATCTCTCTCCACTCCATGTCTACAATCCCCACCCCACAAACTTTCACACCCTCGCAGAAATCTTAAACATCTTGACCTACATTCATTCTCTGAATCCCTCCTCCCTCTCACAGACATAAGTTCTTTACACAATGTGGATGACGCTGCCGCTCTATATAACACCACAATAGCTGTAGCTTTGGAATCTGCTGCACCACTTACACATACCAAAGCTCGCAAAATCAACAGACAGCCCTGGCACACCAGCCTGACCAAAGAACTGAGGCAAGCTTCCAGGGCTGCTGAGCGCAGATGGAAAAGATCCCACTCCAACGAGCACTTCATCGTATCCAAACAGTCCCTCACTACTTTCAAGACCACACTCGCCACAGCTAAACAAACCTACTTCTCATCTCTCATATCCTCCCTGTCTCACAACCCTAAACAGTTATTCAACACCTTCAATTCTCTCCTCCGTCCCCCAGCACCTCCTCCCTCCCCACTTATCTCCGCTGAAGACTTTGCCTCATTTTTCAAGCAGAAGATTGATAGCATCAGAGACAGTTTTGGTCAACAACCCCCAGAGCCCTTCCTCCCGACTTCCCAGCCCTCCACCTCCAAAACCAACTTCTCCACCATTACAGAAGATCAACTCTCCACTCTACTCTCACGATCGCATCTCACCACCTGTGCGCTTGGCCCGCTCCCATCCCACCTCATCCCAAACCTCACCACAGTCTTCATCCCAACCCTAACCCATCTCTTCAACCTATCACTAACAACTGGTGTTTTCCCCTCAAGCTTTAAACATGCCTCCATCACACCTATCCTCAAAAAGCCCTCTCTTGACTCATCCTCTGTATCTAGCTATCGCCCTATATCACTTCTCCCGTATGCCTCCAAACTACTGGAACAACACATTTACCTTGAACTGTCCTCCCATCTCTCTTCTTGCTCCCTCTTTGACCACTTACAATCTGGCTTCCGGTCACACCATTCCACTGAAACTGCCCTAACTAAGCTCACCAACGACCTCTTAACTGCCAAGAGCAAGCGACACTGTTGTGAATTCTGTTCTCGAGCTCCCTCCTGTGGTTATGAATGGTACTTCGGCGAGTTCTGTTCATGGACTCCCTCTGGTGGCTGTGAGTGGAGCTGCTAGTTCTGAGATTCCTTCTCCAGCTGATCTCGTTCAGGTCTTGGCTGGCTGCTCTATTTAACTCCACTCAGATCGTTACTTGATGCCAGCTGTCAATGTCCTAGTACTGGTTCAGTTCACTTGGATCTTTCAGATGACCTGTCTACTTCAGCAAAAGCTAAGTCCCTGCTAGCTTATTTATTACCACTGTGTTTTTGTCCAGCTTGCTTTAATGAATTTATCTTGTTAGCTGGAAGCTCTGGGATGCAGAGTGGCACCACCGCGCCATGAGTCGGTGCGGTGGTTTCTTTTGCACACTCTGCGTGGTTTTTTGTTAGTTTTTTATGCTGACCGCAAAGATACCTTTTCTATCCTCAGTCTGTTTAGTCAAGTCTGGCCTCCTATGCTGAAACCTATTTCATTCCTGTGTTTGTGACTTCCATCTTAACTCACAGTCAATATATGTGGGGGCTGCCTATTTCTTTGGGGAATTTCTCTGAGGCAAGCTAGGCTGTATTTTCTATCTTTAGGGGTAGTTAGCTCTTAGGCTGTGAAGAGGCGTCTAGGCAGAGTCAGGAACGCTCCACGGCTATTTCTAGTTGTTGTGATAGGATTAGGAATTGCGGTCAGCAGAGCTCCCACTTCCCAGAGCTCGTCCTGTGTCGCTAGTTTGCTCATCTGGTCATTTCTAGTGTTCCTAACCACCAGCCCTACATAACAGTACAGCTGGCCCGCAAAGTGTTAATGCATCTCAATAGAGGGATAAGAGAAGTTCTGAGACCATTTTTTTTTCTCTGCAGTGTGTTTTGTATTTCTTTTCCCCTTAACCTCTGGGTGGTTCAGGACACAGGTGTAATTATGGACATTCAAGGTCTGTCCTCTTGTGTGGATCAACTCACTGCAAGGGTACAAAGCATTCAAGATTATGTAGTTCAGAACCCGATGTTAGAACCCAGAATTCCAATTCCTGATTTGTTTTCTGGGGATAGATCTAAGTTCCTGAATTTCAAAAATAATTGTAGACTGTTTTTTGCTTTGAAACCCCGCTCCTCTGGTGACCCCATTCAGCAAGTAAAAATCATTATTTCTCTGCTACGTGGCGACCCTCAAGACTGGGCATTTTCCCTTGCACCAGAAGATCCTGCATTGCGTAATGTAGATGCGTTTTTTCTGGCGCTTGGATTGCTTTACGATGAACCAGATTCAGTGGATCAGGCAGAGAAAGTTTTGCTGGCTTTGTGTCAGGGTCAGGATGAAGCGGAGGTATATTGTCAGAAGTTCAGAAAGTGGTCTGTGCTTACTCAGTGGAATGAGTGTGCCCTGGCGGCAATTTTCAGAAAGGGTCTTTCTGAAGCCCTTAAGGATGTTATGGTGGGATTCCCCACGCCTGCTGGTCTGAATGAGTCTATGTCCTTGGCCATTCAGATCGATCGACGCTTACGTGAGCGCAAAAATGTGCACCATTTGGCGGTGTTTCCTGAGCAGAAGCCTGAGCCTATGCAAAGTGATAGGACCTTGACCAGAGCTGAACGGCAAGAATACAGACGTCAGAATGGGCTGTGTTTTTACTGTGGTGATTCCACTCATGCTATCTCTGATTGTCCTAAGGGCACTAAACGGTTCGCTAGGTCTGCCACCATTGGTACGGTACAGACAAAATTTCTTTTGTCCGTTACTCTGATTTGCTCTTTGTCGTCCTATTCTGTTATGGCATTTGTGGATTCAGGCGCTGTGAATTTGATGGACTTGGAGTTTGCCAGGCGCTGTGGTTTTTTCTTGGAGCCCTTGCAGTATCCTATTCCATTGAGAGGAATTGATGCTACACCTTTGGCCAAGAATAAGCCTCAGTACTGGACTCAATTGACCATGTGCATGGCTCCTGCACATCAGGAGGATATTCGCTTTTTGGTGTTGCATAATCTGCATGATGTGGTCGTTTTGGGTTTGCCATGGCTACAGGTCCATAATCCTGTATTGGACTGGAAATCAATGTCTGTATCCAGTTGGGGTTGTCAAGGGGTACATGGGGATGTCCCATTGTTGTCTATTTCGTCCTCCCATCCTTCTGAAGTCCCTGAGTTCTTGTCAGATTACCGGGATGTATTTGATGAGCCCAAATCCAGTGCCCTACCTCCTCATAGGGATTGCGATTGTGCTATTAATTTGATTCCTAGTAGTAAGTTTCCGAAGGGCCAACTGTTCAATTTATCCTTGCCAGAACACGCTGCAATGCGGAGTTATATAAAGGAGTCCTTGGAGAAAGGGCATATTCGCCCGTCGTCGTCACCGTTGGGAGCAGGGGTTTTTTTTGTGGCCAAGAAGGATGGTTCTCTGAGACCTTGTATAGATTACCGCCTTCTTAATAAAATCACCGTCAAATTTCAGTACCCTTTGCCGCTACTGTCTGATTTGTTTGCTCGGATTAAGGGAGCTAGCTGGTTCACCAAGATAGATCTTCGAGGGGCGTATAATCTTGTGCGTATTAAACGGGGCGACGAATGGAAGACAGCATTTAATACGCCCGAGGGCCATTTTGAGTACTTGGTGATGCCATTCGGGCTTTCTAATGCTCCATCTGTGTTCCAGTCCTTTATGCATGACATCTTCCGAAAGTACCTGGATAGATTCATGATTGTTTATTTGGATGATATTTTGGTCTTTTCGGACGATTGGGAGTCTCATGTGAAGCAGGTCAGAATGGTGTTCCAGATCCTTCGTGCTCATTCCTTGTTTCTGAAGGGGTCTAAATGTCTCTTTGGAGTTCAGAAGGTTTCATTTTTGGGCTTCATTTTTTCCCCTTCTACTATCGAGATGGACCCTGTTAAAGTTCAGGCCATTTATGATTGGACTCAGCCTACTTCTGTGAAGAGCCTACAGAAATTTCTGGGCTTTGCTAATTTTTACCGTCGCTTCATCGCAAATTTTTCTAGTGTTGTTAAACCATTGACTGATTTAACCAAGAAAGGTGATGATGTGGTCAATTGGTCCTCTGCGGCCGTTGAGGCTTTTCAGGAGCTGAAGCGTCGTTTTTCTTCTGCCCCTGTGTTGTGTCAGCCAGATGTTTCGCTCCCGTTTCAGGTCGAGGTGGATGCTTCTGAGATTGGAGCAGGGGCTGTTTTGTCTCAAAGAGGTTCTGATGGCTCTGTAATGAAACCATTTGCTTTCTTTTCTAGAAAGTTTTCGCCTGCTGAGCGCAATTATGATGTGGGTAATCGAGAGTTGTTGGCTATGAAGTGGGCGTTTGAGGAGTGGCGACATTGGCTTGAAGGAGCCAAACATCGCGTGGTGGTCTTGACGGATCACAAGAATCTGACTTATCTCGAGTCTGCCAAGCGTTTGAATCCTAGACAGGCTCGATGGTCGCTGTTTTTCTCCCGCTTCGATTTTGTGGTTTCGTACCTTCCGGGTTCTAAGAATGTGAAGGCTGATGCCCTTTCTAGGAGTTTTGTGCCTGATTCTCCGGGAGTTCCTGAGCCAGCTGGTATTCTCAAAGAGGGGGTAATTTTGTCTGCCATCTCCCCTGATTTGCGGCGGGTGCTGCAGGAGTTTCAGGCTGATAGACCTGACCGTTGCCCAGCGGAGAAGCTGTTTGTCCCTGATAGATGGACTAGTAGAGTTATCTCTGAGGTTCATTGTTCGGTGTTGGCTGGTCATCCTGGAATCTCTGGTACCAGAGATTTGGTGGCTAGATCCTTTTGGTGGCCTTCCTTGTCACGAGATGTGCGTTCTTTTGTGCAGTCCTGTGGGACTTGTGCTCGGGCTAAGCCCTGCTGTTCTCGTGCCAGCGGGTTGCTTTTGCCCTTGCCGGTCCCGAAAAGGCCCTGGACGCATATTTCCATGGATTTTATTTCAGATCTCCCTGTCTCTCAGAGGATGTCAGTTATCTGGGTGGTTTGTGATCGCTTCTCTAAGATGGTCCATTTGGTACCTTTGCCTAAATTGCCTTCCTCCTCGGATTTGGTTCCATTGTTTTTCCAGCATGTGGTTCGTTTACATGGCATTCCGGAGAACATCGTGTCGGACAGAGGTTCCCAGTTTGTTTCAAGATTTTGGTGGTCCTTTTGTGCTAAGATGGGCATTGATTTGTCTTTTTCTTCAGCTTTCCATCCTCAGACAAATGGCCAAACCGAACGAACCAATCAGACTTTGGAAACATATCTGAGATGCTTTGTTTCTGCTGATCAGGATGATTGGGTGTCCTTCTTGCCTTTGGCTGAGTTTGCCCTTAATAATCGGGCCAGCTCGGCTACTTTGGTTTCGCCTTTTTTCTGTAATTCTGGTTTCCACCCTCGTTTTTCTTCAGGGCAGGTTGAGCCTTCGGACTGTCCTGGTGTGGATTCTGTGGTGGACAGGTTGCAGCAAATTTGGACTCACGTAGTGGACAATTTGATATTGTCCCAGGAGAAGGCTCAACGTTTCGCTAACCGCCGTTGCTGTGTTGGTCCCCGACTTCGTGTTGGGGATTTGGTTTGGTTGTCATCTCGTTTTGTTCCTATGAAGGTTTCGTCTCCTAAGTTTAAGCCTCGTTTCATTGGTCCTTATAAGATTTCTGAAATTATTAATCCTGTGTCATTTCGTTTGGACCTTCCAGCTTCTTTCGCCATCCATAATGTGTTCCATAGGTCGTTGTTGCGGAGATATGTGGCTCCTATGGTTCCCTCCGTTGATCCTCCTGCCCCGGTGTTGGTTGAGGGGGAGTTGGAGTATGTGGTGGAGAAGATTTTGGATTCTCGTATTTCGAGATGGAAACTTCAGTATCTAGTCAAGTGGAAAGGTTATGGTCAGGAGGATAATTCCTGGGTGGTTGCCTCTGATGTTCATGCTGCCGATCTTGTTCGTGCCTTTCATTTGGCTCGCCCGGAGCGGCCTGGGGGCTCTGGTGAGGGTTCGGTGACCCCTCCTCAAGGGGGGGGTACTGTTGTGAATTCTGTTCTCGAGCTCCCTCCTGTGGTTATGAATGGTACTTCGGCGAGTTCTGTTCATGGACTCCCTCTGGTGGCTGTGAGTGGAGCTGCTGGTTCTGAGATTCCTTCTCCAGCTGATCTCGTTCAGGTCTTGGCTGGCTGCTCTATTTAACTCCACTCAGATCGTTACTTGATGCCAGCTGTCAATGTCCTAGTACTGGTTCAGTTCACTTGGATCTTTCAGATGACCTGTCTACTTCAGCAAAAGCTAAGTCCCTGCTAGCTTATTTGTTACCACTGTGTTTTTGTCCAGCTTGCTTTAATGAATTTATCTTGTTAGCTGGAAGCTCTGGGATGCAGAGTGGCACCACCGCGCCATGAGTCGGTGCGGTGGTTTCTTTTGCACACTCTGCGTGGTTTTTTGTTAGTTTTTTATGCTGACCGCAAAGATACCTTTTCTATCCTCAGTCTGTTTAGTCAAGTCTGGCCTCCTATGCTGAAACCTATTTCATTCCTGTGTTTGTGACTTCCATCTTAACTCACAGTCAATATATGTGGGGGCTGCCTATTTCTTTGGGGAATTTCTCTGAGGCAAGCTAGGCTGTATTTTCTATCTTTAGGGGTAGTTAGCTCTTAGGCTGTGAAGAGGCGTCTAGGCAGAGTCAGGAACGCTCCACGGCTATTTCTAGTTGTTGTGATAGGATTAGGAATTGCGGTCAGCAGAGCTCCCACTTCCCAGAGCTCGTCCTGTGTCGCTAGTTTGCTCATCTGGTCATTTCTAGTGTTCCTAACCACCAGCCCTACATAACACAACACTATCTCCTCCTCCTCCTTGACCTGTCGGCTGCCTTTGACACAGTGGACCATTCCCTATTATTACAGACCCTCTCATCCCTTGGCATCACAGACTTGGCCCTATCCTGGATCTCATCATACCTAACAGACCGGACATTCAGCGTCTCCCACTCACACACCACCTCCTCACCTCGCCCCCTATCTGTCGGAGTCCCGCAAGGTTCAGTCCTTGGGCCCCTGCTCTTCTCCATTTACACCTTTGGCCTGGGACAGCTCATAAAATCTCATGGCTTTCAGTATCACCTCTATGCTGATGACACACAGATCTACATCTCTGGACCAGATATCACCTCCCTACTAACCAGAATCCCTCAATGTCTGTCCACTATTTCATCCTTCTTCTCCGCTAGATTTCTGAAACTTAACATGGACAAAACAGAATTCATAATCTTTCCCCCATCTCACGCGACCCCCCCAATGAACCTAACCATTACAGTAAATGGCTGCCCACTCTCCCCAGTCCCACAAGCTCGCTGCCTCGGGGTAATCCTTGACGCTGATCTCTCCTTCAAACCACATATCCAAGCCCTTTCCACTTCCTGCCGACTTCAACTCAAAAATATTTCACGAATCCGTTCATTCCTCAACCAAGAATCTGCAAAAACCCTAGTCCATGCCCTCATCATCTCTCGCCTTGACTACTGCAACCTCCTGCTCTGTGGCCTCCCCTCGAACACTCTCGCACCCCTCCAATCTATAATCTATTCTAAACTCTGCTGCCCGACTAATCCACCTGTCCCCCCGCTATTCCCCGGCCTCTCCCCTCTGTCAATCCCTTCACTGGCTCCCCATTGCCCAGAGACTCCAGTACAAAACCCTAACCGTGACGTACAAAGCCATCCACAACCTGTCTCCTCCATACATCTGTGACCTCGTCTCCCGGTACTTACCTACACGCAACCTCCGATCCTCACAAGATCTCCTTCTCTACTCCCCTCTTATCTCCTCTTCCCACAATCGTATACAAGATTTCTCTCGCGTATCACCCCTACTCTGGAACCCTCTACCACAACACATCAGACTCTCGCCTACCATCGAAATCTTCAAAAAGAACCTGAAGACCCACCTCTTCCGACAAGCCTACAACCTGCAGTAACCACCGATCGACCAAACCGCTGCATGACCAGCTCTATCCTCACCTACTGTATTCTCACCCATCCCTTGTAGATTGTGAGCCTCGCGGGCAGGGTCCTCTCTCCTCCTGTACCAGTTATGACTTGTATTGTTTAAGATTATTGTACTTGTTTTTATTATGTATACCCCTCCTCACATGTAAAGCGCCATGGAATAAATGGCGCTATAACAATAAATAATAATAATAATAATAATAATAAAGTACTTGTGCATAAAAAACCTTGGACAAATATTAATGTAGGTACATGGTAAATGCAAAAAAGTGTGTCATTAGATATAAAAATACTGAATGTAACAAAGGTGTGTATAAACGTCCACGGAGGATGCCATCCAGGTGCCAGGGATCCTTATTGTCACTGTAGGTCATCCTCCACTTGGGATTTACTTATGCATTATTACTCTTAATATTTCTGTGTGCATTTATACACTCTTCACCTTGTGTTACACTAGATACATGGTTTATACACACCTTTGTTGCAATAGAGGCTTGTATGGGAATAGTATGGGTGCCACTAAGAGATTGTTAACCTGGATGCTGTGCATCACCTGTGTGTGAACAACACCCCATACAAGCCTCAAATGTGTATTAATATACCAAGCAATCACCTCCGCCATAGATTGGTAGGTTGTCTCATCGGTATTTTTGCACCTGTGTTGCCGCCATCTTAACCACATGGGTCTGCTGCATCTTGATAGTGCATTGATTTGGAAGCCTGGGCAGGTAAATATCATTGCCCTTTTACTGGGATTTTTGCCCATTTTCTAAGGCAAAACTGTTTCAGCTCTTTCAAGTTAGATGATTTCCTCTGGTGAACAGCAATCTTCAAGTCTGACCACAGATTCTCAATTGGATTAAAGTCTGTGCTTTGACTAGGCCACTCCAAAACAATGATACATTTCCCCTTAAACCACTCGAGTGATGCTTTAACAGTATGCTAATCAAGTATATTAGAAAATAGTTTAGATTATGGCACTAAATAGGGATTTAGGATGAAATTACTTTGGACTTCAGGCCACCCCTTTAAAACCTAACTTAATTAAAAGTTTATTTCTTGTGTAAGGACCTCTCCCTTCTTAAACAGTGTTAATATTAAATATGTGCTGTTCCATAGAGTTTTATGAACATTATTATATCCGCTTAATGTTATTATAATGTGTATGTGCTGTACATCTACTTTGTATAAGATTAGGGAAAGATGATAGGATAGGACAATATTGAGAATAGATTATTGGGGCACAATTGAAGTAGGAAAAGAGAGTGCCAGAATGAGCCTAGTTAGAATAAGGGGTTTTCCAGGTTGGGACGAGCTAGAGATGGGGGTAGAGCAGAGCAGTGAGATATAGTGATGAGACTTTCTGATTGAGAGCAGAATCAGTGATGTATTGATGAGAGAGGGAAGACAGATAGGCCTGGGGCTGGAGATTGCTGAGGCAATGTGGGACCCCAGGCTAAGCAGCGTGCGTGCGCGTGGTCACCATCTAAAGAATTAACCATTCCAAAGAGGATCTGGGGCCTACGGCCGGGAATAAGTAGTGCTGAACACGCTTTTTACCCTTTTCCAAGGGAAATTGGATAGGGGGAATGGGAGGAAGATGGTGGACCTAGGGGCACGAAAGCCACAGGAGTGAAAGGAGCGTCTGTGGGATGGAAGTTGTCAGAAGAGAAGCAGGGAGAGCTCATGGAATGTAATTGGATGAGAATTGTGTTACTGCTGTATCAGAACCTCTGTTTTTTCCACGTAAAGTTGAACTGTTGAGTAAGAACATGGAGTCGGGAACTGTTTGTGTGAACCTTGAATCTGAAGCTGAGATCACAGAATCGGAAGGAACTCCGGAGCCTAATTTGAGTGTCCTACTTCACACATGTTACATTCAATAGATGGGACATTATGTTTCCTTTGTGGGGTGCCAGGGTGTGGGGATGCAACACCTCCTCGCCACGACTACCACCCTGGCCACCTCACAAAATTGGCAGGATTCTGATTCCTTGTGTGAGAAAGCGGAGGAACCTCCAGAATGGCAAAGATGGCGGCGGCTAGAGCCTTTGAAATGGTGGATGATGGCGCAAAAGATGGAAGTAGTGTCGCCAATCATGGGCTTTCCAAATCAAAAAGGGCAGAGGCAATGGCCTGAGTCCAGGTCACATCCCGCTGTGAGTGGTGCCTGCCAGCGGTGGGCGCAACGAAGAAAGAAGAAGCCTTGTCAACTGCAGCAGATTCCTGAAGAAAGGGAGGAGTCTGAAGCCGAATGGGCGGAGCAGCTGGAAATGGCTCCACCCACAAACGGACATCATCTATATATATAATTGTCTAAGGGTTTTTCTGTCTGTCTGTCTGTCCCGTTTATTCATTCGCTGATTGGTCGAGGCCGCCTGGGCCTCGACCAATCAGCGACGGGCACAGTATCGACGTAGATGTCATAATGGTTGCCATGGCGATGATGATGTCAAAAAGGTTGCCTCGACCAATCAGCGACGGGCACAGTCGGAATCATCATTGTCCGTATACTACGGGGACATGCATATTCTAGAATACTTTGATACATAAAGGAGCCTTACTGGAGACATAAGGTGAGAGACACACTAATGAAAATGCATTATTAGAAACATTGTGTGACTAATTTTACTTGGTTTAATTTCCTAAAGCCTCCCTTATTACTGAATAACTTTGTGGGCAGGCTCGGACTGGCCCACCGGAGAACCGGAGGATCCTCCGGTGGGCCCAGGCACAGACACCTGCTGGTAGGGCCCCCACTGCTTCAGGGCCCCCACTGCTCCAGGGCCCCCCCCCTTGAAGACGATACTCACCAGGACCCTGCTCCAGCGATGGTCTCGGCGTCTGCACTGCAGCTCGTCCTGCTTGTGCGGTCACGTGGTACCGCTCATTAAGGCCATGAATATGCGCATATTCATGACCTTAATGACAGTATCACATGACCGCACAAGCAGGAAGCAGATGCGATGCTGCACCGCCGCCGGGAGTCGGGACAGAGCGCGAGGGATGTCGGCACGGCCGTGCAGTGTGTGGGACAGGTGAGTATGAGGACGGGGATACTGGGGGCTAAAGGAGGACATAAGCCGGCGGCGGCGGACGGGCGGGCGGCGGCGGGCGGCGGGGGGTGGGCGGCCGGATGGGGGTGGTAAGTCTGGGGAAGATTGCTGGTCACACTGGGGGCAGTGCTGTACACTGGGGCAATGCTGGACACTGGGGCAGATTGCTGGAAAATGGGGCAGATAGATTGCTGGACACACTGGGGGCAATGCTGGACACTGGGGCAGATTGCTGGACAATGGGGCAGATAGATTGCTGGACACTGGGGGCAATGCTGGACACTGGGGCAGATTGCTGGACACTGGGGGCAATGCTGGAGACACTGGGGCAGATTGCTGGTCACACTGGGGGCAGTGCTGGACACTGGGGCAATGCTGGACACTGGGGCAGATTGCTGGACACTGGGGCAGATTGCTGGACACTGGGGCAGATTGCTGGTCACACTGGGGGCAGTGCTGGACACTGGGGCAATGCTGGACACTGGGGCAGATTGCTGGACACACTGGGGGCAATGCTGGACACTGGGGCAGATTGCTGGTCACACTGGGGGCAGTGCTGTACACTGGGGCAATGCTGGACACTGGGGCAGATTGCTGGACAATGGGGCAGATAGATTGCTGGACACACTGGGGGCAATGCTGGACACTGGGGGCAATGCTGGACACTGGGGCAGATTGCTGGACACTGGGGCAGATTGCTGGACACTGGGGGCAATGCTGGAGACACTGGGGCAGATTGCTGGTCACACTGGGGGCAGTGCTGGACACTGGGGCAATGCTGGACACTGGGGCAGATTGCTGGACACTGGGGCAATGCTGGACACTGGGGCAGATTGCTGGACACTGGGGCAGATTGCTGGACACTGGGGCAGATTGCTGGTCACACTGGGGGCAGTGCTGGACACTGGGGCAATGCTGGACACTGGGGCAGATTGCTGGACACACTGGGGGCAATGCTGGACACTGGGGCAGATTGCTGGTCACACTGGGGGCAGTGCTGTACACTGGGGCAATGCTGGACACTGGGGCAGATTGCTGGACAATGGGGCAGATAGATTGCTGGACACACTGGGGGCAATGCTGGACACTGGGGCAGATTGCTGGACACTGGGGCAGATTGCTGGACACTGGGGGCAATGCTGGAGACACTGGGGCAGATTGCTGGTCACACTGGGGGCAGTGCTGGACACTGGGGCAATGCTGGACACTGGGGCAGATTGCTGGACACTGGGGCAGATTGCTGGACACTGGGGCAGATTGCTGGTCACACTGGGGGCAGTGCTGGACACTGGGGCAATGCTGGACACTGAGGCAGATTGCTGGACACACTGGGGGCAATGCTGGACACTGGGGCAGATTGCTGGTCACACTGGGGGCAGTGCTGTACACTGGGGCAATGCTGGACACTGGGGCAGATTGCTGGACAATGGGGCAGATAGATTGCTGGACACACTGGGGGCAATGCTGGACACTGGGGCAGATTGCTGGTCACACTGGGGGCAGTGCTGGACACTGGGGCAGATTGCTGGACACTGGGGCAGATTGCTGGTCACACTGGGGGCAGTGCTGGACACTGGGGCAGATTGCTGGACACTGGGGCAGATTGCTGGTCACACTGGGGGCAGTGCTGGACACTGGGGCAATGCTGGACACTGGGGCAGATTGCTGGAAAATGGGGCAGATAGATTGCTGGACACACTGGGGGCAATGCTGGACACTGGGGCAGATTGCTGGTCACACTGGGGGCAGTGCTGGACACTGGGGCAGATTGCTGGACACTGGGGCAGATTGCTGGTCACACTGGGGGCAGTGCTGTACACTGGGGGCAGTGCTGTACACTGAGGCAGATTGCTGGACACTGGGGCAGATTGCTGGACATTGGGGCAGATTGCTGGTCACGCTGGGGGCAGTGCTGTACACTGGGGGCAGTGCTGTACACTGGGGCAGATTGCTGGACACTGGGGCAGATTGCTGAACACTGGGGCAGATTGCTGGTCACACTGGGGGCAATGCTGGACACTAGGGCAGATTGCTGGACACACTGGGGGCAATGCTGGACACTGGGGCAGATTGTTGGACACACTGGGGGCAATGCAGGACACTGGGGCAGATTGCTGGACACACTGGGGGCAATGCTGGACACTGGGGCAGATTGCTGGACACACTGGGGGCAATGCTGGACACTGGGGCAGATTGCTGGACACACTGGGGGCAGTGCTGGACATACTGGGGCAGATTGCTGGACACACTGGAGGTAATATGCTGGACACACTGGGGCAGATTGCTGGACACACTGTCTGGGGGCAATGCTGGACACTCTGGGGTAATATGCTGGACACACTGGGGCAGATTTCTGGACACACTGGGGGAAATGCGGGACACACTGGGGCAATATGCTTGACATACTGGGGAAGATTGCTGGACACACTGTCTGGGGGCAATGCTGGACATACTGGGGCAGATTGCTGGACACACTGGGGGCAGGACTGGAGGCATGGGCAGAATGTAGACACGGGGCATGATTGGAGACACGGGGCAGAATGAAAGACATGGGGCAGGATTGGATCATGGGGCAGGATGGATACGAAGGAGACAGAATGGGGCAGGATGGGGGAGATCATATGGGGTAGAATGGATACTCATGAGGGCAGGATGCGAGAACATATGGCTGGAGCCAGGAATGAGATAAACGGGGCCAGGATGGGGAATATTATTACCATAGGGGCTAATTAAGGGATATTATTACTGCAGTGATGTATTTATTTTATTTTTTGAGTATACTGTTTTAAATGGGGGGGCGGTCCTGTTAGTGTGCAGAGTGACACTATATCGCCTTTTTTTCTTCATGTGGTGTAATGTAGAAGTTGTGAAAAATTAAGTAATGTGTTCTGCAAGCGGAGCTCGAGATAACTGTGTTATTTCCTGCAGAAACGAGTCCTGGCTGGATGAAGTGACAGCAGTCTGTGCTGGATGAAAGATGAAGGACTTCACCTAGAGACGTCACTGGTGAGTCAGTGTTACCTATACACTGACACTATACACTGTATACTATATACAGAGGTCCTGTGTACAAAGTCACCAGTGATCACTGTATTACCTATACATTATATACAGAGCTCCTGTGTATAATGTCACCAGTGATCTCTGTATTACCTCTACACAGACACTGCATACTAAGTACAGATCTCCTGTGTATAATGTCACTTAGGCTGCCGTCACACATTCAGTATTTGGTCTGTAATTTACATCAGTATTTGTAAGCCAAAACCAGGAGTGGGTGATAAATACAGAAGTGGTGCATATGTTTCTATTATACTTTGCCTCTGCTTGTTCCACTCATGGTTTTGGCTTACAAATACTGATGTAAAATACTGACCAACTACTGCTAGTGTGACGACAGCCTTATGATGATAGTATTGTGTTTTGTTTGTTTTTTTTTTTTATTTCTGATCAGTTTTGTAGTATTCAGTCACTATGTGGTGGTAATATGTGGTCTGGAAATGGTGTTGTGGTATTTGTCCCTTGTATGTGCTATTTGGTCACCAAGTGGTGGTAATATGTGGTCTGGAAATGGTGTTGTGGTATTTGTCCCTTGTATGTGCTATTTGGTCACCAAGTGGTGATAATATGTGGTCTTGACATGGTGCGGTGGTATTTGTCCTTTGTATGTAGTATTATTCGGTCACTATGTGGTCTGGTCATGGTGTGGTGGTATTTCTTCCTGTATGTGGTAATATTGGTCTTGGTATAGTGGATTGTGTTGTGTATGGCGGTCATTTGTTCTCTCTGATATTAATTAGGAGAAGATTCTTTATTTCCATTAGAGTTTTAATGCTTTGTACAGAGCGGCGGAGATGCACTTACAGGGGTTTCCTGTGGAAAAAAGTAATCACCTCTCCACAGGATAAGTGATAACGTATTGATTGGTGGGGGTCTGACTGCTTGGACCCACTCCGCAAAATGTGGAACTTTTTATCCCCATTAGACTGGAGTGGCATGTCCGACTAGATCACTGATCCATTCATTCCCTCAGTGGCTGCACTTGTTTTTTTCTGGAAGCCCCAAAGAGAATGAATGGAGCTGCGGTCAGAAATCCCACCTGCCGCTGCATTTTAAAATAGTGATAAAAGTGTCCTGTCAGGGATAAAACTTCCCCATTCTTCCGATCGGTGCAGTTTCTAATGGTCGGACCGAAGCGATCACCTATCCTGTGGAGCCCATGGATGAGTGATAACTTGTTTTAACCAAGAACCCCATTAATGTAAACTACCGTAATTATACATCCCAGTTATTGGGGTACACGGTAGATGTGCAGCAGCCGCCGGTGTTTTACAGCCGATGCTCCACTATAATGACAGATATTTGCATATAGCTGTAGGGTGGGCCCCTAGAGTCCATTCCTCTGGTGGGCCCCAGACACCCCAGTCCGACGCTGTTTGTGGGTAAAGTAATTAAAGGCAATAAATGACACCACAAGGATTTATAACACTCAATATTGTTTACGATCATAAAAATGTAACTTGATCATGATAAAACACAGTGCAGGATTTCTTTCACTAAAATTGCTGCATGTGATTTATAAATGTTAAAGCCTTTCCCAAAGTGCAGTGCTTTCTTAATTGATATTTGATGAAGTCTTACCTTTGCCTTCTAAATTGGTTGCTAATGTTCTGTTCTTGTTCTATGACTCCTGGCTTCCTTTACCTCTGTCACCATCTGTTCCGTTAGGCATTAGTGATGGCTAAAGCCAAAACGTCTTCTGTCAAATATTGCCATCCTGCTCCTGTGTTACATACTGGCTCATTACAAAAAAAGTTCTAAAAGTTTTTTAAGCTTTTATTCCCTCAATATAGTACTAATATCTCATTTTGAGGAAAGTCTGACCTGACAGACAAGCTAACAGAAGAATTTCTCTGTAGTGCAGTTTCAGATTTTAGGACTGTAACTTGAAGCATGTCTCAGTATAAAAGCAACATAAATCTTTTTTAAATATAAAGATTAAGTCCAACCAAAGAATGGGATAAGATATGAAAAAGAAGATATGGGTTAACCATACAAATGTCTTCACTCTATTACATAGTAAAGAAAAAAAAAGACCCAGGTCCATCAAGAGCAACCTTTCTTAATCATTGGTACATTTTTATCGTATAATTACGATGCAATTATTGTGTAGCCCTTTTTTTAATACTGACAACTCAAAGAAAAAAAAAGCTATCATTCAGTTCTAGTGACGAAAAATTTTAAAAGTTATGGATCTGAGAAAATGATTGTAAAAAATGAATACATTTGGCTTGTTTAATGTTCTGGATTTTTTCTAAACCGCTTAAATAATTTAAAAAAAAACTATGGCTTGTAGCTAAGATCTGGACTCTTAGTGTGCTTGGTCTTAATCCCTTTCGAATCCCAAGATGTCGATAGATAATGGATTCCCCAAAATGAGAGCAAAACTTCCTGATTTTAGAATAAATAGCAGAAGCTACAGGTTTACTATTTACAGTGGGGGAAAAAGACAGCTGTCTTTTAGGCCGGCGTCACACTCAGCGTAGGGAAATACGGTCTGTTTTTTACAGGCGTAATACGCAGAAATGATCCCAAAACAGTGATCCGTATGTTTCCGTAGGCAGGGTGTGGCTGCGTATTTTCCGCATGTCATCCTCTGTATGTAATCCGTATGGCATCCGTACTGCGTTTTTTTCTCGCAACCTTGCAAAATGGACATATAATGGGCTCAAATATTACTGAAAACATATATACACTCTATATATATAGTCTATAATATACAGTTATAATACAGTCTATAATATATTTCATACAGCGCTAGATAGCATAAAAGCCAGTAATTCAATTGCCGGCTTTTGCTATCTCCTTATCAAACCCAACAAGATATGAGACATTGCTTACATACAGTAAACCATTTCATATCCCTTTTTATTTTGCATATTCCTCACTAATAATGTTAGTAGAGTGTGTGTGCAAAATTTGGGGGCTCTAGCTATTAAAATAAAGGGTTAAATCGCGGAAAAAACTGGCATGGGCTCCCGCGCAATTTTCTCTGCCATAGTGGGAAAGCCAGTGACTGAGGGCAGATATTAATAGCCTAGAGAGGGACCATGGTTATTGCCCCCCCTGGCTAAAAACATCTGCCCCCAGTCACCCCAGAAAAGGCACATCTGTAAGATGAGCCTATTCTGGCACGTAGCCTCTCTCTTCCCACTCCTGAGTATCGGTGGGATATGGGGTAATAAAGGGTTAATATCACCTTGCTATTGTAAGGTGACGTTAAGCCTGGTTAATAATGGAGAGGTGTCAATGAGACACCTATCCATTATTAATCCAATAGTAATAAAGGGTTAATAATACACACACATTAAGAATAAAGTATTTTATTGAAATAAATACACACATGGGGTTGTAAAATCTTTATTATACACTTAATCCACCTGAAGACCCTCGTTCTGTAAAAGAAAAAGGCAACAATATCCCATACCTTTCCGGTGCTCAGTCACGTCCCACGCTGTAAATCCATCTGAAGGGGTTAAATAATTTTACAACTAGGAGCCTGCTAATGCAGCTGTTGCTCCTGGCTGTAAAATCTGGGGAATTAATGGAATGCAGGGGAACGTAGCATCGTAGGCTTGCGGTGCTGCGTCCCCTGCTGGCATAAACTCATATGAACTCTAGCATGAGAAAATATTCAGAAAAATTCCCACGCTAGAGTTCATATGAGTTTATGCCAGCAGGGGGCGCAGCACTGCAAGTCTACCATGCTACGTTCCCCTGCATTCCATTCATTCCCCAGATTTTACAGCTAGGAGCAACAGCTGCATTAGCAGGCTCCTGGTTGTAAAATTATTTAACCCCTTCAGATGGATTTACAGCGTGGGACGTGACTGAGCGCCGGAAAGGTATAGGATATTGTTGCTTTTTTCTTTTTTTTTCTTTTACAGAACGAGGGTCTTCAGGTGGATTAAGTGTATAATAAAGATTTTACAACCCCATGTGTGTACTTATTTCAATAAAATACTTTATTCTCAATGTGTGTATGTATTATAAACCCTTTATTACTATTGGATTAATAATGGATAGGTGTGTCATTGACACCTCTCCATTACTAACCAGGCTTAATGTCACCTTACAATAGCAAAGTGACATTAACCCTTTATTACCCCATATCCCACCGCTACTCGGGAGTGGGAAGAGAGAGGCTAAGTGCCAGAATAGGCGCATCTTACAGATGTGTCTTTTCTGGGGTGGCTGGGGGCTGATGTTTTTAACCAGGGGGGGCAATATCCATGGTCCTTCTCTAGGCTATTAATATCTGCCCTCAGTCACTGGATTTCCCACTCTGGCAGAGAAAATTGCGCGGGAGCTGATGCCAGTTTTTTTCACGATTTCACCCTTTATTTTAACAGCTAGAGCCCCGAAATCTTGCACACACACTCTACTAACATTATTAGTGAGGAATATGCAAAAAAAAGGGATATGAAATGGTTTACTGTATGTAAACCATGTCTCATATCCTGTCGGGTTTGGAAAGGAGATGGCAAAAGCCGGCAATTGAATTACCGGCTTTTATGCTATCTAGCTCTGTATTAAATAAATATATATATATATATATATATATATATATATATATGTGTCTCAATGACATATATCTAATATATAAAGCTGAATGTGTGTATGTGTGTATGTATGTATGTGTGTATGTCCGGGATTGGCATCTGAACCGTCGCAGCTACAGCCACAAAATTTTGCACAGTCACACATCTGGACCCCGAGAGCGTCATAGGCTATGTTGTGAGGTGAAATTTTAACCCCGCGCTTTCCAATTCACCAAACAATTTTGCCCCTATCTACATAATGGGGAAAAAGTGAAAGGAAAAGTGTTGGAGGAGTCGCAGCTACAGGCACAAAATTTTGCACAGTCACACGTCTGGACCCCGAGAGCCTCATAGGCTATGTTGTGAGGTGAAATTTTAACCCCGCGCTTTTCAATTCACCAAACAATTTTGCCCCTATCTACATAATGGGGAAAAAATGAAAGGAAAAGTGTTGGAGGCAAATTAACAGCTGCCAGATGTGAACAAGGGGGACTTAAAGAATGAGAGCGATGGCGCCAAAGAGTATATACTGTACAGTTGCTAAGGTGGGGCCCCGACATGGGATAATCACTACACCACCACGGGGATATGAACACACACACACACAAAATGCGCCACACACTACCACGTGCTCGAACACATATACCACCCTCAGCGCACATTTCACCACACATACACCAACCTCGCCACATAAAAGTTGAAACACAAAAGTCGCAGCTCAAAACTCGCCACATGCAAAACTCTCCACATGCAAAACTCGCCACACGTGCAAAACTCACCTCATGGAAAACTCGCCACACGCAAAACTTGCACACGCGGAAAAATTGCCACATGCACAAAAGTTGCAACACATGCAAAAGTTGCCTCACACAAAACTTGCACATACTCAAAAAGCACCACACATAAAACTCGCCACGCGCAAAACTCGCCATGCGCAAAACTTGCTGCACACAACTTGCTACACTAACCTGTCACATGCAACTCGACACACAAAAAGTTGCTACACGCATGTCGCCACACAAAACTCATCTCACAAAAGTCGCTACATGCATGTCGCCACACGCAACTCAACACACACAACTTGACACACGAAACTCGCCCTAAAACACACACAAGTCTGGTATTATCCTTCAAAAATAAAAATCTGATTAATAAGCTGAAAAACTACAAGAGCAACAAATGTACCATATAGGAATCCGGCAGCTGTCAGTCACATGACCAGTCTATTATGTGTATGTGTGAGCTAATATATACTGCCAGGGGGTGGGCTTACTGTTGGCTGGAGATTTATCAGGTTGCCAATTTAGCTTACAAATACTGAGGTAAAAATACTGACCAAATAACGTGTGAACGAGCTCTAATACAGGAGGAGATGACATACAGATATATACTATATACAGGAGGAGATGACACACAGGTATATACTATTTACAGGGGAGATGGCACACAGGTATATACTATATACAGGAGGAGATGACACACAGATATATACTATATACAGGAGAGATGACACACAGGTATATACTATATAGAGGAGGAGATGACATACAGGTACATACTACATACAGCAGGAGATGACATACAGGTATATACTATATACAGGAGGAGATGACACACAGGTATATACTATATACAGGAGCAGATTACCTACAGGTATATAGTATATACAGGAGGAGATGACATACAGGTATATGCTATCGAAGAACCCACAAGAACAAAAGCAGTCAAAAAGTCCAATTATATGCAAAATATCAAAATCAAGTGACATAAATCGCCATAAAGCATAAATACTTGTACTATTCAAGTATTTATGCTTTATGGCGATTTATGTCACTTGACTGTTATATGTGTTGATAAAATGGGTGGTATATTATGCCTTGCATTGGATACTCTGTTGCACACCTATCTGTGCCCTTTCTAGATGTGTTGAGGCTATCATGGGGAATTCATCCCCTGCTGTCTGTTCACCTATATTTCTAATAAAGATTTTGATATTTTGCATATAATTGGACTTTTTGACTGCTTTTGTTCTTGTGGGTTCTTCGATATTCCGAATTGCAGTCTGTCCACTACAAGTCCTATTCAGTGCCTGAACTTTATGATTTGTGATTTATTATATTGATTATAGGCGCTGATATGTTTCCTATTTTGTATTATTAGGTATATGCTATGTATAGGAGGAGATGACATACAGGTATATACTATATACAGGAGGAGATGACACACAGATATATACTATATATAGGTGAGATGACACACAGGTATATACTATATACAGGAGGAGATTACATACAGGTATATACTATATATAGGAGGAGATGACATACAGGTATATACTATATACAGGGGAGATGACACACAGCAGGTATATACTATATACAGGGGAGATGACATACAGGTTTATACTATATACAGGAGATGACATACAGGTGTATACTATATATAAGGGAGATGACAAACATGTATATACTGAGGTGAAAATGAGAGGTGTGAGGTGAAAATGAAAAGGTGTGAGTGCAAAATGAGAGGAGTGAGGGAAAATAGTGGAGTGATCGGAAAATGACAGATGTGAGGTCGAAATGACAAGTGTTAGGGGGGAATGAGAGGAGTGAGGGGGAAAATAAGAGGAGTGAGGGGGAAAATGAGAGGTGTGAGGGAGAAAATGAGAGATGTGAGGGGGTAAATGAAAGATGTGATGGGGAAAATGAGAGGCGTGATGGGAAAATAAGAGAAGTGAGGTGCTATAACTAACCACAGATATTTACTATGCCCAGGCAACGCCGGGCTCTTCAGCTAGCTTAGATTTACAATCTCCATGCTTTTCTCATGGTCAACTTTATGTGGCCTGTTCAAGAGTTGGAACAGCCAAAAATCTGTTTGTCTTTGCACCTGAAGGAAAAACTAAGAATGTCGTTTATCAAAAGGCTCTCGAATAAGTAGTAGAAGATTACTTCACATTACTTGGCCAATTTAGTTAAATCTGTGTGGAATATCTCTGGTGTTGAAATATATGTTGTAAAATGCTTCTATTAGCTTAGTTTTTGCCTTTTAATAATTACATTTCTATCTATTTGTTTTGTGGTTTTTTTGTGCAGAATAAATTTTTGTTAACACATTCTATTTTGCTAACAGCAGTTATTACCCCGGGCGAAGCCGGGTAGTACAGCTAGTGTATATATATATATATATATATATATATATATACCTATACTATGTGTAGACATTTATTTGATCTATTCTAATCTAACCTATCAGTGTGATTTTACTGTACACCGCACTGAATTACCGGCTTTTCTATAGAACACCGCTGCGTATTTCTCGCAAGTCACACTGATGGTCCGTGTGTAATCTGTATTTTTCTCGCCCCCTTAGACTTTCATTGGTGGATTTTTTGTGCAATACGCTGACAAACGCAGCATGCTGCGATTTTCTCAGCCCGTAAAATACGGCTGCAAAATATACAGCAGATAGGAGCTGCCCCATAGCGAATCATTGGTCCGTGTGCAATGCGTAGTTTTTGCGCCTCTCATACGTCCGAAAAACTCTCTATTGTGACTCCGGCGTTATACTGATAACAAGTTCAAACAGGTGCCATTACTACAGGTAATGAGTGGAGGACAGAGGGGCTTCTTAAAGAAGAAGTTACAGGTCTGATGAGAGCCAGAAATTTTGCCTTTTTTTTAGGTGACCAAATACTTATTTTCCTTCATAATTTGCCAAATAAATCTTGCCAAATCAGACAAGGTGATTTTCTGGATTTATTTTCTCATTTTGACTCTCATAGTTGTGGTCTACCTATGAAATCAATTACTGGCCTTGCTCATTTTTTAAAGTGGGAAAACGTGCACAATTGGTGGCTGACTAAATACTTTTTTTCCCCACTGTACTTGCTTGCATAGTTGTTGTGACCACTCGCTCTGACAGAGCCTGGGACATTAACCCCTTCATGACCCCAGCTTTTTTCAGTTTTTCATTTTCGTTTTTGCTCCCCTCCTTCCCAGAGCCATAACTTTTTTATTTTTCAGTCAATATGGCCATGTGAGGGCTTATTTTTTGCGGGACAAATTGTACTTTTGAACAACATCATTGGTTTTACCATTTCATGTGCTAGAAAAAGGGAAAAAAATTCCAAGTGCGGTGAAATTGCAAAAAAGTGCAATCCCACACTTGTTTTTTGTTTGGCTTTTTTGCTAGATTTACTAAAAGCTAAAACTGACTTGCCATTTTGATTCTTCAGGTCATTACGAGTTCATAGACACCGAACATGTCTAAGTTATTTTTTCATCTAAGTGGTAAAAAGAAATTCCAAACTTTGATAAAAAAAAAAAAAAAATTGCCCAATTTTCCGATACTCTTAGTGTCTCCATTTTTCATGATCTGGGGTTGGGTGAGGGCTTATTTTTTCGTGCCGAGCTGATGTTTTTAATGATATCACATTTGTGCAGATACGTTCTTTTAATCGCCCGTTATTGCATTTTAATGCAATGTCGCGGTGACCAAAAAAACATAATTCTGGCTTTTCAATTTTTTTTCTCACTACACCATTTAGCGATCAGGTTAATCCTTTTTTGTTATTGATAGATCGGGCGATTCTGAATGTGGCGATGCCAAATATGTGTAGGTTTGATTTTATTAATTGTTTTATTTTGAATGGGGCGAAAGGGGGGTGATTTAAACTTTTATATTTTTTCCAATTTTTTCATATTTTTTAAAACCTTTTTTTTAACTTTTGCCATGCTTCAATAGCCTCCATGGAAGGCTAGAAGCTGGCATAGCCTGATCGACTCCGCTACATAGGAGCGAAGCTCAGATCGCTCCTATGTAGCAGATTTACTGCATTGCTATGAGCGCCGACCACAGGGTGGCACTCACAGCAATCCGGCATCAACAACCATCTGAAGGAGACCTCTGGTTGTTATGCTGATGCATCGCTGACCCCCGATCACGTGACGGGGGTCAGCGATGCGCTCATTTTGGACCCGATGGCCGGAAGCACTACCACTGTGTGCAGAATTATTAGGCAAGTTGTATTTTGATCACATGATACTTTTTATACATGTTGTTCCACTCCAAGTTGATCAGGCTTGAGAGCCAACTGCCAATAAAGTAAATCAGGTGATGTGCATCTCTGTAATGAGGAGGGGTGTTGTCTAATGACATCAAAACCCTATATAAGGTGTGCTTAATTATTAGGCAACTTCCTTTCCTTTGGCAAAATGGGTCAGAAGAGAGATTTGACGAGCTCTGAAACGTCCAAAATTGTGAGATGTCTTGCAGAGGGATGCAGCAGTCTTGAAATTGCCAAAATTTTGAAGCGTGATCACCGAACAATCAAGCGTTTCATGGCAAATAGCCAACAGGGTCGCAAGAAGTGTGTTGGGCAAAAAAGGTGCAAAATAACTGCCCGTGAATTGAGGAAAATCAAGCGTGAAGCTGCCAAGATGCTATTTGCCACCAGTTTTGCCCTATTTCAGAGCTGAAACGTTACTGGAGTAACAAAAAGCACAAGGTGTGCAATACTCAGGGACATGGCCAAGGTAAAGAGGGCTGAAAAATGACCACCTTTGAACAAAAAACATATGATAAAACATCAAGACTGGGCCAAGAAATATCTTAAGACTGACTTTTCAAAGGTTTTATGGACTGATGAAATGAGAGTGACTCTTGATGGGCCAGATGGGTGGGCCAGAGGCTGGATCAGTAAAGGGCAGAGAGCTCCACTCCCACTCCAGCAAGGTGGAGGTGGAGTACTGGTATGGGCTGGTATCATCAAAGATGAACTTGTGGGACCTTTTCGGGTTGAGGATGGAGTGAAGCTCAACTCCCAGACCTACTGCCAGTTTCTGGAAGACAACTTCTTCAAGCTGTGGTACAGGAAGAAGTCGGTATTGTCCAAGAAAAGCATAATTTTCATGCAGGACAATGCTCCATCACATGCCTCCAACTACTCCACAGCGTAGCTGGGCAGTAAAGGTCTCAAAGAAGAAAAAATAATGACATGGCCCCCTTGTTCACCTGATCTGAACCCCATAGAGAACCTGTGGTCCCTCATAAAATGTGAGATCTACACCAGTACACCTCTCGGAACAGTGTCTGGGAGGCTGTGGTGGCTGCTGCATGCAATGTTGATCGTAAACAGATCAAGCAACTGACAGAATCTATGGATGGAAGGCTGTTGAGTGTCATCATAAAGAATGGTGGCTATATTGGTCACTAATTTCGGGGGGTTTTGTTTTTGCATCTCAGAAATGTTTGTTTCTAAATTTTGTGCAGTTATTTTGGTTTACCTGGTGAAAATAAACAAGTGAGATGGGAATATATTTGGTTTTTATTAAGTTGCCTAATAATTCTGCACAGTTATAGTTACCTGCACAAACAGATATCCTCCTAAGATAGCCAAATCTAAAAAATAACCCACTCCAACTTCCAAAAATATTAAGCTTTGATATTTATGAGTCTTTTGGGTTGATTGAGAACATAGTTGTTGATCAATAATAAAAATAATCCTCTAAAATACAACTTGCCTAATAATTCTGCACATGGTGTAGTTAAATGCCGCTGTCAGCGTTTGACAGCGGCATTTAACTAATTAATAGAGGCGTGTGGATCGCAATTCCAACCGCCGCTATTGCGAGCACATGTCAGCTGTTCAAAACAGCTGACATGTCCCGGCTTTGATGTGGGCTCACCGCCGGAGCCCGCATCAAAGCAGGGGTTCTGACCTCGGACGTACTATCCCGTCCGAGGTTAGAAAGGGGTTAAGATCTGCCTCTCAGGATCCAAGTTGTCAATAGCAATAGATGTATATTTTGATGTATGAGGGGACCTTGACTGAAAAAGTCTGTCCTTTCTGAAAGGGGAAGTGCATCTTCCATCTAGAGCCATATGATAGAGGAGACCAGATCCTTTTCAGCCAGAAGGGGCGATCAGTATTACTGCAGCCTGATGTTCCTGGGTTTTCCTCAGGACCCTTGGAATGAATGGAAAAGGAAGGAAGGCATATACAGTAGTAGATTTCTGTTCCA
Organism: Ranitomeya variabilis; assembly: GCF_051348905.1. Classification (NCBI taxonomy): domain Eukaryota; kingdom Metazoa; phylum Chordata; class Amphibia; order Anura; family Dendrobatidae; genus Ranitomeya; species Ranitomeya variabilis. The sequence continues at coordinate 613,478,740 of NC_135234.1, forward strand.
TCTTTGGACATGGTGTCTGTTTTGTACTGTACTATCTTATAGCCTTTATTTGATTGTACATTGTTATTTGTGTATCAATAAAGTTTGTTAATTTTTAAAATATAAGTCTTCATTTTCTGATAGGCCTATATATGGTTAATGCCTTTAACCCCCAAGGTTGTTTGCACCTTCATGACCAGGCCAAATTTTACAATTCCGACCAGTGTCACTTTATGAGGTAATAACTCTGAAAATGGATCCCACTGATTCTGAGAATGTTTTTTGTGACATACTGTATTGCACTTCGTGTTAGTGGTAAATTTTCTTCAATATGACTTGTGTTTATTTGTAAAAAAAACAAACAAGGAAATTTGGTGAAAATGTAGCAATTTTCAAACTTTTAATTTTTATGCCCTTAAATCAGAGAGACATGGCTCACAAAATAGTTCATAAATAAAATTTCCCGTAAGTCTACATTACATCAGCAAAATTTTTTAAACATATTTTTTTTTTGTTAGGAAGTTATAAAGGTTAAAAGCGATTTATAATTTTTCCAACAAAATGTATAAAACCATTTTTTTATGGACCCCAGCACATTTGAAGTGACTTTCAGGGTCTTATATGACAGAAAATACCCAAAAGTGACACCATTCTAAAATCTGCACCTTGCACATCCAAGAGGTTTATTAATCCTTCAGATGCTTCACAGGAATTAATTGCATGTGGAAAGAAAAAAATGAACATTTAACTTTTGTTCACAAAAAATTTATTTTAGACACAAATGTTTTTATTTTCACAAGGGTAACAGGAAAAAATGGACCACAAAATTTGTTGTGCAATTTCTCCTGAGCATATCAATACCCTATATGTGTGGGAAATCCACTGCACGTATAATGTAATGAAATTTTACTGGAATAATTAGCGGACTCTATGTTGCGTTTGGAGATCCCTTGATTTGCTTAGACAGTGCCTACATGTGATATTATTATGGAAACTAGACCCCTATGGAAACTTATCTAGATGTGTGTTAAGCACACAAAAGTTTATAATGTTGAGCCGTGAAAATAAAAAAATCACTTACAAAAAATGTTATTTAGCCCCAAATTTTGCATTTTAATAAGGGTAACAGGAGAAATTGCACTGTTAAATTTCTTGTGCAATTTCTCCTGAGCATGCCGATACCGAATAGGTGGAGGAAAACCACCGTTTGGGCGTACGGCAGGGCTTGGAAGGGTAGGAGCGCCATATGACTTTTTGAAAGCAAAATTTGCTGCAATAAGTAGTGGACGCCATGTCATGTTGGAGAGCCCCTGATGTGCCTAAACAGTGGAAATCCCCAACAAAAGACCTAATTTTGCAAACTAGACCCCTCAGGGAACTTATCTAGATATGTGGGAACACCTTGAACCCACAGGTACTTCACAGAAGTTTAGAAGTTTTATAGATCAGTGAAAATAAAAAACAAAATCACATTTTCGCCAGGAAAATGTTCTTTTAGCCCCAATTTTTTATTTTCACAAGGGTAAAAGTTACCCCAAAAATTTGTTGTGCAATTTCTCCTGAGTATGTAGATACCCCTTGAGTGGGAGAAAACTACTGTTTGGGCATGCAGCAGGGCTCAGAAAGTAAGAAGTTTTGGAACGAAGACTTTGATGGAATGGTATGCAGGTGTTATTTCGCATTTGCAGAGCCCCTGATGTGCCAAAACAGTGTAAACCCCCAACAAGTGACCCTATTTTGGAAACTAGACCACTCAAGGAATTTATCTAGATGTGTGGTGAGCACCTTGAATCCACAGGTGCTTCACAGAATTTTACAACGTTGATGTTAGGGCTAGCGGAACGCACCGAGTAAATATAAATGTTTTATTGAAGTAGATGCGTTCGCAGCCCGGCGTCCACCGTGCAGGAGAGCCTGCTGCTAGTAAACGGCGGCACTATATGGCGGTATGAACTAGCTCTGTTAGTTTCACAGAGTAGCTGAGAAAGCAAAGCTCTGTGTCCTGTTTGACTTCACAGAGGCACAGGCTAACTACCCAAATGAGAGCAGTCAGTGGTCATGCATGCACACATAACTCCTCACCGGAGGTGCCAGCATTCTAAGGGCTTATTTCGGCCAGGTCCCTGAACACACACTCACATGACCACACTGGCGCAAAGCACATAACTTTAGAAAGACACTAGCACATGGCCGTGCGGCCATGCGAGCCTTAAATAGTTGCAGCACGTACAGGACCTTCCTAGGAAGACCAATGAGAGGCTGCTACAGAGCCTGCGCACCTACAGGACCTTCCTAGAAGGACCAAACGATTAGACTGCAGTATCTGAACATGTGACCCTTGATCTCCACTGAGAGATCTTACCCTGGGCATGCTCAGAACGAGAAAAGCAGGACTTAGTCCCAGAAGCATCTGCTCGCCGCTGCCCAACACTGGCTTCAATGGCAGAAGCAGGAGAAGCAGCAGTAACTCTTTGTACAGAGTCAGCCTGAGCGAGACGCTGGGACCGACATCTCCGCTGAGCAGGATCCACTGCGGCAGGAGAAGAATGGGAGACTGCAGCGGAGATGGACCGAGATTTCCCCTGTGCAGAGGGGGAAACTCGACCCCTAACAGTTGATCAGTGAAAATGAGCAAAATATATTTTCCACCCAAAAATGTTGTTTTAGCCCCATTTTTTTTTCATTTTCACAAGGATAGCAAGAGAAAATGGATCCCAAAATTTGCTGTGCAATTTCTCCTGAGTTTGTTAATACCCCATATGTGGTTGAAAACTACTTTTGAGGCACAGTGCAAAGCTCAAAAGGAAAGAGGCGCCATATTGGAGTTCAGATTTTGCTCTACTGGATTGAGGGGGCCATGTTTGGCAGACCTCCTAAGGTGCCAGAAACCCTTTTAAGAGACTCCGTATTTTTCAAACTACACCTTTCAATGAATTCATCTAGGGGTGCAGAGATCATATTGCCACCACAGGTGAGTCACACAATTTTATTCCATTGGGAAGTGAAGAAAAAATGAATTACATTTTTACCAACAAAATTTTGTTTTAGCCCCAGATCACATTAGGAAATGGGTAAAAATTGCACCAAATTTTGTCCCACAATTTCTGCCAAAAAGTCAAAATACCCCATATGTGTCTGTACAGTACTGCTTAGCCATATGTAGGAGATAATATTAGGGTAAATTTTCATCCTACAAGAAGAGTCAATACTTCAGACAACAGTTTATGATTCTGGGCCTACACAATTTATGTCTGGCATAATTACAGTGCCTTGCGAAAGTATTCGGCTTCGTGAAACTTTTCAATCTTTTCCCACATATCATGCTTCAAACATAAAGATACCAAATGTAAATTTTTGGTGAAGGATCAACAACAAGTGGAACACAATTGTGAAGTTGAACGAAATTTATTGGTTATTTTAAATTTTTGTGGAATTTCAAAAACTGAAAAGTGGGGCGTGCAATATTATTCAGCCCCTTTAACTTAATACTTTGTTGCGCCACCTTTTGCTTCAATTACAGCTGCAAGTCACTTGCGGTATGTCTCTATCAGTTTTGTACATCGAGAGACTGAAATTCTTGCCCATTTTTCCTTGGCAAGCAACTTGAGCTCAGTGAGGTTTGATGGAGATCGTTTGTGAACAGCAGTTTTCAGCTCTTTCCACAGATTCTCGATTGGATTGAGGTCTGGACTTTGACTTGGCCATTCTAACACCTGGATATGTTTATTTGTGAACCATTCCATTGTAGATTTTGCTTTATCTTTGGGATCATTGTCTTGTTGGAAGACAAATCTCCGTCACAGTCTCAGGTCTTTTGCAGACTCCAACAGGTTTTCTTCAGGAATGGTCCTGTATTTGGCTCCATCCATCTTCCCGTCAATTTTAACCATCTTCCTTGTCCCTGCTTAAGAAAAGCAGACACAAACCATGATGCTGCTACCACCATGTTTGACAGTGGGGATGGTGTGTTCAGGGTGATGAGCTGTGTTGCCTTTACGCCAAACATATCGTTGCCAAAAAGTTTGATTTTGGTTTCATCTGACCAGAGCACCTTCTTCCACATGTTTGGTGTATCTCCCAGGTGGCTTGTTGCAAACTTTAAATGACACTTTTTATGGATAGCTTTGAGAAATGGCTTTCTTCTTGCTACTCTTCCATAAAGGCCAGATTTGTGCAGTGTACGACTGATTGCTGTCCTATGGACAGACTGTCCCACCTCAGCTGTAGATCTCTGCAGTTCATTCAGAGTGATCATGGGCCTCTTGGCTGCATCTCTGATCAGTCTTCTCCTTGTTTGAGATGAAAGTTTAGAGGGACGGCCGAGTCTTGGTAGATTTGCAATGGTATGATACCCCTTCCATTTCAATATGATCGCTTGCACAGTGCTCCTTTGGATGTTTAAAGTTTTCGAAATCATTTTGTATCCAAATCCAGCTTTAAACTTCTCCACAACAGTGTCACAGACCTGCCTGTTGTGTTCCTTGGTCTTCATGATGCTCTCTGTGCTTCAAACAGAACCCTGAGACTATCACAGAGCAGGTGCATTTATACGGAGACTTGATTACACACAGGTGGATTATATTTATCATCATTAGGCATTTAGGACAACATTGGATCATTCAGAGATCCACAATGAACTTCTGGAGTGAGTTTGCTGCACTGAAAGTAAAGGGGCCGAATAATATTGCACGCCGCACTTTTCAGTTTTTTTATTTCCACAAAAATTTAAAATAACCAATACATTTTGTTCAACTTCACAATTGTGTTCCTCTTGTTGTTGATTCTTCACCAAAAATTTGCATTTGGTATATTTATGTTTGAAACATGATATGTGGGAAAAGGTTGAAAAGTTCCAGGGAGCCGAATACTTTCGCAAGGCACTGTAAGAAAAAATGCTGTATCATCCCCTTCTTCAAGTGAACCCATTTCGGAAATTATACCCCTTTGGCAATTTAGCTACAGGTGTAGTGACTATTTTGACTTCATGGGTGTTTTCTAGAAACAAGCAGCAGTGGATGTTGCTGAATGAAAATTGCAAACTGCCGTTGTAGTGACCAGTAAGTTGTATTGACCAGTATGTTGTGCCCAGCTCATGCTTCTTGAGACATGCACTCATAAATTAAGCAAGCTCTCATCGCTACAGAAATGTCAAACATGTGAACGCTAACTGGGGTTTAGGCACACCCTGGTGTTTAAAAAGGAAGGAGGCATTTGGATTTGGGAGTGCAGAATTCGCTAGATTTCCTTGGTGGGTGAGGAGCCATAGCTCTTTTCCAGATTCTTAGTGCTATCACTAATGTGGAAGCCCCTATATTTCCATTGACACATGACGTACCTGAGTGGAGACTTGCTTTTTTGTGGATTCATTTGAAGCTTTTGTTTGGAACATTTTACATAACATTAGGGATCACATTTATCCAGTGCTCTACGCTGGGCTTTTATATTGGGGTTTCCATCTCTAAAGTGAGGTGATTCACATGCAATCCTCTAGGGAGCCACTCACTATAATGAGGCAGCAGAGTTACTCTGGATTCCACTTTGGCTCTGTTCAGCGTTGTCCTTCTTTTTAGAAGTGCACAAAACTGTGGCCTAAAAAGGTGGACAACGTCTGACCTGTGATCTAGCGGTGTCCATCTGCCTCATTATAGGGAATTTTCCACCTCGTTTTTTATTTATTCTTTTTACAGTGTTCACTAAAGGGGTTATCTAGTAGGACAGCTTTACAGGACGGGACATGCAGGGCTCGGCATTACCAAATATGTGTAATTTTTTGCTTAAGTTTTTTTTTATAAAAATATTTATTTATGGGTACAATATATTTTTAGTTTTTACTATTTTTTTAGCTTCTTTTTAAATATTTTTGCAATTTTTGTTCTCTTTTTTCACTTTTTTACTTTGTCCCACTATGGGACTTTCACTTTTTGCAGGCTGACCTCTTGTAAAGCATTGCAATGCAGGAACATTCCTATGATGTACAAACTGTGAGCGCTGCACTGACAGACAAACTTGTTAGATCATGTGCTGAGCATCATCTAGCAAGTTTTCTACCTCGGGTGACCTGGATGTCATCATGACGACATCTGGTCACCATAGCAACGATCGGGCCCCTGTGATGTTGTCGCGGGGGCTCTGATCCAAGGTCATCCTCCCTCTGCCAGCTCTCTAAATGCTGAGATAAATTTTGATTGCAGTATTTAGGGGGTTAAAGTCCTGGGAGTGGTGCGGCACTGCTCCTGGCACTGAATGCCGGGTGACAGCTGTCAGAATCAGAATCACGCGATTGGGTGCGAATAGCTCCTGTGCGTGGGTGATCACCATGATGTTTCTGTCTGTCCAAGGTTGTTAAGTACCTGGCAACCTCAATGTATGGATACATCCAAGGTGGTAAAGGGGTTAAAATTACAACTAAAAGTAATCCCCTTCTGGGTCAAAGTTAATTATCTTTTATTATTGTTACATTCCATTAATCAGATCCCAGTATTCCTTGAAATATCTAAATAGGAATCGCAGAGTCCATAAGGAGATGAAGGCATCAAATTTATCATAGGGTGAAGCAGTAAGATCCTCTATTTTCAGTAATTGTCCACCTTAGCAATCCAGAGGGACAAGGGGGTGAGGTCGATTTCCAGAGAGCTGGAATACAGGTGAGCTGAGATTAATAAGGTGGTGCAACATTTTAAGAAAGGATAACAAATGGAACCAATCCCCATACTAATGCATCCAAAGGGAATCTAGGCTCTGTGAAACCCTTCTGGAGTCAACGAAAAGAAGAGAATATGAAAGGTCTGTAGGGACCTTTAATGGGAGATCGGTTTTGGAAAACCACTGATCCCCAAATGTACTCCTGGTTTTGACTTACAAATAGAGATGAAATGCTATCCAACAATATTGAAGTATACATAAGGATTAACTGGATTTTTTCATTGCAGAGAACCAGATTTTCTAGGACATTTGCAAATTTAAAAACAGGATATATATACCGGTAGTTAGTTATACAACCTAAAGGTCTTTTATGCTGTATGTGTGGAACTGGTTAAAAACTGGTCATTCCCTTCATTAAAATAACCGTTGACTTTGCCCAAGGCTTAAACAACCTAGTTGCTCCACCACAGCTGCCAAATTCTGAATTATTGTTTTATTCACATTATGATTCAGTTAGCACAATATCCATCTTTTTACTCCCATTTCTGATGTTATTTTGTAGCAATAATTATCAAGATGTAAGTGTTACTTTTACTTTTTTTTTTACTTTGTTTTGTATTCACCTACCCATAGCCCTTTATCACATGCTCATAGTTTTGGCAGAAAGCTCATTAACTTTTTTTCTACTTTACATTTAAGTAAAGAGTAATCTCAGGAGTAAGAAATAACATACCTCCTTGAGGACTTAAAAAACTGACAATTTGTAAAGCAGATGTAGATTACTTATTAATGCCACTAGATAAGTGTTTTTCCCACTCACGTTTGAAAAAAAAATCAGTAAATAAGTCAAACTAAATTACGTTGTACTTCTGAATTAGCTTTTATTTATTTAATTAAGCAGAGGAGGTTGTAGAATTTCTTTGATGTATTTTAGTTTTCTTAAATTAAAATTGTGAAACTTTAGGTTACAATATGTTTTAATCCCTAGCATTCTTTTGTAGATTTTTATTCAAGGAACAAGTAAATTAATTAATTAAGTGTCCACAGAAGGTTGAAATACGCAAAAGTGTTTTTTTCACTCCTTAGTAAAAAAACTATTACATTTTCCTCCTTCTATTTAAAACATTAACCCCTCCAACCCCCAAGCCTTTTTTCACCTTCATGACCAGTAGGGATGAGCAAATGTGCTCGGTGATACTCGGCTATCACTCAAGTATCACGGTGCTTGGATGTGCTCATTATTTGGCATGAAATGTTCTCAATGTTACGCAGCCAATAAACATGCGGGGATTGACTGTGAGTCACTGTAATTCCATAGCCATCTTGGTTGTTGCATTACTGTGATTGGCTTGCCATCTGATCTCATCAGGGATTATAAAAAACAGGCGTTGCCCAGCTCGCACACTGACGCCATTGCATAGCTCTGTGGCACTTTGTATTGAAGGGAGAGAGTGCTTCACACTAACAACCTTCTAAAGGCTAATCCTTTGAATCACATACAATGTACATTTAGCCTAGCAAGGAAGAGAGAGTCACAGGAGCAGGCAAAGTGACAGAATCCAGTCTGTAGACAGGAATCAGGCCTGTGTAGTCCATTGGCAAATATATAGCTGCAGTTTTTTGGGGGCCTTGAGGTCCTTTTTTGTGTTATATAACACACCCAAAAAGCATTGAAACATTTTCCCGGGCTACATTTCTCAGCCATACACTATTCCTTAGTGTGGAGTACATTTCTGTGATCTCCAAAACTGAGAAAAAGCTTTTAAAAATTTTGTAGGCTTCCATTTCTCAGACATACAGTGTTACAAGGTCTGTGAACATTTCTGTAATCTCTAACAGGGAACAAACGCTTTTAATCTTTTTTTAGGCTTCCATTTCTCAACCATACAGTGTTATTTGGTTTGTGAACATTTCTGTGATCTGTCAAACTGCTAAACCGGTTTTAAACATTTTCTTGGCTTCCATTTCTCAGCAATAGTGTTATGTGGTCTTTGAACAATTCTGTGACCTCTAAAACTGATAAAAAGCATTGAAACATTTTTCTGGATTTAATTTTATTGTAATTGATACAATTTTGCATTCTTTCTGTTACATTGAGTAGACACTCTTTATAGCATAATTTCTTGATTGTGGTCTCTCAACCTGCATGCTCCAAGAGGGACAGGAGAACATGCTGTTTAGTGATGCACAAATCTTAAAGCAGCTACTGTCACAAGAACATGATGGTGGGGAACTGCAAATTTTGGATAAGTCAGGAAGATCAGGGTTCAGTGGTTGAAGACGAAGTCACCGACCCAACCTAGGAAGCTGGCATGCAGAGGAAGGCCAGCAGAGCTGAGGGGGAGAGATCGGCAGCACCAAAACAGACAGGAAGAGGAAATGGGGTGACCAGAGGGTGAAAGCGGGCAACTGTTCCATGGAGCACCGACACTCCTGAATTTCTTTGTTAGAGAGTTGAGTGTTCCCCAGGTGGGGATTTTTTTAGTACTGAGACAAACAAAATGGCCATTTGCAATCTATGCCATGCAAAGATCAGCAGGGGCCTGAATCTAACCACCACCAGGATGATCAGACACATGTCATCTAAACACCCAGCTTGGTGTGCCGAGTGCCTGGGTCCATGATTTGTGCAATTGGGTGACACCACTGCTTTTTCTACTGTGCAAGGTGCTTCCCAAATCCCTGTCCAAAACACTGGCACAGATGCCTTGCACCTATCCTTGCACATTCTGATTTACCATCATCAGGCACTTCCAAATCCTTGTCCCAGCCCAGTGTTCAGCTGTCCCTACCATAGGCCTTGGAATGAAAAAGATAGTTCCCAGCACCCACCCAAAGGCCCAAATGCTAAATGGGCACATTTCCAGGGTGCTTGCCATGAAGATATTGCCATTTAGGCAATGCTAGTAGCCATACAGCCTTTGCCCCGTGTCTCCAACATGAATGGGCTGAGGATGGGAATGAGGAGGAAGAGAGAGAGGAGGAGATGGAGTGTCTTCATCATGGTGGAGACATGGAAGTGTTGGCTGTATGGAGCTTGACACATATGGCTGACCTTATGTATCACTGCCTTTCCCATGACCCTCACGTTACAGTCATCTTGGTCAAAAAAGAGTACTGGTTGTTCACTTTGCTGCATGCTACAAGGAGAACTTTACATTGCACCTCTTATTCCTAAGGTACAGAGGTCTTCTAAAATGGTACTATACCAAGAGTCCATTGTGGACAATATGTTGAAAAAATTCCCATTAGATAACACTAGCAGCAGGAGGCAAGCTATCTTGCCCAACCAGGGAGGAGAGACCAGGGAAACACACATCAGAGGCAGAGGTACACTGTCAAAGGCATGGTCCTAGGATCTGATGAACGGGTATTTTTGACAAGGAGAGAAAGTTTTTAAAGATTGTCAAGAAATACCGGGCTGACCAAACCAGAGGACTCCCTAACCCCTCTGTGACTTTCAACTGTTGAGTCTCAAAGCTGGACACCTGGCTGTCCCTCTATACCTTGGAGGTATTGTGTTGCCCTGCACTTGTCTGAGTGGGTTTTTAGTGCTGCCAGGCATGTCATAACAAACAGGTACTTTCGCCTGTCAACAGAGAATGCAGACAGGCTCACTTTCACAAAAATGAAAAAAACCTGGATTAGCCTACACTTTTCAACACTACCAGATGACAGCTGCACATAAAGTGTTCGTAATATTCAATATTTTAATGAGGCCTGACAGTTGTTGCCTATCAGCGGTCTATGGTTGAACCTCCTCATAATTTTTGTCAGACTTTGCACTTTCTGCAAAGCCTTTATGACTGTATAAGTACATCAACCACACTTTCAAAATATTTTCATTCAAATTTTTTTATGGATTTCATGACTCATCCATACAGTTTATCACGGTTATTGTTGCAAAACGTTGGTATGTAAAACTTACAAAAAGCATAGAAAAATGTTTCAGGATTAGATTACTCATCCATACAGTATTAAGCGCTTTCTGTCACATTTTGGTGGTATATATTACTCACCCATAGGGTATTACATCTTCTTTGCTACATTTCATTGCTATAAAAGCCTCAAAAAACTTGTTAAAAAATGTATTGGTATTATGATGCTCATTTATAGAATATTCCATGGTCTGGAGTATATTTCGTTGGTATATAACCCTCAAAAAGCTTATTCAAAATGTATCGTAAATATATTGCTCATTAATAGGGTATGATATCCTCATGGGTACATTTAGTTGCTATATTAGCCTCCAGAAACTTGTTCCAAGTTTATCAGCATTATATTGCTCGTCCATAAGGTATTACATTTTTTCACATGTGTAAAAAAAAAAAAAAAATCCCCAAAAAAATGTAAAAAAAAAAAAAATATTCCTATAAATACATTTCATTATCTAAATAGGAAAAACAAAACAATAAAAGTACACATATTTAGTATCGCCGCGTCCGTAGCGACCCGACCTATAAAACTGTCCCACTAGTTAACCCCTTCAGTGAACACCATAAAAATAAAAAATAAAAAACGAGGCAAAAAACAACGCTTTATTATCATACCGCCAAATAAAAAGTGGAATAACACGCGATCAAAAAGACGGATATAAATAACCATGGTACCACTGAAAACGTCATCTTGTCCCGCAAAAAACGAGCCACGATACAGTGTCATCAAAGAAAAAAGAAAAAAGTTATAGTCCTCAGAATAAAGCGATGCAAAAATAATTATTTTTTCTATAAAATAGTTTTTATCGTATAAAAGCACCAAAACATAAAAAAATATATAAATGTGGTATCGCTGTAATCGTACTGACCCGAAGAATAAAACTGCTTTATCCATTTTACCAAACGCGGAACGGTATAAACGCCTCCCCCAAATGAAATTCATGAATCGCTGGTTTTTGGACATTCTCCCTAACAAAAATCGGAATAAAAGGCGATCAAAAAATGACACGTGCCCGAAAATGTTACAATTAAAAACGTCAACTCGTCCCGCAAAAAACAAGACCTCACATGACTCTGTGGAGCAAAATATGGAAAAATTATAGCTCTCAAAATGTGGTAGCGCAGTGTGTGACGGCTGCCAATCATAAAAATCCGCTAAAAAACCCGCTATAAAAGTAAATCAAACCCCCCTTCATCACTCCCTTAGTTAACGAAAAATAAAAAAATTAAAAAATGTATTTATTTCCATTTTCCCATTAGGGTTAGGGTTAGGGCTAGGGTTAGGGCTAGGGTTAAGGCTAGGGTTAGGGCTAGGGTTAGGGCTAGAGTTAGGGTTAGGGCTAGGGTTAGGGCTACGGTTAGGGTTAGGGCTAGGGTTAGGGTTAGGGCTAGGGTTAGGGCTAGGGTTAGGGCTAGGGTTAGGGTTAGGGCTAGGGTTAGGGCTAGGGTTAAGGCTACAGTTAGGGTTGGGGCTAAAGTTAGGGTTAGGGTTGGGGCTAAACTTAGGGTTAGGGTTTGGATTACATTTATGGTTGGGATTAGGGTTGGGATTAGAGTTAGTTGTGTGTCAGGGTTAGGGGTGTGGTTAGGGTTACCTTTGGGATTAGGGTTAGGGATGTGTTTAGATTAGGGTTTCAGTAATAATTGGTTTTTTTTCACTGTTTAGGCACATCAGAGGCTCTCCAAACGCGACATGGCGTCCAATCTCAATTCCAGCCAATTCTGCGCTGAAAAAGTAAAACAGTGCTCCTTCCCTTCCAAGCTCTCCCGTGCGCCCAAACAGGGGTTTACCCCAACATATGGGGTATCAGCGTACTCAGGACACATTGGACAACAACTTTTTGGGTCCAATTTCTCCTGTTACCCTTGGGAAAATACAAAACTGTGGGCTAAAAATAATTTTTGTGGAAAAAAAAGATTTTTTATTTTCACGGCTCTGCGTTATAAACTGTAGTGAAACACTTGGGGGTTCAAAGTTCTCACAACACATCTAGATAAGTTCCTTGGGTGGTCTAGTTTCCAATATGGGGTCACTTGTGGGGGATTTCTACTGTTTAGGTACATTAGGGGCTCTGCAAACGCAATGTGACGCCTGCAGACCAATCCATCTAAGTCTGCATTCCAAATGACGCTCCTTCCCTTCCGAGCTCTGCCATGCGCTCAAACGGTGGTTCCCTCCCACATATGGTATATCAGCGTACTCAGGATAAATTGGACAACAACGTTTGGGGTCTAATTTCAACTGTTACCCTTGGAAAAATACAAAACTGGGGGCTAAAAAATATTTTTTGTTGAAAAAAAACCGATTTTTTATTTTCACGGCTCTGCGTTATAAACTGTAGTGAAATATTTGGTGGTTCAAAGTTCTCACAACACATCTAGATAAGTTCCTTGGGGGGTCTAGTTTCCAATATGGTGTCACTTGTGGGGGATTTCTACTGTTTATTTACATTAGGGACTCTGCAAACGCAATGTGACGCCTGCAGACCAATCCATCTAAGTCTGCATTCCAAATGACGATCCTTCCCTTCCGAGCTCTGCCATGCGCTCAAACGGTGGTTCCCCTCCCACATATGGGGTATCAGCGTACTCAGGACAAATTGGACAACAACTTTTGGCATCTAATTTCAACTGTTACCCTTGGAAAAATACAAAACTGGGGGCTAAAAATAATTTTTGTGGAAAAAAACGATTTTTTATTTTCACGGCTCTGCGTTATAAACTGTAGTGAAATACTTGGGGGTTCAAAGTTCTCACAACACATCTAGATAAGTTCCTTGGGGGGTCTAGTTTCCAATATGGGGTCACTTGTGGGGGGTTTCTACTGTTTAGGTACATTAGGGGCTCTGCAAATGCAATGTGACGCCTGCAGACCAATCCATCTAAGTCTGCATTCCAAATGACGATCCTTCCCTTCCGAGCTCTGCCATGCGCTCAAATGGTGGTTTCCCCCCCCACATATGGGGTATCAGCGTACTCAGGACAAATTGGACAACAACTTTTGCGGTGCAATTTCTTCTCTTACCCTTGGGAAAATAAAAAATTGGGGGCGAAAAAATCTATTTTGTGAAAAAATATGATTTTTTATTTTTACGGCTCTGCATTATAAACTTCTGTGAATCACTTAATGGGTCAAAGTGCTCACCACACATCTAGATAAGTTCCTTAGGGGGTCTACTTTCCAAAATGGTGTCACATGTGGGGGGTTTCAATGTTTAGGCACATCAGGGGCTCTCCAAACGCAACATGGCGTCCCATCTCAATTTCAGTCAATTTTGCATTGAAAAGTCAAATGGCGCTCCTTCGCTTCCGAGCTCTACCATGCGCCCAAACAGTGGTTTACCCCCACATAAGGGGTATCGGCGTACTCAGGACAAATTTTACAACAACTTGTGGGGTCCATTTTCTCCTGTTACCCTTGGTAAAATAAAACCAATTGGAGCTGAAGTAAATTTTTTGTGAAAAAAAGTTAAATGTTCATTTTTATTTAAACTTTCCAAAAATTCCTGTGAAACACCTGAAGGGTTAATAAACTTCTTGAATGTGGTTTTGAGGACCTTGAGGGGTGCCGTTTTTAGAATGGTGTCACACTTGGTTATTTTCTATCATATAGACCCCTCAAAATGACTTCAAATGAGATGTGGTCCCTAAAAAAAAATGGTGTTGTAAAAATGAGAAATTGCTGGTCAACTTTTAACCCTTATAACTCCCTAACAAAAAAAAATTTGGTTCCAAAATTGTGCTGATGTAAAGTAGACATGTGAGAAATGTTACTTATTAAGTATTTTGTGTGACATATCTCTGTGATTTTATTGCATAAAAATTCAAAGTTGGACAATTGCGAAATTTTCAAAATTTTCTCCAAATTTCCATTTTTTTCACAAATAAATGCAGGTAATATCAAAGAAATTTTATCACTATCATGAAGTACAATATGTCACGAGAAAACAGTGTCAGAATCACCAGGATCCGTTGAAGCGTTCCAGAGTTATAACCTCATAAATGGACAGTGGTCAGAATTGTAAAAATTGGCCCGGTCATTAACGTGCAAACCACCCTTGGGGGTAAAGGGGTTAAGAATTCCTCGGATGAATCAACGAGCACCCGAGCACTTTTGTGCTCGCTCATCCCTAATGACCAGGCCAAATTTTACAATTCTGACGAATGTCACTTTATGTGGTAATAACTCTGGAACGCTTCAACGGATCCTACATATTGTACTTCATGGTAGTGATTTGTGGTATTGTGCTTCATGGTAGTTTCTTTGATATGACTTGCATTTATTTCTGAAAAAAATGGAAATTTGGTGAAAATTTTGAAAATTCAGCAATTTAAAATTTTTTTTATTTTTATATCCTTAACCCCTTTCTACCATTGGACGTACTATTCCGTCCATGTGGGGTGGGCCCTACTTCCCATGGACGGAATAGTACGTCCAGCGCGATCAGTGTCAGCTGACCGCTCCTGGCACATTAACCCCCGGATCAAAGATGATCGCAGCGTTCCAGCGGCACAGGGAAGCATCGCGCAGGGAGGGGGCTCCCTGCGTGCTTCCCTGAGACCCTGGGAGCAACGCGATTTGAAGTCTCCTACTTCCTCCTCCCTGCAGACCCGGATCCAAAATGGCGGCGGGGCTTCTTCCGGGTCCTGCAGGGAGGTGGCTTTCAAGCGCCTGCTCAGAGCAGGCACCGGGAAGCCTCCCTGTAGTGCCTGTCAGATCGCTGATCTGACACAGTGCACTGCAAAGTGTCAGATCAGCGATCTGATCATATATATATAGTGATGTCCCCCATGGGGCAATGTAAAAAAGTAAAAAAAAAAAACATTTACATGTGTAAAAAAAAAATAAAAAAAAAATCTTAAATAAAGAAAAAAAAATGATTGTTCCAATAAATTTTGTCTAAATAAAAAAACCAAAAACAATAAAAGTACACATATTTAGTATCGCCGCATCCGTAACGACCCGACCTATAAAACTGTTCCACTAGTTAACTCCTTCAGTGGAAAAATGTCACATGCCCGATGTCTCGGGTTCCTTCTCTGGTATCACGCAATCAACAGAGCAAGAGAATAGTGAACAATTCCAAGACCTTTATTTAGGCAAAACACGAAAGGTCCATATATATACGATCCATCACACAAAGGATTAAATATTCCAGAACGCGAATACAGTTCAGTTACAGAATACAAGTTCAACAATCCAGCACAGAGGATAACAGTCCATATTCCCTTCTTTCTCTCTCTGAAGTGCTGTTTTCACCTCATGGGTCCACACAGGATCTGAGTTCCCCCCCAGTTCCTGTCCTCCCCTTAAGTCCAGGAGTAGTCAAACAGGTTGGGGTGGTTATCTGGCCTCCCCCACCTGACAAAGGTGCCTGGTGGGTTAAGGCACTACAGGGGGTCATTGTTTCAACAACATCTCATTAACATATTAGCAAACAACATTATTCACTGACCTTGTGGAGAGATAACAATACAGAACTGTGGCGAGAATATCAGATGGCATATAACAACTCATCCTACAAGATACAGTAAAGGCCCCGTCTCACATAGCGAGATCGCTAGCGAGATCGCTGCTGAGTCACAAGTTTTGTGACGCAACAGCGACCTCCATAGCGATCTCGCTATGTGTGACACGTACCAGCGATCAGGCCCCTGCTGCGAGATCGCTGGTCGTGTCGGAATGGCCTGGACCTTTTTTTGGTCGTTGAGGCCCCGCTGACATTGCTGAATCGGTGTGTGTGACACCGATCCAGCGATGTCTTCACTGGTAACCAGGGTAAACATCGGGTTACTAAGCGCAGGGCCGCGCTTAGTAACCCGATGTTTACCCTGGTTACCAGCGTAAATGTAAAAAAAACCAAACAGTACATACTCGCCTTCTGATGTCCGTCAGGTCCCTTGGCGTCTGCTTCCTGCTCTCACTGACTGCCGGCCGTACAGTGAGAAGTGAGAGCACAGCAGTGACGTCACCGCTGCGCTCTGCTCTCAGTGTACGGCCGGATCTCAGTCAGAGCAGGAAGCAGACGGCAAGGGACCTGGACACCGAAAGGCGAGTATGTAGTGTTTGTTTTTTTGGGTAACCAGGGTAAACATCGGGTTTCTAAGCGCGGCCCTGCGCTTAGTAACCCGATGTTTACCCTGGTTACCCGGGTGCTGCAGGGGGACTTCGGCATCGTTGAAGACAGTTTCAACGATGCCGAAGTCGTTCCCCTGATCGTTGGTCGCTGGGGAGAGCGGTCTGTGTGACAGCTCCCCAGCGACCACACAGCGACTTACCAACGATCACGGCCAGGTCATATCGCTGGTCGTGATCGTTGGTAAATCGCTTAGTGAGACGGGGCCTTAACACCATGATAATCAGTAAAATAGAAATATACACAAAATAATACCCACATAGCATATCACACCCGAAAATAGTACCAATAAAAACGTCAACTCATCCCACAAAAAACAAATCCTCACATGACTCTGTCGACCAAAATATGGAAAAATTATAGCTCTCAAAATGTCCAATTTCTCCTGTTACCCTTGGGAAAATACAAAACTGGGGGCTAAAAAATAATTTTTGTGGAAAAAAAATAATTTTTATTTTCACGGCTCTGCATTATAAACTGCAGTGAAACATTTGGGGGTTCAAAGTTCTCACAACACATTTAGATAAGTTCCTTAGGGGGTCTTCTTTCCAAAATGGTGTCACTTGTGGGGGGTTTCAATGTTTAGGCACATCAGGGGCTCTCCAAACGCGATATGGTGTCCTATCTCAATTCCAGTCAATTTTGCATTGAAAAGTCAAATGGCGCTCCTTCCCTTCCAAGCTCTGCCATTTGCCCAAACAGTGGTCTACCCCCACATATGGGGTATTAGAATACTCAGGACAAATTGCACAAAAACTTTTGGGGTCCAATTTCTTCTGTTACCCTTAGGAAAATTAAAAATTGGGGGCGAAAAGATCATTTTTGTGAAAAAATATGATTTTTTTATTTTTACGGCTCTACATTATAAACTTCTGTGAAGCACTTGGTGGGTCAAAGTGCTCACCACACATCTAGATAAGTTCCTTAGGGGGACTACTTTCCAAAAGGGTGTCACTTGTGGGGGGTTTCAATGTTTAGGCACATCAGGGGCTCTCCAAATGCAACATGGCATCCCATCTCAATTCTAGTCAATTTTGCATTGAAAAGTCAAAGGGCGCTCCTTCCCTGAGCTCTGTCATGCGCCCAAACAATGGTTTACCCCCACATATGGGGTATCAGCGTACTCAGGACGCGCGATTCGGCGAATGCCTTTCTCAAGGGGTGAGAAAGGCATTTGCCGAAATGCGCGTCGGGGTGGACAGGCGTGGTGTGCCTGCACATTTTACATCTTCACTTGTTATGGTTGACCGGTATGTATATTAAATCTGTGGCTGTCCTTACTATTTACATATGGTTTGAGCATAGTCTCATATACGTAGACATATGAACTGGTCTCTTATGTGTACACTTGATTACTACTATATATAGAGTGCAGGGTCATTCCGTGTATTTTGATATATGGTGTAAGGCAACTTCTCCCTGTCCTTTTATTGTACGTGCTGTGGATGGCACGGTGACTGTTTCTTGCTGTTATATATCTGCCTGATATTATTCTTAATAAAGTTTTTCTATGTTTGATACACGTTTGGACTTTTGACTGCAGTTCTTCTCTTTGTTTTGGTTAACTGGTTTTATGTTGAATCTTTTAGTATTGTATCAATAAAAATTTTCAAGTAATTTTATGGCATATAGCTTCCCGTCTATTTTTTTTATTTTTATAACTTACTTAATAAGTCTATCTGGACTTTTTTTCCTTATACAACCCCTGGCAAAAATTATGAAATCACCGGCCTTGGAGGATCTTCATTCAGCTGTTTAATTTTGTAGAAAAAAAGCAGATTACAGACATGGCAAAAAACTAAAGTCATTTCAAATGGCAACTTTCTGGCTTTAAGAAACACTAAAAGAAATCAAGAACAAAAAATGTGGTAGTCAGTAATGGTTACTTTTTTTAACCAAGCATAGGGGAAAATTATGAAATCACTCAATTCTGAGGAAAAAATTATGGAATCACCCTGTAAATTTTCTTACCCAAAAATAACACCTGCATCAAATTAGATCTGCTCCTTAGTCTGCATCTAAAAAGGAGTGATCACACCTTGGAGAGCTGTTGCACCAAGTGGACTGACATGAATCATGGCTCCAACACGAGAGATGTCAATTGAAACAAAGGAAAGGATTATTAAACTCTTAAAAGAGGGTAAATCATCATGCAATGTTGCAAAAGATGTTGGTTGTTCACAGTTAGCTGTGTCTAAAATCTGGACCAAATACAAACAACATGGGAAGGTCGTTAAAGGCAAACATACTGGTAGACCAAGGAAGACATCAAAGCATCAAGATCGGAAACTTAAAGCAATATGTCTCCAAAACAGGAAATACACAACAAAACAAATGAGGAACGAATGGGTGGAAACTGGAGTCAACGTCTGTGACCAAACTGTAAGAAACCACCTAAAGGAAATGGCATTTGCATACAGAAAAGCTAAACGAAAGCCATCATTAACACCTAAACAGAAAAAAAAGGTTACAATGGGCCAAGGAAAAGCAATTGTGGACTGTGGATGACAGGATGAAAGTCATATTCAGTGATGAATCACGAATCTGCATTGGGCAAGTTGATGATGCTGGAACTTTTGTTTCGTGCCGTTCCAATGAGATTTATAAAGATGACTGCCTGAAGAGAACATGCAAATTTCCACAGTCATTGATAATATGGGGCTGCATGTCAGGTAGAGGCACTGGGGAGATGGCTGTCATTACATCTTCAATAAATGCACACGTTTATGTTGATATTTTGGACACCTTTCTTATCCCATCAATTGAAAGGATGTTTGGGGATGATGAAATCATTTTTCAAGATGATAATGCATCCTGCCATAGGGCAAAAACTGTGAAAACATTCTATGAAAAAAGACACATAAGGTCAAGTTGGAGCCAGATTGAAGAAATGTACTGTTTGGCACTCATTAAGTCCATGCCTCAGAGACTGCAAGCTGTTATAAAAGCCAGAGGTGGTGCAGCAAAATACTAGTGATGTTTTGGAGTGTTTTTGTGTTTGTGTTTGTTTGTTTTTCATGATTCCATAATTTTTTTCTGCAGAATTGAGTGATTCCGTAATTTTTTCCCTATGCTTGGTTAAAAAAGTAACCATTACTGACTACCACATTTTTTGTTCTTGATTTCTTTTAGTGCTTCTTAAAGCCAGAAAGTTGCCATTTGAAATGACTTTAGTTTTGGGCCATGTCTGTGATCTGCTTTTCTTCTACAAAATTAAATAACTGAATGAACATCCTTCAAGGCCGGTGGTTCCATAATTTTTGCGAGGGGTTGTATATACACTACGGTTCAAAAGTTCATGGTCACTTAGAAATGTCCTTATTTTTTAAAGAAAAGCTCAGTTTCTTCTAATGAAGCTAACAATAAATGATTCAGAAATACACTCTATACATTGTTAATGTGGTAAATGACTATTTTAGCTGGAAACGTCTGGCTTGTAATGCAATATCTTCATAGGTGTATAGAAGCCCATTTCCAACAACCATCACTCCAGTGTTCTTATGGTACTTTGTGTTTCCTAACTGTGTAAGAAGGCTAATGGATGGTTAAAATACCCTTGAAAACCCTTGTGCAAGTATGTTAGCACAGCTGAAAACAGTTTGGCAGATTAGATAACCTATAAACCTGACCTTCCTTTGAGCTAGTTGAGAATCTGGAGCATTACATTTGTTGGTTCCATTAAGCTCTCAAAATGGCCAGAAAAAAAGAACTTTCATGTAAAACTCAACAGTCTATTCTTGTTCTTAGAAATTAAGGCCATTCCATGTGAGAAATTGCCAAGAAACAGAAGATTTCCTACAACAGTGCGTACTACTCCCTTCAGAGGAGAGCACAAACAGGCTCTAACCAGAGTAGAAAGAGAAGTGGGAGGCCCTGCTGCACAACTGAGCAACAAGACATGTACATTAGAGTCTGTAGTTTGAGAAATCGACGCCTCACAGGTACTCAACTGGCAGCTTCATTAAATTATACACGCAAAGCGCCAGTGTCAACGTCTACACTGGAGAGGTGACTCCGGGATGCTGGCCTTCAGGGCAGAGTGGCAAAGAAAAAGCCATATCTGAGACTGGCTAATTAAAGTAAAAGATTAATATGGACAAAAGAACACAGACATTGGACAGAGGAAGATTGTAAGAAAGTGTTATGGACCGACGAATCCAAGTTTTAGGTGTTTGGATCACACAGAAGAACCTTTGTGAAACACAGATCTGAAAAGATGCTGGAAGAGTGCCTGACACCATCTGTCAAGCATGGTGGAGGTAATGTGATGATCTGGGGTTACTTTGGTGCTTGTAAAGTGGGAGATTTGCACAAGGTAAAAGGGATTTTGAATAAGGAAGGCTATCACTCCATTTTGTAACTCCATGCCATACCCTGTGGACAGCGCTTGATTGGAGCCAATTTCATCTTACAACAGGACAATGATCCAAAGCACACCTCCAAATTATGCAAGTACTATTTAGGGAAGAAGCAGGCAGCTGGTATTCTATCTGTAATGGAGTGGCCACGCAGTCACCAGATCTCAACCCCATTGAGCTGTTGTGAACGTATGGTATGCAAAAAGTGCCGATCAAGCCAAACCAACTTGTGGGAGAGGCTTCTGGATGCATGGGATGAAATTTCACCAGATTACCTCAGCAAATTAACTGCTAGAATGCCAAAAGTCTGCAATGCTGTAATTGCTGCAAATGGAGCATTCTTTGACAAAACAAAAGTTTCAAGGAGAAAATTATTATTTCAAATAAAAATCTTTTTTTCGAACCTTGTTAATGTCTGGACTAGATTTTCAATTCATTTGGCAGCTCATTTCATTAATAAAAGTATGGAAAACACAAAATTGTCTGGGTGACCCTAAACTTTTGAACGGTATGTGCCCAGCTCATGCTTCTGGAGACACACACCAGTAAATTAGGTGGGCTCTCATCGTTGAAACAGAAAGAGTAACCAGATCACCCAAATCAGAGGTATCTTGAAACACAGAACTCAAGGGACCACTTGTAGTGAAATGCGAGAAGCAAAGAGCTTCATCAGCATCATCAATTTAAAATGTATTCCAAGTGAAAGGATTCCATAGTTAAATTCTGTATTACTTTATACATGGATTTTAAAATTTTTGGGTTAAACTCTGCTTCTATCTCCGATGCTGCCTTAGGCTACTTTCACACTAGCGTTTTTTTGCATACGTCGCAATGCGTCGTTTTGGCGAAAAAACGCATCCTGCAAAGTCGTCTGCAGGATGCGTTTTTTCCCATAGACTAATATTAGCGACGCTTTGCGACGTATTGACACACGTCGCAACCGTCGTGCGACGGTTGCGTCGTGTTGTGGTGGACCGCCGACAGCAAAAAACGTTACATGTAACGTCTTCTTGTGCCGACGGTCCGCCATTTCCGACCGCGTATGCGCGGCCGGAACTCCGCCCCCACCTCCCCGCACCTCAGAATGGGGCAGCGGATGCGTGGAAAAACAGCATCCGCTGCCCCCGTTGTGCGGCGCTTGCACAGTATGCGTCGGTACGTCGGGCCGACACAGCGCGACGGCCCCGTACCGACGCTAGTGTGAAAGTAGCCTTAGTTTCAGTGAAATAAAACGTCATCAAAGAGTGAGTGACACCAGCCCCGCCCCACAGTGTTTAGCACCACCCTTAAATGAATCGTCAACAGGGGGCGGTGCTGGTGTCATTCAGTGCTTTTATCTCTGCCCTCTGCCTACGTCTTTCACAGTTAGGGTACCGTCACACATTGAAATTTCCATCGCTACGACGTTACGATTCATGACGTTCTAGCGATATCGTTACGATATCGCTGTGTCTGACACGCTACTGCGATCAGACACCCTGCTGAGAATCGTACGTCGTAGCAGATCATTTGGAACTTTCTTTCGTCGCTTGGTCACCCGCTGACATCGCTGGATCGTTGTGTGTGACAGCGATCCAGCGATGTCTTCGCTTGTAACCAGGGTAAACATCGGGTAACTAAGCGCAGGGCCGCGCTTAGTAACCCGATGTTTACCCTGGTTACCCGGGGACTTCGGCATCGCTCCAGCGCCGTGATTGCAACGTGTGACCGCAGTCTACGACGCTGGAGCGATGATTATACGACGCTGCGACGTCACGAATCGTGCCGTCGCAGCGATGAAAATTTCAATGTGTGACGGTACCCTTAGAAGCTACAGCGGCATCAAAGATAGAAGCTGAGTTCCAGTTATGCGCTCACCTCTCCCACAGCATCCATCACCCAGGATTCAGGATGGCTTCAGAGAGTGCATCGATGCAAGAAACTAGTAAGTAACTACAACACTGCCCTCTGGGAAAGTCCTGTTCTATGAGGTGCGATGGATGATGGGGGGAGTGAGCACAGCTCCACACTCCTGTGATGTCACATTTGAGACTACTGTCAAATAAAACGTCATAGAAAGTACAGTAAAAAAGAAACACATTTAAGGATTAGCTAGATAGGAAGAAGTATAGGGCATTGTGTAATAAAGCAAATAATAAAAATTGGTTTGGGTGTAAGAATAGATATTTAAAGAATATTTTTTTTCTAGTGCCTGTGTACAGCAAATAGATTATGAACATTTTTTTATGAATAAGTTTCTCTTCACTAATAAAAAGATTTTTCTTTGTATAATTATTTTCAGCTTAATTTCCCTACAACTATGAAGCAATGTCAATCTTGTCATCACTTAATCATAAGTACATGTTATAACCAAGCACGTATACACATGCTCAGACAAATGTAAGTTCAGTGAGGTATAGCAGCACACAAAATGACATGCAATTACACAAATGAAGTAAGCGTAAATGCTTTGTCTTACACAGAATTTTACAGGAACTTATTTCATGACAAATTAAGGTTGTTTGTGACTAGCAGCAAAGAGATTCCTTCTCAGCATATCCATATAAACAGATTCTGGTTACAGTGATCTAATGGACATTTACTATTAACTTACTGTTGCCAGTGATTTATATATGAGGGAAATCAGGAAACAGATAAATCATGTACATAATATTACTTTACATCTATCAGCATTAAATAAAATCATCTAGTTCACCTTTCTATGACTGTGGTTTATTTCCACTGTTATCTGTAGTACATAAATAAAAATGATTGTTAACTCTATTAGTTGAAAAAGTCCTCATATTTGCATTTTTACATACTGTATATATTTTATCATGGTTTCTATTCACTTAAAAATATCAAAATTCAAAAAGACAAAGGCCCCATGATCAATGCAGGTGCTGACGTAAAGGCATGTTAGAGTCAAATGCTCCTGATTCAATAAGAGGAGAGTGCGTGCCTAACAGCCAATGACAAGGCGATCCTCTTTGCTGGGAACCTAACCTAATATGATACCTCTCCTGGCCTGCTATCCCTCAATTGTATGGGTAGGTAAGATCCAGCTATTACTAAAACTGCTATAGGCTGATGGGTGGCGTGCTCAGACTGAGAGCTTATATATAAATATCAAAGAATGACCGTCACTTGCAAACAGAAAACAGGTGTGAACAGGTGCAACCTAAGAGTAGCCACCTGTTATGATCCGGTGACTTTGGAGCCGCATGAACTTTCTCTGGAGTAGGTGGAAACTGTACTGACCGCAAAACCTAAACTAACACCGCAACTAGAAGTAGCCGTGGGGTGTGCCTAACAAACCCTAGACACCTCGACACAGCCGGAGGACTAAATACCCCCATAGATGGAAATAGGAATACTACCTTGCCTCAGAGCAGAACCCCAAAGGATAGGCAGCCCCCCACGAATATTGACTGTGAGTAGGAGAGGAAAGACACATGCAGGCAGAAAACAGGATTCAGCAAAAGAGGCCACTCTAGCTAAATAGGGAAAGATAGGACAGAATACTAAGTGGTCAGTATTAAAACCCTTCCAAAAATATCCACAGCAGATAATACAAAAAGTTCCACAATCTAACTAAAGACATGGAATGTATATCTGCCACTCCAGAGAATCCAACAAGACTGAGAAAATACTGACAATCTAAGCTGGGCAAAAAAACACTGAATAGCACAGAATTATTAAGCACACAGCATGTGTGCCACAGAAACAAAACCAGACACTTATCTTTGCTGATTTGGCAGAAGGCAGATGGAGCCAAACCAGGACCAAAACCTCCCAACAACCATGGACAACTGGCAAGGACTAATGAATCCTGAACGCCTAAATACCCCAGTCAGAACTGCAATCAGCAGATACACCTGACCAGGACTGCAACTCAGGGACAACTGCATTACCACCTACAACCACCGGAGGGAGCCCAAAAGCAGAATTCACAACAGTACCCCCCCTTGAGGAGGGGTCACCGAACCCTCACCAGAGCCCCCAGGCCGATCAGGACAAGCCAGATGAAAAGCATGAACCAAATCAGCAGCATGGACATCAGAGGCAAAAACCCATGAATTATCCTCCTGGCCATAACCCTTCCATTTGACAAGATACTGAAGCCTCCGCCTCGAAAAACGAGAATCCAAAATCTTCGCAAACTCCAACTCCCCATCAACCAACACAGGGGCCAGAGGATCAACAGAGGGAACAACGGGTACCACATATTTCCGCAATAAAGATCTATGGAAGACATTATGGATAGCAAAAGAGGCCGGAAGCGCCAATCGAAAAGACACCGGATTAATAATCCCAGAAATCCTATAAGGACCAATAAACCGAGGCTTAAACTTAGGAGAAGAAACCTTCATAGGAACATGATGGGAAGACAACCAGACCAGACCCCCAACCTGAAGCCGGGAACCAACACACCGACGACGGTTAGCAAAACGTTGAGCCTCCTCCTGAGACAACACCAAATTGTACACCACATGAGCCCAAATCTGCTGCAACCTGTCGACCACCGAATCCACACCAGGACAGTCAGAAGGCTCAACCTGCCCAGAAGAAAAACGAGGATGAAAACCAAAATTACAAAAAAAAGGCGAAACCAAAGTAGCCGAACTAGCCCGATTATTAAGGGCAAACTCGGCCAATGGCAAAAAGGCCACCCAATCATCCTGATCAGCAGACACAAAGCATCTCAAATAAGTCTCCAAGGTCTGATTAGTTCGCTCGGTTTGGCCATTTGTCTGAGGATGAAATGCCAAGGAAAAAGATAAATCAATGCCCAGCCTAGCACAAAAGGCCCGCCAAAACCTAGAAACAAACTGGGAACCTCTGTCAGACACAATATTCTCCGGAATACCATGCAAACGAACCACATGCTGAAAAAACAACGAAACTAAATCTGAAGAGGAAGGCAATTTAGGCAAAGGCACCAAATGAACCATCTTAGAAAACCGGTCACAAACAACCCAGATAACCGACATCCTCTGGGAAACAGGAAGATCAGAAATAAAATCCATAGAAATATGCGTCCAGGGCCTCTCAGGGACCGGCAATGGCAAGAGCAACCCACTAGCATGGGAACAACAAGGCTTGGCCCGCGCACAAGTCCCACAGGACTGCACAAAAGAACGCACATCACGTGATAAAGAAGGCCACCAAAAGGACCTACCAACCAAGTCTCTGGTACCAAAAATACCAGGATGACCAGCCAACACAGAACAGTGAACCTCAGAAATCACTCTACTAGTCCATCTGTCAGGAACAAACAGTTTCCCCACTGGACAACGATCAGGTCTGTCAGCCTGAAATTCCTGAAGAACCCGTCGTAAATCAGGGGAAATAGCAGAAAGAACCACCCCTTCTTTCAGAATGCTGACCGGTTCAAGGACCTCAGGAGAATCAGGCAAAAAACTCCTAGAAAGGGCATCAGCCTTAATATTCTTGGAACCCGGAAGATACGAGACCACAAAATCAAAACGGGAAAAAAACAAGGACCATCGAGCCTGTCTAGGACTCAGCCGCTTGGCAGACTCGAGGTAAATCAAATTCTTATGATTGGTCAAGACCACAATACGGTGCTTAGCTCCCTCAAGCCAATGTCGCCACTCCTCAAATGCCCACTTCATAGCCAACAACTCCCGATTGCCGACATCATAATTGCGTTCAGCATGCGAAAATTTACGGGAAAAGAATGCACACGATTTCATCAAGGAACCAACATGATCCCTCTGGGACAAAACGGCCCCTGCGCCAATCTCAGAAGCGTCAATCTCAACCTGAAACGGAAGGGAAACATCCGGTTGGCGCAACACCCCGGAGCAGAAGTAAATCGACGTTTAAGCTCCAGAAAGGCAGAAACAGCCGCAGAGGACCAATTCGCCACATCAGCGCCTTTCTTCGTCAAATCGGTCAAGGGTTTAACCACGCTGGAAAAGTTAGCAATGAAACGGCGATAAAAATTTGCAAAACCCAAAAATTTCTGAAGGCTCTTTACGGACGTGGGTTGAATCCAATCATGAATGGCCTGAACCTTAACCGGATCCATTTCAATAGATGAAGGAGAAAAAATAAAACCCAAAAAAGAAACCTTCTGCACCCCAAAGAGACACTTAGACCCCTTCACAAACAAAGCATTGTCACGAAGGATCTGAAATACCATCCTGACCTGTTCTACATGAGACTCCCAATCATCAGAAAAAAATCAAAATATCGTCCAAATATACAATCAATAATTTATCAATATAAGTCCGGAAGATATCATGCATGAAAGATTGAAAAACAGATGGAGCATTAGTGAGCCCGAACGGCATCACAAGGTATTCAAAATGGCATTCGGGCGTATTGAACGCAGTTTTCCATTCATCACCCTGCTTAATACGAACAAGATTATACGCCCCCCGAAGGTCAATCTTCGTAAACCAACTAGCCCCCTTAATCCTAGCAAACAAATCGGAAAGCAAAGGTAAAGGGTATTGAAACTTGACCGTGATCTTATTCAAGAGGCGATAATCAATACAGGGTCTCAAGGAGCCATCCTTCTTAGCAACAAAAAAAAATCCCGCTCCCATCGGTGAAGAAGATGGCCTGTTGTGATCCGCTTTTTGGCTCCCCTGGTGGTGGCTGGTGGTACTGGAGACTTGTGTGTGCTTTTCTGCCTCAGCTCACCTGCTTCCATCAGTTTTGGGAGTTCCCTATTTAGCCTTGTTCTCCAGTCACTTCCTTGCCGGTCACCATTGTAACCTGAGTCATTCAGTTGCATGTTCCTGCTACTAGTCTGCTGATCAGCTAAGTGGACTCTTGTCCTTATTGTTTTGTTTTTCTTGTCCAGTTTACAGTTTGTCATTTCCTGTTACTGGAAGCTCTTGTGGACTGAAATTGCCACTCCTGTGTCATGAGTTGACACAGGAGTCTTAAAGTAATTTCAGGATGGGTTTGTTGAAAGGGTTTTTCAGCTGACCGTGAAGTCCTCTTTTGTATCCTTCCTCTATCTAGTAAGTGGACCTCGCTTTGCTAAATCTACCTTCATACTGTGTATGTCTTTTCCTCTGAACTCACCGTTAATATACGTGGGGGCTACTATCATCTTTGGGGAATTTCTCTAGAGGTAAGCCAGGTCTGTTCCTTCCTCTTCCAGGCGTAGTTAGTTCTCCGGCTGGCGCATGGCATCTAGGCAGCCGTAGGAATGCTTCCTGGCTACTGTTAGTTGTGTGGTAGATTTAGGTCACGGTCAGCTTGAGTTTCCATCACCCGAGAGCTAGTCTGTTATTTTTGTGTTTCTGATGTTCCCATGCCATTGGGGAATCATGACAGTATGACCGGCCGCTGTTAAAGTAATTGGCAGAAGAAAGGAGAGTAAAAGAAGTCTGTAGATTTTTTTTTTTTTTCCTCTCATGTTTGCTACTTAGTTGGCTCAGTTGTATTTCTGCTCTATTTACAGCCTTGCCTTTCTCTCCTTCTAATCCTTGAATGGCTCTGATCTCTCCGGTTTAAGGATGGACCCTCAGAGTTTGGCTGCAGGTTTAAATAATCTTGCTACGAAGGTTCAGAATTTACAAGATTATGTTATACGTACTCCTATTTCTGAACCTAAGATTCCTACACCAGAGGTATTTTCCGGAGATAGATCTCGGTTTTTGAATTTCAAATTTAATTGTAAATTATTCCTTTCTCTCAGACCTCACTCCTCTGGAGATCCTGTTCAGCAGGTTAAGATTGTGATTTCTTTGCTGCGAGGTGACCCTCAAAATTGGGCATTTTCATTGACACCAGGGGATCCTGCGTTGCTCAATGTGGATGCGTTTTTTCTGGCTTTAGGGTTGCTGTATGAGGAACCTAATTTGGAGATTCAAGCTGAAAAAGCTGTAATAGCCCTGTCTCAAGGGCAAGATGAAGCTGAGATATACTGCCAAAAATTTCGTAAATGGTCTGTGCTTACTCAGTGGAATGAGTGTGCCCTAGCGGCAAATTTCAGAGAGGGCCTTTCTGATGCCGTTAAGGATGTCATGGTGGGGTTTCCTACGCCCACAGGTCTGAATGAGTCCATGACAATGGCGATTCAGATTGATCGGCGTTTGCGGGAGCGCAAACCCGTGCACCATTTGGCGGTATCTTCTGAAGGGACGCCAGAGAAAATGCAATGTGACAGAATTCTGTCAAGAAGCGAGCGGCAGAATTATAGGCGCAAAAATGGCTTGTGCTTCTACTGTGGTGATTCCGCGCATGTTATATCAGCATGCTCTAAACGTACTAGGAAGGTTGACAAGTCTGTTTCTATTGGCACTTTACAGTCTAAATTTCTTCTGTCTGTAACTCTGATTTGTTCATTATCAGTTATTACCGTGGATGCCTATGTGGACTCTGGCGCCGCTCTGAGTCTCATGGATTGGTCCTTCGCCAGGCGCTGTGGGTTTGATTTGGAGCCTCTGGAAGTTCCTATACCTCTGAAGGGTATTGATTCTACACCTCTGGCTTGTAATAGACCACAGTTCTGGACGCAAGTGACTATGCGTATGACTCCAGACCATCAGGAGATGATTCGCTTCCTCGTGTTGTATAATTTACATGATGTTTTAGTGCTTGGATTACCATGGTTACAATCTCATAACCCAGTACTGGACTGGAAAACTATGTCTGTGTTAAGCTGGGGATGTCGGGGGGCTCATGGGGACATACCTTTGGTTCCTATCTCGTCATCTATTCCCTCTGAGATTCCTGCATTTTTGTCGGATTTTGGGGATATTTTTGAAGAGCCTAAAATTGGTTCTCTCCCTCCCCACAGGGAGTGTGATTGCGCCATAGATCTGATTCCAGGCAGTAAATTTCCAAAGGGTCGTTTGTTTAACCTATCTGTACCTGAGCATGCTGCCATGCGAGAATATGTTAAGGAGTCCCTGGAAATGGGACATATTCGTCCTTCTTCATCACCTTTAGGAGCTGGGTTTTTCTTTGTCTCTAAAAAGGATGGCTCGCTGAGGCCTTGTATTGATTATCGACTCCTGAATAAAATTACTGTCAAATATCAGTATCCGTTGCCGCTGCTTACTGATTTGTTTGCTCGCATAAGGGGGGCTAAGTGGTTCTCCAAAATTGATCTTCGTGGGGCGTATAATTTGGTGCGAATTAAGCAAGGGGATGAGTGGAAAACCGCATTTAATACGCCTGAGGGCCACTTTGAGTATTTAGTAATGCCTTTCGGCCTTTCTAATGCGCCTTCAGTTTTTCAGTCCTTTATGCATGATATTTTCCGTGAATATCTGGATAAATTCATGATTGTGTATTTGGACGATATTTTGATTTTTTCTGAGGACTGGGAGTCTCATGTTCAGCAGGTCAGGAGGGTTTTTCAGGTCTTGCGGGAGAATTCTCTGTGTGTAAAGGGTTCTAAGTGTGTTTTTGGGGTTCAAAAGATTTCCTTTTTCCCCTTCTTCTGTTGAGATGGACCCTGTCAAGGTTCGGGCTATTTGTGACTGGACGCAGCCTACTTCTCTAAAGGGTCTTCAGAAGTTCTTGGGCTTTGCTAATTTTTATCGTCGATTTATAACTGGTTTTTCTGGTGTTGCTAAGCCTCTTACGGATTTGACTAAGAAGGGTGCTGATGTTGCCAATTGGTCCTCTGCCGCTGTGGAGGCCTTTCGGGAACTTAAGCGCCGCTTTTCGTCTGCCCCTGTGTTGCGCCAGCCCGATGTCTCTCTCCCCTTTCAGGTTGAGGTCGATGCTTCCGAGATCGGAGCGGGGGCGGTTTTGTCGCAGAAAAGTTCCGATTGCTCAGTGATGAGACCTTGTGCGTTCTTTTCTCGAAAATTTTCTGCCGCCGAAAGAAATTATGATGTCGGTAATCGGGAGCTTTTGGCCATGAAGTGGGCATTTGAGGAGTGGCGTCATTGGCTTGAGGGTGCTAGACATCAGGTGGTGGTTTTGACTGATCACAAGAATCTGATTTATCTTGAGTCTGCCAGGCGCCTGAATCCTAGACAGGCGCGCTGGTCGTTGTTTTTCTCTCGGTTTAATTTTGTGGTCTCATATCTACCAGGTTCTAAGAATGTGAAGGCGGATGCCCTTTCTAGGAGTTTTGAGCCTGATTCCCCTGGTGATTCGGAACCTACAGGTATCCTTAAGGATGGGGTGATATTATCCGCTATTTCCCCAGATCTGCGACGTGCTTTGCAAGAGTTTCAGGCGGATAGACCTGATCGCTGTCCACCTGGTAGACTGTTTGTTCCTGATGATTGGACCAGTAGAGTCATCTCGGAGGTTCATTCTTCTACGCTGGCGGGTCATCCTGGAATTTTTGGTACCAGGGATTTGGTGGCTAGATCCTTCTGGTGGCCATCTCTGTCTCGTGATGTGCGTGTTTTTGTGCAGTCTTGTGATGTGTGTGCTCGGGCCAAGCCTTGTTGTTCTAGGGCTAGCGGGTTGTTGTTGC
Organism: Ranitomeya variabilis; assembly: GCF_051348905.1. NCBI lineage: Eukaryota > Metazoa > Chordata > Amphibia > Anura > Dendrobatidae > Ranitomeya > Ranitomeya variabilis. The sequence continues at coordinate 613,510,205 of NC_135234.1, forward strand.
CCTTGCCTATTCCGAAGAGGCCTTGGACGCACATCTCGATGGACTTTATTTCTGATCTTCCTGTCTCTCAGAGGATGTCTGTTATCTGGGTGGTGTGTGACCGTTTTTCTAAGATGGTTCATTTGGTGCCATTGCCGAAGTTGCCTTCCTCGTCTGAGTTGGTTCCTTTGTTTTTTCAAAATGTGGTTCGCTTGCATGGTATTCCTGAAAATATCGTTTCTGATAGGGGTACCCAGTTCGTTTCTAGATTTTGGCGGGCATTCTGTGCCAGGTTGGGCATTGATATGTCTTTTTCGTCTGCCTTCCATCCTCAGACTAATGGCCAGACGGAGCGAACTAATCAAACTTTGGAGACGTATTTGAGGTGTTTTGTGTCTGCGGATCAGGATGATTGGGTTGCCTTTTTGCCGTTGGCGGAGTTTGCTCTTAATAATCGGGCCAGTTCTGCCACTTTGGTTTCCCCTTTCTTTTGCAATTCGGGGTTTCATCCCCGTTTTTCTTCTGGTCAGGTGGAGTCTTCGGATTGTCCTGGAGTAGATGCTGTGGTGGATCGGTTGTATCGGATTTGGGAACAAGTGGTGGACAATTTGAATTTGTCCCAGGAGAGGACTCAGCGGTTTGCTAACCGCCAGCGTCGGGTTGGTCCTCGCCTTCGTGTTGGGGACTTGGTGTGGTTGTCTTCCCGTTTTGTCCCAATGAGGGTTTCTTCTCCTAAATTTAAGCCTCGGTTCATCGGTCCCTATAGGATTTTGGAGATTATTAACCCTGTTTCCTTTCGTTTGGACCTTCCGGCATCTTTCGCTATCCATAATGTGTTCCATCGGTCGTTGTTGCGGAGATACGAGGTGCCGGTGGTTCCTTCTGCTGGGCCTCCTGCTCCTGTGCTGGTTGAGGGTGAATTGGAGTACGTTATAGAGAAGATCTTGGACTCCCGTATTTCCAGGCGGAGACTCCAGTACCTGGTTAAATGGAAGGGCTATGGTCAGGAAGATAATTCTTGGGTAACTGCCTCTGATGTTCATGCCTCGGATTTGGTTCGTGCCTTTCATAGGGCTCATCCAGGTCGCCCTGGCGGTTCTTGTGAGGGTTCGGTGCCCCCTCCTTAAGGGGGGGGTACTGTTGTGATCCGCTTTTTGGCTCCCCTGGTGGTGGCTGGTGGTACTGGAGACTTGTGTGTGCTTTTCTGCCTCAGCTCACCTGCTTCCATCAGTTTTGGGAGTTCCCTATTTAGCCTTGTTCTCCAGTCACTTCCTTGCCGGTCACCATTGTAACCTGAGTCATTCAGTTGCATGTTCCTGCTACTAGTCTGCTGATCAGCTAAGTGGACTCTTGTCCTTATTGTTTTGTTTTTCTTGTCCAGTTTACAGTTTGTCATTTCCTGTTACTGGAAGCTCTTGTGGACTGAAATTGCCACTCCTGTGTCATGAGTTGACACAGGAGTCTTAAAGTAATTTCAGGATGGGTTTGTTGAAAGGGTTTTTCAGCTGACCGTGAAGTCCTCTTTTGTATCCTTCCTCTATCTAGTAAGTGGACCTCGCTTTGCTAAATCTACCTTCATACTGTGTATGTCTTTTCCTCTGAACTCACCGTTAATATACGTGGGGGCTACTATCATCTTTGGGGAATTTCTCTAGAGGTAAGCCAGGTCTGTTCCTTCCTCTTCCAGGCATAGTTAGTTCTCCGGCTGGCGCATGGCATCTAGGCAGCCGTAGGAATGCTTCCTGGCTACTGTTAGTTGTGTGGTAGATTTAGGTCACGATCAGCTTGAGTTTCCTGTCATGTTCTCAATGGCAAGTGAACATAGCATCAGCATATATAGGAACTAGCTCTTGGAAGATGGGAACTGAGCTGACCATGAACTAAACCTAACGCACAACTAGCAGTGGCCGGGTAGCATGCCTACGTTGATTCTAGATGCCCAGCACCAGCCGGAGGACTAAATAATGCTAGCAGAGGAAAATATTAGTCCTAGCTCACCTCTAGAGAAATACCCCGAAAGGAGACAGAGGCCCCCCACATGTATTGGCGGTGAATTAAGATGAAATTACAAACGTAGTATGAAAATAGGTTTAGCAAATTTGAGGTCCACTTACTACATAGCAGAAGACAGAAAGGACACTTTCATGGTCAGCTGAAAACCCTATCAAAACACCATCCAGGAATTACTTTAAAACTCTGGCATTAACTCATAACACCAGAGTGGCAATTCCTGTTCACAAGAGCTTTCCAGACACAGTAACGAAACTTCAGCTGTGAACTGGAACAAAAATGCAAAAACAAACATGGACAAGAGTCCAACTTATCTAGTAGTTGTCTAGGAGCAGGAACAAGCACAGAGAGGCTTCTGATAACATTGTTGACCGGCAAGCAACTAACAAAGCAGCAAGGTTATATAGCGACTCCCACATCTTGATGGGAACAGGTGAACAGAGAAGATGACAACACCAGTTCAATTCCACCAGTAGCCACCGGGGGAGCCCAGAATCCAAATTCACAACAGTACCCCCCCCTCAAGGAGGGGGCACCGAACCCTCACCAGAACCACCAGGGCGATCAGGATGGGCCCTATGAAAGGCACGAACCAGATCAGAGGCATGAACATCAGATGCATTCACCCAAGAATTATCCTCCTGGCCGTATCCCTTCCACTTGACCAGATACTGGAGTCTCCGTCTGGAAACACGAGAGTCTAAGATTTTCTCCACAACGTACTCCAACTCACCCTCAACCAACACCGGAGCAGGAGGCTCAACGGAAGGCACAACCGGTACCTCATACCTGCGCAATAATGACCGATGAAAAACGTTATGAATAGAAAAGGATGCAGGGAGGTCCAAACGGAAGGAAACAGGGTTAAGAATCTCCAATATCTTATACGGGCCGATGAACCGAGGCTTAAACTTAGGAGAAGAGACCCTCATAGGGACAAAACGAGAAGACAACCACACCAAATCCCCAACACAAAGCCGAGGACCAACACGACGGTGGCGGTTGGCAAAAAGCTGAGTCTTCTCCTGGGACAACCTCAAATTGTCCACCACCTGTCCCCAGATCTGATGCAATCTCTCCACCACAGCATCCACTCCAGGACAATCCGAAGTTTCCACCTGACCAGAGGAAAATCGAGGATGAAACCCCGAATTACAGAAAAACGGGGACACCAAAGTGGCAGAGCTGGCCCGATTATTGAGAGCGAACTCCGCCAATGGCAAAAAAGCAACCCAATCATCCTGGTCAGCAGACACAAAACACCTCAGATGTGTCTCCAGGGTCTGATTAGTCCGCTCGGTCTGGCCATTAGTCTGAGGATGGAAAGCGGACGAAAAAGACAAATCCATGCCCATCCTAGCACAGAATGCCCGCCAAAATCTAGACACGAACTGGGTCCCTCTGTCAGAAACGATATTCTCAGGAATACCATGCAAACGAACAACATTTTGAAAAAACAGAGGAACCAACTCGGAAGAAGAAGGCAACTTGGGCAGAGGAACCAAATGGACCATCTTAGAGAAACGGTCACACACCACCCAGATGACAGACATCTTCTGAGAAACAGGCAGATCTGAAATAAAATCCATCGAGATGTGCGTCCAAGGCCTCTTAGGAATAGGCAAGGGCAACAATAATCCACTAGCCCGAGAGCAACAAGGCTTGGCCCGAGCACAAACGTCACAAGACTGCACAAAGCCTCGCACATCTCGTGACAGGGAAGGCCACCAGAAGGACCTTGCCACCAAATCCCTGGTTCCAAAAATGCCAGGATGACCTGCTAACGCAGAAGAATGAACCTCAGAGATGACTCTACTGGTCCAATCATCAGGAACAAACAGTTTATCAGGTGGGCAACGATCCGGTCTATCCGCCTGAAACTCCTGCAAGGCCCGCCGCAGGTCTGGAGAAACGGCTGACAATACCACTCCATCCTTAAGGATACCTGTGGGCTCAGAGTTACCAGGCGAGTCAGGCTCAAAACTCCTAGAAAGGGCATCCGCCTTAACATTCTTAGAACCCGGTAGGTATGACACCACAAAATTAAACCGAGAGAAAAATAATGACCAGCGCGCCTGTCTAGGATTCAGGCGCCTGGCGGTCTCAAGATAAATCAAGTTTTTGTGGTCAGTCAATACCACCACCTGATGTCTGGCCCCCTCAAGCCAATGGCGCCACTCCTCAAAAGCCCACTTCATGGCCAAAAGCTCCCGATTCCCAACATCATAATTCCGCTCAGCGGGCGAAAATTTACGGGAAAAGAAGGCACAAGGCCTCATCACGGAGCAGTCAGAACTTTTCTGCGACAACACTGCCCCAGCTCCGATCTCAGAAGCGTCGACCTCAACCTGAAAAGGTAGAGCAACATCAGGCTGACGCAACACAGGGGCAGAGGAAAAACGGCGCTTAAGCTCCCGAAAGGCCTCCACAGCGTCAGGGGACCAATCAGCAACATCAGCACCCTTCTTAGTCAAATCGGTCAATGGTTTAGCAATATCCGAAAAACCAGCAATAAATCGACGATAAAAGTTAGCAAAGCCCAAAAATTTCTGAAGACTCTTAAGAGAAGAGGGCTGCGTCCAATCACAAATAGCTTGAACCTTGACAGGATCCATTTCAATGGAAGAGGGAGAAAAAATATATCCCAAAAAGGAAATCCTCTGTACCCCAAAAACACACTTAGAACCCTTCACACACAAAGAATTAGACCGCAAAACCTGGAAAACCCTCCTGACTTGCTGGACATGAGAGTCCCAGTCATCCGAAAAAATCAGAATATCATCCAGATACACAATCATAAATTTATCCAAATAATCGCGAAAAATATCATGCATAAAGGACTGGAAAACTGACGGAGCATTTGAAAGACCAAAAGGCATCACTAAATACTCAAAGTGGCCCTCGGGCGTATTAAATGCGGTTTTCCACTCATCCCCCTGCCTGATACGCACCAAATTATACGCCCCACGAAGGTCAATCTTAGAGAACCACTTGGCCCCCTTTATGCGAGCAAACAAATCAGTCAGCAACGGCAATGGGTATTGATATTTTACAGTGATTTTATTCAAAAGCCGATAATCGATACATGGTCTCAAAGAGCCGTCTTTTTTTGACACAAAGAAAAAACCGGCTCCTAAAGGAGATGACGATGGACGAATATGTCCCTTTTCCAAGGACTCCTTTATATATTCTCGCATAGCAGCATGTTCAGGCACAGACAGATTAAATAAACGACCCTTTGGGTATTTACTACCCGGGATTAAATCTATGGCACAATCGCACTCTCGGTGCGGAGGTAACGAACCAAGCTTGGATTCTTCAAAGACGTCACGATAGTCAGACAGGAACTCAGGAATTTCAGAGGGAATAGATGATGAAATGGAAACCACAGGTACATCCCCATGAGCCCCCTTACATCCCCAGCTCAATACAGACATAGCTTTCCAGTCGAGGACTGGGTTGTGAGATTGCAGCCAAGGCAATCCTAGCACCAAATCATCATGTAGATTATGCAGCACCAGAAAGCGAATAATCTCCTGGTGATCCGGATTAATACGCATAGTTACTTGGGTCCAGTATTGTGGTTTATTATTAGCCAATGGGGTGGAGTCAATCCCCTTCAGAGGAATAAGAGTCTCCAAAGGCTCTAAATCATACCCACAGCGTTTAGCAAAGGACCAATCCATAAGACTCAAAGCGGCGCCAGAGTCGACATAGGCGTCCGTAGTAATAGATGACAAAGAGCAAATCAGGGTCACAGATAGAATAAACTTAGACGGTAAGGTGCAAATGGAAACAGATTTATCAAGCTTTTTAGTGCGCTTAGAGCATGCTGATATAACATGAGTAGAATCACCACAATAGAAACACAACCCATTCTTCCGTCTAAAATTCTGCCGCTCGCTTCGGGACAGAATTCTATCACACTGCATACTCTCTGGCGACTTCTCAGTGGACACCGCCAGATGGTGCACTGGTTTGCGCTCCCGCAAACGCCTATCGATCTGAATAGCCATTGTCATGGACTCATTCAGACCCGCAGGCACAGGGAACCCCACCATAACATCCTTAATGGCATCAGAGAGACCCTCTCTGAAAGTCGCCGCCAGGGCGCACTCATTCCACTGAGTAAGCACAGACCATTTACGGAATCTTTGACAGTAAATTTCAGCTTCATCTTGCCCCTGAGATAGGGACATCAAAGTTTTTTCTGCCTGAAGCTCCAAATGAGGTTCGTCATAAAGCAACCCCAAGGCCAGAAAAAACGCATCCACATTGAGCAACGCAGGATCCCCTGGTGTCAATGAAAAAGCCCAGTCTTGAGGGTCGCCCCGGAGCAAGGAAATCACAATCCTGACCTGCTGTGCCGGGTCTCCGGCAGAGCGAAATTTCAGGGACAAAAATAATTTGCAATTATTTCGAAAATTCTGAAACCCAGATCTATTCCCCGAGAAAAATTCCGGCAAAGGAATTCTCGGCTCAGATACAGGTGCATGACAAACAAAGTCTTGCAAATTTTGTACCTTCGTGGCGAGATTATTCAAACCTGCAGTCACACTCTGAAGATCCATTACAAACAGGTGGACACAGAGCCATTCAAAGATTAGAAGGAGAAAAAAAAAAAAAAAAAATTCTCAGCAGACTTCTTATTTCTCTCCTTTCTCAGCCAAGGATTTTAACCCTTTAGTGGGCCGGTCAAACTGTCATGTTCTCAATGGCAAGTGAACATAGCATCAGCATATATAGGAACTAGCTCTTGGAAGATGGGAACTGAGCTGACCATGAACTAAACCTAACGCACAACTAGCAGTGGCCGGGTAGCATGCCTACGTTGATTCTAGATGCCCAGCACCAGCCGGAGGACTAAATAATGCTAGCAGAGGAAAATATTAGTCCTAGCTCACCTCTAGAGAAATACCCCGAAAGGAGACAGAGGCCCCCCACATGTATTGGCAGTGAATTAAGATGAAATTACAAACGTAGTATGAAAATAGGTTTAGCAAATTTGAGGTCCACTTACTACATAGCAGAAGACAGAAAGGACACTTTCATGGTCAGCTGAAAACCCTATCAAAACACCATCCAGGAATTACTTTAAAACTCTGGCATTAACTCATAACACCAGAGTGGCAATTCCTGTTCACAAGAGCTTTCCAGACACAGTAACGAAACTTCAGCTGTGAACTGGAACAAAAATGCAAAAACAAACATGGACAAGAGTCCAACTTATCTAGTAGTTGTCTAGGAGCAGGAACAAGCACAGAGAGGCTTCTGATAACATTGTTGACCGGCAAGCAACTAACAAAGCAGCAAGGTTATATAGCGACTCCCACATCTTGATGGGAACAGGTGAACAGAGAAGATGACAACACCAGTTCAATTCCACCAGTAGCCACCGGGGGAGCCCAGAATCCAAATTCACAACAGTTTCCATCACCCGAGAGCTAGTCTGTTATTTTTGTGTTTCTGATGTTCCCATGCCATTGGGGAATCATGACAATGGCCGAATATGCCCTTTCTCCAAAGACTCCTTAACATAACTCCGCATAGCGGTATGTTCAGGCACAGACAGGTTCCTGAACATCCATGCTAACACAAGACTCCTTAGCCACCAAGAGAAAAAGAGGGAAGAAAAGGCAAAGCAAACTACAGAGAAGAAAAAAAAAATGACTCAACACCTTTCTTCCCTTCTTCTGAGATGCATTTAACTCATAGTGGGCCAGTTGTACTGTTATGATCCGGTGACTTTGGAGCCGCATGAACTTTCTCTGGAGTAGGTGGAAACTGTACTGACTGCAAAACCTAAACTAACACCGCAACTAGAAGTAGCCGTGGGGTGTGCCTAACAAACCCTAGACACCTCGACACAGCCGGAGGACTAAATACCCCTATAGATGGAAATAGGAATACTACCTTGCCTCAGAGCAGAACCCCAAAGGATAGGCAGCCCCCCACGAATATTGACTGTGAGTAGGAGAGGAAAGACACACGCAGGCAGAAAACAGGATTCAGCAAAAGAGGCCACTCTAGCTAAATAGGGAAAGATAGGACAGAATACTAAGCGGTCAGTATTAAAACCCTTCCAAAAATATCCACAGCAGATAATACAAAAAGTTCCACAATCTAACTAAAGACATGGAATGTATATCTGCCACTCCAGAGAATCCAACAAGACTGAGAAATTACTGACAATCTAAGCTGGACAAAAAAACACTGAATAGCACAGAATTATTAAGCACACAGCATGTGTGCCACAGAAACAAAACCAGACACTTATCTTTGCTGATTTGGCAGAAGGCAGATGGAACCAAACCAGGACCAAAACCTCCCAACAACCATGGACAAATGGCAAGGACTAATGAATCCTGCACGCCTAAATACCCCAGTCAGAACTGCAATCAGCAGATACACCTGACCAGGACTGCAACTCAGGGACAACTGCATTACCACCTACAACCACCGGAGGGAGCCCAAAAGCAGAATTCACAACAGCCACCTCCATACAGTACATAGCTAACAAATAAAGCAGCATTGTAATGCTATAGCATGCAAACATGAAATATATGAAATTGGAATTGTATTACTGCTCTAGACAATAGGTTAAGATGAAGATTTTTAGTGCATACATTGGCCAATTCATATATGCCCAGCAGCTAACGACAAGACGATCCTCTTTGCTGGGAACCTAACCTAATATGATACCTCTCCTGGACTGGTAGCCCATAATTATATGGGTAGATAGGATCCTGCACTGATTAAAACTGCTGTAGGCTGATGGGTGGAGTGCTCGGTTAGAGAGCCTATGTATAAATATCAAAGACTGACTGTCATGATAACCTCTTTTCTAAAGCAGTAATGTAATTCCAATTTTATATATTTCTTGTTTGCATGTTACAGCATTAAAGAGTGCAGCTGTATTTCTTCTTAATGAATCAGGTGCATTGTAAACTGGTGTGCATCGCAATGTCGCCGGACATGCCTCGCAACAAATCTTACTCCAGTCAAGGACTTAAATAAAATTTCCCATATAGAGTACACCCCAGCTCCTCATGAATAAAGATGATCGAACTTGTTCAGAAAATGTTTGGCAATCTCAAATTCAGTACGAACGTTGCATATTCGGATTCCTTTTTTCCTAAAAATTGGCAAAAGTCAGCCAAAGTTGGGTAAATGACCGAGTTCACTACGGACTTTTTCAGATGTCAGTGTTTCCGGTAGCAGCACAGGCCGCAAAACGTCCTGCACACGTGCACACAGATGACACACAAATGACATCCCTGTGTCATCAGTGTGACACATACTGGCACCTGCGAATCAGCGGTACTGTTTGTGCTGTTCCCCGGTGCCAGGTTCTGAAGGAGACAGCTCACATCACTATCCCCTGCTCGTGCAATGTTGAGAGTTGTATTCAACTGTTAACGGCGAGGCAGCAACTGATGGGAGTATTCATCAGCCTCTGCCTGAGCTATGAATAAATAAATATATGTAAAAGAAATTATGTGGGGTTCCCCTGTATTTTTGATAACAAGCCAGGCAAAACTGACAGCTGCGGGCTGCAACCCTTAGTAGTCAGTGTTAGCAAGGCTTGTTATCAGGAATAGAGGGGTCCTCACAGTTTTTTTTTAATTATTTAAATAAATAATAAAAAAACAGTGTGGGGTCTGCCCCATTTTTGACAACCAGCCAAGCTAAAACAGACAGCTGGGGGCTGGTATTCTCAGGCTGGTAAGGAGTATGAGGGGATCATATGCGAGGGTCGATATTTGTTCCCCAGGATGCGAACTGAGTCTTATTAAACCTGCTGGAGTGCATTGCAGTCACATATATAGCCATGATTGCAGTGCAAAATAAAAGTAAGATTGTTCTTGGACAAGCTATTTGCCCAAGGCAGATTTAAGAAAACCCCGATGGCTAATTTCACCGAAGAACTCTATACAATCTTCAGATTGTTTGAGATTAAAATATATATTTTTTACTCATTAATAAAATGTCTAATATATGCAAAACAAGAAAGCATACACCATCACCATTGAAAAAACAGAAAAAAGAAAATACCGATACCACAGGGAGATAACTATCCCTGTAATTTACTGTGCCACCCTACCCAGCAGCGGTGGCCACATCCCATACACCCGCCCAGTGGTGCCCCTGCTCGTCGATGGCCCACCCTACTGGCCCCACCAGGTCCTAAATTGAGGCAGGAGAAAAGAAGAAAGGGAATGGGAAGGGTTTTTGAGGATGTATACTGGATATATTGATATATTTAACAGTATAATCAGAAAATATAACCAATGATGTGTAGTATATGGCTGCAAAGTTGAGATCAGGAGTCAGTTTCTATTGATGCTTTTAGATATATCTTCCCCTGTATTTCTGATCGCCTGCCTGGCTACTGGGGTCGGCACCCCAAAATGATGAGACTGGCACCCTCGCTCTTCGGCGGCTGTCCCCCCTGTCCTTCCCTATCAGTTTGGGCAATGGAAGAAGAGAGTTAAAGTCCCTAGTGCTCTTAATTACATTAATTTGGTATTAATACTCTTGTATTGGCTCAGTAAGTAATGAGCAACAAAAAACATCCTTGCTCCATGTTTTGGGACATAAGGTCAAGTGGCTACATAATGATAGGACATCAGGTGATAAATAATGAGCAAGATAGAAGCACACATGCCAAATAAGAGGTCTCAAAATAACACTTAATATATATTATAGTTGCCAACCAAAGTATGATATACTGTACAATATGACCACTTGTTATTTGCAAAAGAAACCCATAAGGTAAATGATGTGATATGATGCCTGTAGAAAGAACAAATATTTGGGCAAACAAATATCCTTTAGTTGTACTCAATCAATAATCAATACCCATAGATATAAGTGACATATTATTATTATTATTTTATTATTATTATTTATTGTTATAGCGCCATTTATTCCATGGCGCTTTACAAGTGAGGAGGGGTATACATAATAAAAACAAGTACAATAATCTTGAACAATACAAGTCATAACTGGTACAGGAGGAGTGAGGACCCTGCCCGCGAGGGCTCACAGTCTACAAGGGATGGGTGAGAATACAGTAGGTGAGGATAGAGCTGATCGTGCAGCGGTTGGTTGATCGGTGGTTACTGCAGGTTGTAGGCTTGTCGGAAGAGGTGGGTCTTCAGACTCTTTTTGAAGGTTTCGATGGTGGGCGAGAGTCTGATGTGTTGTGGTAGAGGGTTCCAGAGTAGGGGTGATACGCGAGAGAAATCTTGTATACGATTGTGGGAAGAGGAGATAAGAGGGGAGTAGAGAAGGAGATCTTGTGAGGATCGGAGGTTGCGTGTAGGAAAGTACCGGGAGATGAGGTCACAGATGTAAGGAGGAGACAGGTTGTGGATGGCTTTGTACGTCATGGTTAGGGTTTTGTACTGGAGTCTCTGGGCAATGGGGAGCCAGTGAAGGGATTGACAGAGGGGAGAGGCCGGAGAATAGCGGGGGGACAGGTGGATTAGTCGGGCAGCAGAGTTTAGAATAGATTGGAGGGGTGCGAGAGTGTTTGAGGGGAGGCCACAGAGCAGGAGGTTGCAGTAGTCAAGACGAGAGATGATGAGGGCATGGACTAGGGTTTTTGCAGATTCTTGGTTGAGGAATGAACGGATTCGTGCAATATTTTTGAGTTGAAGTCGGCAGGAAGTGGAAAGGGCTTGGATATGTGGTTTGAAGGAGAGATCAGCGTCAAGGATAACCCCGAGGCAGCGAGCTTGTGGGACTGGGGAGAGTGGGCAGCCATTTACTGTAATGGATAGGTTCGTTGGGGGGGTCACGTGAGATGGGGGAAAGATGATGAATTCTGTTTTGTCCATGTTAAGTTTCAGAAATTTAGCGGAGAAGAAGGATGAAATAGTGGACAGACATTGAGGGATTCTGGTTAGTAGGGAGGTGATATCTGGTCCAGAGATGTAGATCTGTGTGTCATCAGCATAGAGGTGATACTGAAAGCCATGAGATTCTATGAGCTGTCCCAGGCCAAAGGTGTAAATGGAGAAGAGCAGGGGCCCAAGGACTGAACCTTGTGGGACTCCGACAGAGAGGGGGCGAGGTGAGGAGGTGGTGTGTGAGTGGGAGACGCTGAATGTCCGGTCTGTTAGGTATGATGAGATCCAGGATAGGGCCAAGTCTGTGATGCCAAGGGATGAGAGGGTCTGTAATAATAAGGAATGGTCCACTGTGTCAAAGGCAGCCGACAGGTCGAGGAGGAGGAGAACAGAGTAGTGTCGCTTGCTCTTGGCGGTTAAAAGGTCAGTGGTGACCTTAGTTAGGGCAGTTTCAGTGGAATGGTGTGACCGGAAGCCAGATTGTAAGCGGTCAAAGAGGGAGCAAGAAGAGAGATGGGAGGACAGTTCAAGGTAGACGTGTTGTTCCAGTAGTTTTGAGGCATAGGGGAGAAGTGATATAGGGCGATAGCTAGATACAGAGGATGGGTCAAGAGAGGGCTTTTTGAGGATAGGTGTGATGGAGGCATGTTTAAAGCTTGAGGGGAAAACACCAGTTGTTAGTGATAGGTTGAAGAGATGGGTTAGGGTTGGGATGAAGATTGTGGTGAGGTTTGGGATGAGGTGGGTTGGGAGCGGGTCAAGTGCACAGGTGGTGAGATGCGATCTTGAGAGTAGAGTGGCGAGTTGATCTTCTGTAATGGTGGAGTAGTTGGTTTTGGAGGTGGAGGGTAGGGAAGTTGGGAGGAAGGGCTCTGGGGCTTGTTGACCAAAACTGTCTCTGATGTTATCAATCTTCTGCTTGAAGAATGAGGCAAAGTCTTCAGCAGAGATAAGTGAGGAGGGAGGAGGTGCTGGGGGACAGAGGAGAGAATTGAAGGTGTTGAATAACTGTTTAGGGTTGTGAGACAGGGAGGATATGAGAGATGAGAAGTAGGTTTGTTTAGCTGTGGCGAGTGCAGTCTTGAAAGTAGTGAGGGACTGTTTGAATGCGATTAAGTGGTCGTTGGAGTGGGATCTTTTCCATCTGCGCTCAGCAGCCCTGGAAGCTCGCCTCAGTTCTTTGGTCAGGCTGGTGTGCCAGGGCTGTCTGTTGATTTTGCGAGCTTTGGTATGTGTAAGTGGGGCAGCAGATTCCAAAGCTACAGCTATTGTGGTGTTATATAGAGCGGCAGCGTCATCCGCATTGTGTATGGAACTTATGTCTGTGAGAGGGAGGAGGGATTCAGAGAATGAATGTAGGTCAAGGTGTTTAAGATTTCTGCGAGGGTGTGAAAGTTTGTGGGGTGGGGACTCTAGACATGGAGTGGAGAGAGATGAGAATGTGAGAAGGTTGTGGTCAGAGAGAGGAAGAGGCGAGTTAGAGAGGTTAGATAGGGAGCAGAGGCGGGTGAAGATGAGGTCCAGTGTGTGACCATCTTTGTGAGTGGCTGCAGAAGACCATTGAGTGAGGCCGAAGGAGGAAGAGAGAGATAGAAGTTTAGTGGCAGCTGAGAGGGAAGTGTCAATGGGTATGTTGAAATCGCCCATGATGATAGTGGGGATGTCCGCAGAAAGGAAATGAAGTAGCCAGGTGGTGAAGTGGTCAAAGAAGGTGGTGGCTGGCCCTGGGGGGCGGTAAATGACAGCCAGTTGGAGGTTGGAGGGGGAGTAGATGCGCACAGAGTGCACCTCAAAGGAAGGGAGGGTAACAGAGGGTGGCAGTGGGATTGGGGTGAAGGAGCAGTTATCTGACAGGAGAAAACCAACTCCTCCACCATGCTTGCTGCTGGGGCGGGGTGTGTGAGAAAGGTGGAAGCCACCGTAAGAGAGTGCAGCAGGGGAGGCCGTGTAAGAAGGGGTGAGCCAGGTTTCGGTGATGGCGAGGAAGGAAAGTTTGGTAGTAACAAAAAGATCATGGATGTAGGAAAGCTTGTTACAGACAGAGCGAGCGTTCCACAGAGCTCCTGTTAGTGGGACTGGGGAAGCGGGGGCTGGGCGAATGGGTATAAGGTTAGAGAGGTTACGGAAGTTTGTGATGGAGCGTGGATGGGAGGTAGAAATGACTGTGGTAATATGGTGAGGAGGACCAGGATTTGGAGAGATATCACCAGCAGTGAGAAGGAGCAGAGATAGTGTTAGCAGGTGGGAGCAGGAGAGAGCGTGAGGGGGCTGCCTGTGCTTTGAGACAGAGGATTGTATGTTAAGGAACAGTTCTGAGGAGGAGGTGAGATGGATGGGGAGGATTGAAGAGGAGATGAACAGTTCCTTACTTGGTGTGGGGATTGGGGGAGGTTGCAGAAAGTGAAAGATTATAGGGGTAAAAGTGACAACAAACAGAAACATTGTTTGCAGTGATTGGCCAGTTACCTTCAGTTCCCTTCAGGTTCAATTCAGGTTTTAATTCTAATGTAATCCACACTTTTAGAACACACTTCTAGAAATCACACTGCAGACTGAAGTCATGCAGACTTGTGCTATGCAATATATGGAAAACTAAGTGCGTTCAGGTGTGGAGCAGAGAGGAGTGGTCTCTGCTCATCTTGGTCAGAGAATTAAGGGTCGACCAGATGCATACAATCAAGACTAAGTAAACAAGGTCATAAATATCACAGAGTAAGTTGGGGGTTAGCTGAAAGGCATACCATCACAATGCTAGGAGCAGGGGAAAGTCTATGCGCAAAGCTGGGTGATGTATTATGTGCACTTCATGTAGGAGAGCTGGATGAACATACCATCACAATGCTAGGAGCAGGGGAAAGTCTATGCGCAAAGCTGGGTGATGTATTATGTGCACTTCATGTAGGAGAGCTGGATGAACATACCTGTCTCATATGTCTCATTCCCATTTTTTTCTCAGCATAATATCATTTAATGCTATCAAGATAAAACTGGGCATTCCGGTATGCAGTTTATGATCGCCACTAAGTGTCAAGTGGCCAGAATACCAAGAAGTCCAGCCATGTATGGATCCACAAAGATGAAACCCCGTATTCTGAAAGGCTCAATGGAGAGATGATAACGGATGTCTCTGGTGAATTCCCTTTGATGTGATGCTACCCGACTTGGGCTTTTATTTTTGGAGCAAAGTACAGGATGGTAGTTGGGCAGTTCGCTCCTATCAGAACCGAGTCTTACAAGTGGCCCATGGCCACAGATTCCATTTAAAAACCTTGCATCAAAGGGTTGGGTGTGTCAGAGTTTGTTTGAAAACTGCAGAGCAGGTGGCTCTACAACATCCAGCTTAGGTGTGCACTTAACACAGAGCCAGGGGAAGCAAACGCCTGGCAAACCCCCAGCGAGACAAAGCGGTGCAGTCACCCACGGCAACCGGTCTCGGATATGGACTGTCTTGATGCCCCGGCTGCAATCTGGAGAATACCATTTGTTTTCCAGTTGTATGTTTCTTTGGACCTTAAAAGACATTTGCTTTGAACTTTTCTGTGGTCCCTGCCTATCTGTTGCACTGCACCAACCCCACTGCACTACAGGGGCCATGGATATTGGCCCAACCAACCTAAAAATAGCATCCCGCAGCTGCCAGAAAAAGGCGCATCTCTTAGATGCACCAATTCTGGCGCTTTGCCTGGCTCTTGCTACTTGCCCTTTTGCGGTGACAAGTGGGATTCACATTTGTGGAGTTGATGTCACCTTTGTAATGTCAAGTGACATCAAGCCCACGGTATAGTAATGAATAGGCACCTATAAGTGTGAAAACTGAAGTAAAAATGACAAAAGTCCCCACATTTTTGCAAATTTCTATGTAAAATTGCATAACTGGTTTCATGAATCGGGGGCCAATAATTCTGTAATTCTCTTTAGGTTTCCCAGATCGCTCTATAGCAGCAGTGGGCAATTCATTTTCTCAAGGGGCCACATGAGATACTAATAGGCTGAAATTAATTCTGAAAACACCACAGAAAATATACAACCTTACTAACACCTGGTATAGGTCAGATTACCAATGCACTTAGCAGGATGCAGCATACGCACATGATAAAGGGCTTTTTTTTCTGTGCATCACAAGTATTTGTGGACTGGCGTCCTATGCAACTCCATCTGGGTGCATGTTTAATACTACACAGCCACCCCCTCCATGAATTGGTGGGTTGGTGAGTGGCTGTGTGCATCAGTGTTTTGGAACTGTGCTACACTTTTATCACGGGGGTCTGCTGCATCCTGCTCGTGCATTGGTAATCTGACCTGGTGTTGGTAAGGCTGTATCTTTTTTCTGTGATGATTTTTGAAATTTTGTTCTTAGTTAGTCACCTGAATTAATGCTGCTCAATAATAATCTATATATATAATTGTCTGAGGGGTACTTCCGTCTGTCTGTCTGTCACGGAAATCCCGCGTCGCTGATTGGTACAGCCCGGCCGAGAATTAGTCCCTCCCTACTTCCATCCAGTCAGTGCCCGGCGCCCGCTCCATACGCAGCATGGCGCTGTACTGGTGTGGTGAGTAAAGATTTTAGGCTAGTAAAACTATTGAGCTGTCTTGTTTTTGTTTTTTATTGCATTAGGAATGAAGACAAAAATTTGTCATTTTAATTCAAATACAGCAGGACAGATGCCCAAGTGCCAGCCACACCATATCTTTGATCAATTCCACTGAGTCTGTCACTGCTGCAGCCAGCACCTTCCCTATCCAACTCTCCCCCTATCAATTGAATCTGTATTAGACTATGGTCCGACTATCAGTATTTGGTCAGTATTTTACCTCAGCATTTGTAAGCCAAAATCAGGAGTGGAACAATCAGAGGAAAAGTATAATAGAAACAAGTACCAATTCTGCATGTTTGACCCACTCCTGGTTTTGGCTTACAAATACTGATGTGAAATACTGACCAAATACTGATAGTGTGACCGTAGCCTAACTGACATATGCTCATTATCCTAAAATCACCCTAAAATTGTTCCTGTATTCCATACCTCGGCTTTTATACAGGCTATAATAGTTGATCCTGATTGCGCTATATAATATGATAAGATATGCAAAGCTTTATGGGGAAGCCTGCTCAGTCACCTCTGAGGTCATGTCAGTCTTCCATGTTTGATGCAATATATATAGCAAATTATTCAAAATCACTGTGACCTGCAAATTTTATCAAATTCAACTCACGTTCTATTTGCATCAAATCAATTCGCTTGTCTCTAGTACCTACACTTCCTTTTGCTAATTCGTGACAGAGAAAGAAATGGTCAAATCCTGGGTTTCACCAATTATTATTATTATTGTTTATTATTATAGCGCCATTTATTCCATGGCGCTTTACATGTGAGGAGGGGTATGTCATGGTTAGGCTTTTGTACTGGAGTTTCAGTGTAATGGGGAGCCAGTGAAGGGATTGACAGAGGGGAGAGGCCGGAAAATAGGGGGGGACAGGTGGATTAGTCGGGCAGCTGAGTTTAGAATAGATTGGAGGGGTGCGAGAGTGTTAGAGGGGAGGCCACAGAGCAGGAGGTTACAGTAGTTGAAGTGGGAGATGATGAGGGCATGGACTAGGGTTTTTGCAGATTCTTGGTTTAGGAATGTACGGATCCGTGAAATATTTTTGAGTTGAAGGTGGCAGGAAGTGGAAAGGGCTTGGATATCAAATCATTCAAAACACTAGTCACATGTGTCAGCATAAGCGTTCACACAGAGCTGTGTGGGGCCTGACAAACTTTCGTTAACCTGCACATTACTCCTGACGTTCACTGAACTTTATCACATTTTAAGCCCTTTTTAGAAATAAAAAGCATAGGTATTGTTTAATACCATGCCATTTTAAAAGTATGGACCCTTATTGTACCGGTGTTAACCTCCAAAATTATATGGATGAAATCTGAAAAAATTGTAATATGTTCATCAGATCAGTGCTTCAAGAGGATAGCAACCTTCAGATATGGCTCCTGATTGAGTATTATACATAACATCCCCTACACCTCTGTAGTTCAGAGCCAAATAGGATATCAACTGCTGCCAGTAGCATAGCTACCGGGGGGCAGGGGTGGTGGTCACCCTGGGCCCTGCGCTCTGAGGGGGCCCACTCGGAGCTATGCTACTGTAACTGTATTGGCCTGCACATTGCACCGATAAAGTTACATTCTGCGTCAGAGAAGGGAGAATCGATCTCCCTGCTCTGCCGCCCGGCCACTATGGGGCCCCTGAGCAGGCTGAGAGGCCGTTGCCAGTTGTAGCCCCCTTGGCCATCATCGCAAGTTCAACTGTGTCAGCATCTAGGCGATGCAGATGACCGCATTGATGAGAGAAGGGGTGTTACGCTCCCTCTCCCATCATCCCCCTTGTCAGCATCTGACGTCACTGACACTGACACTGACAGTGGGTGTGATGATGACACTAATCTGTGCCTGCTGTCCAGAGGTGAGCGGGAGCTCAGAGCAGCGGAGGAACCAGAAGGAAGAGAGATGAGTATTTTTTATTTTTTGTGAGGCTGCATTATACTATAGAGGATGCCTATGGAGGTGCATTATATTAGGGGTTGCATTACACTATAGAGGCTGCCTATGGGGATGCATTATATTGAGGCTGCATTACACTAGAGAGGCTGCCTATGGGGGTACATTATACTGTAGAGGCTGCCTATGGAAGTGCATTATACTATATGGAGGCCTATGGGTCTGAATTACACTATAGAGGCTGCCTATGGGGGTGCATTATAATATAGAGTCTGCCTATGGGGGTGCATTATATTATAGAGGATGCCTATTGGGAGCATTATATAAGGGGCTGCATTATACTATAGAGGCTGCCTATGGGGGTGCATTATATTAGGGGCTGCATTACAGCATAGAGGCTGCCTATGGGGGTGCATTATACTATAGAGTCTGCCTATGGGGCTGCATTATACTATAGTGGCTGCCTCTGGGGCTGTATTACACTATAGTGGCTGCCTATGGGGATGCATTACACTATATACGCTGCCTATGGGGGTGCATTACACTATAGAGGCTGCCTATGGGGTGCATTACACTATAGAGCAAGGGTGGGCAATGTTTTTTTCTGCCAAAGCCCATTTGGATATTTATACCATCCTTCGGGGGACTTGTAAACTCCACACACAAAGTACATCCTGAACCTGGCACTGGTTTCAGGACATAATCTTTCATTGCATGCCCTTCAGTGTTCAATAGTAAACACTGCATGCGTGTGTGCTAACAGAGCAAGAAGAAATTAATGATCTGGTTGTAATCAAAATACACATCGCTGCCCAAGAATGCGGTCCCTGAGAATCTGCTCGGGGGCCTGATAAAAGGTCATTGAGGGCCGTAAATGGCCCTGGGGCCTGAGGATCCCCACCCCTGCTATAGGGGCTGCCTATGGGAGTACATTACACTATAGAGGCTGCATATGGGGGTTCATTACACTATAGAGGCTGCCTATGGGGGTGCATTACACTATAGAGTCTGCCTATGGGGCTGCATTACACTATAGAGGCTGCCTATGGGCCTATGGGGTGCATTATACTATAGAGTCTGCCTATGAGGCTGCATTACACTATAGAGGCTGTCTATAGGGGTGCATTGCACTATAGTGGCTGCCTATGGGGGTGCATTACACTATAGAGGCTGCCTATGGGGGTGCATTACACTATAGTGGCTGCCCATGGAGTGCATTATACTATAGAGTCTGCCTATGGGGCTACGTTATACTATAGAGGCTGCCTATGAGGGTGCATTATACTATATGGAGGTCTATGGGGGTGCATTACACTATGTAGTTTGCCTATAGGGCTGCATTACACTATTGTGGCTGCCAATGGGGCTGCATTACACTATAGAGGTTGCCTATGGGGGTGCATTACAATATAGTGGCTGCCTATGGGGCTGCATTACACTATAGAGGCTGCCTATGGGGGTGCATTATGCTATGGAGGCTGCCTATGGGGCTACATTACACTATAGTTGCTGCCTATTGGGCTGCATTACACTCTAGAGGCTGCCTATGGGGCTGCATTACACTATAGTGGTTGCCTATGAGGCTGCATTACACTATAGAAGCGGCCTATTGGGCTGCATTACACTACAGAGGTTGCCTTAGAGGTGCATTACAATATAGTGGCTGCCTATGTGGGAGCACTACACTATAATGGCTGCCTATGGGGGTGCATTACACTATAGAGGCTGCCTATAGGGCTGCATTACACTATAGAGGCTGCCTATGGGGTGCATCATACAATAGAGTCTGCCTATGAGGCTGCATTAAACTATAGAGGCTGCCTATGGGGTGCATTATTCTATATGGAGATCTATGGGGATGCATTACACTATAGAGTTTGCCTATGGGGCTGCATTACACTATAGAGGCTGCCTATGGGGTGCATTATACTATAGAGGCTGCCTATGGGGCTGCATTACACTCTAATGGCTGCCTATGGGAGTGCATTACATTATAGAGGCTGCCTTTGGGGCTGCATTACACTATAGAGGCTGCCTATGGGGATGCTTTATAGTGTTGAGTCTGCCTATGGGGCTGCATTACACTATAGTGGCTGCCTATGAGGGTGCATTACACTATAGTGGCTGTCTATGGGGTACATTACACTATAGAGGCTGCCTATGGGGGTGCATTACACTATAGACGCTGCCTATGGATGTGCATTACACTATAGATTCTGCCTATGGAGGTGCATTACACTACAGAGGCTGCCTACGGGGGTGCATTACACTATAGAGGTTTCATTTTGGGGTGCATTACATTTTAGAGGCTGCCTATGGGGATGCTTTATAGTGTTGAGTCTGCCTATGGGGCTGCATTACACTATAGAGGCAGCCTATGGGGGTGCATTATTCTATATGGCGGTCTATGGAGGGTGCATTACACTATAGAGGCTGACTGTGGGGGTGCATTCTACTATAGATTCTGCCTATGGGGGTGCATTACACTATAGAGGCTGCCTATGAGGGTGCATTATACTATAGAGTCTGCCTATGGGGGTGCATTACATTATGGAGGCTGCCTATGGGGGTGCATTATATTAGGGGCTGCATTACACTATAAAGGGGAGTGCAGTATACTATATGGAGACCTATGGGGAGTGCATTATACTATATGGATACCTATGGGGAGTGCATTATACTTTACATAGTGTCTGCCTCTGGGGAATGCATTATACAATATAGAGTCTGCCTATGGAGAGTGCATTATACTATGTGGAGGCCTATTGGGAGTACATTATACTATATGAGACCTATGGGGAGTACATTTATACTATATTGAGGACTACTGTATCTGGTATATTATGCTATATGGAGGCTATCTATTTTTGCCACCATACATTGTGGAGATTACAGTGATGGGGCCATCATACAGTGTTGGAGCCATTAAACAGTTTGGGGCATATTAAGGGGTCAGTATATATGCAAAGAGGGGGCATTATACTGTGTATAAGAGAGCATCATACTGTGTATAGGTGAGCTGTACAGGGTGCAGACTTGGGACATTATTACATGTAAAGTGGTCACTTATTGTTATAGGGGAATTCAGGTTACTGTGACTGTCAAAGGGGCACACACAGGGCAATATTACTTTTTAGGGGACAAAATGTTGGCACTGTTTTCTAAGGCACTTGCACCCGCCATTAATGTATTCTAGAGGGTTGCTTTATAATTTAGAGGTCACATAGTACCACATAATAGGTGTGTAGCGGCAGCACGCGCCCCAGCTCGGGTCCGCTCCATGCTACCTGTCAGAGGTCTCTGGGTCCTATGCGTCCTTTCCCTGCTGCTGCTGCTTCCTGGCGCGTGGCCAGCAGGTCTCCAGGCACTGCTCTGAGGTCTCTTAAAGAGACAGTGCACCTTTTTCAAAAAAGGGTCAGAACCAATGGCTGAGTAACTGGTATTATTTCAGGCACCCCTGCCCTAGGTGCCAGTGCTTCTTGTTGCTATTCCCAGGTTCCCCCATATCTTGGTGTCTGTATTCCGCCAGTATCCTGCTAATTCCTTTTGTCTCCTCAGTGTGCCAGCCATGCCTCCCTACGCCTCCTAAGATGTCACCAGTACTTCCTGCACCAGTTCTTACCCACTCCAGGCCGCTACCTGACTCTTCTGCCTGCCGTCAGTCGAGTGCTTCGCTACCCGCAATACCTGCCAGCCCACCTGTTCTGCTGGGTCAGCTTCCACGTGTCCGTGGTCTAACTGAACGTATCACCTGCGTCTCTCGGGCATTCCAATCCGACCCTGTTTGAGGGGTCTTAGTATGGGTGTCTGGGGCTCGCATAGTCAAGCCCCCTTCGGAGCCCCCCAGAAAGTGGTCCCGTGGTTCCACAAAATTGCAATAAACTAGTGTACACTGACATCTGTACCTCTATTTCCATTCATTACAAGGTGCAGTAATAGGGACACATAAGCAGCAGCGGCTCAGTATTGGGGTATCAGCAGGATGAGCAGTTTGTGCAGGTTGGGAATAGTCCCATTGGGGAGAGTGCTGAAAATGTGAAAAGTGAAATAAGTCTTTGTTGTATTTTATGTCCTGGTTGGAAGAAATTGTCATGTCGGTCTGGGGCAGATGGAAAAGATGTGAAAAGTGAACAATTACATCAGAAAGAACGTCAGCGGTAATAATTATCTGTAACTGTGCTGTGAACTTTTATACAGAGTCTAGAAGATCCTCTTCCCCTTCCAGAAAGGACAGAATTTTGCTCTCAAGGTCCCCTCATACATCAAAATGTACATCTATTGCTATTGACAACTTGGATCCTGAGAGGCAGATCTTAATGTCCCAGGGCCTATCTGCAAGTTCTCCCACTTAAAAAGATGAGAGAGGCCTGTAATTGACATCATAGGTAGACCACAACTATGAGAGTCAAAATGAGAAAACAAATCCAGAAAATCACCTTGTCTGATTTGGCAAGATTTATTTGGCAAATTATGGTTGAAAATGAGTATTTGGTCTCCTAAAAACATGCAAGATTTCTGGCTCTCACAGACCTGTAACTTCTTCTTTAAGAGACTCCTCTGTCCTCCACTCATTACCTGTAGTAATGACACCTGTTTGAACTTGTTATCAATATAAAAGACAGCTGTCCACAACCTCAAACAGTCACACTCCAAACTCCACTATGGTGAAGACCAAAGAGCTGTCGAAGGACACCAGAAACAAAATTGCAGCCCTGCACCAGGCTGGGAAGACTGAATCTGCAATAGGCAAGCAGCTTGGTGTAATGAAATCAACTGTCTACAGACAGTGCAGAAATCTACAAGACCACTGATAATCTCCCTTGATCTGGGGCTCCACGCAAGATCTCACCCCATGGGGTCAAAATGATCACAAGAACGGTGAGCAAAAATGCCAGAACCACACGGGGGGACAAAGTGAATGACCTGCATAAAGCTGGGATCACCATACCAAAAGCTACCATCAGTAACACACTACGCTGCCAAGGACTCAGATACTGCAGTGCCAGACGTGTCCACCTGCTTAAACCAGTACATATCTGGGCCCGTCTGAAGGTTTCTAGAGAGCATTTGGATTATCCAGAAGAGTATTGGGAGACTGTCATATGATCAGATGAAACCAAAGTAGAACTGTTTGGTAGAAACAAAATTTGTCATGTTTGGAGGAGATAGAATGCTGTGTAGCATCCAAAGAACACCGTACCTACTGTGAAGCATGAGGGTGGAAACATCATGCTTTGAGGCTGTTTCTCTGCAAAGGGACCAGGATGACTGATCCATGTACATGAAAGAATGAATGTGGCCATGTATCGTGAGATTTTGAGTGCAAACCTCCTTCCATCAGCAAGGGCATTGAAGATGAAATGTGGATGAGTCTTTCAGCATGATAATGATCAAAAGCACACCGCCAGGGCAAGAAGGATTGGCTTCGTAAGAAGCACATGAAGGTCCTGGAGTGGCCTAGTCAGTCTCCAGATCTCAACCCCATAGAAAACCTTTGGAGGGAGTTGAAAGTCCGTGTTGCCCAGCAACAGGCCCAAAACATCACTGCTCTAGAGGACATCTGCATGGAGGAATGGGTCAGCAAACCACCAACAGTGTGTGCAAACCTTGTGAAGACTTACAGAAAACGTCTGACCTCTGTCAATGCCATCAAAGGATATATAACAAAATATTGAGATGAACTTTTGTTTAAGACTAAATACTTATTTTCCACAATAAATTGGAAAATAAATCTTGCCAAATCAGACAAGGTGATTTTCAGGAACTGTTTTCTCAATTTTGACTCTCATAGTTGTGGTCTACCTATGACTTCAATTACAGGCTTCTCATGTTTCTAAGTGGGAAAACTTGCACAATTGGTGGCTGACTAAATACTTTTTCCCCCCACTGTATGTTCTGTAGGACTGGCATTTACCACTGACCATATGGTGGTAATATCAATATTAGTCTTTATATCGAGATTATTTCCAGTAACAGCGCGGTCATCTGCTGAGGTTCTCCATCACTATTAAGATGTGCCACCCAGTTGTAATCAAGGTTACCTGGTTAGGAAGCCACTATGAAGTTTCACCTTCCCTGAACCAAAACCCTAGCTACGCCTCTTCTGCTGCCACATATGTTTTCTGCTGTGTTCATGAGGCCTTGTATCCAGTAAAGAACCAGATCTCCATTAAGCAAAGCCTGACAAATGCTTAGTCATTAGTTCATTTTAGCTTGAGGAGCTCATGCAACGAAGTTGACTTTATAATATGCAGCTAAAAATGGATAATGTACTTTAATGTGCCTTCAAATATCCCTTTGATATCATTGAAGTAAGACATCAGCAAAACACTTGAACTGAACTGTGTGTAGACAACTGTAGCAATACTAGAAGCTTTGGATGATTTATTACAATATCTTCTTACATCACTGTCATGCTTAATAAACCCTTTCATCTGTCACACGGCACAGGCTGCTGTTGCAGGGCAATTCATTTTTATTAGACATGGTATTACATGAAGCATTTTAACCTGTAACTTGAAACCCTTCATGTATTCTGTAGGTTACATTTTTCAGCTTTGAGATCCCTTAAAGTAGTACCAGATTTCAGAATGTCAAGGCAAGCTAAAGCCCCCATATGCATTAGAGTAACGACAGGTTAGACGGACAGGCAAGTGTGTATGGGGGCCATGGAAAATCCCACATTCAGGGTCTGCAGCAGGTTTTGACGCAGCAGATTGTCCGCACCATTTCTGCACCTATTACGCAAATTAGCGGACACACATTTACGTTTTTTACACGTGTGGATTTTTCTCAGTCTATGGGGAAAATCTGTATGCGTACCCACAAGTGAAATTAACTTGCTGCGGATCTGAAAAACGCGCCGCATGTCCGTTTACGCAGGTGATCCGCAGGTGTGCATAGACGCACACTGGACATGGGATTTCTAAACATTTTCTCCAAATGCCATCCACTATGCTGTAACATCTGGCCGCTGTGTTTTTGACACTGCATAAATACATAGCATCAAAACAAATCCTGAATGTGGGAACATACCCATATTGCTCATGGAAGAAGAAGAGGAGGAAAAAACAAAATAGCAAAAATGGAAAATAGCCTGGTCATGAAAGGCTTAAAGAGGACCAATAATTGCCGAGCGCGGTGGCGTGCGCTTGTAATCCTAGCTACCAGGGAGGCGCAGAGTGTTGGATCGCTTGAGTCCAGGGGTTCTGGTCTGCTCTGTGCTATGCCGATTGGGGTGTCAGCATCTGGTCGGAATTCGCGACTCTGGGGGAACTCAGAACTCCCCAGTGGTCCTAAAGGGGTGGAGGTCGTGGAGGAGGAGGCTGCCGATGACACCCCTCGCCGATCAGCCGTGCGGAAGCGCCCGTCAATAGCCCACGTTGTAGAGTCTACAACACAGCAGCCTGGACAACACAGTGTGACAACACATTAAAAAAAAAAAAAAAAAGAGGACCAATAATTGGATCAAAAGTGACCAGTTTTGCGCTCTTTTTATTTCTGCTGCTCCCCTGAGAATTCCATTTGCTTTTTTGTTTTTTTTATAGATCTAACATACAGTTCCAGTAATATGAGTCTTTTTATTTTATGCTAATTTTTATGGTCTTTAACAAGGGGGGCGTTACTCACAGAAGTCTATGGTGGTGTACCTTTAGTCTGCTCTGCATTATTACCTTGTAAGCAGCGTCCAATTGGTAACGATCATACAAAATAGCACTAAATTAAAAGGGCCATATCTCTGGAACTGTATGGTGGATTAAATAATAAATAAAAGCTGAATTCTAAGGGGAGTAGCAGGAATAAAATAAATATAAAAACTGGCCATATTTGACTTGGTGACAGGTCCTTTTTACCTTACATCATTATTAGATTCTAGTTAAGTTCTATATAGTAAAAACCACAGGGAGACCACGCATTATAATAAAGCTGGGCGAAAGAACAAATACTTGTAGGATCTGTTATAAAGCTGTCAGGCTAAAAAAATGGGATTATATTTACTGACATGATGCAACTGAGCATAAGAGGTTCAGATTTTTAGAATTGTGAATGTCACTGAAGCAATAGGAGACTGATCTATTTTTGTGATCGGATTCGTCAATTTAACATCAGTTAGGTCTGCTGTAAGTTTAGGAAATGCAGTACCCAGTAGACAATGTTTGGCTTTGAAGAAAGTAATTATACAGGAAGATAATACACCAAGCTCACTGCTTTGAAGATTGAGACCTAAGTAGCAAACAAAAAGGCTACTGGTGATCTCAGAACAAAGATGTGGCCAAGCTTGAACCCCGACCTCAGCATCATTTAATGTGTTTGGGATTTCCTGATGTGTGAAGAGTCAGACAGGACTTTGTAGATACTTACCAAAAGTATGAAAACCTTGAAACAAGTAAAAAAAAATTAGAGCTGTATTAAAAGTAAAGGAAGTACATAAAATACGAGAGTAACTTTCTATATATGATTTGTTTTTTTCCTTGACTAAATGAAAGAGAAGGAAGTATGTTCTGTTGGGCTGAATGCAGAGGCAGACATACAATTGGTGCATAGGCACAAAAAGAAAAAAAGAGAGGGAAGGTCCAAAACTAAAAAGTAACCAATTTCATTAAACACATAATTTGAAACAACAATGTATAGATACAAGTACAATGAAAATGACAAAAATGAATAGTGCGGAACATAAGTGCAAAAAGCACACAGACCCACAAATTTAAAGTGGATGGGATACCAGTAAGAGTAGCAGCATTACACATAAAGTGCCAGTGCTTCATATCATTCCTGCCCAATCCCAATTTACATTCACAATATGCCTCATATGTCTAAAGCCATAATAAGCAGTATACAAGTCCAAAGTCTGAATTCAGTAGTGCTCGTAGAGGCTACCATTAGGAATCATGAGTAGAAGGAACACTGGTGATTAAGCGGTAAATGTGACTACAGACATTTGCAATAAGGGTCTTTCCCATAGTCTCCACACAGGGTCTGGTGCTAGCAGCCCCAACGCGCATTTGTGTGGGCTTTCTCGGGGGGGGGGGGGGGCAGGCTGCATTATGAATACCTAATCAGAGCACCACATGAAGACCCCCTCCTCCAGGCCCGCCCCAAAGCACGAGCATATCATTAACTGAAAACTGAAATTAGAGATTAGACAACAACCACAGGATGGATTTAATCAGCGAAGGTATCATTTTATTCAGTATAACGGTGTCAACCTGACACTGTCTGTAGGTTACTGTGTACAATGCTGCTGACAGGTTTCCTTTAAGTGATTGTGCAGAGAAATAGTGGAAAGATCAAAGCGGCACAAGGCTGCCGCGGTTTAAAGCATGACCGCTTCGTATGCATGTAGTCTTATTAACCCCTTAATCCCATATCCCACTATCCTGTCGAGGTGACCTGGGACTTAATTCCCAGGGACGGGATAGTACGTCATAGACAATCGGCCGCGCTCACGGGGGGAGCGCGGCCAATCGCCGCCGGGTGTCAGCTATTTATTACAGCTGACATCCGGCACTATGTGCCAGGAGTGGTCACGGACCGCTCCCGGCATATTAAACCCTGGAACACTGCAATCAAGCATGATCGCAGCGTTCCGGCGGCATAGGGAAGCATCGCACAGGGAGGGGGCTCCCTGCGTGTTTCCCTGAAACCCTCAGTACAATGCGATGTGATCGTGTTGTACTGAGCGTCTCCTCCCTGCAGGCCCCGGATCCAAAATGGCGGCGGGGCTCCTTCCGGATCCTGCAGGGAGGTCGCTTACAAGCGCCTGCTCAGAGTAGGTGCCGGCAAGCCTCCCTGCAGTGCCTGTCAGATCGCTAATCTGACACAGTGCATTGCAAAGTGTCAGATAAGCGATCTGACACTATACTGTTATGTCCCCCCCCCCAGGGCAATGTTGTAAAGCAAAAAAATATATATTTACATGTGTAAAAAAAAAATAAAAATTCCCAAATAAAGAAAAAAAAATATTATTCCAATAAATGCATTTCTTTATCTAAATAAAAAAAAATAAAAGTACACATATTTAGTATTGCCGCTTCCGTAACGACCTGACCTATAAAACTGTCCCACTAGTTAACCCCTTCAGTGAACACTGTTAAAAAAAAAACAAGGCAAAAAACAACGCTTTATTATCATACCGCCAACAAAAAGTGGAATAACGCGCGATCAAAAAGACGGATTTAAATAATCATGGTGCCGCTGAAAACGTCATCTTGTCCCGCAAAAAACAAGCTTGCATACAGCATCATCAGCAAAAAAATTAAAAAGTTATAGTCATCAGAATAAAGCAAGGCAAAAATAATAATTTTTTATATAAAATAGTTTTTATCGTATAAAAGCGCCAAAACATAACAAAAAATATATAAATGAGGTATCGCTGTAATCCTACTGACCTGAAGAATAAAACTGCTTTATCCATTTTAAAGTGAAACCAAAACCAGAGCACAGATTAATAGAAAGAAAATCATCCAGACGTAGGACCATATAAAATTAATTTTTATTTAAAACATCTGGTAATACAGAAAAATACAATAAAAGGTTAAAAAACCACAATGTGCACACAATAAAAGTTTATCATATTATAAATGATAAATAAAATACCCTCTTTGACTGATAGAAAATGGGATAAAATTATACTGAGCAAATAAAAAGTGAAATTACAGGAGTATAAAAAATCCTTATAGTTATATACGTGCACCATGATTGTGCAGGTGTAAAAACAGGGGGAAAAATCCCAAAATAATGAGTGACCAAATAAGAATGTGCAAAAAGTGCAATGTGATTCAGGACCAGTGCAAGTCTCACATGCGGCACTGGAACAAGTGCTACAATAAGAAAATGCCAGTAGAATTCATATCACAGCGCATGTAATATGCAAAATACCTTGAGGGGATTCCAAATCTATGCGTGCGCAATTTATCAATTTTACCAAACGTGGAATGGTATAAATGCCCCCCCCAAAGAAATTCATGAATAGCTGGTTTTTGGTAATCCTGCCTCACAAAAATCGAAATAAAAAGTGATCAAAAAATTTCACGTGCCCAAAAATGGTACTAATAAAAACAACAACTCGTCCCGCAAAAAACAAGACCTCACATGATTCTGTGGACCAAAATATGGAAAAATTATAGCTCTCAAAATGTGGAGAGGGAGACGCAAAAACTATTTTTTGCAATAAAAAGCGTCTTTTAGTGTGTGACAGCTGCCAATCATAAAAATCTGCTAAAAAACCAGCTATAAAAGTAAATAAAACCCCCCTTCATCACCCCCTTAGTTAGGGAAAAATAATACAATTAAAAAAAATGATTTATTTCCATTTTCCCATTAGGGTTTGGGTTAGGGTTGGGGCTAAAGTTAGGGTTAGGGCTGGGGCTAAAGTTAGAATTAGGGTTGGGGCTAAAGTTAGGGTATGGGTTGGGGCTAAAGTTAGGGTTAGGGCTACAGTAAGGTTTGGGGATAAAGTTAGGGTTAGGGTTGGGGCTAAAGTTAGGGTTAATGTTGGGGCTAAAGTTAGGGTTAGGGTTGAGGCTAAAGTTAGGTTTAGGGTTGGGGCTCAAGTTAGGGTTGGGGCTACAGTTAGGGTTGGGGCTACAGTTAGGGTTGGGGCTACAGTTAGGGTTGGGGCTACAGTTAGGGTTAGGGTTGCAGCTAAAGTTAGGTTTAGGGTTGAGGCTCAAGTTAGGGTTGGGGCTACAGTTTGGGTTGGGGCTAAAGTTAGGGTTAGGGTTGGGGCTAAAATTAGGGTTAGGGTTGGGGCTAAAGTTAGGGTTATGGTTGGGCTAAAGTTAGGGTTAGGGTTGGGGATAAAGTTAGGGTTTGGATTACATTTACGGTTGGGATTAGGGTTGGGATTAGGGTTAGGGGTGTGGTTAGGGCTATGGTTGGGATTAGGGTTAGGGGTGTGTTGGAGTTAGGGGTGTGGTTAAGGTTGGGATTAGGGTTAGGGGTGTGTTAGGGTTAGGGGTGTGGTTGGGATTAGGGCTAGGGGCATGTTCGGGTTAGGGGTGTAGTTAGGGTTATGATTTCAATTAGAATTGGGGGGTTTCCACTGTTTAGGCACATTAGGGGCTCTCCAAATGCGACATGGCGTCCAATCTCAATTCCAGCCAATTCTGCATTGAAAAAGTAAAACAGTGCTTCTTCCCTTCCAAGCTCTCCCGTGCGCCTAAACAGGGGTTTATCCCAACATATGGGGTATCAGCGTACTCTGGACAAATTGGACAACAACTTTTGGGGTCCAATTTCTCCTTTTACCCTTGGGAAAATACAAAACCAGGGGCTAAAAAATAATTTTTGTGGAAAAAAAAGATTTTTTATTTTCATTGTTCTGCGTTATAAACTGTAATGAAACACTTGGGGGTTCAAAGTTCTCACAACACATCTAGATAAGTTCCTTGGGGGGTCTAGTTTCCAATATGGGGTCAATTGTGGGGGGGTTCTACTGTTTAGGTAAATAAGGGGCTGTGCAAACGCATTGTGACGCCTGCAGACCATTCCATCTAAGTCTGCATTCCAAACGGCGCTCCTTCCCTTCCGGGCTCTGCCATGCACCGAAACAGTGGTTTCCCCCACATATAGGGTATCAGCGTACTCAGGACAAATTGGACAACAACTTTTGGGGTCCAACGGCTCTGCGTTACAAACAGTGAAACACTTGGAGGTTCAAAGTTCTCACAACACATCTAGATAAGTTCCTTAGGGGGTCTTTCCAAAATGATCACTTGTGGGGGGTTTCAATGTTTAGGCACATCAGGGGCTCTCCAAACACGACATGGTGTCCTATCTCAATTCCAGTCAATTTTGCATTGAAAAGTCCAATGGCGCTCCTTCCCTTCCAAGCTCTGCCATGCGCCCAGTGGTCTACCTCCACATATGGGGTATCAGCATACTCAGGACAAATTGCACAACAACTTTTGAGGTCCAATTTCTTCTGTTACCCTTAGGAAAATAAAAAATTGTGGGCGAAAAGATCATTTTTGTGAAAAAATATGATTTTTTATTTTTACGGCTTTACATTATAAACTTCTGTGAAGCACTTGGTGGGTCAAAGTGCTCACCACACATCTAGATAAGTTCCTTAGGGGGTCTACTTTCCAAAATGGTGTCACTTGTGGGGGTTTCAATGTTTAGGCACATCAGGGGCTCTCCAAACGCAACATGGGATCCCATCTCAATTCTAGTCAATTTTGCATTGAAAAGTCAAAGGGCGCTCTTTTCCTACTGAGCTCTGCCATGCGCCCAAACAGTGGTTTACCCCCACATATGGGGTATCATCGTACTGAGGACAAATTGTACAACAACTTTTGTTGTCCAATTTCTCCTGTTACCCTTGGTAAAATAAAACGAATTGGAGCTGAATTAAATTCTTTGTGAAAAAAAGTTAAATGTTCATTTTTTTTTAAACATTCCAAAAATTCCTGTGAAACACCTGAAGAGTTAATAAACTTCTTGAATGTGGTTTTGAGCACCTTGAGGGGTGCAGTTTTTAGAATGGTGTCACACTTGGGTATTTTCTATTATATAGACCCCTCAAAGTGACTTCAAATGTGATGTGGTCCTTTAAAAAATGGTATTGTAAAAATGAGAAATTGCAGGTCAAGTTTAACCCTTATAACTCCCTAACAAAAAAAATGTTGGTTCCAAAATTGTGCTGATGTAAAGTAGACATGTGGTATATGTTACTTATTAAGTATTTTGAGTGAGATATCTCAGAGATTTAAGGGTATAAAAATTCAAAGTTGGAAAATTGCTAAATTTTCTAAATTTTCGCCAAATTTCTTTTTTTTTCACAAATAAACGCAGGTAATAGCAAAGAAATTTTACCAGTATCATGAAGTACAATATGTCATGAGAAAACATTGTCAGAATCATCAGGATCCATTGAAGCGTTCCAGAGTTATAACCTCATAAAAGGACAGTGGTCAGAATTGAAAAAATTGGCCCGTTCATTAACATGCAAACCACCCTTGGGGCTTAAAGGGTTAAGGGCTTGCTCTGATGTTTATGTAAAAAACAAATGACATATGGATGACAATTTTGATGAAAAATTGTCATTTTTTTCTTGATGAAAAACGGACGATTTATCATACACTCATCTGAATCTGGCCTTAGACAACTCTGACAGTGATTACGGTAGTTTACCCTCATTTGGTGCTATCAAGGCTGTTCGTAAGTTGACTGTATGGCACAGCCCTATAAATAAACCATTGTATATATCTTACATCAATAACAAACAAGACATATTTTAGTCCAGCTCAGTTGAGACTGAAAATTGCCCTCACTCAGAACTAATCAGTTTAGGACCATAGATTATCATTAACAATTGTCATTTACTTTCAGCTTGTTTATGACCTTCGTTATGTTTACAGCTTCTTTACAGAATTTAATTATATTCTTACAGAAACTGTCTAAACATAACCAAACAAAATCCTATACTCCATAGGCATAATTAAAGGAACCAGACCGATGAACAGTAGCTTACTTCACATACATTTTCTTAACTCCAA
Organism: Ranitomeya variabilis; assembly: GCF_051348905.1. Classification (NCBI taxonomy): domain Eukaryota; kingdom Metazoa; phylum Chordata; class Amphibia; order Anura; family Dendrobatidae; genus Ranitomeya; species Ranitomeya variabilis. The sequence goes on from NC_135234.1 coordinate 613,543,049, forward strand.
CAGCAAAGATGATCACATGCTATGACACTGTTTGGACCCCCTTGAATAAGTTGAGGGGTCCAGCAGCAAGTGTTCAATTTGATTGTAGCACCACCGCTGCAAAAATAAAGAATTAATCAAAGTCTAATAAAATCAATGGGATATTCTTATATTACATACATGTGCTTGATCCTCTTTATAGCGTCAAAAATAATAGACCAAAATATGGAGACCCCCTCAACCCACATGAACTCTAATATTCTAATAGGCAATCCCATTAATTTTGCTTTAGTAGTTATTTTTCTCTACAAACAGTGGACCAGTTGCTTTCAGTTAGTATTGCCAGACTACAGCAAAAAAATTGTCAAATATATTACCAGTTTTTGTGATCCTTTATTGCCATTTTTTACTAACAAGAAAATATTTATCCGTAATTTCAAAAAAATGTATGAAAGCAACAAAGTCTCGTTTGACCCTTTTTGTTACTTTTGTTTAGTCTAACTCATATAGGGCAGCCTAATAAATCAAGATTTTGGAATTTCTTTTGTTATCCATTGTAATGTCAACTATAGTCACAGCATACCACCCACAGACAAGCACACAGGCAGCTCGCATTTCTCTCTTCTACTGAGCTTGTATATAATCATTCTAAGCATTCCTTCATTTCCCAGATTCCCTTCCAGTATGGTTATAAATTTTGTTAAACTAGTAAAGAAGTCATATTTCCTGCAGATCCGACTTACCTAAATCACTTATAGGTAGTATCAATTACAATTGACAATATGCAAGATTATTTTTGATCAAAGACACTGAAAATATATAAATATAAAATGAGTATCAAAGTCAGATCTTACAGTGACAGGTCAGAGAAGCATTTATTTTGCTCATTATATGACTGTCCAGCCTATCTCTCTTAGATTGACAAGTGTAAAATTTTCTTTCATATGTGTTCTAAAGAGTAACCTTCATTTTAAATTTTATTTCATAAATGAATAGTACACATGAGAATAAGATACTATGTAATATATCTTATCAGAAAAATCTGCTTCTTTCACCTCCTGGATTGATCTTGTGAAGACAGACTTTCACATTACTGACATAGGAGGTGAGGGTTGGTGCTTTTAAAGGTGTATGGAGAAGGGATAGGGAGGAACTAGAGGCAGACACAGACTTTCTGCTGCAAGTTCTCCTGAAAGCACAGATACAATTCTTCCAAAAAAATGTATGTGCAATAGTCATCTCCTATCTCAGTAATGGAAAAATCTGTATGTACTGAGAACAGATTTTACCTGTGAATTTAGAGTTGTGAGAAAGGAAGATCAGTCCAGAAGAAGAAACAAGCACACTTACCTAATAAGATATATTACAAAATGTCTTATTCTTTTGTCTTAGACCTTAGTCCAGAGTGTCTCACCTAGCCAAATCAGTTCTCATGCTTCGCACTAACGAGGGCCGATAGCCCGAAACACCTTGTCTGCGAATTGAGATACTGATTTGGCTTTTATCCTGTCATATTGCAAGACTCGTTATAGGGAACCTGTCACCCCCAAAATCGAAGGTGAGCTAAGCCCACCAGCATCAGGGGCTTATCTACAGCATTCTAGAATGCTGTAGATAAGCCCTCGATGTATTCTGAAAGATGAGAAAAAGAGGTTAGATTATACTCACCCAGGGGCGGTCCTGATCCGATGGGTGTCGCGGTCCTGTCCAGCGCCTCCTATCTTCATCAGAAGACGTCCTCTTCTTGTCTTCACGCTGCGGCTCCAGCGCTGGCATATTTTGTCTGCCCTGTTGAGGTCAGAGCAAAGTACTGCAGTGCGCAGGCTCTGGGCCTCTCTGACCTTTTTTCCAGTACCTGCGCACTGCAGTACTTTACTCTGCTCTCAACAGGGCAGACAAAGTACGCCTGTGCCGGAGCCACAGCGTTAAGACAAGAAGAGGACATCATCGTAAGAAGATGGGAAGCCCCGGACCGGACCACGACACCCATCGTACCGGGACTGCCCCTGGGTGAGTATAATCTAACCTCTTTTTCTCATCTTTTAGGATGCATCGGTGGCTTATCTACAGCATTACAGAATGCTGTAGATAAGCCCTGATGCTGGTGGGCTTAGCTCACCTTCGATTTTGGGGGTGACAGGTTCCCTTTAAAGGGTTGATTGTGACTTGTTGGATCGCTACTTCCAACAAGTGGTGCTATAGAATTCAAGTCCTCTTTTTCTCTGAAGAGGCAATTTGCATATATTATTCTTCACATGTACTATTGATTTATGGAAAAAAAATAAACAACAGTTATTCCTTAAGTTAGAATCACACGTTTAATTTTTATGCAGGTTTGTGCTGTTTTTAGTGCTAAAGCAAGAGTTGATCAGTTGAAATAGAAACATATCTGCTCTTATTTTATATGTCCCCTCCTTTTGCAGTCACTGCTTGCTTTGACTCTAAGAACTACATAGGACCACAATTTTGATTCTAGTCAAAAGTTGGCCATAGGATGCCAAATGTCTCACCAAGAGGAGTGAACTGAGCATTTATACAAGTAGAGTCCTCCGTAACTGAAGGCCCCAGCTTAGAATGAAAGCAGACTCAAAATAAATAAATAAAAACGAAACAAGAGATAAATGTTTCCCAATAATAACTTCTATATTTCCTCAGCTCAAGTGCATAATAGATGCAATAATTTATAAGGAGTCAATGTCCACAGGGGCCCAGGTTGGCTTCAGTTTACCTCTGTTGGCACTGACTGTAGGTAAAAATTGTCCTTTTCCTGGAACACCTAGTGGTAGCACCAAAATTGCCATGGTGGTGAGTCAATCAATGCTCCATACGCATTAGATGAAAATTAGATGAACCTGATTATTTTGGCATGACCATTTGGTTTGGAGATAAGGATTGAGCATGTTGAATTACCAACCCAAATTGTTTTGCTCTCCATGGAGATTTGCCACCGCTAGAGGTTCTGGCAGTGTCTTACTCCATTCTTCCTATTTAAACACAGGCATGCCTTGCAGAATTAAGAATGCATATACATGGGGAAGTCTGGAGAGATATCTTTGGTCTAATTCTTAGATCATGTAGGGATATTGGCCCATATATTATTATTATTATTATTATTATTATTATTATTTATTGTTATAGCGCCATTTATTCCATGGCGCTTTACAAGTGAGGAGGGGTATACATAATAAAAACAAGTACAATAATCTTGAACAATACAAGTCATAACTGGTACAGGAGGAGTGAGGACCCTGCCCGCGAGGGCTCACAATCTACAAGGGATGGGTGAGAATACAGTAGGTGATATATTAATAATATGTCACTGATAATAGTGCTTTGGTAAGGAATCTTGACAGCTGATGGACTCCAAGATCATACTGTCACACAATTCAAACACTGAAACTTGTAATAAACATTTACTTAAAAATCATTACAGTTTTTTTCTTAAATTCTATGGAGCAGGCTCCCTAACTAACATACACAAATTTTATAGGGAAAATATGTTAGAAAATATTGCATATACAGTAGCAAGAATGGCACATTTATGAAGCTTCTACATTAGAGATGTGTCAATCTTTTGAAAATTAAATTCTCTAGCTTTGACAAATTTTCTCAGGATTTTGATTCGCAACTAACTGAAAATATTGCGAAGCCACCTAAAAACAGTGTATGACACTTTGAGGTCTCCAAGGACTGTATCCAACCCTTTCTAGCTCTTTAATGCAAAGACAGTTTTAGTAATGTCAAAATGACCTCAATATATGTGATTTTGGGTAGAATATTGGTAAGTTGGTCACAATCCTTCACTGCAATAGGAAAAATTAAACCGTCTCACCTCTCCAACGAGTGCAAAGCATCCCAATTCACACACCTCAAAGGCAATCCAAAAATTGGTTGTTGATCTGGTACGTCGTTACAATGTAAATAACTTCATTTGCATCTAATGAAAATCACATGATAAAATGATATTTTCAATCAGATGAAAAACATCCCAAATGGTAAAAAAGTTATGGCTGATGTGTTTTGAAGTGGTACTTGTTACTCATACAAACACATTTTTTTTACATTTTATTAAAGTGCTGAGTCAACTGCTAATTTTTGGATTAACAATCCTTCACTGCTGTGCTGTCACACACTATGTGTACACTTTATTCAGTGTTTTCACTATTTCTATGGCTAAGCTGTGGGTTGTGACCCCCTCCAACTATCAAGATTCACCATAAAATGACTGCTGAATTTCGGTCTTTTGCTTTTATACATTCTATGACAGTCCCTCCGGATTTTCTGTGCTATAACATGTGAGAGCTGCAAGGTACTATGTGGAAGCCTGTTCAGTCAGGCCTGAGGTCATGATACCCTTCTTTGACTGATGCAATCTGCTGTAATGTGGTAAATAGTGTTGAGCGATACCGTCCGATACTTGAAAGTATCGGTATCGGAAAGTATCGGCCGATACCGGCAAAGTATCGGATCCAATCCGATACCGATACCCGATACCAATACAAGTCAATGGGACTCAAGTATCGGACGGTATCCCTGATGTTTCCCAGGGTCTGAAGGAGAGGAAACTCTCCTTCAGGCCCTGGGATCCATATTAATGTGTAAAAGAAAGAATTAAAATAAAAAATATTGCTATACTCACCTCTCCGACGCAGCCTGGACCTCACCGAGGGAACCGGCAGCGTTCTTTGCTTAAAATTCGCGCGTTTACTTCCTTCCGTGAAGTCCCGGCTTGTGATTGGTCGCGTGCCGCCCATGTGGCCGCGACGCGACCAATCACAGCAAGCCGTGACGTAATTTCAGGTCCTTCAGGATTTTAAAATTACGTTCTGGCTTGTGATTGGTCGCGTCGCGGTCACATGGGCGACGCGACCAATCACAAGCCGTGACGTCATGGGAGGCAGGACACGCGCGCATTTTAAAATGCGCGCGTGTCCTGCCTCCCGTGACGTCACGGCTTGTGATTGGTCGCGTCGCCCATGTGACCGCGACGCGACCAATCACAAGCCAGAACGTAATTTTAAAATCCTGAAGGACCTGAAATTACGTCACGGCTTGCTGTGATTGGTCGCGTCGCGGCCACATGGGCGGCACGCAACCAATCACAAGCCGGGACTTCACGGAAGGAAGTAAACGCGCGAATTTTAAGCAAAGAACGCTGCCGGTTCCCTCGGTGAGGTCCAGCCTGCGTCGGAGAGGTGAGTATAGCAATATTTTTTATTTTAATTCTTTCTTTTACACATTATTACATTAATGTTGTTTCGATACCGATACCCGATACCACAAAAGTATCGGATCTCGGTATCGGAATTCCGATACCCGCAAGTATCGGCCGATACCCGATACTTTCGGTATCGGAATGCTCAACACTAGTGGTAAATGATACCAACCATTTTAGGCAATTTACAATGACAAGTGCAACTTAGCTTTTACTGGAAGGGATGTTCTGGAAACCAATACGAGATCCATTTGACAGTTCATAACCAGATGTATAAAGAGGGCACTCAAATGAGTCTGGTACATGCTGCACTAGGGAAGAGATGCTGACGCCCTACACACGAAGCACTACTGTTAAAAAAAACTCTCCTAGTTTTTTTTTTGCTCCCTTTTTGCATACATTTGATGTTAGCAGCTCCCTTCCAATAACATTATCAATTATTACACATAAAAATATGTGATTTACATGGTGTGATGTCCTACCGATTACTTTGTATTTTTGTCAATGTCACAGCAGGTGTAATATGCAATAGTGACAGGCAGTGAAATAATCATTTGTCACTATGCTATTTCCTGATATGTAGTCCATTACAATTGCATTTATTCTCCAACTTATTTTCCTCAATTGGTAATTTACTGTATTATTTTTACATAAACACCACGGCTTCAAGGCAATATTAGAAGGCAATTTCAGCTGCAGTATATATGTTTGACTGTCATAAATTACCACCTGTATATGTAAGAAGGTGTGAAATAAAAAACGAGAATCTCTAACGCGGTGTGGCATTTATGTAAGAAGACTGCCATCTACTTTCCAAGCAGGACTGGGAGAGGGAAAGTTTAAGGAAGAGTTTGGATGAAGTACCGGGTCAGGTGGTACCAAATCTGTACCATGTAAAGGAATGAACAGGACGTGTGAGGGAGACACTGAAAGGCTGCAACAGAAAGCCCGAGGCAACAGGTTGTGCCATGTTTGGAAGTAGATCTCGGGCGGCGCTACAGAGTCCCAGAAACCAGACAATGCTGGTCAAGGCCCAAAGACCCGATGTACACCAGGCAAGTTTCGAAGTCCAGACTACGCTGGTCAAGGCCCAAAAATCAGACCTGCACCAGTCAAGACCCAGAGTCCAGACTATGCCAGTCAAGAGCTGAGGTCCAGCCCCCATTTCACTGGATACGAGAGACATCCACCATAGGTCAACCACCAAAGATCCATGTGGAGAATCTGCTCAGGGGTGGATGCCTATTGTGGTGAACATACAACAGACAGGGCAGGGTCCGGTTGAAGCAAAGGCGGTCCAGGGAGTCTTGTTAGATTTTGTCAGGATTATTTATAGCATAGCGGGAAGAACCACAGACCCCCGCTAGGGCCTGTGTTAGAAGAAGAGATAGTATAGTGGCTTTTTTGGTACCGGGATTGTCACCCGTCAGATGTTTTAAGAACATATAAATGGGAATGTTATAATAGCTACCGTGAACTTGAGTGTTCATTGTATATTTATATTGTATTTTTCATGCTGTATTTACTGCTTTGCATTATTTACCGTTGCAATAGTTACCTCAATTTTCTGTCACAGCAAGGAAATAAATAGTTTAATTGCTTTGTTTTTGTCTGCATGTTGCATCCGGTCACCTGCTTAAATATGCTTATAGAGTATGTGAAATGCATTAGATGTATGTTTGTGCAGTATAAAGAGAGTATAGAGGAGCCGTGCTACTTTTATCACTTGCATTGCATGATAATATTTGGCTTATTATAAGTTTGTATTGATACATGGAGATATATTCTCCCTCCAAATCCTTAAAATAGTTTCCATTACTTATTATATCATATAATGTTACTATATCAAACAGATGTCGTTTATACAAATAGCATGGGATTATTTCCATATTCCACAACCCTGAAATTTAAATTCCATTTGACAATGATGTACCGTATTTGTTCTTGAATACCTATTCTTGCCAATGATTGGGCAGCCACAATAATAAATTGTTGGATTTTAGTGTTATCCCCTTTACTCTTAATATAATAGTAATGTACATTAATCAAATGCTTGTTTTGGATTGATTTAGCACCTCTGAACTTGGTGTCTGCTTATAGGGATTATATGCTTTAACCGTCTGATATGACAGTATCATAAGGATAAGAAATACAATTGCCAAATAATGACTGGCACCTTTGCTATTATTCATTAATTATGACTTGCACCTGCCATGATTCAGACCAGGTTTTGAGTCATGTCTTCCCTTTTCCCGGTCTGATCATGTCAGGGGTTAACTTTTCTCAGCCTCAGTCTGGTCTCAGGTTTGCTATTTAGCCCTGCTGTGTCCGGCAGATCATGTCAGTTATAGTTTCTGCCTAGTGCTGCTGTAGCTGACTCTGATTGCTCCTATTTTTCCTGCTGCGTTTGCTGTCTGAACCCGTGTCTCTGTTTACCCCTGTCCCCGTCTTGACTCGGTGTTTCCCTTTAATGTGCAGACTCCTTGGTTTGACTTGGCTTGTATCCTGACCTGTTTCTGTCCTTTGTCTTTTGGCTTATCTGCTCCTGACCATTACTGACCCCCTGGCTTGTCTCTGACTGCGAGTTTTCATATTCCTTTGGTACTGTACTGGGATTTGACCCGGTTTGTATTGACTATTCTACTGCCACCTGTGGTAGCCTCACCGTTGCACCGCAGGATAGCTTTGTTTAGGTGCAGACGTGCTTCCTCTCTACTGCCATCTAGTGAAGCCTGCACCTACCTGCATTGCAGCAGCATGACAGCGCCATTGCTATCATTCATTGTATTCCACAGTTTCTTACATACAGTTGTGGCCAAAAGTATTGACACCCCTGCAGTTCTGTCAGATAATACTCAGTTTCTTCCTGAAAATGATTGCAAACACAAATTCTTTGTTATTATTATCTTCATTTAATTTGTCTTAAATGAAAAAACACAAAAAGAATTGTCCTAAAGCCAAATTGGATATAATTCCACACCAAACATAAAAAAGGGGGTGGACCAAAGTATTGGCACTGTTTGAAAAATCATGTGATGCTTCTCTAATTTGTGTAATTAACAGCACCTGTAACTTACCTGTGGCACCTAACAGGTGTTGGCAATAACTAAATCACACTTGCAGCCGGTTAACATAGATTAAAGTTGACTCAACCTCTGTCCTTGTGTGGACCACATTGAGCATGGAGAAAAGAAAGAAGACCAAAGAACTGTCTGAGGACTTGAGAAACCAAATTGTGAGGAAGCATGAGCAATCTCAAGGCTACAAGTCCATCACCAAAGAACTGAATGTTCCTGTGTCTACCGTGCGCAGTGTCATCAAGAAGTTTAAAGCCCATGGCACTGTGGCTAACCTCCCTAGATGTGGACAGAAAAGAAAAATTGACAAGAGATTTCAACGCAAGATTGTGCGGATGTTGGATAAAGAACCTCGACTAACATCCAAACAAGTTCAAGCTGCCCTGCAGTCCGAGCGAGCGTACAACAGTGTCAACCCGTACTATCCGTCGGCCTCTGAATGAAAAGGGACTGTATGGTAGGAGACCCAGGAAGACCCCACTTCTTACCCCGAGACATAAAAAAGCCAGGCTGGAGTTTGCCAAAACTTACCTGAAACAGCCAAAAATGTTTTGGAAGAATGTACTCTGGTCAGATGAGACAAAAGTAGAGCTTTTTGGGCAAAGGCATCAACAGAGTTTACAGGAGAAAAAAAGAGGCATTCAAAGAAAAGAACACGGTCCCTACAGTCAAACATGGCGGAGATTCCCTGAAGTTTTGGGGTTGCTTTGCTGCCTCTGGCACTGGACTGTTTGACCATGTGCATGGCATTATGAAGTCTGAAGACTACCAACAAATTTTGCAGCATAATGTAGGGCCCAGTGTGAGAAAGCTGAGTCTCCCTCAGAGGTCATGGGTCTTCCAGCAGGACAATGACCCAAAACACACTTCAAAAAGCACTAGAAAATGGTTTGAGAGAAAGCACTGGAGTGGAGACTTCTAAGGTGGCTAGCAATGAGTCCAGATCTAAATCCCATAGAACACCTGTGGAGAGATCTAAAAATGGCAGTTTGGAGAATGCACCCTTCAAATATCAGGGACCTGGAGCAGTTTGCCAAAGAAGAATGGTCTAAAATTCCAGCAGAACATTGTAAGAAACTCATTGATCGTTACCGGAAGCGGTTGGTCGCAGTTATTTTGGCAAAAGGTTGTGCAACCAAGTATTAGGCTGAGGATGCCAATACTTTTGTATGGCCTATTTTTGGAGTTTTGTGTGAAATGATCAATGTTTTGCTTTTTGCTTCATTCTCTTTTGTGTTTTTTCACTTAAGACAAATTAAATGAAAATAATAATACTAAAGAATTTGTGATTGCAATCATTTTCAGGAAGAAACTGAGTATTATCTGACAGAATTGCAAGGGTGTCAATAATTTTGGTCACATCTGTATTATAGGATAAGAATGGAAAGCATGACACATCAAGCCACTAATACATTGTAGGATGTGAATGCATCAAAAGGCATTTAACAGAGTCCATATACAAGGTGTAATATAGCTAAAGTGCTATGTAAAATCACCTAATATACACAATAATTTTCAGAACAGCACAGATTTCCTACCAAATTGCATTGATTTACATCATAGTGTGTATAGTAATGCAAGGAAATGTTTAAAGAGACAGTGAGATGTGTCTCGGATCACCACTGTGGTATAAAACTGTATTCCTATGTCCGTATCAGTATAATACGGGACCTGTGGTGAATAATTTTAATCATCTGCAGTAATGTTGTTATTCTGCCACCAGAACTCATATGAACTCTAGCGTGGGCAAATATACAGAAAAATTCCCACGCTAGAGTTCATGAGGTTATGCCAGCAGGGGGCTCATCACCGCAAGTCTACGATGCTACGTTCCCCTGCATTCCATTCATTCCCCAGTTTTTACAACCAGGAGCAACAGCTGCATTAGCAGGCTCCTGGTTGTAAACTTATTTAACCCCTTAGTGATGGAGACAAATTTTTGAAATCTGATCAGTGTCACTTTATGTGGTAATAACTCTGCAAAGCTTCAACAAATCCCAGTGATTTTGAGATTGTTTTTTCATGACACATTATACTTTATGACATTGGTAAATTTAGGTCAATATGTTTTGCGTTTATTTATAAAAAATATAAAAAATTTGAGAAAAACGTTAAAAAAATTGCAATTTTCGAAATTTGAATGTTTATCCCTTTAATCCAGATGGTCATACCACAGCAAACCATTAATAAATAACATTTCCCACATGTCAGCTTTACATCAGGACTAGGGTTGAGCGACTTTCATTTTTTTAAGATCGAGTCGGGTTTTGTGAAACCCGACTTAGTCCAGAGTCGAGTCGAGTGAAGTCGGCCGATTATCGCTAAAAGTCGGGGATCGACCGAAACACGAAACCCAATGCAAGTCAATGGGGAAGCATAGCCGGCAGTGAGTGGAGGCCAGGAAAACACCTACAGTGCCCATTTTAATGCCAAAAACATCCATTCTTGTTTTCTGAAGCTTGTCAATCTAAATTAACTTTATAATAATAGTTGGGCACTGGAAATTGGGGGTGATTTGGCAAAAGTTGTGGGGGGTAGGGCTGGTTCAAGGTTTTAGTGGGCACAGGAAACATGGACTACGTCACGGCGGTGGAGCAGTGAGAGGTAAGTATGTCAAGTTTGCAAGTGCTGTGATCCTAAGCAAGCAGGGGGGCCCACTCATTGGCATTGGCACTGGCACAGGGCCCCTCAAAGTACAGCGGTGTGTTTGCACGGCGGGGGCGCCTCCCACCAGCACAGCACTTAATGAGAGCAAGAAGGTTGAAGCTCAGCTGTATTCAGTTGAGGGCAACACCAGGGAGGGGCAGACACCGTTAGTAGGCCCTAACCACCAATTTTTAAAAACACAGCACTTAATGAGAGCCAGAAGGTTGAAGCTCAGCTTTATTCAGTTGAGGGCAACACCAGGGAGGGGCAGACACCGTTAGTAGGCCCTAACCACCATTTTGTTTTTTAAAAAACACTTAATGAGAGCCAGAAGGTTGAAGCTCAGCTGTAATCAGTTGAGGACAACACCAGGGAGGGGCAGACACCGTTAGTAGGCCGTAACCAAAGTTGAAGGCCAAATGCAGTTTAATATCTGATACTATAGGCCGAAAGCCAGAAGGTTGAAGCACAGCTTTATTCAGTTGAGGGCAACACCAGGGAGGGGCAGACACCGTTAGTAGGCCCTAACCACCAATTTTCAAAAACACAGCACTTAATGAGAGCCAGAAGGTTGAAGCTCAGCTTTATTCAGTTGAGGGCAACACCAGGGAGGGGCAGACACCGTTAGTAGGCCGTAACCAAAGTTGAAGGCCAAATGCAGTTTAATATCTGATACTATAGGCCGAAAGCCACAAGGTTGAAGCACAGCTTTATTCAGTTGAGGGCAACACCAGGGAGGGGCAGACACCGTTAGTAGGCCCTAACCACCAATTTTTAAAAACACAGCACTTAATGAGAGCCAGAAGGTTGAAGCTCAGCTGTATTCAGTTGAGGACAACACCAGGGAGGGGCAGACACCGTTAGTAGGCCGTAACCAAAGTTGAAGGCCAAATGCAGTTTAATATCTGATACTATAGGCCGAAAGCCAGAAGGTTGAAGCACAGCTTTATTCAGTTGAGGGCAACACCAGGGAGGGGCAGACACCGTTAGTAGGCCCTAACCACCAATTTTTAAAAACACAGCACTTAATGAGAGCCAGAAGGTTGAAGCTCAGCTGTATTCAGTTGAGGACAACACCAGGGAGGGGCAGACACCGTTAGTAGGCCGTAACCAAAGTTGAAGGCCAAATGCAGTTTAATATCTGATACTATAGGCCGAAAGCCAGAAGGTTGAAGCACAGCTTTATTCAGTTGAGGGCAACACCAGGGAGGGGCAGACACCGTTAGTAGGCCCTAACCACCAATTTTTAAAAACACAGCACTTAATGAGAGCCAGAAGGTTGAAGCTCAGCTTTATTCAGTTGAGGGCAACACCAGGGAGGGGCAGACACCGTTAGTAGGCCCTAACCACCAATTTTTAAAAACACAGCACTTAATGAGAGCCAGAAGGTTGAAGCTCAGCTTTATTCAGTTGAGGGCAACACCAGGGAGGGGCAGACACCGTTAGTAGGCCCTAACCAAAGTTGAAGGCCAAATGCAGTTTAATATCTGATACTATAGGCCGAAAGCCACAAGGTTGAAGCACAGCTTTATTCAGTTGAGGGCAACACCAGGGAGGGGCAGACACCGTTAGTAGGCCCTAACCACCAATTTTTAAAAACACAGCACTTAATGAGAGCCAGAAGGTTGAAGCTCAGCTTTATTCAGTTGAGGGCAACACCAGGGAGGGGCAGACACCGTTAGTAGGCCGTAACCAAAGTTGAAGGCCAAATGCAGTTTAATATCTGATACTATAGGCCGAAAGCCAGAAGGTTGAAGCACAGCTTTATTCAATTGAGGGCAACACCAGGGAGGGGCAGACACCGTTAGTAGGCCCTAACCACCAATTTTTAAAAACACAGCACTTAATGAGAGCCAGAAGGTTGAAGCTCAGCTGTATTCAGTTGAGGACAACACCAGGGAGGGGCAGACACCGTTAGTAGGCCGTAACCAAAGTTGAAGGCCAAATGCAGTTTAATATCTGATACTATAGGCCGAAAGCCAGAAGGTTGAAGCACAGCTTTATTCAGTTGAGGGCAACACCAGGGAGGGGCAGACACCGTTAGTAGGCCCTAACCACCAATTTTTAAAAACACAGCACTTAATGAGAGCCAGAAGGTTGAAGCTCAGCTTTATTCAGTTGAGGGCAACACCAGGGAGGGGCAGACACCGTTAGTAGGCCGTAACCAAAGTTGAAGGCCAAATGCAGTTTAATATCTGATACTATAGGCCGAAAGCCACAAGGTTGAAGCACAGCTTTATTCAGTTGAGGGCAACACCAGGGAGGGGCAGACACCGTTAGTAGGCCGTAACCAAAGTTGAAGGCCAAATGCAGTTTAATATCTGATACTATAGGCCGAAAGCCAGAAGGTTGAAGCACAGCTTTATTCAGTTGAGGGCAACACCAGGGAGGGGCAGACACCGTTAGTAGGCCCTAACCACCAATTTTCAAAAACACAGCACTTAATGAGAGCCAGAAGGTTGAAGCTCAGCTTTATTCAGTTGAGGGCAACACCAGGGAGGGGCAGACACCGTTAGTAGGCCGTAACCAAAGTTGAAGGCCAAATGCAGTTTAATATCTGATACTATAGGCCGAAAGCCACAAGGTTGAAGCACAGCTTTATTCAGTTGAGGGCAACACCAGGGAGGGGCAGACACCGTTAGTAGGCCCTAACCACCAATTTTTAAAAACACAGCACTTAATGAGAGCCAGAAGGTTGAAGCTCAGCTGTATTCAGTTGAGGACAACACCAGGGAGGGGCAGACACCGTTAGTAGGCCGTAACCAAAGTTGAAGGCCAAATGCAGTTTAATATCTGATACTATAGGCCGAAAGCCAGAAGGTTGAAGCACAGCTTTATTCAGTTGAGGGCAACACCAGGGAGGGGCAGACACCGTTAGTAGGCCCTAACCACCAATTTTTAAAAACACAGCACTTAATGAGAGCCAGAAGGTTGAAGCTCAGCTTTATTCAGTTGAGGGCAACACCAGGGAGGGGCAGACACCGTTAGTAGGCCCTAACCACCAATTTTTAAAAACACAGCACTTAATGAGAGCCAGAAGGTTGAAGCTCAGCTGTATTCAGTTGAGGACAACACCAGGGAGGGGCAGACACCGTTAGTAGGCCGTAACCAAAGTTGAAGGCCAAATGCAGTTTAATATCTGATACTATAGGCCGAAAGCCAGAAGGTTGAAGCACAGCTTTATTCAGTTGAGGGCAACACCAGGGAGGGGCAGACACCGTTAGTAGGCCCTAACCACCAATTTTTAAAAACACAGCACTTAATGAGAGCCAGAAGGTTGAAGCTCAGCTTTATTCAGTTGAGGGCAACACCAGGGAGGGGCAGACACCGTTAGTAGGCCGTAACCAAAGTTGAAGGCCAAATGCAGTTTAATATCTGATACTATAGGCCGAAAGCCACAAGGTTGAAGCGCAGCTTTATTCAGTTGAGGGCAACACCAGGGAGGGGCAGACACCGTTAGTAGGCCCTAACCACCAATTTTTAAAAACACAGCACTTAATGAGAGCCAGAAGGTTGAAGCTCAGCTTTATTCAGTTGAGGGCAACACCAGGGAGGGGCAGACACCGTTAGTAGGCCGTAACCAAAGTTGAAGGCCAAATGCAGTTTAATATCTGATACTATAGGCCGAAAGCCACAAGGTTGAAGCACAGCTTTATTCAGTTGAGGGCAACACCAGGGAGGGGCAGACACCGTTAGTAGGCCGTAACCAAAGTTGAAGGCCAAATGCAGTTTAATATCTGATACTATAGGCCGAAAACCACAAGGTTGAAGCACAGCTTTATTCAGTTGAGGGCAACACCAGGGAGGGGCAGACACCGTTAGTAGGCCGTAACCAAAGTTGAAGGCCAAATGCAGTTTAATATCTGATACTATAGGCCGAAAGCCAGAAGGTTGAAGCACAGCTTTATTCAGTTGAGGGCAACACCAGGGAGGGGCAGACACCGTTAGTAGGCCCTAACCACCAATTTTTAAAAACACAGCACTTAATGAGAGCCAGAAGGTTGAAGCTCAGCTTTATTCAGTTGAGGGCAACACCAGGGAGGGGCAGACACCGTTAGTAGGCCCTAACCACCATTTTGTTTTTTAAAAAACACTTAATGAGAGCCAGAAGGTTGAAGCTCAGCTTTATTCAGTTGAGGGCAACACCAGGGAGGGGCAGACACCGTTAGTAGGCCCTAACCACCAATTTTTAAAAACACAGCACTTAATGAGAGCCAGAAGGTTGAAGCTCAGCTGTATTCAGTTGAGGACAACACCAGGGAGGGGCAGACACCGTTAGTAGGCCGTAACCAAAGTTGAAGGCCAAATGCAGTTTAATATCTGATACTATAGGCCGAAAGCCAGAAGGTTGAAGCACAGCTTTATTCAGTTGAGGGCAACACCAGGGAGGGGCAGACACCGTTAGTAGGCCCTAACCACCAATTTTTAAAAACACAGCACTTAATGAGAGCCAGAAGGTTGAAGCTCAGCTGTATTCAGTTGAGGACAACACCAGGGAGGGGCAGACACCGTTAGTAGGCCGTAACCAAAGTTGAAGGCCAAATGCAGTTTAATATCTGATACTATAGGCCGAAAGCCAGAAGGTTGAAGCACAGCTTTATTCAGTTGAGGGCAACACCAGGGAGGGGCAGACACCGTTAGTAGGCCCTAACCACCAATTTTTAAAAACACAACACTTAATGAGAGCCAGAAGGTTGAAGCTCAGCTTTATTCAGTTGAGGGCAACACCAGGGAGGGGCAGACACCGTTAGTAGGCCGTAACCAAAGTTGAAGGCCAAATGCAGTTTAATATCTGATACTATAGGCCGAAAGCCACAAGGTTGAACTACAGCTTTATTCAGTTGAGGGCAACACCAGGGAGGGGCAGACACCGTTAGTAGGCCGTAACCAAAGTTGAAGGCCAAATGCAGTTTAATATCTGATACTATAGGCCGAAAGCCACAAGGTTGAAGCACAGCTTTATTCAGTTGAGGGCAACACCAGGAAGGGGCAGACACCGTTAGTAGGCCCTAACCACCAATTTTTAAAAACACAGCACTTAATGAGAGCCAGAAGGTTGAAGCTCAGCTTTATTCAGTTGAGGGCAACACCAGGGAGGGGCAGACACCGTTAGTAGGCCGTAACCAAAGTTGAAGGCCAAATGCAGTTTAATATCTGATACTATAGGCCGAAAGCCACAAGGTTGAAGCACAGCTTTATTCAGTTGAGGGCAACACCAGGGAGGGGCAGACACCGTTAGTAGGCCCTAACCACCAATTTTTAAAAACACAGCACTTAATGAGAGCCAGAAGGTTGAAGCTCAGCTGTATTCAGTTGAGGACAACACCAGGGAGGGGCAGACACCGTTAGTAGGCCCTAACCACCAATTTTTAAAAACACAGCACTTAATGAGAGCCAGAAGGTTGAAGCTCAGCTTTATTCAGTTGAGGGCAACACCAGGGAGGGGCAGACACCGTTAGTAGGCCGTAACCAAAGTTGAAGGCCAAATGCAGTTTAATATCTGATACTATAGGCCGAAAGCCACAAGGTTGAAGCACAGCTTTATTCAGTTGAGGGCAACACCAGGGAGGGGCAGACACCGTTAGTAGGCCCTAACCACCAATTTTTAAAAACACAGCACTTAATGAGAGCCAGAAGGTTGAAGCTCAGCTGTATTCAGTTGAGGACAACACCAGGGAGGGGCAGACACCGTTAGTAGGCCGTAACCAAAGTTGAAGGCCAAATGCAGTTTAATATCTGATACTATAGGCCGAAAGCCAGAAGGTTGAAGCACAGCTTTATTCAGTTGAGGGCAACACCAGGGAGGGGCAGACACCGTTAGTAGGCCCTAACCACCAATTTTTAAAAACACAGCACTTAATGAGAGCCAGAAGGTTGAAGCTCAGCTGTATTCAGTTGAGGACAACACCAGGGAGGGGCAGACACCGTTAGTAGGCCGTAACCAAAGTTGAAGGCCAAATGCAGTTTAATATCTGATACTATAGGCCGAAAGCCAGAAGGTTGAAGCACAGCTTTATTCAGTTGAGGGCAACACCAGGGAGGGGCAGACACCGTTAGGAGGCCCTAACCACCAATTTTTAAAAACACAGCACTTAATGAGAGCCAGAAGGTTGAAGCTCAGCTTTATTCAGTTGAGGGCAACACCAGGGAGGGGCAGACACCGTTAGTAGGCCGTAACCAAAGTTGAAGGCCAAATGCAGTTTAATATCTGATACTATAGGCCGAAAGCCACAAGGTTGAAGCACAGCTTTATTCAGTTGAGGGCAACACCAGGGAGGGGCAGACACCGTTAGTAGGCCCTAACCACCAATTTTTAAAAACACAGCACTTAATGAGAGCCAGAAGGTTGAAGCTCAGCTGTATTCAGTTGAGGACAACACCAGGGAGGGGCAGACACCGTTAGTAGGCCGTAACCAAAGTTGAAGGCCAAATGCAGTTTAATATCTGATACTATAGGCCGAAAGCCAGAAGGTTGAAGCACAGCTTTATTCAGTTGAGGGCAACACCAGGGAGGGGCAGACACCGTTAGTAGGCCCTAACCACCAATTTTTAAAAACACAGCACTTAATGAGAGCCAGAAGGTTGAAGCTCAGCTGTATTCAGTTGAGGACAACACCAGGGAGGGGCAGACACCGTTAGTAGGCCGTAACCAAAGTTGAAGGCCAAATGCAGTTTAATATCTGATACTATAGGCCGAAAGCCAGAAGGTTGAAGCACAGCTTTATTCAGTTGAGGGCAACACCAGGGAGGGGCAGACACCGTTAGTAGGCCCTAACCACCAATTTTTAAAAACACAGCACTTAATGAGAGCCAGAAGGTTGAAGCTCAGCTGTATTCAGTTGAGGACAACACCAGGGAGGGGCAGACACCGTTAGTAGGCCCTAACCACCAATTTTTAAAAACACAGCACTTAATGAGAGCCAGAAGGTTGAAGCTCAGCTTTATTCAGTTGAGGGCAACACCAGGGAGGGGCAGACACCGTTAGTAGGCCCTAACCACCAATTTTTAAAAACACAGCACTTAATGAGAGCCAGAAGGTTGAAGCTCAGCTGTATTCAGTTGAGGACAACACCAGGGAGGGGCAGACACCGTTAGTAGGCCGTAACCAAAGTTGAAGGCCAAATGCAGTTTAATATCTGATACTATAGGCCGAAAGCCAGAAGGTTGAAGCACAGCTTTATTCAGTTGAGGGCAACACCAGGGAGGGGCAGACACCGTTAGGAGGCCCTAACCACCAATTTTTAAAAACACAGCACTTAATGAGAGCCAGAAGGTTGAAGCTCAGCTTTATTCAGTTGAGGGCAACACCAGGGAGGGGCAGACACCGTTAGTAGGCCGTAACCAAAGTTGAAGGCCAAATGCAGTTTAATATCTGATACTATAGGCCGAAAGCCACAAGGTTGAAGCACAGCTTTATTCAGTTGAGGGCAACACCAGGGAGGGGCAGACACCGTTAGTAGGCCCTAACCACCAATTTTTAAAAACACAGCACTTAATGAGAGCCAGAAGGTTGAAGCTCAGCTGTATTCAGTTGAGGACAACACCAGGGAGGGGCAGACACCGTTAGTAGGCCGTAACCAAAGTTGAAGGCCTAATGCAGTTTAATATCTGATACTATAGGCCGAAAGCCAGAAGGTTGAAGCACAGCTTTATTCAGTTGAGGGCAACACCAGGGAGGGGCAGACACCGTTAGTAGGCCCTAACCACCAATTTTTAAAAACACAGCACTTAATGAGAGCCAGAAGGTTGAAGCTCAGCTGTATTCAGTTGAGGACAACACCAGGGAGGGGCAGACACCGTTAGTAGGCCGTAACCAAAGTTGAAGGCCAAATGCAGTTTAATATCTGATACTATAGGCCGAAAGCCAGAAGGTTGAAGCACAGCTTTATTCAGTTGAGGGCAACACCAGGGAGGGGCAGACACCGTTAGTAGGCCCTAACCACCAATTTTTAAAAACACAGCACTTAATGAGAGCCAGAAGGTTGAAGCTCAGCTTTATTCAGTTGAGGGCAACACCAGGGAGGGGCAGACACCGTTAGTAGGCCCTAACCACCAATTTTTAAAAACACAGCACTTAATGAGAGCCAGAAGGTTGAAGCTCAGCTTTATTCAGTTGAGGGCAACACCAGGGAGGGGCAGACACCGTTAGTAGGCCCTAACCAAAGTTGAAGGCCAAATGCAGTTTAATATCTGATACTATAGGCCGAAAGCCACAAGGTTGAAGCACAGCTTTATTCAGTTGAGGGCAACACCAGGGAGGGGCAGACACCGTTAGTAGGCCCTAACCACCAATTTTTAAAAACACAGCACTTAATGAGAGCCAGAAGGTTGAAGCTCAGCTTTATTCAGTTGAGGGCAACACCAGGGAGGGGCAGACACCGTTAGTAGGCCGTAACCAAAGTTGAAGGCCAAATGCAGTTTAATATCTGATACTATAGGCCGAAAGCCAGAAGGTTGAAGCACAGCTTTATTCAGTTGAGGGCAACACCAGGGAGGGGCAGACACCGTTAGTAGGCCCTAACCACCAATTTTTAAAAACACAGCACTTAATGAGAGCCAGAAGGTTGAAGCTCAGCTGTATTCAGTTGAGGACAACACCAGGGAGGGGCAGACACCGTTAGTAGGCCGTAACCAAAGTTGAAGGCCAAATGCAGTTTAATATCTGATACTATAGGCCGAAAGCCAGAAGGTTGAAGCACAGCTTTATTCAGTTGAGGGCAACACCAGGGAGGGGCAGACACCGTTAGTAGGCCCTAACCACCAATTTTTAAAAACACAGCACTTAATGAGAGCCAGAAGGTTGAAGCTCAGCTTTATTCAGTTGAGGGCAACACCAGGGAGGGGCAGACATCGTTAGTAGGCAGTAACCAAAGTTGAAGGCCAAATGCAGTTTAATATCTGATACTATAGGCCGAAAGCCACAAGGTTGAAGCACAGCTTTATTCAGTTGAGGGCAACACCAGGGAGGGGCAGACACCGTTAGTAGGCCGTAACCAAAGTTGAAGGCCAAATGCAGTTTAATATCTGATACTATAGGCCGAAAGCCAGAAGGTTGAAGCACAGCTTTATTCAGTTGAGGGCAACACCAGGGAGGGGCAGACACCGTTAGTAGGCCCTAACCACCAATTTTCAAAAACACAGCACTTAATGAGAGCCAGAAGGTTGAAGCTCAGCTTTATTCAGTTGAGGGCAACACCAGGGACGGGCAGACACCGTTAGTAGGCCGTAACCAAAGTTGAAGGCCAAATGCAGTTTAATATCTGATACTATAGGCCGAAAGCCAGAAGGTTGAAGCACAGCTTTATTCAGTTGAGGGCAACACCAGGGAGGGGCAGACACCGTTAGGAGGCCCTAACCACCAATTTTTAAAAACACAGCACTTAATGAGAGCCAGAAGGTTGAAGCTCAGCTTTATTCAGTTGAGGGCAACACCAGGGAGGGGCAGACACCGTTAGTAGGCCGTAACCAAAGTTGAAGGCCAAATGCAGTTTAATATCTGATACTATAGGCCGAAAGCCACAAGGTTGAAGCACAGCTTTATTCAGTTGAGGGCAACACCAGGGAGGGGCAGACACCGTTAGTAGGCCCTAACCACCAATTTTTAAAAACACAGCACTTAATGAGAGCCAGAAGGTTGAAGCTCAGCTGTATTCAGTTGAGGACAACACCAGGGAGGGGCAGACACCGTTAGTAGGCCGTAACCAAAGTTGAAGGCCAAATGCAGTTTAATATCTGATACTATAGGCCGAAAGCCAGAAGGTTGAAGCACAGCTTTATTCAGTTGAGGGCAACACCAGGGAGGGGCAGACACCGTTAGTAGGCCCTAACCACCAATTTTTAAAAACACAGCACTTAATGAGAGCCAGAAGGTTGAAGCTCAGCTGTATTCAGTTGAGGACAACACCAGGGAGGGGCAGACACCGTTAGTAGGCCGTAACCAAAGTTGAAGGCCAAATGCAGTTTAATATCTGATACTATAGGCCGAAAGCCAGAAGGTTGAAGCACAGCTTTATTCAGTTGAGGGCAACACCAGGGAGGGGCAGACACCGTTAGTAGGCCCTAACCACCAATTTTTAAAAACACAGCACTTAATGAGAGCCAGAAGGTTGAAGCTCAGCTGTATTCAGTTGAGGACAACACCAGGGAGGGGCAGACACCGTTAGTAGGCCCTAACCACCAATTTTTAAAAACACAGCACTTAATGAGAGCCAGAAGGTTGAAGCTCAGCTTTATTCAGTTGAGGGCAACACCAGGGAGGGGCAGACACCGTTAGTAGGCCCTAACCACCAATTTTTAAAAACACAGCACTTAATGAGAGCCAGAAGGTTGAAGCTCAGCTGTATTCAGTTGAGGACAACACCAGGGAGGGGCAGACACCGTTAGTAGGCCGTAACCAAAGTTGAAGGCCAAATGCAGTTTAATATCTGATACTATAGGCCGAAAGCCAGAAGGTTGAAGCACAGCTTTATTCAGTTGAGGGCAACACCAGGGAGGGGCAGACACCGTTAGTAGGCCCTAACCACCAATTTTTAAAAACACAGCACTTAATGAGAGCCAGAAGGTTGAAGCTCAGCTGTATTCAGTTGAGGACAACACCAGGGAGGGGCAGACACCGTTAGTAGGCCGTAACCAAAGTTGAAGGCCAAATGCAGTTTAATATCTGATACTATAGGCCGAAAGCCAGAAGGTTGAAGCACAGCTTTATTCAGTTGAGGGCAACACCAGGGAGGGGCAGACACCGTTAGGAGGCCCTAACCACCAATTTTTAAAAACACAGCACTTAATGAGAGCCAGAAGGTTGAAGCTCAGCTGTATTCAGTTGAGGACAACACCAGGGAGGGGCAGACACCGTTAGTAGGCCGTAACCAAAGTTGAAGGCCAAATGCAGTTTAATATCTGATACTATAGGCCGAAAGCCACAAGGTTGAAGCACAGCTTTATTCAGTTGAGGGCAACACCAGGGAGGGGCAGACACCGTTAGTAGGCCCTAACCACCAATTTTTAAAAACACAGCACTTAATGAGAGCCAGAAGGTTGAAGCTCAGCTGTATTCAGTTGAGGACAACACCAGGGAGGGGCAGACACCGTTAGTAGGCCGTAACCAAAGTTGAAGGCCAAATGCAGTTTAATATCTGATACTATAGGCCGAAAGCCAGAAGGTTGAAGCACAGCTTTATTCAGTTGAGGGCAACACCAGGGAGGGGCAGACACCGTTAGTAGGCCCTAACCACCAATTTTTAAAAACACAGCACTTAATGAGAGCCAGAAGGTTGAAGCTCAGCTTTATTCAGTTGAGGGCAACACCAGGGAGGGGCAGACACCGTTAGTAGGCCCTAACCACCAATTTTTAAAAACACAGCACTTAATGAGAGCCAGAAGGTTGAAGCTCAGCTTTATTCAGTTGAGGGCAACACCAGGGAGGGGCAGACACCGTTAGTAGGCCCTAACCAAAGTTGAAGGCCAAATGCAGTTTAATATCTGATACTATAGGCCGAAAGCCACAAGGTTGAAGCACAGCTTTATTCAGTTGAGGGCAACACCAGGGAGGGGCAGACACCGTTAGTAGGCCCTAACCACCAATTTTTAAAAACACAGCACTTAATGAGAGCCAGAAGGTTGAAGCTCAGCTTTATTCAGTTGAGGGCAACACTAGGGAGGGGCAGACACCGTTAGTAGGCCGTAACCAAAGTTGAAGGCCAAATGCAGTTTAATATCTGATACTATAGGCCGAAAGCCAGAAGGTTGAAGCACAGCTTTATTCAGTTGAGGGCAACACCAGGGAGGGGCAGACACCGTTAGTAGGCCCTAACCACCAATTTTTAAAAACACAGCACTTAATGAGAGCCAGAAGGTTGAAGCTCAGCTGTATTCAGTTGAGGACAACACCAGGGAGGGGCAGACACCGTTAGTAGGCCGTAACCAAAGTTGAAGGCCAAATGCAGTTTAATATCTGATACTATAGGCCGAAAGCCACAAGGTTGAAGCACAGCTTTATTCAGTTGAGGGCAACACCAGGGAGGGGCAGACACCGTTAGTAGGCCGTAACCAAAGTTGAAGGCCAAATGCAGTTTAATATCTGATACTATAGGCCGAAAGCCAGAAGGTTGAAGCACAGCTTTATTCAGTTGAGGGCAACACCAGGGAGGGGCAGACACCGTTAGTAGGCCCTAACCACCAATTTTCAAAAACACAGCACTTAATGAGAGCCAGAAGGTTGAAGCTCAGCTTTATTCAGTTGAGGGCAACACCAGGGAGGGGCAGACACCGTTAGTAGGCCGTAACCAAAGTTGAAGGCCAAATGCAGTTTAATATCTGATACTATAGGCCGAAAGCCACAAGGTTGAAGCACAGCTTTATTCAGTTGAGGGCAACACCAGGGAGGGGCAGACACCGTTAGTAGGCCCTAACCACCAATTTTTAAAAACACAGCACTTAATGAGAGCCAGAAGGTTGAAGCTCAGCTGTATTCAGTTGAGGACAACACCAGGGAGGGGCAGACACCGTTAGTAGGCCGTAACCAAAGTTGAAGGCCAAATGCAGTTTAATATCTGATACTATAGGCCGAAAGCCAGAAGGTTGAAGCACAGCTTTATTCAGTTGAGGGCAACACCAGGGAGGGGCAGACACCGTTAGTAGGCCCTAACCACCAATTTTTAAAAACACAGCACTTAATGAGAGCCAGAAGGTTGAAGCTCAGCTGTATTCAGTTGAGGACAACACCAGGGAGGGGCAGACACCGTTAGTAGGCCGTAACCAAAGTTGAAGGCCAAATGCAGTTTAATATCTGATACTATAGGCCGAAAGCCAGAAGGTTGAAGCACAGCTTTATTCAGTTGAGGGCAACACCAGGGAGGGGCAGACACCGTTAGTAGGCCCTAACCACCAATTTTTAAAAACACAGCACTTAATGAGAGCCAGAAGGTTGAAGCTCAGCTTTATTCAGTTGAGGGCAACACCAGGGAGGGGCAGACACCGTTAGTAGGCCCTAACCACCAATTTTTAAAAACACAGCACTTAATGAGAGCCAGAAGGTTGAAGCTCAGCTGTGTTCAGTTGAGGACAACACCAGGGAGGGGCAGACACCGTTAGTAGGCCGTAACCAAAGTTGAAGGCCAAATGCAGTTTAATATCTGATACTATAGGCCGAAAGCCAGAAGGTTGAAGCACAGCTTTATTCAGTTGAGGGCAACACCAGGGAGGGGCAGACACTGTTAGTAGGCCCTAACCACCAATTTTTAAAAACACAGCACTTAATGAGAGCCAGAAGGTTGAAGCTCAGCTTTATTCAGTTGAGGGCAACACCAGGGAGGGGCAGACACCGTTAGTAGGCCCTAACCACCAATTTTTAAAAACACAGCAATTAATGAGAGCCAGAAGGTTGAAGCTCAGCTGTATTCAGTTGAGGACAACACCAGGGAGGGGCAGACACCGTTAGTAGGCCGTAACCAAAGTTGAAGGCCAAATGCAGTTTAATATCTGATACTATAGGCCGAAAGCCAGAAGGTTGAAGCACAGCTTTATTCAGTTGAGGGCAACACCAGGGAGGGGCAGACACCGTTAGTAGGCCCTAACCACCAATTTTTAAAAACACAGCACTTAATGAGAGCCAGAAGGTTGAAGCTCAGCTTTATTCAGTTGAGGGCAACACCAGGGAGGGGCAGACACCGTTAGTAGGCCGTAACCAAAGTTGAAGGCCAAATGCAGTTTAATATCTGATACTATAGGCCGAAAGCCAGAAGGTTGAAGCACAGCTTTATTCAGTTGAGGGCAACACCAGGGAGGGGCAGACACCGTTAGTAGGCCCTAACCACCAATTTTTAAAAACACAGCACTTAATGAGAGCCAGAAGGTTGAAGCTCAGCTTTATTCAGTTGAGGGCAACACCAGGGAGGGGCAGACACCGTTAGTAGGCCCTAACCACCAATTTTTAAAAACACAGCACTTAATGAGAGCCAGAAGGTTGAAGCTCAGCTGTATTCAGTTGAGGACAACACCAGGGAGGGGCAGACACCGTTAGTAGGCCGTAACCAAAGTTGAAGGCCAAATGCAGTTTAATATCTGATACTATAGGCCGAAAGCCAGAAGGTTGAAGCACAGCTTTATTCAGTTGAGGGCAACACCAGGGAGGGGCAGACACCGTTAGTAGGCCCTAACCACCAATTTTTAAAAACACAGCACTTAATGAGAGCCAGAAGGTTGAAGCTCAGCTGTATTCAGTTGAGGACAACACCAGGGAGGGGCAGACACCGTTAGTAGGCCGTAACCAAAGTTGAAGGCCAAATGCAGTTTAATATCTGATACTATAGGCCGAAAGCCAGAAGGTTGAAGCACAGCTTTATTCAGTTGAGGGCAACACCAGGGAGGGGCAGACACCGTTAGGAGGCCCTAACCACCAATTTTTAAAAACACAGCACTTAATGAGAGCCAGAAGGTTGAAGCTCAGCTTTATTCAGTTGAGGGCAACACCAGGGAGGGGCAGACACCGTTAGTAGGCCCTAACCACCAATTTTTAAAAACACAGCACTTAATGAGAGCCAGAAGGTTGAAGCTCAGCTTTATTCAGTTGAGGGCAACACCAGGGAGGGGCAGACACCGTTAGTAGCCCTAACCAAAGTTGAAGGCCAAATGCAGTTTAATATCTGATACTATAGGCCGAAAGCCACAAGGTTGAAGCACAGCTTTATTCAGTTGAGGGCAACACCAGGGAGGGGCAGACACCGTTAGTAGGCCCTAACCACCAATTTTTAAAAACACAGCACTTAATGAGAGCCAGAAGGTTGAAGCTCAGCTTTATTCAGTTGAGGGCAACACCAGGGAGGGGCAGACACCGTTAGTAGGCCCTAACCACCAATTTTTAAAAACACAGCACTTAATGAGAGCCAGAAGGTTGAAGCTCAGCTGTATTCAGTTGAGGACAACACCAGGGAGGGGCAGACACCGTTAGTAGGCTGTAACCAAAGTTGAAGGCCAAATGCAGTTTAATATCTGATACTATAGGCCGAAAGCCAGAAGGTTGAAGCACAGCTTTATTCAGTTGAGGGCAACACCAGGGAGGGGCAGACACCGTTAGTAGGCCCTAACCACCAATTTTTAAAAACACAGCACTTAATGAGAGCCAGAAGGTTGAAGCTCAGCTGTATTCAGTTGAGGACAACACCAGGGAGGGGCAGACACCGTTAGTAGGCCGTAACCAAAGTTGAAGGCCAAATGCAGTTTAATATCTGATACTATAGGCCGAAAGCCAGAAGGTTGAAGCACAGCTTTATTCCGTTGAGGGCAACACCAGGGAGGGGCAGACACCGTTAGTAGGCCCTAACCACCAATTTTTAAAAACACAGCACTTAATGAGAGCCAGAAGGTTGAAGCTCAGCTGTATTCAGTTGAGGACAACACCAGGGAGGGGCAGACACCGTTAGTAGGCCGTAACCAAAGTTGAAGGCCAAATGCAGTTTAATATCTGATACTATAGGCCGAAAGCCAGAAGGTTGAAGCACAGCTTTATTCAGTTGAGGGCAACACCAGGGAGGGGCAGACACCGTTAGGAGGCCCTAACCACCAATTTTTAAAAACACAGCACTTAATGAGAGCCAGAAGGTTGAAGCTCAGCTTTTTTCAGTTGAGGGCAACACCAGGGAGGGGCAGACACCGTTAGTAGGCCCTAACCACCAATTTTTAAAAACACAGCACTTAATGAGAGCCAGAAGGTTGAAGCTCAGCTTTATTCAGTTGAGGGCAACACCAGGGAGGGGCAGACACCGTTAGTAGCCCTAACCAAAGTTGAAGGCCAAATGCAGTTTAATATCTGATACTATAGGCCGAAAGCCACAAGGTTGAAGCACAGCTTTATTCAGTTGAGGGCAACACCAGGGAGGGGCAGACACCGTTAGTAGGCCCTAACCACCAATTTTTAAAAACACAGCACTTAATGAGAGCCAGAAGGTTGAAGCTCAGCTTTATTCAGTTGAGGGCAACACCAGGGAGGGGCAGACACCGTTAGTAGGCCCTAACCACCAATTTTTAAAAACACAGCACTTAATGAGAGCCAGAAGGTTGAAGCTCAGCTGTATTCAGTTGAGGACAACACCAGGGAGGGGCAGACACCGTTAGTAGGCCGTAACCAAAGTTGAAGGCCAAATGCAGTTTAATATCTGATACTATAGGCCGAAAGCCAGAAGGTTGAAGCACAGCTTTATTCAGTTGAGGGCAACACCAGGGAGGGGCAGACACCGTTAGTAGGCCCTAACCACCAATTTTTAAAAACACAGCACTTAATGAGAGCCAGAAGGTTGAAGCTCAGCTGTATTCAGTTGAGGACAACACCAGGGAGGGGCAGACACCGTTAGTAGGCCGTAACCAAAGTTGAAGGCCAAATGCAGTTTAATATCTGATACTATAGGCCGAAAGCCAGAAGGTTGAAGCACAGCTTTATTCAGTTGAGGGCAACACCAGGGAGGGGCAGACACCGTTAGTAGGCCCTAACCACCAATTTTTAAAAACACAGCACTTAATGAGAGCCAGAAGGTTGAAGCTCAGCTTTATTCAGTTGAGGGCAACACCAGGGAGGGGCAGACACCGTTAGTAGGCCGTAACCAAAGTTGAAGGCCAAATGCAGTTTAATATCTGATACTATAGGCCGAAAGCCAGAAGGTTGAAGCACAGCTTTATTCAGTTGAGGGCAACACCAGGGAGGGGCAGACACCGTTAGTAGGCCCTAACCACCAATTTTTAAAAACACAGCACTTAATGAGAGCCAGAAGGTTGAAGCTCAGCTTTATTCAGTTGAGGGCAACACCAGGGAGGGGCAGACACCGTTAGTAGGCCCTAACCACCAATTTTTAAAAACACAGCACTTAATGAGAGCCAGAAGGTTGAAGCTCAGCTGTATTCAGTTGAGGACAACACCAGGGAGGGGCAGACACCGTTAGTAGGCCGTAACCAAAGTTGAAGGCCAAATGCAGTTTAATATCTGATACTATAGGCCGAAAGCCAGAAGGTTGAAGCACAGCTTTATTCAGTTGAGGGCAACACCAGGGAGGGGCAGACACCGTTAGTAGGCCCTAACCACCAATTTTTAAAAACACAGCACTTAATGAGAGCCAGAAGGTTGAAGCTCAGCTGTATTCAGTTGAGGACAACACCAGGGAGGGGCAGACACCGTTAGTAGGCCGTAACCAAAGTTGAAGGCCAAATGCAGTTTAATATCTGATACTATAGGCCGAAAGCCAGAAGGTTGAAGCACAGCTTTATTCAGTTGAGGGCAACACCAGGGAGGGGCAGACACCGTTAGGAGGCCCTAACCACCAATTTTTAAAAACACAGCACTTAATGAGAGCCAGAAGGTTGAAGCTCAGCTTTATTCAGTTGAGGGCAACACCAGGGAGGGGCAGACACCGTTAGTAGGCCCTAACCACCAATTTTTAAAAACACAGCACTTAATGAGAGCCAGAAGGTTGAAGCTCAGCTTTATTCAGTTGAGGGCAACACCAGGGAGGGGCAGACACCGTTAGTAGCCCTAACCAAAGTTGAAGGCCAAATGCAGTTTAATATCTGATACTATAGGCCGAAAGCCACAAGGTTGAAGCACAGCTTTATTCAGTTGAGGGCAACACCAGGGAGGGGCAGACACCGTTAGTAGGCCCTAACCACCAATTTTTAAAAACACAGCACTTAATGAGAGCCAGAAGGTTGAAGCTCAGCTTTATTCAGTTGAGGGCAACACCAGGGAGGGGCAGACACCGTTAGTAGGCCCTAACCACCAATTTTTAAAAACACAGCACTTAATGAGAGCCAGAAGGTTGAAGCTCAGCTTTATTCAGTTGAGGGCAACACCAGGGAGGGGCAGACACCGTTAGTAGGCCCTAACCACCAATTTTTAAAAACACAGCACTTAATGAGAGCCAGAAGGTTGAAGCTCAGCTGTATTCAGTTGAGGACAACACCAGGGAGGGGCAGACACCGTTAGTAGGCTGTAACCAAAGTTGAAGGCCAAATGCAGTTTAATATCTGATACTATAGGCCGAAAGCCAGAAGGTTGAAGCACAGCTTTATTCAGTTGAGGGCAACACCAGGGAGGGGCAGACACCGTTAGTAGGCCCTAACCACCAATTTTTAAAAACACAGCACTTAATGAGAGCCAGAAGGTTGAAGCTCAGCTGTATTCAGTTGAGGACAACACCAGGGAGGGGCAGACACCGTTAGTAGGCCGTAACCAAAGTTGAAGGCCAAATGCAGTTTAATATCTGATACTATAGGCCGAAAGCCAGAAGGTTGAAGCACAGCTTTATTCCGTTGAGGGCAACACCAGGGAGGGGCAGACACCGTTAGTAGGCCCTAACCACCAATTTTTAAAAACACAGCACTTAATGAGAGCCAGAAGGTTGAAGCTCAGCTGTATTCAGTTGAGGACAACACCAGGGAGGGGCAGACACCGTTAGTAGGCCGTAACCAAAGTTGAAGGCCAAATGCAGTTTAATATCTGATACTATAGGCCGAAAGCCAGAAGGTTGAAGCACAGCTTTATTCAGTTGAGGGCAACACCAGGGAGGGGCAGACACCGTTAGGAGGCCCTAACCACCAATTTTTAAAAACACAGCACTTAATGAGAGCCAGAAGGTTGAAGCTCAGCTTTTTTCAGTTGAGGGCAACACCAGGGAGGGGCAGACACCGTTAGTAGGCCCTAACCACCAATTTTTAAAAACACAGCACTTAATGAGAGCCAGAAGGTTGAAGCTCAGCTTTATTCAGTTG
The DNA here is from genome assembly GCF_051348905.1 of Ranitomeya variabilis. Taxonomy (NCBI): domain Eukaryota; kingdom Metazoa; phylum Chordata; class Amphibia; order Anura; family Dendrobatidae; genus Ranitomeya; species Ranitomeya variabilis. The sequence goes on from NC_135234.1 coordinate 613,572,713, forward strand.
AGGGCAACACCAGGGAGGGGCAGACACCGTTAGTAGCCCTAACCAAAGTTGAAGGCCAAATGCAGTTTAATATCTGATACTATAGGCCGAAAGCCACAAGGTTGAAGCACAGCTTTATTCAGTTGAGGGCAACACCAGGGAGGGGCAGACACCGTTAGTAGGCCCTAACCACCAATTTTTAAAAACACAGCACTTAATGAGAGCCAGAAGGTTGAAGCTCAGCTTTATTCAGTTGAGGGCAACACCAGGGAGGGGCAGACACCGTTAGTAGGCCCTAACCACCAATTTTTAAAAACACAGCACTTAATGAGAGCCAGAAGGTTGAAGCTCAGCTGTATTCAGTTGAGGACAACACCAGGGAGGGGCAGACACCGTTAGTAGGTCGTAACCAAAGTTGAAGGCCAAATGCAGTTTAATATCTGATACTATAGGCCGAAAGCCAGAAGGTTGAAGCACAGCTTTATTCAGTTGAGGGCAACACCAGGGAGGGGCAGACACCGTTAGTAGGCCCTAACCACCAATTTTTAAAAACACAGCACTTAATGAGAGCCAGAAGGTTGAAGCTCAGCTGTATTCAGTTGAGGACAACACCAGGGAGGGGCAGACACCGTTAGTAGGCCGTAACCAAAGTTGAAGGCCAAATGCAGTTTAATATCTGATACTATAGGCCGAAAGCCAGAAGGTTGAAGCACAGCTTTATTCAGTTGAGGGCAACACCAGGGAGGGGCAGACACCGTTAGTAGGCCCTAACCACCAATTTTTAAAAACACAGCACTTAATGAAAGCCAGAAGGTTGAAGCTCAGCTGTATTCAGTTGAGGACAACACCAGGGAGGGGCAGACACCGTTAGTAGGCCGTAACCAAAGTTGAAGGCCAAATGCAGTTTAATATCTGATACTATAGGCCGAAAGCCAGAAGGTTGAAGCACAGCTTTATTCAGTTGAGGGCAACACCAGGGAGGGGCAGACACCGTTAGGAGGCACTAACCACCAATTTTTAAAAACACAGCACTTAATGAGAGCCAGAAGGTTGAAGCTCAGCTTTATTCAGTTGAGGGCAACACCAGGGAGGGGCAGACACCGTTAGTAGGCCGTAACCAAAGTTGAAGGCCAAATGCAGTTTAATATCTGATACTATAGGCCGAAAGCCACAAGGTTGAAGCACAGCTTTATTCAGTTGAGGGCAACACCAGGGAGGGGCAGACACCGTTAGTAGCCCCTAACCACCAATTTTTAAAAACACAGCACTTAATGAGAGCCAGAAGGTTGAAGCTCAGCTGTATTCAGTTGAGGACAACACCAGGGAGGGGCAGACACCGTTAGTAGGCCGTAACCAAAGTTGAAGGCCAAATGCAGTTTAATATCTGATACTATAGGCCGAAAGCCAGAAGGTTGAAGCACAGCTTTATTCAGTTGAGGGCAACACCAGGGAGGGGCAGACACCGTTAGTAGGCCCTAACCACCACTTTTTAAAAACACAGCACTTAATGAGAGCCAGAAGGTTGAAGCTCAGCTGTATTCAGTTGAGGACAACACCAGGGAGGGGCAGACACCGTTAGTAGGCCGTAACCAAAGTTGAAGGCCAAATGCAGTTTAATATCTGATACTATAGGCCGAAAGCCAGAAGGTTGAAGCACAGCTTTATTCAGTTGAGGGCAACACCAGGGAGGGGCAGACACCGTTAGTAGGCCCTAACCACCAATTTTTAAAAACACAGCACTTAATGAGAGCCAGAAGGTTGAAGCTCAGCTTTATTCAGTTGAGGGCAACACCAGGGAGGGGCAGACACCGTTATTAGGCCCTAACCACCAATTTTTAAAAACACAGCACTTAATGAGAGCCAGAAGGTTGAAGCTCAGCTCTATTCAGTTGAGGGCAACACCAGGGAGGGGCAGACACCGTTAGTAGGCCCTAACCAAAGTTGAAGGCCAAATGCAGTTTAATATCTGATACTATAGGCCGAAAGCCACAAGGTTGAAGCACAGCTTTATTCAGTTGAGGGCAACACCAGGGAGGGGCAGACACCGTTAGTAGGCCCTAACCACCAATTTTTAAAAACACAGCACTTAATGAGAGCCAGAAGGTTGAAGCTCAGCTTTATTCAGTTGAGGGCAACACCAGGGAGGGGCAGACACCGTTAGTAGGCCGTAACCAAAGTTGAAGGCCAAATGCAGTTTAATATCTGATACTATAGGCCGAAAGCCAGAAGGTTGAAGCACAGCTTTATTCAGTTGAGGGCAACACCAGGGAGGGGCAGACACCGTTAGTAGGCCCTAACCACCAATTTTTAAAAACACAGCACTTAATGAGAGCCAGAAGGTTGAAGCTCAGCTTTATTCAGTTGAGGGCAACACCAGGGAGGGGCAGACACCGTTAGTAGGCCGTAACCAAAGTTGAAGGCCAAATGCAGTTTAATATCTGATACTATAGGCCGAAAGCCAGAAGGTTGAAGCACAGCTTTATTCAGTTGAGGGCAACACCAGGGAGGGGCAGACACCGTTAGTAGGCCCTAACCACCAATTTTTAAAAACACAGCACTTAATGAGAGCCAGAAGGTTGAAGCTCAGCTGTATTCAGTTGAGGACAACACCAGGGAGGGGCAGACACCGTTAGTAGGCCGTAACCAAAGTTGAAGGCCAAATGCAGTTTAATATCTGATACTATAGGCCGAAAGCCAGAAGGTTGAAGCACAGCTTTATTCAGTTTAGGGCAACACCAGGGAGGGGCAGACACCGTTAGTAGGCCCTAACCACCAATTTTTAAAAACACAGCACTTAATGAGAGCCAGAAGGTTGAAGTTCAGCTTTATTCAGTTGAGGGCAACACCAGGGAGGGGCAGACATCGTTAGTAGGCCGTAACCAAAGTTGAAGGCCAAATGCAGTTTAATATCTGATACTATAGGCCGAAAGCCACAAGGTTGAAGCACAGCTTTATTCAGTTGAGGGCAACACCAGGGAGGGGCAGACACCGTTAGTAGGCCGTAACCAAAGTTGAAGGCCAAATGCAGTTTAATATCTGATACTATAGGCCGAAAGCCAGAAGGTTGAAGCACAGCTTTATTCAGTTGAGGGCAACACCAGGGAGGGGCAGACACCGTTAGTAGGCCCTAACCACCAATTTTCAAAAACACAGCACTTAATGAGAGCCAGAAGGTTGAAGCTCAGCTTTATTCAGTTGAGGGCAACACCAGGGAGGGGCAGACACCGTTAGTAGGCCGTAACCAAAGTTGAAGGCCAAATGCAGTTTAATATCTGATACTATAGGCCGAAAGCCAGAAGGTTGAAGCACAGCTTTATTCAGTTGAGGGCAACACCAGGGAGGGGCAGACACCGTTAGGAGGCCCTAACCACCAATTTTTAAAAACACAGCACTTAATGAGAGCCAGAAGGTTGAAGCTCAGCTTTATTCAGTTGAGGGCAACACCAGGGAGGGGCAGACACCGTTAGTAGGCCGTAACCAAAGTTGAAGGCCAAATGCAGTTTAATATCTGATACTATAGGCCGAAAGCCACAAGGTTGAAGCACAGCTTTATTCAGTTGAGGGCAACACCAGGGAGGGGCAGACACCGTTAGTAGGCCCTAACCACCAATTTTTAAAAACACAGCACTTAATGAGAGCCAGAAGGTTGAAGCTCAGCTGTATTCAGTTGAGGACAACACCAGGGAGGGGCAGACACCGTTAGTAGGCCGTAACCAAAGTTGAAGGCCAAATGCAGTTTAATATCTGATACTATAGGCCGAAAGCCAGAAGGTTGAAGCACAGCTTTATTCAGTTGAGGGCAACACCAGGGAGGGGCAGACACCGTTAGTAGGCCCTAACCACCAATTTTTAAAAACACAGCACTTAATGAGAGCCAGAAGGTTGAAGCTCAGCTGTATTCAGTTGAGGACAACACCAGGGAGGGGCAGACACCGTTAGTAGGCCGTAACCAAAGTTGAAGGCCAAATGCAGTTTAATATCTGATACTATAGGCCGAAAGCCAGAAGGTTGAAGCACAGCTTTATTCAGTTGAGGGCAACACCAGGGAGGGGCAGACACCGTTAGTAGGCCCTAACCACCAATTTTTAAAAACACAGCACTTAATGAGAGCCAGAAGGTTGAAGCTCAGCTGTATTCAGTTGAGGACAACACCAGGGAGGGGCAGACACCGTTAGTAGGCCCTAACCACCAATTTTTAAAAACACAGCACTTAATGAGAGCCAGAAGGTTGAAGCTCAGCTTTATTCAGTTGAGGGCAACACCAGGGAGGGGCAGACACCGTTAGTAGGCCCTAACCACCAATTTTTAAAAACACAGCACTTAATGAGAGCCAGAAGGTTGAAGCTCAGCTGTATTCAATTGAGGACAACACCAGGGAGGGGCAGACACCGTTAGTAGGCCGTAACCAAAGTTGAAGGCCAAATGCAGTTTAATATCTGATACTATAGGCCGAAAGCCAGAAGGTTGAAGCACAGCTTTATTCAGTTGAGGGCAACACCAGGGAGGGGCAGACACCGTTAGTAGGCCCTAACCACCAATTTTTAAAAACACAGCACTTAATGAGAGCCAGAAGGTTGAAGCTCAGCTGTATTCAGTTGAGGACAACACCAGGGAGGGGCAGACACCGTTAGTAGGCCGTAACCAAAGTTGAAGGCCAAATGCAGTTTAATATCTGATACTATAGGCCGAAAGCCAGAAGGTTGAAGCACAGCTTTATTCAGTTGAGGGCAACACCAGGGAGGGGCAGACACCGTTAGGAGGCCCTAACCACCAATTTTTAAAAACACAGCACTTAATGAGAGCCAGAAGGTTGAAGCTCAGCTTTATTCAGTTGAGGGCAACACCAGGGAGGGGCAGACACCGTTAGTAGGCCGTAACCAAAGTTGAAGGCCAAATGCAGTTTAATATCTGATACTATAGGCCGAAAGCCACAAGGTTGAAGCACAGCTTTATTCAGTTGAGGGCAACACCAGGGAGGGGCAGACACCGTTAGTAGGCCCTAACCACCAATTTTTAAAAACACAGCACTTAATGAGAGCCAGAAGGTTGAAGCTCAGCTGTATTCAGTTGAGGACAACACCAGGGAGGGGCAGACACCGTTAGTAGGCCGTAACCAAAGTTGAAGGCCAAATGCAGTTTAATATCTGATACTATAGGCCGAAAGCCAGAAGGTTGAAGCACAGCTTTATTCAGTTGAGGGCAACACCAGGGAGGGGCAGACACCGTTAGTAGGCCCTAACCACCAATTTTTAAAAACACAGCACTTAATGAGAGCCAGAAGGTTGAAGCTCAGCTGTATTCAGTTGAGGACAACACCAGGGAGGGGCAGACACCGTTAGTAGGCCGTAACCAAAGTTGAAGGCCAAATGCAGTTTAATATCTGATACTATAGGCCGAAAGCCAGAAGGTTGAAGCACAGCTTTATTCAGTTGAGGGCAACACCAGGGAGGGGCAGACACCGTTAGTAGGCCCTAACCACCAATTTTTAAAAACACAGCACTTAATGAGAGCCAGAAGGTTGAAGCTCAGCTTTATTCAGTTGAGGGCAACACCAGGGAGGGGCAGACACCGTTAGTAGGCCCTAACCCCAATTTTTAAAAACACAGCACTTAATGAGAGCCAGAAGGTTGAAGCTCAGCTTTATTCAGTTGAGGGCAACACCAGGGAGGGGCAGACACCGTTAGTAGGCCGTAACCAAAGTTGAAGGCCAAATGCAGTTTAATATCTGATACTATAGGCCGAAAGCCACAAGGTTGAAGCACAGCTTTATTCAGTTGAGGGCAACACCAGGGAGGGGCAGACACCGTTAGTAGGCCCTAACCACCAATTTTTAAAAACACAGCACTTAATGAGAGCCAGAAGGTTGAAGCTCAGCTTTATTCAGTTGAGGGCAACACCAGGGAGGGGCAGACACCGTTAGTAGGCCGTAACCAAAGTTGAAGGCCAAATGCAGTTTAATATCTGATACTATAGGCCGAAAGCCAGAAGGTTGAAGCACAGCTTTATTCAGTTGAGGGCAACACCAGGGAGGGGCAGACACCGTTAGTAGGCCCTAACCACCAATTTTTAAAAACACAGCACTTAATGAGAGCCAGAAGGTTGAAGCTCAGCTGTATTCAGTTGAGGACAACACCAGGGAGGGGCAGACACCGTTAGTAGGCCGTAACCAAAGTTGAAGGCCAAATGCAGTTTAATATCTGATACTATAGGCCGAAAGCCAGAAGGTTGAAGCACAGCTTTATTCAGTTGAGGGCAGCACCAGGGAGGGGCAGACACCGTTAGTAGGCCCTAACCACCAATTTTTAAAAACACAGCACTTAATGAGAGCCAGAAGGTTGAAGCTCAGCTTTATTCAGTTGAGGGCAACACCAGGGAGGGGCAGACATCGTTAGTAGGCCGTAACCAAAGTTGAAGGCCAAATGCAGTTTAATATCTGATACTATAGGCCGAAAGCCACAAGGTTGAAGCACAGCTTTATTCAGTTGAGGGCAACACCAGGGAGGGGCAGACACCGTTAGTAGGCCGTAACCAAAGTTGAAGGCCAAATGCAGTTTAATATCTGATACTATAGGCCGAAAGCCAGAAGGTTGAAGCACAGCTTTATTCAGTTGAGGGCAACACCAGGGAGGGGCAGACACCGTTAGTAGGCCCTAACCACCAATTTTCAAAAACACAGCACTTAATGAGAGCCAGAAGGTTGAAGCTCAGCTTTATTCAGTTGAGGGCAACACCAGGGAGGGGCAGACACCGTTAGTAGGCCGTAACCAAAGTTGAAGGCCAAATGCAGTTTAATATCTGATACTATAGGCCGAAAGCCACAAGGTTGAAGCACAGCTTTATTCAGTTGAGGGCAACACCAGGGAGGGGCAGACACCGTTAGTAGGCCCTAACCACCAATTTTTAAAAACACAGCACTTAATGAGAGCCAGAAGGTTGAAGCTCAGCTGTATTCAGTTGAGGACAACACCAGGGAGGGGCAGACACCGTTAGTAGGCCGTAACCAAAGTTGAAGGCCAAATGCAGTTTAATATCTGATACTATAGGCCGAAAGCCAGAAGGTTGAAGCACAGCTTTATTCAGTTGAGGGCAACACCAGGGAGGGGCAGACACCGTTAGTAGGCCCTAACCACCAATTTTTAAAAACACAGCACTTAATGAGAGCCAGAAGGTTGAAGCTCAGCTGTATTCAGTTGAGGACAACACCAGGGAGGGGCAGACACCGTTAGTAGGCCGTAACCAAAGTTGAAGGCCAAATGCAGTTTAATATCTGATACTATAGGCCGAAAGCCAGAAGGTTGAAGCACAGCTTTATTCAGTTGAGGGCAACACCAGGGAGGGGCAGACACCGTTAGTAGGCCCTAACCACCAATTTTTAAAAACACAGCACTTAATGAGAGCCAGAAGGTTGAAGCTCAGCTTTATTCAGTTGAGGGCAACACCAGGGAGGGGCAGACACCGTTAGTAGGCCCTAACCACCAATTTTTAAAAACACAGCACTTAATGAGAGCCAGAAGGTTGAAGCTCAGCTGTATTCAGTTGAGGACAACACCAGGGAGGGGCAGACACCGTTAGTAGGCCGTAACCAAAGTTGAAGGCCAAATGCAGTTTAATATCTGATACTATAGGCCGAAAGCCAGAAGGTTGAAGCACAGCTTTATTCAGTTGAGGGCAACACCAGGGAGGGGCAGACACCGTTAGTAGGCCCTAACCACCAATTTTTAAAAACACAGCACTTAATGAGAGCCAGAAGGTTGAAGCTCAGCTTTATTCAGTTGAGGGCAACACCAGGGAGGGGCAGACACCGTTAGTAGGCCCTAACCACCAATTTTTAAAAACACAGCACTTAATGAGAGCCAGAAGGTTGAAGCTCAGCTGTATTCAGTTGAGGACAACACCAGGGAGGGGCAGACACCGTTAGTAGGCCGTAACCAAAGTTGAAGGCCAAATGCAGTTTAATATCTGATACTATAGGCCGAAAGCCAGAAGGTTGAAGCACAGCTTTATTCAGTTGAGGGCAACACCAGGGAGGGGCAGACACCGTTAGTAGGCCCTAACCACCAATTTTTAAAAACACAGCACTTAATGAGAGCCAGAAGGTTGAAGCTCAGCTTTATTCAGTTGAGGGCAACACCAGGGAGGGGCAGACACCGTTAGTAGGCCGTAACCAAAGTTGAAGGCCAAATGCAGTTTAATATCTGATACTATAGGCCGAAAGCCAGAAGGTTGAAGCACAGCTTTATTCAGTTGAGGGCAACACCAGGGAGGGGCAGACACCGTTAGTAGGCCCTAACCACCAATATTTAAAAACACAGCACTTAATGAGAGCCAGAAGGTTGAAGCTCAGCTTTATTCAGTTGAGGGCAACACCAGGGAGGGGCAGACACCGTTAGTAGGCCCTAACCACCAATTTTTTAAAACACAGCACTTAATGAGAGCCAGAAGGTTGAAGCTCAGCTGTATTCAGTTGAGGACAACACCAGGGAGGGGCAGACACCGTTAGTAGGCCGTAACCAAAGTTGAAGGCCAAATGCAGTTTAATATCTGATACTATAGGCCGAAAGCCAGAAGGTTGAAGCACAGCTTTATTCAGTTGAGGGCAACACCAGGGAGGGGCAGACACCGTTAGTAGGCCCTAACCACCAATTTTTAAAAACACAGCACTTAATGAGAGCCAGAAGGTTGAAGCTCAGCTGTATTCAGTTGAGGACAACACCAGGGAGGGGCAGACACCGTTAGTAGGCCGTAACCAAAGTTGAAGGCCAAATGCAGTTTAATATCTGATACTATAGGCCGAAAGCCAGAAGGTTGAAGCACAGCTTTATTCAGTTGAGGGCAACACCAGGGAGGGGCAGACACCGTTAGGAGGCCCTAACCACCAATTTTTAAAAACACAGCACTTAATGAGAGCCAGAAGGTTGAAGCTCAGCTTTATTCAGTTGAGGGCAACACCAGGGAGGGGCAGACACCGTTAGTAGGCCCTAACCACCAATTTTTAAAAACACAGCACTTAATGAGAGCCAGAAGGTTGAAGCTCAGCTTTATTCAGTTGAGGGCAACACCAGGGAGGGGCAGACACCGTTAGTAGGCCCTAACCAAAGTTGAAGGCCAAATGCAGTTTAATATCTGATACTATAGGCCGAAAGCCACAAGGTTGAAGCACAGCTTTATTCAGTTGAGGGCAACACCAGGGAGGGGCAGACACCGTTAGTAGGCCCTAACCACCAATTTTTAAAAACACAGCACTTAATGAGAGCCAGAAGGTTGAAGCTCAGCTTTATTCAGTTGAGGGCAACACCAGGGAGGGGCAGACACCGTTAGTAGGCCCTAACCACCAATTTTTAAAAACACAGCACTTAATGAGAGCCAGAAGGTTGAAGCTCAGCTGTATTCAGTTGAGGACAACACCAGGGAGGGGCAGACACCGTTAGTAGGCCGTAACCAAAGTTGAAGGCCAAATGCAGTTTAATATCTGATACTATAGGCCGAAAGCCAGAAGGTTGAAGCACAGCTTTATTCAGTTGAGGGCAACACCAGGGAGGGGCAGACACCGTTAGTAGGCCCTAACCACCAATTTTTAAAAACACAGCACTTAATGAGAGCCAGAAGGTTGAAGCTCAGCTGTATTCAGTTGAGGACAACACCAGGGAGGGGCAGACACCGTTAGTAGGCCGTAACCAAAGTTGAAGGCCAAATGCAGTTTAATATCTGATACTATAGGCCGAAAGCCAGAAGGTTGAAGCACAGCTTTATTCAGTTGAGGGCAACACCAGGGAGGGGCAGACACCGATAGGAGGCCCTAACCACCAATTTTTAAAAACACAGCACTTAATGAGAGCCAGAAGGTTGAAGCTCAGCTTTATTCAGTTGAGGGCAACACCAGGGAGGGGCAGACACCGTTAGTAGGCCCTAACCACCAATTTTTAAAAACACAGCACTTAATGAGAGCCAGAAGGTTGAAGCTCAGCTTTATTCAGTTGAGGGCAACACCAGGGAGGGGCAGACACCGTTAGTAGGCCCTAACCAAAGTTGAAGGCCAAATGCAGTTTAATATCTGATACTATAGGCCGAAAGCCACAAGGTTGAAGCACAGCTTTATTCAGTTGAGGGCAACACCAGGGAGGGGCAGACACCGTTAGTAGGCCCTAACCACCAATTTTTAAAAACACAGCACTTAATGAGAGCCAGAAGGTTGAAGCTCAGCTTTATTCAGTTGAGGGCAACACCAGGGAGGGGCAGACACCGTTAGTAGGCCGTAACCAAAGTTGAAGGCCAAATGCAGTTTAATATCTGATACTATAGGCCGAAAGCCAGAAGGTTGAAGCATAGCTTTATTCAGTTGAGGGCAACACCAGGGAGGGGCAGACACCGTTAGTAGGCCCTAACCACCAATTTTTAAAAACACAGCACTTAATGAGAGCCAGAAGGTTGAAGCTCAGCTGTATTCAGTTGAGGACAACACCAGGGAGGGGCAGACACCGTTAGTAGGCCGTAACCAAAGTTGAAGGCCAAATGCAGTTTAATATCTGATACTATAGGCCGAAAGCCAGAAGGTTGAAGCACAGCTTTATTCAGTTGAGGGCAACACCAGGGAGGGGCAGACACCGTTAGTAGGCCCTAACCACCAATTTTTAAAAACACAGCACTTAATGAGAGCCAGAAGGTTGAAGCTCAGCTTTATTCAGTTGAGGGCAACACCAGGGAGGGGCAGACACCGTTAGTAGGCCGTAACCAAAGTTGAAGGCCAAATGCAGTTTAATATCTGATACTATAGGCCGAAAGCCACAAGGTTGAAGCACAGCTTTATTCAGTTGAGGGCAACACCAGGGAGGGGCAGACACCGTTAGTAGGCCGTAACCAAAGTTGAAGGCCAAATGCAGTTTAATATCTGATACTATAGGCCGAAAGCCAGAAGGTTGAAGCACAGCTTTATTCAGTTGAGGGCAACACCAGGGAGGGGCAGACACCGTTAGTAGGCCCTAACCACCAATTTTCAAAAACACAGCACTTAATGAGAGCCAGAAGGTTGAAGCTCAGCTTTATTCAGTTGAGGGCAACACCAGGGAGGGGCAGACACCGTTAGTAGGCCGTAACCAAAGTTGAAGGCCAAATGCAGTTTAATATCTGATACTATAGGCCGAAAGCCACAAGGTTGAAGCACAGCTTTATTCAGTTGAGGGCAACACCAGGGAGGGGCAGACACCGTTAGTAGGCCCTAACCACCAATTTTTAAAAACACAGCACTTAATGAGAGCCAGAAGGTTGAAGCTCAGCTGTATTCAGTTGAGGACAACACCAGGGAGGGGCAGACACCGTTAGTAGGCCGTAACCAAAGTTGAAGGCCAAATGCAGTTTAATATCTGATACTATAGGCCGAAAGCCAGAAGGTTGAAGCACAGCTTTATTCAGTTGAGGGCAACACCAGGGAGGGGCAGACACCGTTAGTAGGCCCAAACCACCAATTTTTAAAAACACAGCACTTAATGAGAGCCAGAAGGTTGAAGCTCAGCTGTATTCAGTTGAGGACAACACCAGGGAGGGGCAGACACCGTTAGTAGGCCGTAACCAAAGTTGAAGGCCAAATGCAGTTTAATATCTGATACTATAGGCCGAAAGCCAGAAGGTTGAAGCACAGCTTTATTCAGTTGAGGGCAACACCAGGGAGGGGCAGACACCGATAGGAGGCCCTAACCACCAATTTTTAAAAACACAGCACTTAATGAGAGCCAGAAGGTTGAAGCTCAGCTTTATTCAGTTGAGGGCAACACCAGGGAGGGGCAGACACCGTTAGTAGGCCCTAACCACCAATTTTTAAAAACACAGCACTTAATGAGAGCCAGAAGGTTGAAGCTCAGCTTTATTCAGTTGAGGGCAACACCAGGGAGGGGCAGACACCGTTAGTAGGCCCTAACCAAAGTTGAAGGCCAAATGCAGTTTAATATCTGATACTATAGGCCGAAAGCCACAAGGTTGAAGCACAGCTTTATTCAGTTGAGGGCAACACCAGGGAGGGGCAGACACCGTTAGTAGGCCCTAACCACCAATTTTTAAAAACACAGCACTTAATGAGAGCCAGAAGGTTGAAGCTCAGCTTTATTCAGTTGAGGGCAACACCAGGGAGGGGCAGACACCGTTAGTAGGCCGTAACCAAAGTTGAAGGCCAAATGCAGTTTAATATCTGATACTATAGGCCGAAAGCCAGAAGGTTGAAGCATAGCTTTATTCAGTTGAGGGCAACACCAGGGAGGGGCAGACACCGTTAGTAGGCCCTAACCACCAATTTTTAAAAACACAGCACTTAATGAGAGCCAGAAGGTTGAAGCTCAGCTGTATTCAGTTGAGGACAACACCAGGGAGGGGCAGACACCGTTAGTAGGCCGTAACCAAAGTTGAAGGCCAAATGCAGTTTAATATCTGATACTATAGGCCGAAAGCCAGAAGGTTGAAGCACAGCTTTATTCAGTTGAGGGCAACACCAGGGAGGGGCAGACACCGTTAGTAGGCCCTAACCACCAATTTTTAAAAACACAGCACTTAATGAGAGCCAGAAGGTTGAAGCTCAGCTTTATTCAGTTGAGGGCAACACCAGGGAGGGGCAGACACCGTTAGTAGGCCGTAACCAAAGTTGAAGGCCAAATGCAGTTTAATATCTGATACTATAGGCCGAAAGCCACAAGGTTGAAGCACAGCTTTATTCAGTTGAGGGCAACACCAGGGAGGGGCAGACACCGTTAGTAGGCCGTAACCAAAGTTGAAGGCCAAATGCAGTTTAATATCTGATACTATAGGCCGAAAGCCAGAAGGTTGAAGCACAGCTTTATTCAGTTGAGGGCAACACCAGGGAGGGGCAGACACCGTTAGTAGGCCCTAACCACCAATTTTCAAAAACACAGCACTTAATGAGAGCCAGAAGGTTGAAGCTCAGCTTTATTCAGTTGAGGGCAACACCAGGGAGGGGCAGACACCGTTAGTAGGCCGTAACCAAAGTTGAAGGCCAAATGCAGTTTAATATCTGATACTATAGGCCGAAAGCCACAAGGTTGAAGCACAGCTTTATTCAGTTGAGGGCAACACCAGGGAGGGGCAGACACCGTTAGTAGGCCCTAACCACCAATTTTTAAAAACACAGCACTTAATGAGAGCCAGAAGGTTGAAGCTCAGCTGTATTCAGTTGAGGACAACACCAGGGAGGGGCAGACACCGTTAGTAGGCCGTAACCAAAGTTGAAGGCCAAATGCAGTTTAATATCTGATACTATAGGCCGAAAGCCAGAAGGTTGAAGCACAGCTTTATTCAGTTGAGGGCAACACCAGGGAGGGGCAGACACCGTTAGTAGGCCCAAACCACCAATTTTTAAAAACACAGCACTTAATGAGAGCCAGAAGGTTGAAGCTCAGCTGTATTCAGTTGAGGACAACACCAGGGAGGGGCAGACACCGTTAGTAGGCCGTAACCAAAGTTGAAGGCCAAATGCAGTTTAATATCTGATACTATAGGCCGAAAGCCAGAAGGTTGAAGCACAGCTTTATTCAGTTGAGGGCAACACCAGGGAGGGGCAGACACCGTTAGTAGGCCCTAACCACCAATTTTTAAAAACACAGCACTTAATGAGAGCCAGAAGGTTGAAGCTCAGCTTTATTCAGTTGAGGGCAACACCAGGGAGGGGCAGACACCGTTAGTAGGCCCTAACCACCAATTTTTAAAAACACAGCACTTAATGAGAGCCAGAAGGTTGAAGCTCAGCTTTATTCAGTTGAGGGCAACACCAGGGAGGGGCAGACACCGTTAGTAGGCCCTAACCAAAGATGAAGGCCAAATGCAGTTTAATATCTGATACTATAGGCCGAAAGCCACAAGGTTGAAGCACAGCTTTATTCAGTTGAGGGCAACACCAGGGAGGGGCAGACACCGTTAGTAGGCCCTAACCACCAATTTTTAAAAACACAGCACTTAATGAGAGCCAGAAGGTTGAAGCTCAGCTTTATTCAGTTGAGGGCAACACCAGGGAGGGGCAGACACCGTTAGTAGGCCGTAACCAAAGTTGAAGGCCAAATGCAGTTTAATATCTGATACTATAGGCCGAAAGCCAGAAGGTTGAAGCACAGCTTTATTCAGTTGAGGGCAACACCAGGGAGGGGCAGACACCGTTAGTAGGCCCTAACCACCAATTTTTAAAAACACAGCACTTAATGAGAGCCAGAAGATTGAAGCTCAGCTGTATTCAGTTGAGGACAACACCAGGGAGGGGCAGACACCGTTAGTAGGCCGTAACCAAAGTTGAAGGCCAAATGCAGTTTAATATCTGATACTATAGGCCGAAAGCCAGAAGGTTGAAGCACAGCTTTATTCAGTTGAGGGCAACACCAGGGAGGGGCAGACACCGTTAGTAGGCCCTAACCACCAATTTTTAAAAACACAGCACTTAATGAGAGCCAGAAGGTTGAAGCTCAGCTTTATTCAGTTGAGGGCAACACCAGGGAGGGGCAGACACCGTTAGTAGGCCGTAACCAAAGTTGAAGGCCAAATGCAGTTTAATATCTGATACTATAGGCCGAAAGCCACAAGGTTGAAGCACAGCTTTATTCAGTTGAGGGCAACACCAGGGAGGGGCAGACACCGTTAGTAGGCCGTAACCAAAGTTGAAGGCCAAATGCAGTTTAATATCTGATACTATAGGCCGAAAGCCAGAAGGTTGAAGCACAGCTTTATTCAGTTGAGGGCAACACCAGGGAGGGGCAGACACCGTTAGTAGGCCCTAACCACCAATTTTCAAAAACACAGCACTTAATGAGAGCCAGAAGGTTGAAGCTCAGCTTTATTCAGTTGAGTGCAACACCAGGGAGGGGCAGACACCGTTAGTAGGCCGTAACCAAAGTTGAAGGCCAAATGCAGTTTAATATCTGATACTATAGGCCGAAAGCCACAAGGTTGAAGCACAGCTTTATTCAGTTGAGGGCAACACCAGGGAGGGGCAGACACCGTTAGTAGGCCCTAACCACCAATTTTTAAAAACACAGCACTTAATGAGAGCCAGAAGGTTGAAGCTCAGCTGTATTCAGTTGAGGACAACACCAGGGAGGGGCAGACACCGTTAGTAGGCCGTAACCAAAGTTGAAGGCCAAATGCAGTTTAATATCTGATACTATAGGCCGAAAGCCAGAAGGTTGAAGCACAGCTTTATTCAGTTGAGGGCAACACCAGGGAGGGGCAGACACCGTTAGTAGGCCCTAACCACCAATTTTTAAAAACACAGCACTTAATGAGAGCCAGAAGGTTGAAGCTCAGCTGTATTCAGTTGAGGACAACACCAGGGAGGGGCAGACACCGTTAGTAGGCCGTAACCAAAGTTGAAGGCCAAATGCAGTTTAATATCTGATACTATAGGCCGAAAGCCACAAGGTTGAAGCACAGCTTTATTCAGTTGAGGGCAACACCAGGGAGGGGCAGACACCGTTAGTAGGCCCTAACCACCAATTTTTAAAAACACAGCACTTAATGAGAGCCAGAAGGTTGAAGCTCAGCTTTATTCAGTTGAGGGCAACACCAGGGAGGGGCAGACACCGTTAGTAGGCCCTAACCACCAATTTTTAAAAACACAGCACTTAATGAGAGCCAGAAGGTTGAAGCTCAGCTTTATTCAGTTGAGGGCAACACCAGGGAGGGGCAGACACCGTTAGTAGGCCCTAACCAAAGTTGAAGGCCAAATGCAGTTTAATATCTGATACTATAGGCCGAAAGCCACAAGGTTGAAGCACAGCTTTATTCAGTTGAGGGCAACACCAGGGAGGGGCAGACACCGTTAGTAGGCCCTAACCACCAATTTTTAAAAACACAGCACTTAATGAGAGCCAGAAGGTTGAAGCTCAGCTTTATTCAGTTGAGGGCAACACCAGGGAGGGGCAGACACCGTTAGTAGGCCCTAACCACCAATTTTTAAAAACACAGCACTTAATGAGAGCCAGAAGGTTGAAGCTCAGCTGTATTCAGTTGAGGACAACACCAGGGAGGGGCAGACACCGTTAGTAGGCCGTAACCAAAGTTGAAGGCCAAATGCAGTTTAATATCTGATACTATAGGCCGAAAGCCAGAAGGTTGAAGCACAGCTTTATTCAGTTGAGGGCAACACCAGGGAGGGGCAGACACCGTTAGTAGGCCCTAACCACCAATTTTTAAAAACACAGCACTTAATGAGAGCCAGAAGGTTGAAGCTCAGCTGTATTCAGTTGAGGACAACACCAGGGAGGGGCAGACACCGTTAGTAGGCCGTAACCAAAGTTGAAGGCCAAATGCAGTTTAATATCTGATACTATAGGCCGAAAGCCAGAAGGTTGAAGCACAGCTTTATTCAGTTGAGGGCAACACCAGGGAGGGGCAGACACCGTTAGGAGGCCCTAACCACCAATTTTTAAAAACACAGCACTTAATGAGAGCCAGAAGGTTGAAGCTCAGCTTTATTCAGTTGAGGGCAACACCAGGGAGGGGCAGACACCGTTAGTAGGCCCTAACCACCAATTTTTAAAAACACAGCACTTAATGAGAGCCAGAAGGTTGAAGCTCAGCTTTATTCAGTTGAGGGCAACACCAGGGAGGGGCAGACACCGTTAGTAGGCCCTAACCAAAGTTGAAGGCCAAATGCAGTTTAATATCTGATACTATAGGCCGAAAGCCACAAGGTTGAAGCACAGCTTTATTCAGTTGAGGGCAACACCAGGGAGGGGCAGACACCGTTAGTAGGCCCTAACCACCAATTTTTAAAAACACAGCACTTAATGAGAGCCAGAAGGTTGAAGCTCAGCTTTATTCAGTTGAGGGCAACACCAGGGAGGGGCAGACACCGTTAGTAGGCCGTAACCAAAGTTGAAGGCCAAATGCAGTTTAATATCTGATACTATAGGCCGAAAGCCAGAAGGTTGAAGCATAGCTTTATTCAGTTGAGGGCAACACCAGGGAGGGGCAGACACCGTTAGTAGGCCCTAACCACCAATTTTTAAAAACACAGCACTTAATGAGAGCCAGAAGGTTGAAGCTCAGCTGTATTCAGTTGAGGACAACACCAGGGAGGGGCAGACACCGTTAGTAGGCCGTAACCAAAGTTGAAGGCCAAATGCAGTTTAATATCTGATACTATAGGCCGAAAGCCAGAAGGTTGAAGCACAGCTTTATTCAGTTGAGGGCAACACCAGGGAGGGGCAGACACCGTTAGTAGGCCCTAACCACCAATTTTTAAAAACACAGCACTTAATGAGAGCCAGAAGGTTGAAGCTCAGCTTTATTCAGTTGAGGGCAACACCAGGGAGGGGCAGACACCGTTAGTAGGCCGTAACCAAAGTTGAAGGCCAAATGCAGTTTAATATCTGATACTATAGGCCGAAAGCCACAAGGTTGAAGCACAGCTTTATTCAGTTGAGGGCAACACCAGGGAGGGGCAGACACCGTTAGTAGGCCGTAACCAAAGTTGAAGGCCAAATGCAGTTTAATATCTGATACTATAGGCCGAAAGCCAGAAGGTTGAAGCACAGCTTTATTCAGTTGAGGGCAACACCAGGGAGGGGCAGACACCGTTAGTAGGCCCTAACCACCAATTTTCAAAAACACAGCACTTAATGAGAGCCAGAAGGTTGAAGCTCAGCTTTATTCAGTTGAGGGCAACACCAGGGAGGGGCAGACACCGTTAGTAGGCCGTAACCAAAGTTGAAGGCCAAATGCAGTTTAATATCTGATACTATAGGCCGAAAGCCACAAGGTTGAAGCACAGCTTTATTCAGTTGAGGGCAACACCAGGGAGGGGCAGACACCGTTAGTAGGCCCTAACCACCAATTTTTAAAAACACAGCACTTAATGAGAGCCAGAAGGTTGAAGCTCAGCTGTATTCAGTTGAGGACAACACCAGGGAGGGGCAGACACCGTTAGTAGGCCGTAACCAAAGTTGAAGGCCAAATGCAGTTTAATATCTGATACTATAGGCCGAAAGCCAGAAGGTTGAAGCACAGCTTTATTCAGTTGAGGGCAACACCAGGGAGGGGCAGACACCGTTAGTAGGCCCTAACCACCAATTTTTAAAAACACCGCACTTAATGAGAGCCAGAAGGTTGAAGCTCAGCTGTATTCAGTTGAGGACAACACCAGGGAGGGGCAGACACCGTTAGTAGGCCGTAACCAAAGTTGAAGGCCAAATGCAGTTTAATATCTGATACTATAGGCCGAAAGCCAGAAGGTTGAAGCACAGCTTTATTCAGTTGAGGGCAACACCAGGGAGGGGCAGACACCGTTAGTAGGCCCTAACCACCAATTTTTAAAAACACAGCACTTAATGAGAGCCAGAAGGTTGAAGCTCAGCTTTATTCAGTTGAGGGCAACACCAGGGAGGGGCAGACACCGTTAGTAGGCCCTAACCACCAATTTTTAAAAACACAGCACTTAATGAGAGCCAGAAGGTTGAAGCTCAGCTTTATTCAGTTGAGGGCAACACCAGGGAGGGGCAGACACCGTTAGTAGGCCCTAACCAAAGATGAAGGCCAAATGCAGTTTAATATCTGATACTATAGGCCGAAAGCCACAAGGTTGAAGCACAGCTTTATTCAGTTGAGGGCAACACCAGGGAGGGGCAGACACCGTTAGTAGGCCCTAACCACCAATTTTTAAAAACACAGCACTTAATGAGAGCCAGAAGGTTGAAGCTCAGCTTTATTCAGTTGAGGGCAACACCAGGGAGGGGCAGACACCGTTAGTAGGCCGTAACCAAAGTTGAAGGCCAAATGCAGTTTAATATCTGATACTATAGGCCGAAAGCCAGAAGGTTGAAGCACAGCTTTATTCAGTTGAGGGCAACACCAGGGAGGGGCAGACACCGTTAGTAGGCCCTAACCACCAATTTTTAAAAACACAGCACTTAATGAGAGCCAGAAGATTGAAGCTCAGCTGTATTCAGTTGAGGACAACACCAGGGAGGGGCAGACACCGTTAGTAGGCCGTAACCAAAGTTGAAGGCCAAATGCAGTTTAATATCTGATACTATAGGCCGAAAGCCAGAAGGTTGAAGCACAGCTTTATTCAGTTGAGGGCAACACCAGGGAGGGGCAGACACCGTTAGTAGGCCCTAACCACCAATTTTTAAAAACACAGCACTTAATGAGAGCCAGAAGGTTGAAGCTCAGCTTTATTCAGTTGAGGGCAACACCAGGGAGGGGCAGACACCGTTAGTAGGCCGTAACCAAAGTTGAAGGCCAAATGCAGTTTAATATCTGATACTATAGGCCGAAAGCCACAAGGTTGAAGCACAGCTTTATTCAGTTGAGGGCAACACCAGGGAGGGGCAGACACCGTTAGTAGGCCGTAACCAAAGTTGAAGGCCAAATGCAGTTTAATATCTGATACTATAGGCCGAAAGCCAGAAGGTTGAAGCACAGCTTTATTCAGTTGAGGGCAACACCAGGGAGGGGCAGACACCGTTAGTAGGCCCTAACCACCAATTTTCAAAAACACAGCACTTAATGAGAGCCAGAAGGTTGAAGCTCAGCTTTATTCAGTTGAGTGCAACACCAGGGAGGGGCAGACACCGTTAGTAGGCCGTAACCAAAGTTGAAGGCCAAATGCAGTTTAATATCTGATACTATAGGCCGAAAGCCACAAGGTTGAAGCACAGCTTTATTCAGTTGAGGGCAACACCAGGGAGGGGCAGACACCGTTAGTAGGCCCTAACCACCAATTTTTAAAAACACAGCACTTAATGAGAGCCAGAAGGTTGAAGCTCAGCTGTATTCAGTTGAGGACAACACCAGGGAGGGGCAGACACCGTTAGTAGGCCGTAACCAAAGTTGAAGGCCAAATGCAGTTTAATATCTGATACTATAGGCCGAAAGCCAGAAGGTTGAAGCACAGCTTTATTCAGTTGAGGGCAACACCAGGGAGGGGCAGACACCGTTAGTAGGCCCTAACCACCAATTTTTAAAAACACCGCACTTAATGAGAGCCAGAAGGTTGAAGCTCAGCTGTATTCAGTTGAGGACAACACCAGGGAGGGGCAGACACCGTTAGTAGGCCGTAACCAAAGTTGAAGGCCAAATGCAGTTTAATATCTGATACTATAGGCCGAAAGCCAGAAGGTTGAAGCACAGCTTTATTCAGTTGAGGGCAACACCAGGGAGGGGCAGACACCGTTAGTAGGCCCTAACCACCAATTTTTAAAAACACAGCACTTAATGAGAGCCAGAAGGTTGAAGCTCAGCTTTATTCAGTTGAGGGCAACACCAGGGAGGGGCAGACACCGTTAGTAGGCCCTAACCACCAATTTTTAAAAACACAGCACTTAATGAGAGCCAGAAGGTTGAAGCTCAGCTTTATTCAGTTGAGGGCAACACCAGGGAGGGGCAGACACCGTTAGTAGGCCCTAACCAAAGATGAAGGCCAAATGCAGTTTAATATCTGATACTATAGGCCGAAAGCCACAAGGTTGAAGCACAGCTTTATTCAGTTGAGGGCAACACCAGGGAGGGGCAGACACCGTTAGTAGGCCCTAACCACCAATTTTTAAAAACACAGCACTTAATGAGAGCCAGAAGGTTGAAGCTCAGCTTTATTCAGTTGAGGGCAACACCAGGGAGGGGCAGACACCGTTAGTAGGCCGTAACCAAAGTTGAAGGCCAAATGCAGTTTAATATCTGATACTATAGGCCGAAAGCCAGAAGGTTGAAGCACAGCTTTATTCAGTTGAGGGCAACACCAGGGAGGGGCAGACACCGTTAGTAGGCCCTAACCACCAATTTTTAAAAACACAGCACTTAATGAGAGCCAGAAGATTGAAGCTCAGCTGTATTCAGTTGAGGACAACACCAGGGAGGGGCAGACACCGTTAGTAGGCCGTAACCAAAGTTGAAGGCCAAATGCAGTTTAATATCTGATACTATAGGCCGAAAGCCAGAAGGTTGAAGCACAGCTTTATTCAGTTGAGGGCAACACCAGGGAGGGGCAGACACCGTTAGTAGGCCCTAACCACCAATTTTTAAAAACACAGCACTTAATGAGAGCCAGAAGGTTGAAGCTCAGCTTTATTCAGTTGAGGGCAACACCAGGGAGGGGCAGACACCGTTAGTAGGCCGTAACCAAAGTTGAAGGCCAAATGCAGTTTAATATCTGATACTATAGGCCGAAAGCCACAAGGTTGAAGCACAGCTTTATTCAGTTGAGGGCAACACCAGGGAGGGGCAGACACCGTTAGTAGGCCGTAACCAAAGTTGAAGGCCAAATGCAGTTTAATATCTGATACTATAGGCCGAAAGCCAGAAGGTTGAAGCACAGCTTTATTCAGTTGAGGGCAACACCAGGGAGGGGCAGACACCGTTAGTAGGCCCTAACCACCAATTTTCAAAAACACAGCACTTAATGAGAGCCAGAAGGTTGAAGCTCAGCTTTATTCAGTTGAGTGCAACACCAGGGAGGGGCAGACACCGTTAGTAGGCCGTAACCAAAGTTGAAGGCCAAATGCAGTTTAATATCTGATACTATAGGCCGAAAGCCACAAGGTTGAAGCACAGCTTTATTCAGTTGAGGGCAACACCAGGGAGGGGCAGACACCGTTAGTAGGCCCTAACCACCAATTTTTAAAAACACAGCACTTAATGAGAGCCAGAAGGTTGAAGCTCAGCTGTATTCAGTTGAGGACAACACCAGGGAGGGGCAGACACCGTTAGTAGGCCGTAACCAAAGTTGAAGGCCAAATGCAGTTTAATATCTGATACTATAGGCCGAAAGCCAGAAGGTTGAAGCACAGCTTTATTCAGTTGAGGGCAACACCAGGGAGGGGCAGACACCGTTAGTAGGCCCTAACCACCAATTTTTAAAAACACAGCACTTAATGAGAGCCAGAAGGTTGAAGCTCAGCTGTATTCAGTTGAGGACAACACCAGGGAGGGGCAGACACCGTTAGTAGGCCGTAACCAAAGTTGAAGGCCAAATGCAGTTTAATATCTGATACTATAGTGTCATGATCTCTGCAAGCAGAGATCATAGCAAGCCTATAGAAGGACAAGCTCTCGGAAGATGGAACTATACTGACCATGAACTAAGCCTGCCGCGCAACTAGAAATAGCCAGGTAGCATTTCCTATTAATCGCTAGATGCCCAGCTCTGGCCTAAGACCTAAATAGCTAGCAGAGGGAAATATAAGACCTGGCTCACCTCTAGAGAAATATTCCAAAGAAGACAGTAGCCCCCCACATATAATGACGGTGAGTTCAGATGAAACAACAAACGCAGCAGGAAAATAGTCTTAGCAAATTTGAGGTCCGCTTACTAGATAGCAGAAGACAGATAGTATACTTTCATGGCCAGCAGAAAAATACTAACAAAACACCATCCAGAGATTACCTTAAACTCTGGCATTAACTCATAACGCCAGAGTAGCAATCCCTGATCGACGAGAGCTTTCCAGACACAGTAACAAAACTTCAGCTGCGAACTGGAACAAATAGGCAAAACAAAACATGGACAAAAGTCCAACTTATCAGTAGTTGTCTAGAAGCAGGAACAAGCACTGAGAGGCATCAGATAACATTGTTGACCGGCAAGAAACCACCAGAGAAATGAGCTTAAATAGCGACACCCACTACTGATGGAATCAGGTGAAACAGGAAAGAGGATGACAAGTCCAATTCCACAAGCGGCCACCGGGGGAGCCCAGAATCCAAATTCACAACAGTACCCCCCCCTCAAGGAGGGGGCACCGAACCCTCACCAGATCCACCAGGGCGACCAGGATGAGCCCTATGGAAGGCACGAACAAGATCAGAAGCATGAACATCAGATGCATTGACCCAAGAATTATCCTCCTGGCCGTAACCCTTCCAGTTGACCAGATACTGGAGTTTCCGTCTGGAAACACGAGAGTCCAAAATTTTCTCCACAACGTACTCCAACTCACCCTCAACCAACACCGGAGCAGGAGGCTCAACAGAAGGTACAACAGGTACCTCATACCTGCGCAATAACGACCGATGAAAAACGTTATGAATGGAAAAGGACGCAGGGAGGTCCAAACGGAAAGAAACAGGATTAAGAATCTCCAATATTCTATAAGGGCCGATGAACCGAGGTTTAAACTTAGGAGAAGAGACCCTCATAGGGACAAAACGAGAAGACAGCCACACTAAATCTCCAACACAAAGCCGAGAACCAACACGACGATGACGGTTGGCAAAACGCTGAGTCTTCTCCTGTGACAACTTCAAATTGTCCATAACCTGCCCCCAGATGTGATGCAATCTCTCCACCACCGCATCCACTCCAGGACAATCCGAGGATTCCACCTGACCGGAGGAAAATCGAGGGTGAAACCCCGAATTACAGAAAAACGGGGACACCAAGGTGGAAGAACTGGCCCGATTATTGAGGGCGAACTCTGCCAATGGCAAAAAAGCAACCCAATCATCCTGGTCAGCAGAGACAAAACACCTCAGATATGTCTCAAGGGTCTGATTAGTCCGCTCGGTCTGGCCATTAGTCTGAGGGTGAAAAGCAGATGAAAAAGACAAATCTATGCCCATCCTAGCACAGAATGCCCGCCAAAATCTAGACACAAATTGGGTACCTCTGTCAGAAACAATATTCTCAGGAATACCGTGCAATCGGACAACATTCTGAAAAAACAGAGGAACCAACTCAGAAGAAGAAGGCAACTTGGGCAGAGGAACCAAATGGACCATTTTAGAGAAACGGTCACAGACCACCCAGATGACAGACATCTTCTGGGAAACAGGCAGATCTGAAATAAAATCCATCGAGATGTGTGTCCAAGGCCTCTTAGGAATAGGCAAGGGCAACAGCAGTCCGCTAGCCCGAGAACTACAAGACTTGGCCCGAGCACAAACGTCACATGACTGCACAAAGACTCGCACATCTCGTGACAGAGAAGGCCACCAGAAGGATCTTGCCACCAAATCCCTGGTACCAAAAATTCCGGGATGACCTGCCAATGCAGAAGAATGTACCTCAGAGATGACTCTGCTGGTCCAATCATCCGGAACAAACAGTCTATCAGGCGGACAACGATCCGGTCTATCCGCCTGAAACTCTTGCAAGGACCGCCGCAGATCAGGAGAAACGGCCGACAAAATTACTCCCTCCCTAAGGATACCTGTGGGTTCAGAATTACCAGGAGAGTCCGGGTCGAAACTCCTAGAAAGGGCATCTGCCTTAACATTCTTAGAACCCGGTAGGTATGACACCACAAAATTAAAGCGAGAAAAAAATAAAGACCAGCGCGCCTGTCTAGGATTCAGGCGTCTGGCAGTCTCAAGATAAATCAAATTTTTGTGGTCAGTCAATACCACCACCTGATGCCTAGCCCCCTCGAGCCAATGGCGCCACTCCTCAAACGCCCACTTCATGGCCAAAAGCTCCCGATTCCCAACATCATAATTCCGCTCTGCGGGCGAAAATTTGCGAGAAAAGAAGGCACAAGGCCTAATGACGGAGCAGTCGGAACCTTTCTGCGACAACACTGCCCCAGCACCGATCTCCGAAGCGTCAACCTCAACCTGAAAAGGCAGATTCACATCAGGCTGACGCAACACAGGGGCAGAGGCAAAACGGCGCTTAAGCTCCTGAAAGGCCTCTACAGCATGAGGGGACCAATTAGCAACATCAGCGCCTTGTCTGGTCAAATCAGTCAGTGGTTTAACGACATCCGAAAAACCAACAATAAATCGGCGGTAAAAGTTGGCAAAGCCCAAAAATCTCTGAAGACCCTTAAGAGAGGAGGGCTGAGTCCAGTCACAAATAGCTTGCACCTTGACGGGATCCATCTCAATGGAAGAGGGAGAAAAAATATACCCCAAAAAGGAAATTTTCTGGACCCCAAAAACGCACTTAGACCCCTTCACACATAAAGAATTAGACCGCAGAACCTGAAAAACTCTCCTGACCTGCTGGACATGAGAGTCCCAGTCATCAGAAAAAATCAGAATATCATCCAGATATATTATCATAAATTTATCCAGAAAATCGCGGAAAATATCATGCATAAAAGACTGGAAAACTGAAGGGGCATTAGAAAGACCAAAAGGCATGACCAAATACTCAAAGTGGCCCTCGGGCGTATTAAATGCGGTCTTCCACTCATCCCCCTGCCTGATCCGCACCAAATTATACGCCCCACGAAGATCAATTTTAGAGAACCACTTAGCACCCTCTATACGAGCAAACAAATCAGTAAGCAATGGCAATGGGTATTGATACTTAACAGTGATCTTATTCAGAAGCCGATAATCAATACATGGTCTCAAAGAGCCGTCTTTTTTTGAGACAAAGAAAAACCCAGCTCCCAAGGGAGAAGAAGATGGACGAATATGTCCCTTTTCCAAAGACTCCTTTATATATTCCCGCATAGCAGCATGTTCCGGCACAGACAAATTAAACAAACGACCCTTTGGATATTTACAACCCGGTATCAAATCTATGGCACAATCGCACTCACGGTGCGGAGGTAACGACCCAAGCTTGGGTTCGTCAAAGACGTCTTGATAATCAGAGAGGAACTCAGGGACTTCAGAGGGAATGGACGACGAAATAGAAACCAAAGGTACGTCCCCATGAATACCCTTACATCCCCAGCTCAACACAGAAATAGCTCTCCAGTCCAAGACTGGGTTGTGAGACTGCAACCATGGCAATCCCAGTACCAAATCGTCATGTAAATTATACAGCACCAGGAAACGAATAATCTCCTGGTGATCCGGATTGATACGCATGGTTACTTGTGTCCAGTATTGTGGTTTATTATTAGCCAATGGGGTGGAGTCAATCCCCTTCAGAGGAATAAGAGTCTCCAAAGGCTCTAAATCAAAACCACAACGATTGGCAAAGGACCAATCCATAAGACTCAGAGCGGCGCCAGAGTCAACATAGGCGTCCGTGGCAATGGATGACAAAGAGCAAATCAGGGTTACAGACAAAATAAACTTAGACTGAATGGTGCCAATGGAAACAGACTTATCAAGCTTCTTTGTACGCCTAGAGCATGCCGATATAACATGAGTAGAATCCCCACAATAGAAACACAATCCATTCTTCCGTCTAAAATTCTGTCGCTCGCTCCTGGACAGAATTCTATCACACTGCATACTTTCTGGCGTCTTTTCCATAGACACCGCCAGATGGTGCATCGGTTTGCGCTCCCGCAGACGCCTATCAATCTGAATAGCCATTGTCATGGACTCATTCAGACCTGCAGGCAAAGGGAACCCCACCATAACATCCTTAACGGCATCAGAGAGACCTTCTCTGAAAGTTGCCGCCAAGGCGCACTCATTCCACTGAGTAAGCACAGACCATTTACGGAATTTTTGGCAGAAAACTTCAGCTTCGTCTTGCCCCTGAGATAGTGCCATCAAAGTTTTTTCTGCCTGAAGTTCCAAATGAGGTTCCTCATAAAGCAAGCCCAAGGCCAGAAAAAACGCATCCACATCGCGTAACGCAGGATCCCCTGCTGGCAATGAGAAGGCCCAATCTTGAGGGTCACCCCTGAGCAAGGAAATCACAATCCTAACTTGCTGAGCAGGGTCTCCAGCTGAACGAGACTTCAGGGACAAATAAAGCTTACAATTATTTCGGAAATTCTGGAAGCTAGCTCTATTCCCTGTGAAGAACTCCGGCAAAGGAATTCTCGGCTCAGATACCGGAGCATGTACTACAAAATCTTGTAAATTTTGTACTTTCGTGATGAGATTATTCAAACCCGCAGTTACACTCTGGAGATCCATTATTGTCAGGTGCACACAGAGCATACAGAGATTAGGAGGAGAGAGAGAAAAAAGACTGCAGCAAGGCAGACTGGAGGAAAAAAAAAAAAAAAAAAAAAAAAAAAAATTCCAGCAGACTTCTTATAACTCTCCTTTCTCAACCTGGGTCTTTAACACTTTTTCGGGCCGGTCAAACTGTCATGATCTCTGCAAGCAGAGATCATAGCAAGCCTATAGAAGGACAAGCTCTCGGAAGATGGAACTATACTGACCATGAACTAAGCCTGCCGCGCAACTAGAAATAGCCAGGTAGCATTTCCTATTAATCGCTAGATGCCCAGCTCTGGCCTAAGACCTAAATAGCTAGCAGAGGGAAATATAAGACCTGGCTCACCTCTAGAGAAATATTCCAAAGAAGACAGTAGCCCCCCACATATAATGACGGTGAGTTCAGATGAAACAACAAACGCAGCAGGAAAATAGTCTTAGCAAATTTGAGGTCCGCTTACTAGATAGCAGAAGACAGATAGTATACTTTCATGGCCAGCAGAAAAATACTAACAAAACACCATCCAGAGATTACCTTAAACTCTGGCATTAACTCATAACGCCAGAGTAGCAATCCCTGATCGACGAGAGCTTTCCAGACACAGTAACAAAACTTCAGCTGCGAACTGGAACAAATAGGCAAAACAAAACATGGACAAAAGTCCAACTTATCAGTAGTTGTCTAGAAGCAGGAACAAGCACTGAGAGGCATCAGATAACATTGTTGACCGGCAAGAAACCACCAGAGAAATGAGCTTAAATAGCGACACCCACTACTGATGGAATCAGGTGAAACAGGAAAGAGGATGACAAGTCCAATTCCACAAGCGGCCACCGGGGGAGCCCAGAATCCAAATTCACAACACTATAGGCCGAAAGCCAGAAGGTTGAAACACAGCTTTATTCAGTTGAGGGCAACACCAGGGAGGGGCAGACACCGTTAGTAGGCCCTAACCACCAATTTTTAAAAACACAGCACTTAATGAGAGCCAGAAGGTTGAAGCTCAGCTGTATTCAGTTGAGGACAACACCAGGGAGGGGCAGACACCGTTAGTAGGCCCTAACCAAAGTTGAAGGCCAAATGCAGTTTAATATCTGATACTATAGGCCGAAAGCCACAAGGTTGAAGCACAGCTTTATTCAGTTGAGGGCAACACCAGGGAGGGGCAGACACCGTTAGTAGGCCCTAACCACCAATTTTTAAAAACACAGCACTTAATGAGAGCCAGAAGGTTGAAGCTCAGCTTTATTCAGTTGAGGGCAACACCAGGGAGGGGCAGACACCGTTAGTAGGCCCTAACCACCAATTTTTAAAAACACAGCACTTAATGAGAGCCAGAAGGTTGAAGCTCAGCTTTATTCAGTTGAGGGCAACACCAGGGAGGGGCAGACACCGTTAGTAGGCCCTAACCACCATTTTGTTTTTTAAAAAACACTTAATGAGAGCCAGAAGGTTGAAGCTCAGCTGTAATCAGTTGAGGACAACTGTTGTGAATTTGGATTCTGGGCTCCCCCGGTGGCTACTGGTGGAATTGAACTGGTGTCTTCATCTTCTCTGTTCACCTGTTCCCATCAAGATGTGGGAGTCGCTATATAACCTTGCTGCTCTGTTAGTTGCTTGCCGGTCAACAATGTTATCAGAAGCCTCTCTGTGCTTGTTCCTGCTCCTAGACAACTACTAGATAAGTTGGACTCTTGTCCATGTTTGTTTTTGCATTTTGTTCCAGTTCACAGCTGTAGTTTCGTTACTGTGTCTGGAAAGCTCTTGTGAACGGGAATTGCCACTCTGGTGTTATGAGTTAATGCCAGAGTTTTAAAGTAATTTCTGGATGGTGTTTTTTGATAGGGTTTTCAGCTGACCATGAAAGTGTCCTTTCTGTCTTCTGCTATGTAGTAAGTGGACCTCAAATTTGCTAAACCTATTTTCATACTACGTTTGTTATTTCATCTCAACTCACCGCCAATACATGTGGGGGGCCTCTGTCTCCTTTCGGGGTATTTCTCTAGAGGTGAGCTAGGACTAATATTTTCCTCTGCTAGCTTTATTTAGTCCTCCGGCTGGGCTGGGCATCTAGAATCAACGTAGGCATGCTACCCGGCCACTGCTAGTTGTGCGTTAGGTTTAGTTCATGGTCAGCTCAGTTCCCATCTTCCAAGAGCTAGTTCCTATATATGCTTATGCTATGTTCTCTTGCCATTGAGATCATGACAGTTTGACCGGCCCGCAAAGTGTTAATTGTTTGGGCTGAAGCAGGAGAAAAAGAAGTGTTGAAGGGAAATTTTTTTTTTTTCCCCCTCAGAGTTTGGCTGCCTAGCCCTTAATTGCTGTCTAGCTGCTTCTTACCTCCTCTTAACCCTTGAATGGCTCTGTGTCCATCTGTTTGTAATGGATCTTCAGAGTGTAACTGCAGGTTTGAATAATCTCGCCACGAAGGTACAAAATTTGCAAGATTTTGTTTGTCATGCACCTGTATCTGAGCCGAGAATTCCTTTGCCGGAATTTTTCTCGGGGAATAGATCCGGGTTTCAGAATTTTCGAAATAATTGCAAATTATTTTTGTCTCTGAAATCTCGCTCTGCCGGAGACCCTGCACAGCAGGTCAGGATTGTGATTTCCTTGCTCCGGGGCGACCCTCAAGACTGGGCTTTTTCATTGACACCAGGGGATCCTGCGTTGCTCAATGTGGATGCGTTTTTTCTGGCCTTGGGGTTGCTTTATGACGAACCTCATTTGGAGCTTCAGGCAGAAAAAACTTTGATGTCCCTATCTCAGGGGCAAGATGAAGCGGAAATTTACTGCCAAAGATTCCGTAAATGGTCTGTGCTTACTCAGTGGAATGAGTGCGCCCTGGCGGCGACTTTCAGAGAGGGTCTCTCTGATGCCATTAAGGATGTTATGGTGGGGTTCCCTGTGCCTGCGGGTCTGAATGAGTCCATGACAATGGCTATTCAGATCGATAGGCGTTCGCGGGAGCGCAAACCAGTGCACCATCTGGCGGTGTCCACTGAGAAGTCGCCAGAGAGTATGCAGTGTGATAGAATTCTGTCCCGAAGCGAGCGGCAGAATTTTAGACGGAAAAATGGGTTGTGTTTCTATTGTGGTGATTCTACTCATGTTATATCAGCATGCTCTAAGCGCACTAAAAAGCTTGGTAAATCTGTTTCCATTTGCACCTTACCGTCTAAATTTATTCTATCTGTGACCCTGATTTGCTCTTTGTCATCTATTACCACGGACGCCTATGTCGACTCTGGCGCCGCTTTGAGTCTTATGGATTGGTCCTTTGCCAAACGCTGTGGGTATGATTTAGAGCCTTTGGAGACTTCTATTCCTCTGAAGGGTATTGACTCCACCCCATTGGCTAATAATAAACCACAATACTGGACACAAGTAACTATGCGTATTAATCCGGATCACCAGGAGATTATTCGCTTTCTGGTGCTGTATAATCTACATGATGATTTGGTGCTAGGATTGCCTTGGCTGCAATCTCACAACCCAGTCCTCGACTGGAGAGCTATGTCTGTGTTGAGCTGGGGATGTAAGGGGGCTCATGGGGATGTACCTGTGGTTTCCATTTCATCATCCATTCCCTCTGAAATTCCTGAGTTCCTGTCTGACTATCGTGACGTCTTTGAAGAATCCAAGCTTGGTTCGTTACCTCCGCACCGAGAGTGCGATTGTGCCATAGATTTAATCCCGGGTAGTAAATACCCAAAGGGTCGTTTATTTAATCTGTCTGTGCCTGAACATGCTGCTATGCGAGAATATATAAAGGAGTCCTTGGAAAAGGGACATATTCGTCCATCGTCATCTCCCTTAGGAGCCGGTTTTTTCTTTGTGTCAAAAAAAGACGGCTCTTTGAGACCATGTATTGATTATCGGCTTTTGAATAAAATCACTGTTAAATATCAATACCCATTGCCGTTGCTGACTGATTTGTTTGCTCGCATAAAGGGGGCCAAGTGGTTCTCTAAGATTGACCTTCGTGGGGCGTATAATTTGGTGCGAATCAGGCAGGGGGATGAGTGGAAAACCGCATTTAATACGCCCGAGGGCCACTTTGAGTATTTAGTGATGCCTTTTGGTCTTTCTAATGCTCCGTCAGT
This sequence comes from Ranitomeya variabilis, assembly GCF_051348905.1. Lineage (NCBI taxonomy): Eukaryota > Metazoa > Chordata > Amphibia > Anura > Dendrobatidae > Ranitomeya > Ranitomeya variabilis. The sequence goes on from NC_135234.1 coordinate 613,603,580, forward strand.
TTTCCAGTCCTTTATGCATGATATTTTTTGCGATTATTTGGATAAATTTATGATTGTGTATCTGGATGATATTCTGATTTTTTCGGATGACTGGGACTCTCATGTCCAGCAAGTCAGGAGGGTTTTTCAGGTTTTGCGGTCTAATTCTTTGTGTGTGAAGGGTTCTAAGTGTGTTTTTGGGGTACAGAGGATTTCCTTTTTGGGATATATTTTTTCCCCCTCTTCCATTGAAATGGATCCTGTCAAGGTTCAAGCTATTTGTGATTGGACGCAGCCCTCTTCTCTTAAGAGTCTTCAGAAATTTTTGGGCTTTGCTAACTTTTATCGTCGATTTATTGCTGGTTTTTCGGATATTGCTAAGCCATTGACCGATTTGACTAAGAAGGGTGCTGATGTTGCTGATTGGTCCCCTGATGCTGTGGAGGCCTTTCGGGAGCTTAAGCGCCGTTTTTCCTCTGCCCCTGTGTTGCGTCAGCCTGATGTTGCTCTACCTTTTCAGGTTGAGGTCGACGCTTCTGAGATCGGAGCTGGGGCAGTGTTGTCGCAGAAAAGTTCTGACTGCTCCGTGATGAGGCCTTGTGCCTTCTTTTCCCGTAAATTTTCGCCCGCTGAGCGGAATTATGATGTTGGGAATCGGGAGCTTTTGGCCATGAAGTGGGCTTTTGAGGAGTGGCGCCATTGGCTCGAGGGGGCCAGACATCAGGTGGTGGTATTGACTGACCACAAAAATTTGATTTATCTTGAGACCGCCAGGCGCCTGAATCCTAGACAGGCGCGCTGGTCATTATTTTTCTCTCGGTTTAATTTTGTGGTGTCATACCTGCCGGGTTCTAAGAATGTTAAGGCGGATGCCCTTTCTAGGAGTTTTGAGCCTGACTCGCCTGGTAACTCTGAGCCCACAGGTATCCTTAAGGATGGAGTGGTATTGTCAGCCGTTTCTCCAGACCTGCGGCGGGCCTTGCAGGAGTTTCAGGCGGAGAGACCTGATCGTTGCCCACCTGATAAACTGTTTGTTCCTGATGATTGGACCAGTAGAGTCATCTCTGAGGTTCATTCTTCTGCGTTGGCAGGTCATCCTGGCATTTTTGGTACCAGGGATTTGGTGGCAAGGACCTTCTGGTGGCCTTCCCTGTCACGAGATGTGCGAGGCTTTGTGCAGTCTTGTGACGTTTGTGCTCGGGCCAAGCCTTGTTGTTCTCGGGCTAGTGGATTATTGTTGCCCTTGCCTATTCCTAAGAGGCCTTGGACGCACATCTCGATGGATTTTATTTCAGATCTGCCTGTTTCTCAGAAGATGTCTGTCATCTGGGTGGTGTGTGACCGTTTTTCTAAGATGGTCCATTTGGTTCCTCTGCCCAAGTTACCTTCTTCTTCCGAGTTGGTTCCTCTGTTTTTTCAAAATGTTGTTCGTTCGCATGGTATTCCTGAGAATATCGTTTCTGACAGAGGGACCCAATTCGTGTCTAGATTTTGGCGGGCATTCTGTGCTAGGATGGGCATAGATTTATCTTTTTCGTCCGCTTTCCATCCTCAGACGAATGGCCAGACCGAGCGGATTAATCAGACCCTGGAGACATATCTGAGGTGTTTTGTGTCTGCTGACCAGGATGATTGGGTTGCTTTTTTGCCATTGGCGGAGTTCGCTCTTAATAATCGGGCCAGCTCTGCCACTTTGGTGTCCCCGTTTTTCTGTAATTCGGGGTTTCATCCTCGATTTTCCTCTGGTCAGGTGGAATCTTCGGATTGTCCTGGAGTGGATGCTCTGGTGGAGAGATTGCATCAGATCTGGGGGCAGGTGGTGGACAATTTGAGGTTGTCCCAGGAGAAGGCTCAGCTTTTTGCCAACCGCCACCGTCGTGTTGGTCCTCGGCTTTCTGTTGGGGATTTGGTGTGGTTGTCTTCTCGTTTTGTCCCTATGAGGGTCTCTTCTCCTAAGTTTAAGCCTCGGTTTATCGGCCCGTATAAGATATTGGAGATTCTTAACCCTGTTTCCTTCCGTTTGGACCTCCCTGCATCCTTTTCTATTCATAACGTTTTTCATCGGTCATTATTGCGCAGGTATGAGGTACCGGTTGTGCCTTCCGTTGAGCCTCCTGCTCCGGTGTTGGTTGAGGGTGAGTTGGAGTACGTTGTGGAGAAAATCTTGGACTCTCGTGTTTCCAGACGGAGACTCCAGTATCTGGTCAAGTGGAAGGGATACGGCCAGGAGGATAATTCTTGGGTGAATGCATCTGATGTTCATGCCTCCGATCTGGTTCGTGCCTTTCATAGGGCTCATCCTGATCGCCCTGGTGGTTCTGGTGAGGGTTCGGTGCCCCCTCCTTGAGGGGGGGGTACTGTTGTGAATTTGGATTCTGGGCTCCCCCGGTGGCTACTGGTGGAATTGAACTGGTGTCTTCATCTTCTCTGTTCACCTGTTCCCATCAAGATGTGGGAGTCGCTATATAACCTTGCTGCTCTGTTAGTTGCTTGCCGGTCAACAATGTTATCAGAAGCCTCTCTGTGCTTGTTCCTGCTCCTAGACAACTACTAGATAAGTTGGACTCTTGTCCATGTTTGTTTTTGCATTTTGTTCCAGTTCACAGCTGTAGTTTCGTTACTGTGTCTGGAAAGCTCTTGTGAACGGGAATTGCCACTCTGGTGTTATGAGTTAATGCCAGAGTTTTAAAGTAATTTCTGGATGGTGTTTTTTGATAGGGTTTTCAGCTGACCATGAAAGTGTCCTTTCTGTCTTCTGCTATGTAGTAAGTGGACCTCAAATTTGCTAAACCTATTTTCATACTACGTTTGTTATTTCATCTCAACTCACCGCCAATACATGTGGGGGGCCTCTGTCTCCTTTCGGGGTATTTCTCTAGAGGTGAGCTAGGACTAATATTTTCCTCTGCTAGCTTTATTTAGTCCTCCGGCTGGGCTGGGCATCTAGAATCAACGTAGGCATGCTACCCGGCCACTGCTAGTTGTGCGTTAGGTTTAGTTCATGGTCAGCTCAGTTCCCATCTTCCAAGAGCTAGTTCCTATATATGCTTATGCTATGTTCTCTTGCCATTGAGATCATGACAGACAACACCAGGGAGGGGCAGACACCGTTAGTAGGCCGTAACCAAAGTTGAAGGCCAAATGCAGTTTAATATCTGATACTATAGGCCGAAAGCCAGAAGGTTGAAGCACAGCTTTATTCAGTTGAGGGCAACACCAGGGAGGGGCAGACACCGTTAGTAGGCCCTAACCACCAATTTTTAAAAACACAGCACTTAATGAGAGCCAGAAGGTTGAAGCTCAGCTTTATTCAGTTGAGGGCAACACCAGGGAGGGGCAGACACCGTTAGTAGGCCGTAACCAAAGTTGAAGGCCAAATGCAGTTTAATATCTGATACTATAGGCCGAAAGCCACAAGGTTGAAGCACAGCTTTATTCAGTTGAGGACAACACCAGGGAGGGGCAGACACCGTTAGTAGGCCCTAACCACCAATTTTTAAAAACACAGCACTTAATGAGAGCCAGAAGGTTGAAGCTCAGCTGTATTCAGTTGAGGACAACACCAGGGAGGGGCAGACACCGTTAGTAGGCCGTAACCAAAGTTGAAGGCCAAATGCAGTTTAATATCTGATACTATAGGCCGAAAGCCAGAAGGTTGAAGCACAGCTTTATTCAGTTGAGGGCAACACCAGGGAGGGGCAGACACCGTTAGTAGGCCCTAACCACCAATTTTTAAAAACACAGCACTTAATGAGAGCCAGAAGGTTGAAGCTCAGCTGTATTCAGTTGAGGACAACACCAGGGAGGGGCAGACACCGTTAGTAGGCCGTAACCAAAGTTGAAGGCCAAATGCAGTTTAATATCTGATACTATAGGCCGAAAGCCAGAAGGTTGAAGCACAGCTTTATTCAGTTGAGGGCAACACCAGGGAGGGGCAGACACCGTTAGTAGGCCCTAACCACCAATTTTTAAAAACACAGCACTTAATGAGAGCCAGAAGGTTGAAGCTCAGCTTTATTCAGTTGAGGGCAACACCAGGGAGGGGCAGACACCGTTAGTAGGCCGTAACCAAAGTTGAAGGCCAAATGCAGTTTAATATCTAATACTATAGGCCGAAAGCCACAAGGTTGAAGCACAGCTTTATTCAGTTGAGGGCAACACCAGGGAGGGGCAGACACCGTTAGTAGGCCGTAACCAAAGTTGAAGGCCAAATGCAGTTTAATATCTGATACTATAGGCCGAAAGCCACAAAGTTGAAGCACAGCTTTATTCAGTTGAGGGCAACACCAGGGAGGGGCAGACACCGTTAGTAGGCCGTAACCAAAGTTGAAGGCCAAATGCAGTTTAATATCTGATACTATAGGCCGAAAGCCACAAGGTTGAAGCACAGCTTTATTCAGTTGAGGGCAACACCAGGGAGGGGCAGACACCGTTAGTAGGCCCTAACCACCAATTTTTAAAAACACAGCACTTAATGAGAGCCAGAAGGTTGAAGCTCAGCTGTATTCAGTTGAGGACAATACCAGGGAGGGGCAGACACCGTTAGTAGGCCGTAACCAAAGTTGAAGGCCAAATGCAGTTTAATATCTGATACTATAGGCCGAAAGCCAGAAGGTTGAAGCACAGCTTTATTCAGTTGAGGGCAACACCAGGGAGGGGCAGACACCGTTAGTAGGCCCTAACCACCATTTTGTTTTTTAAAAAACACTTAATGAGAGCCAGAAGGTTGAAGCTCAGCTTTATTCAGTTGAGGGCAACACCAGGGAGGGGCAGACACTGTTAGTAGGCCCTAACCACCAATTTTTAAAAACACAGCACTTAATGAGAGCCAGAAGGTTGAAGCTCAGCTGTATTCAGTTGAGGACAACACCAGGGAGGGGCAGACACCGTTAGTAGGCCGTAACCAAAGTTGAAGGCCAAATGCAGTTTAATATCTGATACTATAGGCCGAAAGCCAGAAGGTTGAAGCACAGCTTTATTCAGTTGAGGGCAACACCAGGGAGGGGCAGACACCGTTAGTAGGCCCTAACCACCAATTTTTAAAAACACAGCACTTAATGAGAGCCAGAAGGTTGAAGCTCAGCTTTATTCAGTTGAGGGCAACACCAGGGAGGGGCAGACACCGTTAGTAGGCCCTAACCACCAATTTTTAAAAACACAGCACTTAATGAGAGCCAGAAGGTTGAAGCTCAGCTGTATTCAGTTGAGGACAACACCAGGGAGGGGCAGACACCGTTAGTAGGCTGTAACCAAAGTTGAAGGCCAAATGCAGTTTAATATCTGATACTATAGGCCGAAAGCCAGAAGGTTGAAGCACAGCTTTATTCAGTTGAGGGCAACACCAGGGAGGGGCAGTCACCGTTAGTAGGCCCTAACCACCAATTTTTAAAAACACAGCACTTAATGAGAGCCAGAAGGTTGAAGCTCAGCTTTATTCAGTTGAGGGCAACACCAGGGAGGGGCAGACACCGTTAGTAGGCCGTAACCAAAGTTGAAGGCCAAATGCAGTTTAATATCTGATACTATAGGCCGAAAGCCAGAAGGTTGAAGCACAGCTTTATTCAGTTGAGGGCAACACCAGGGAGGGGCAGACACCGTTAGTAGGCCCTAACCACCAATTTTTAAAAACACAGCACTTAATGAGAGCCAGAAGGTTGAAGCTCAGCTGTATTCAGTTGAGGACAACACCAGGGAGGGGCAGACACCGTTAGTAGGCCGTAACCAAAGTTGAAGGCCAAATGCAGTTTAATATCTGATACTATAGGCCGAAAGCCAGAAGGTTGAAGCACAGCTTTATTCAGTTGAGGGCAACACCAGGGAGGGGCAGACACCGTTAGTAGGCCCTAACCACCAATTTTTAAAAACACAGCACTTAATGAGAGCCAGAAGGTTGAAGCTCAGCTTTATTCAGTTGAGAGCAACACCAGGGAGGGGCAGACACCGTTAGTAGGCCGTAACCAAAGTTGAAGGCCAAATGCAGTTTAATATCTGATACTATAGGCCGAAAGCCACAAGGTTGAAGCACAGCTTTATTCAGTTGAGGGCAACACCAGGGAGGGGCAGACACCGTTAGTAGGCCGTAACCAAAGTTGAAGGCCAAATGCAGTTTAATATCTGATACTATAGGCCGAAAGCCAGAAGGTTGAAGCACAGCTTTATTCAGTTGAGGGCAACACCAGGGAGGGGCAGACACCGTTAGTAGGCCCTAACCACCAATTTTCAAAAACACAGCACTTAATGAGAGCCAGAAGGTTGAAGCTCAGCTGTATTCAGTTGAGTGCAACACCAGGGAGGGGCAGACACCGTTAGTAGGCCGTAACCAAAGTTGAAGGCCAAATGCAGTTTAATATCTGATACTATAGGCCGAAAGCCAGAAGGTTGAAGCACAGCTTTATTCAGTTGAGGGCAACACCAGGGAGGGGCAGACACCGTTAGTAGGCCCTAACCACCAATTTTCAAAAACACAGCACTTAATGAGAGCCAGAAGGTTGAAGCTCAGCTGTATTCAGTTGAGGACAACACCAGGGAGGGGCAGACACCGTTAGTAGGCCATAACCAAAGTTGAAGGCCAAATGCAGTTTAATATCTGATACTATAGGCCGAAAGCCAGAAGGTTGAAGCACAGCTTTATTCAGTTGAGGGCAACACCAGGGAGGGGCAGACACCGTTAGTAGGCCCTAACCACCAATTTTTAAAAACACAGCACTTAATGAGAGCCAGAAGGTTGAAGCTCAGCTGTATTCAGTTGAGGACAACACCAGGGAGGGGCAGACACCGTTAGTAGGCCGTAACCAAAGTTGAAGGCCAAATGCAGTTTAATATCTAATACTATAGGCCGAAAGCCAGAAGGTTGAAGCACAGCTTTATTCGGTTGAGGGCAACACCAGGGAGGGGCAGACACCGTTAGTAGGCCCTAACCACCAATTTTTAAAAACACAGCACTTAATGAGAGCCAGAAGGTTGAAGCTCAGCTTTATTCAGTTGAGGGCAACACCAGGGAGGGGCAGACACCGTTAGTAGGCCGTAACCAAAGTTGAAGGCCAAATGCAGTTTAATATCTAATACTATAGGCCGAAAGCCACAAGGTTGAAGCACAGCTTTATTCAGTTGAGGGCAACACCAGGGAGGGGCAGACACCGTTAGTAGGCCGTAACCAAAGTTGAAGGCCAAATGCAGTTTAATATCTGATACTATAGGCCGAAAGCCACAAAGTTGAAGCACAGCTTTATTCAGTTGAGGGCAACACCAGGGAGGGGCAGACACCGTTAGTAGGCCGTAACCAAAGTTGAAGGCCAAATGCAGTTTAATATCTGATACTATAGGCCGAAAGCCACAAGGTTGAAGCACAGCTTTATTCAGTTGAGGGCAACACCAGGGAGGGGCAGACACCGTTAGTAGGCCCTAACCACCAATTTTTAAAAACACAGCACTTAATGAGAGCCAGAAGGTTGAAGCTCAGCTGTATTCAGTTGAGGACAATACCAGGGAGGGGCAGACACCGTTAGTAGGCCGTAACCAAAGTTGAAGGCCAAATGCAGTTTAATATCTGATACTATAGGCCGAAAGCCAGAAGGTTGAAGCACAGCTTTATTCAGTTGAGGGCAACACCAGGGAGGGGCAGACACCGTTAGTAGGCCCTAACCACCAATTTTTAAAAACACAGCACTTAATGAGAGCCAGAAGTTTGAAGCTCAGCTGTATTCAGTTGAGGACAACACCAGGGAGGGGCAGACACCGTTAGTAGGCCGTAACCAAAGTTGAAGGCCAAATGCAGTTTAATATCTGATACTATAGGCCGAAAGCCACAAGGTTGAAGCACAGCTTTATTCAGTTGAGGGCAACACCAGGGAGGGGCAGACACCGTTAGTAGGCCGTAACCAAAGTTGAAGGCCAAATGCAGTTTAATATCTGATACTATAGGCCGAAAGCCACAAGGTTGAAGCACAGCTTTATTCAGTTGAGGGCAACACCAGGGAGGGGCAGACACCGTTAGTAGGCCCTAACCACCAATTTTTAAAAACACAGCACTTAATGAGAGCCAGAAGGTTGAAGCTCAGCTTTATTCAGTTGAGGGCAACACCAGGGAGGGGCAGACACCGTTAGTAGGCCCTAACCACCATTTTGTTTTTTAAAAAACACTTAATGAGAGCCAGAAGGTTGAAGCTCAGCTTTATTCAGTTGAGGGCAACACCAGGGAGGGGCAGACACTGTTAGTAGGCCCTAACCACCAATTTTTAAAAACACAGCACTTAATGAGAGCCAGAAGGTTGAAGCTCAGCTGTATTCAGTTGAGGACAACACCAGGGAGGGGCAGACACCGTTAGTAGGCCGTAACCAAAGTTGAAGGCCAAATGCAGTTTAATATCTGATACTATAGGCCGAAAGCCAGAAGGTTGAAGCACAGCTTTATTCAGTTGAGGGCAACACCAGGGAGGGGCAGACACCGTTAGTAGGCCCTAACCACCAATTTTTAAAAACACAGCACTTAATGAGAGCCAGAACGTTGAAGCTCAGCTTTATTCAGTTGAGGGCAACACCAGGGAGGGGCAGACACCGTTAGTAGGCCGTAACCAAAGTTGAAGGCCAAATGCAGTTTAATATCTGATACTATAGGCCGAAAGCCAGAAGGTTGAAGCACAGCTTTATTCAGTTGAGGGCAACACCAGGGAGGGGCAGACACCATTAGTAGGCCGTAACCAAAGTTGAAGGCCAAATGCAGTTTAATATCTGATACTATAGGCCGAAAGCCAGAAGGTTGAAGCACAGCTTTATTCAGTTGAGGGCAACACCAGGGAGGGGCAGTCACCGTTAGTAGGCCCTAACCACCAATTTTTAAAAATACAGCACTTAATGAGAGCCAGGAGGTTGAAGCTCAGCTTTATTCAGTTGAGGGCAACACCAGGGAGGGGCAGACACTGTTAGTAGGCCCTAACCACCAATTTTTAAAAACACAGCACTTAATGAGAGCCAGAAGGTTGAAGCTCAGCTGTATTCAGTTGAGGACAACACCAGGGAGGGGCAGACACCGTTAGTAGGCCGTAACCAAAGTTGAAGGCCAAATGCAGTTTAATATCTGATACTATAGGCCGAAAGCCAGAAGGTTGAAGCACAGCTTTATTCAGTTGAGGGCAACACCAGGGAGGGGCAGACACCGTTAGTAGGCCCTAACCACCAATTTTTAAAAACACAGCACTTAATGAGAGCCAGAACGTTGAAGCTCAGCTTTATTCAGTTGAGGGCAACACCAGGGAGGGGCAGACACCGTTAGTAGGCCGTAACCAAAGTTGAAGGCCAAATGCAGTTTAATATCTGATACTATAGGCCGAAAGCCAGAAGGTTGAAGCACAGCTTTATTCAGTTGAGGGCAACACCAGGGAGGGGCAGACACCGTTAGTAGGCCGTAACCAAAGTTGAAGGCCAAATGCAGTTTAATATCTGATACTATAGGCCGAAAGCCACAAGGTTGAAGCACAGCTTTATTCAGTTGAGGGCAACACCAGGGAGGGGCAGACACCGTTAGTAGGCCGTAACCAAAGTTGAAGGCCAAATGCAGTTTAATATCTGATACTATAGGCCGAAAGCCACAAAGTTGAAGCACAGCTTTATTCAGTTGAGGGCAACACCAGGGAGGGGCAGACACCGTTAGTAGGCCCTAACCACCAATTTTTAAAAACACAGCACTTAATGAGAGCCAGAAGGTTGAAGCTCAGCTGTATTCAGTTGAGGACAACACCAGGGAGGGGCAGACACCGTTAGTAGGCCGTAACCAAAGTTGAAGGCCAAATGCAGTTTAATATCTGATACTATAGGCCGAAAGCCAGAAGGTTGAAGCACAGCTTTATTCAGTTGAGGGCAACACCAGGGAGGGGCAGACACCGTTAGTAGGCCCTAACCACCAATTTTTAAAAACACAGCACTTAATGAGAGCCAGAAGGTTGAAGCTCAGCTTTATTCAATTGAGGGCAACACCAGGGAGGGGCAGACACCGTTAGTAGGCCCTAACCACCATTTTGTTTTTTAAAAAACACTTAATGAGAGCCAGAAGGTTGAAGCTCAGCTTTGTTCAGTTGAGGGCAACACCAGGGAGGGGCAGACACCGTTAGTAGGCCCTAACCACCAATTTTTAAAAACACAGCACTTAATGAGAGCCAGAAGGTTGAAGCTCAGCTTTATTCAGTTGAGGGCAACACCAGGGAGGGGCAGACACCGTTAGTAGGCCGTAACCAAAGTTGAAGGCCAAATGGAGTTTAATATCTGATACTATAGGCCGAAAGCCACAAGGTTGAAGCACAGCTTTATTCAGTTGAGGGCAACACCAGGGAGGGGCAGACACTGTTAGTAGGCCCTAACCACCAATTTTTAAAAACACAGCACTTAATGAGAGCCAGAAGGTTGAAGCTCAGCTTTATTCAGTTGAGGGCAACACCAGGGAGGGGCAGACACCGTTAGTAGGCCGTAACCAAAGTTGAAGGCCAAATGCAGTTTAATATCTGATACTATAGGCCGAAAGCCAGAAGGTTGAAGCACAGCTTTATTCAGTTGAGGGCAACACCAGGGAGGGGCAGACACCGTTAGTAGGCCCTAACCACCAATTTTTAAAAACACAGCACTTAATGAGAGCCAGAAGGTTGAAGCTCAGCTTTATTCAGTTGAGGGCAACACCAGGGAGGGGCAGACACCGTTAGTAGGCCGTAACCAAAGTTGAAGGCCAAATGCAGTTTAATATCTGATACTATAGGCCGAAAGCCACAAGGTTGAAGCACAGCTTTATTCAGTTGAGGGCAACACCAGGGAGGGGCAGACACCGTTAGTAGGCCGTAACCAAAGTTGAAGGCCAAATGCAGTTTAATATCTGATACTATAGGCCGAAAGCCACAAGGTTGAAGCACAGCTTTATTCAGTTGAGGGCAACACCAGGGAGGGGCAGACACCGTTAGTAGGCCGTAACCAAAGTTGAAGGCCAAATGCAGTTTAATATCTGATACTATAGGCCGAAAGCCACAAGGTTGAAGCACAGCTTTATTCAGTTGAGGGCAACACCAGGGAGGGGCAGACACCGTTAGTAGGCCCTAACCACCAATTTTTAAAAACACAGCACTTAATGAGAGCCAGAAGGTTGAAGCTCAGCTGTATTCAGTTGAGGACAACACCAGGGAGGGGCAGACACCGTTAGTAGGCCGTAACCAAAGTTGAAGGCCAAATGCAGTTTAATATCTGATACTATAGGCCGAAAGCCACAAGGTTGAAGCACAGCTTTATTCAGTTGAGGGCAACACCAGGGAGGGGCAGACACCGTTAGTAGGCCGTAACCAAAGTTGAAGGCCAAATGCAGTTTAATATCTGATACTATAGGCCGAAAGCCACAAGGTTGAAGCACAGCTTTATTCAGTTGAGGGCAACACCAGGGAGGGGCAGACACCGTTAGTAGGCCCTAACCACCAATTTTTAAAAACACAGCACTTAATGAGAGCCAGAAGGTTGAAGCTCAGCTTTATTCAGTTGAGGGCAACACCAGGGAGGGGCAGACACCGTTAGTAGGCCCTAACCACCATTTTGTTTTTTAAAAAACACTTAATGAGAGCCAGAAGGTTGAAGCTCAGCTTTATTCAGTTGAGGGCAACACCAGGGAGGGGCAGACACTGTTAGTAGGCCCTAACCACCAATTTTTAAAAACACAGCACTTAATGAGAGCCAGAAGGTTGAAGCTCAGCTGTATTCAGTTGAGGACAACACCAGGGAGGGGCAGACACCGTTAGTAGGCCGTAACCAAAGTTGAAGGCCAAATGCAGTTTAATATCTGATACTATAGGCCGAAAGCCAGAAGGTTGAAGCACAGCTTTATTCAGTTGAGGGCAACACCAGGGAGGGGCAGACACCGTTAGTAGGCCCTAACCACCAATTTTTAAAAACACAGCACTTAATGAGAGCCAGAACGTTGAAGCTCAGCTTTATTCAGTTGAGGGCAACACCAGGGAGGGGCAGACACCGTTAGTAGGCCGTAACCAAAGTTGAAGGCCAAATGCAGTTTAATATCTGATACTATAGGCCGAAAGCCAGAAGGTTGAAGCACAGCTTTATTCAGTTGAGGGCAACACCAGGGAGGGGCAGACACCATTAGTAGGCCGTAACCAAAGTTGAAGGCCAAATGCAGTTTAATATCTGATACTATAGGCCGAAAGCCAGAAGGTTGAAGCACAGCTTTATTCAGTTGAGGGCAACACCAGGGAGGGGCAGTCACCGTTAGTAGGCCCTAACCACCAATTTTTAAAAACACAGCACTTAATGAGAGCCAGAAGGTTGAAGCTCAGCTTTATTCAGTTGAGGGCAACACCAGGGAGGGGCAGACACTGTTAGTAGGCCCTAACCACCAATTTTTAAAAACACAGCACTTAATGAGAGCCAGAAGGTTGAAGCTCAGCTGTATTCAGTTGAGGACAACACCAGGGAGGGGCAGACACCGTTAGTAGGCCGTAACCAAAGTTGAAGGCCAAATGCAGTTTAATATCTGATACTATAGGCCGAAAGCCAGAAGGTTGAAGCACAGCTTTATTCAGTTGAGGGCAACACCAGGGAGGGGCAGACACCGTTAGTAGGCCCTAACCACCAATTTTTAAAAACACAGCACTTAATGAGAGCCAGAACGTTGAAGCTCAGCTTTATTCAGTTGAGGGCAACACCAGGGAGGGGCAGACACCGTTAGTAGGCCGTAACCAAAGTTGAAGGCCAAATGCAGTTTAATATCTGATACTATAGGCCGAAAGCCAGAAGGTTGAAGCACAGCTTTATTCAGTTGAGGGCAACACCAGGGAGGGGCAGACACCGTTAGTAGGCCGTAACCAAAGTTGAAGGCCAAATGCAGTTTAATATCTGATACTATAGGCCGAAAGCCACAAGGTTGAAGCACAGCTTTATTCAGTTGAGGGCAACACCAGGGAGGGGCAGACACCGTTAGTAGGCCGTAACCAAAGTTGAAGGCCAAATGCAGTTTAATATCTGATACTATAGGCCGAAAGCCACAAAGTTGAAGCACAGCTTTATTCAGTTGAGGGCAACACCAGGGAGGGGCAGACACCGTTAGTAGGCCCTAACCACCAATTTTTAAAAACACAGCACTTAATGAGAGCCAGAAGGTTGAAGCTCAGCTGTATTCAGTTGAGGACAACACCAGGGAGGGGCAGACACCGTTAGTAGGCCGTAACCAAAGTTGAAGGCCAAATGCAGTTTAATATCTGATACTATAGGCCGAAAGCCAGAAGGTTGAAGCACAGCTTTATTCAGTTGAGGGCAACACCAGGGAGGGGCAGACACCGTTAGTAGGCCCTAACCACCAATTTTTAAAAACACAGCACTTAATGAGAGCCAGAAGGTTGAAGCTCAGCTTTATTCAATTGAGGGCAACACCAGGGAGGGGCAGACACCGTTAGTAGGCCCTAACCACCATTTTGTTTTTTAAAAAACACTTAATGAGAGCCAGAAGGTTGAAGCTCAGCTTTGTTCAGTTGAGGGCAACACCAGGGAGGGGCAGACACCGTTAGTAGGCCCTAACCACCAATTTTTAAAAACACAGCACTTAATGAGAGCCAGAAGGTTGAAGCTCAGCTTTATTCAGTTGAGGGCAACACCAGGGAGGGGCAGACACCGTTAGTAGGCCGTAACCAAAGTTGAAGGCCAAATGGAGTTTAATATCTGATACTATAGGCCGAAAGCCACAAGGTTGAAGCACAGCTTTATTCAGTTGAGGGCAACACCAGGGAGGGGCAGACACTGTTAGTAGGCCCTAACCACCAATTTTTAAAAACACAGCACTTAATGAGAGCCAGAAGGTTGAAGCTCAGCTTTATTCAGTTGAGGGCAACACCAGGGAGGGGCAGACACCGTTAGTAGGCCGTAACCAAAGTTGAAGGCCAAATGCAGTTTAATATCTGATACTATAGGCCGAAAGCCAGAAGGTTGAAGCACAGCTTTATTCAGTTGAGGGCAACACCAGGGAGGGGCAGACACCGTTAGTAGGCCGTAACCAAAGTTGAAGGCCAAATGCAGTTTAATATCTGATACTATAGGCCGAAAGCCACAAGGTTGAAGCACAGCTTTATTCAGTTGAGGGCAACACCAGGGAGGGGCAGACACCGTTAGTAGGCCGTAACCAAAGTTGAAGGCCAAATGCAGTTTAATATCTGATACTATAGGCCGAAAGCCACAAGGTTGAAGCACAGCTTTATTCAGTTGAGGGCAACACCAGGGAGGGGCAGACACCGTTAGTAGGCCGTAACCAAAGTTGAAGGCCAAATGCAGTTTAATATCTGATACTATAGGCCGAAAGCCACAAGGTTGAAGCACAGCTTTATTCAGTTGAGGGCAACACCAGGGAGGGGCAGACACCGTTAGTAGGCCCTAACCACCAATTTTTAAAAACACAGCACTTAATGAGAGCCAGAAGGTTGAAGCTCAGCTGTATTCAGTTGAGGACAACACCAGGGAGGGGCAGACACCGTTAGTAGGCCGTAACCAAAGTTGAAGGCCAAATGCAGTTTAATATCTGATACTATAGGCTGAAAGCCAGAAGGTTGAAGCACAGCTTTATTCAGTTGAGGGCAACACCAGGGAGGGGCAGACACCGTTAGTAGGCCCTAACCACCAATTTTTAAAAACACAGCACTTAATGAGAGCCAGAAGGTTGAAGCTCAGCTTTATTCAGATGAGGGCAACACCAGGGAGGGGCAGACACCGTTAGTAGGCCCTAACCACCAATTTTTAAAAACACAGCACTTAATGAGAGCCAGAAGGTTGAAGCTCAGCTGTATTCAGTTGAGGACAACACCAGGGAGGGGCAGACACCGTTAGTAGGCCGTAACCAAAGTTGAAGGCCAAATGCAGTTTAATATCTGATACTATAGGCCGAAAGCCAGAAGGTTGAAGCACAGCTTTATTCAGTTGAGGGCAACACCAGGGAGGGGCAGACACCGTTAGTAGGCCCTAACCACCAATTTTTAAAAACACAGCACTTAATGAGAGCCAGAAGGTTGAAGCTCAGCTTTATTCAGTTGAGGGCAACACCAGGGAGGGGCAGACACCGTTAGTAGGCCGTAACCAAAGTTGAAGGCCAAATGCAGTTTAATATCTGATACTATAGGCCGAAAGCCACAAGGTTGAAGCGCAGCTTTATTCAGTTGAGGGCAACACCAGGGAGGGGCAGACACCGTTAGTAGGCCCTAACCACCAATTTTTAAAAACACAGCACTTAATGAGAGCCAGAAGGTTGAAGCTCAGCTTTATTCAGTTGAGGGCAACACCAGGGAGGGGCAGACACCGTTAGTAGGCCGTAACCAAAGTTGAAGGCCAAATGCAGTTTAATATCTGATACTATAGGCCGAAAGCCACAAGGTTGAAGCACAGCTTTATTCAGTTGAGGGCAACACCAGGGAGGGGCAGACACCGTTAGTAGGTCGTAACCAAAGTTGAAGGCCAAATGCAGTTTAATATCTGATACTATAGTCCGAAAGCCACAAGGTTGAAGCACAGCTTTATTCAGTTGAGGGCAACACCAGGGAGGGGCAGACACCGTTAGTAGGCCGTAACCAAAGTTGAAGGCCAAATGCAGTTTAATATCTGATACTATAGGCCGAAAGCCAGAAGGTTGAAGCACAGCTTTATTCAGTTGAGGGCAACACCAGGGAGGGGCAGACACCGTTAGTAGGCCCTAACCACCAATTTTTTAAAAACACAGCACTTAATGAGAGCCAGAAGGTTGAAGCTCAGCTTTATTCAGTTGAGGGCAACACCAGGGAGGGGCAGACACCGTTAGTAGGCCCTAACCACCATTTTGTTTTTTAAAAAACACTTAATGAGAGCCAGAAGGTTGAAGCTCAGCTTTATTCAGTTGAGGGCAACACCAGGGAGGGGCAGACACCGTTAGTAGGCCCTAACCACCAATTTTTAAAAACACAGCACTTAATGAGAGCCAGAAGGTTGAAGCTCAGCTGTATTCAGTTGAGGACAACACCAGGGAGGGGCAGACACCGTTAGTAGGCCGTAACCAAAGTTGAAGGCCAAATGCAGTTTAATATCTGATACTATAGGCCGAAAGCCACAAGGTTGAAGCACAGCTTTATTCAGTTGAGGGCAACACCAGGGAGGGGCAGACACCGTTAGTAGGCCGTAACCAAAGTTGAAGGCCAAATGCAGTTTAATATCTGATACTATAGGCCGAAAGCCACAAGGTTGAAGCACAGCTTTATTCAGTTGAGGGCAACACCAGGGAGGGGCAGACACCGTTAGTAGGCCGTAACCAAAGTTGAAGGCCAAATGCAGTTTAATATCTGATACTATAGGCCGAAAGCCACAAGGTTGAAGCACAGCTTTATTCAGTTGAGGGCAACACCAGGGAGGGGCAGACACCGTTAGTAGGCCCTAACCACCAATTTTTAAAAACACAGCACTTAATGAGAGCCAGAAGGTTGAAGCTCAGCTGTATTCAGTTGAGGACAACACCAGGGAGGGGCAGACACCGTTAGTAGGCCGTAACCAAAGTTGAAGGCCAAATGCAGTTTAATATCTGATACTATAGGCTGAAAGCCAGAAGGTTGAAGCACAGCTTTATTCAGTTGAGGGCAACACCAGGGAGGGGCAGACACCGTTAGTAGGCCCTAACCACCAATTTTTAAAAACACAGCACTTAATGAGAGCCAGAAGGTTGAAGCTCAGCTTTATTCAGTTGAGGGCAACACCAGGGAGGGGCAGACACCGTTAGTAGGCCCTAACCACCAATTTTTAAAAACACAGCACTTAATGAGAGCCAGAAGGTTGAAGCTCAGCTGTATTCAGTTGAGGACAACACCAGGGAGGGGCAGACACCGTTAGTAGGCCGTAACCAAAGTTGAAGGCCAAATGCAGTTTAATATCTGATACTATAGGCCGAAAGCCACAAGGTTGAAGCGCAGCTTTATTCAGTTGAGGGCAACACCAGGGAGGGGCAGACACCGTTAGTAGGCCCTAACCACCAATTTTTAAAAACACAGCACTTAATGAGAGCCAGAAGGTTGAAGCTCAGCTTTATTCAGTTGAGGGCAACACCAGGGAGGGGCAGACACCGTTAGTAGGCCGTAACCAAAGTTGAAGGCCAAATGCAGTTTAATATCTGATACTATAGGCCGAAAGCCACAAGGTTGAAGCACAGCTTTATTCAGTTGAGGGCAACACCAGGGAGGGGCAGACACCGTTAGTAGGTCGTAACCAAAGTTGAAGGCCAAATGCAGTTTAATATCTGATACTATAGGCCGAAAGCCACAAGGTTGAAGCACAGCTTTATTCAGTTGAGGGCAACACCAGGGAGGGGCAGACACCGTTAGTAGGCCGTAACCAAAGTTGAAGGCCAAATGCAGTTTAATATCTGATACTATAGGCCGAAAGCCAGAAGGTTGAAGCACAGCTTTATTCAGTTGAGGGCAACACCAGGGAGGGGCAAACACCGTTAGTAGGCCCTAACCACCAATTTTTAAAAACACAGCACTTAATGAGAGCCAGAAGGTTGAAGCTCAGCTTTATTCAGTTGAGGGCAACACCAGGGAGGGGCAGACACCGTTAGTAGGCCCTAACCACCATTTTGTTTTTTAAAAAACACTTAATGAGAGCCAGAAGGTTGAAGCTCAGCCTTATTCAGTTGAGGGCAACACCAGGGAGGGGCAGACACCGTTAGTAGGCCCTAACCACCAATTTTTAAAAACACAGCACTTAATGAGAGCCAGAAGGTTGAAGCTCAGCTGTATTCAGTTGAGGACAACACCAGGGAGGGGCAGACACCGTTAGTAGGCCGTAACCAAAGTTGAAGGCCAAATGCAGTTTAATATCTGATACTATAGGCCGAAAGCCAGAAGGTTGAAGCACAGCTTTATTCAGTTGAGGGCAACACCAGGGAGGGGCAGACACTGTTAGTAGGCCCTAACCACCAATTTTTAAAAACACAGCACTTAATGAGAGCCAGAAGGTTGAAGCTCAGCTTTATTCAGTTGAGGGCAACACACCAGGGAGGGGCAGACACCGTTAGTAGGCCGTAACCAAAGTTGAAGGCCAAATGCAGTTTAATATCTGATACTATAGGCCGAAAGCCACAAGGTTGAAGCACAGCTTTATTCAGTTGAGGGCAACACCAGGGAGGGGCAGACACCGTTAGTAGGCCGTAACCAAAGTTGAAGGCCAAATGCAGTTTAATATCTGATACTATAGGCCGAAAGCCACAAGGTTGAAGCACAGCTTTATTCAGTTGAGGGCAACACCAGGGAGGGGCAGACATCGTTAGTAGGCCGTAACCAAAGTTGAAGGCCAAATGCAGTTTAATATCTGATACTATAGGCCGAAAGCCACAAGGTTGAAGCACAGCTTTATTCAGTTGAGGGCAACACCAGGGAGGGGCAGACACCGTTAGTAGGCCCTAACCACCAATTTTTAAAAACACAGCACTTAATGAGAGCCAGAAGGTTGAAGCTCAGCTGTATTCAGTTGAGGACAACACCAGGGAGGGGCAGACACCGTTAGTAGGCCGTAACCAAAGTTGAAGGCCAAATGCAGTTTAATATCTGATACTATAGGCCGAAAGCCAGAAGGTTGAAGCACAGCTTTATTCAGTTGAGGGCAACACCAGGGAGGGGCAGACACCGTTAGTAGGCCGTAACCAATGTTGAAGGCCAAATGCAGTTTAATATCTGATACTATAGGCCGAAAGCCACAAGGTTGAAGCACAGCTTTATTCAGTTGAGGGCAACACCAGGGAGGGGCAGACACCGTTAGTAGACCCTAACCACCAATTTTTAAAAACACAGCACTTAATGAGAGCCAGAAGGTTGAAGCTCAGCTGTATTCAGTTGAGGACAACACCAGGGAGGGGCAGACACCGTTAGTAGGCCGTAACCAAAGTTGAAGGCCAAATGCAGTTTAATATCTGATACTATAGGCCGAAAGCCAGAAGGTTGAAGCACAGCTTTATTCAGTTGAGGGCAACACCAGGGAGGGGCAGACACCGTTAGTAGGCCCTAACCACCAATTTTTAAAAACACAGCACTTAATGAGAGCCAGAAGGTTGAAGCTCAGCTTTATTCAGTTGAGGGCAACACCAGGGAGGGGCAGACACCGTTAGTAGGCCCTAACCACCATTTTGTTTTTTAAAAAACACTTAATGAGAGCCAGAAGGTTGAAGCTCAGCTTTATTCAGTTGAGGGCAACACCAGGGAGGGGCAGACACCGTTAGTAGGCCCTAACCACCAATTTTTAAAAACACAGCACTTAATGAGAGCCAGAAGGTTGAAGCTCAGCTTTATTCAGTTGAGGGCAACACCAGGGAGGGGCAGACACCGTTAGTAGGCCGTAACCAAAGTTGAAGGCCAAATGCAGTTTAATATCTGATACTATAGGCCGAAAGCCACAAGGTTGAAGCACAGCTTTATTCAGTTGAGGGCAACACCAGGGAGGGGCAGACACTGTTAGTAGGCCCTAACCACCAATTTTTAAAAACACAGCACTTAATGAGAGCCAGAAGGTTGAAGCTCAGCTTTATTTAGTTGAGGGCAACACCAGGGAGGGGCAGACACCGTTAGTAGGCCGTAACCAAAGTTGAAGGCCAAATGCAGTTTAATATCTGATACTATAGGCCAAAAGCCAGAAGGTTGAAGCACAGCTTTATTCAGTTGAGGGCAACACCAGGGAGGGGCAGACACCGTTAGTAGGCCCTAACCACCAATTTTTAAAAACACAGCACTTAATGAGAGCCAGAAGGTTGAAGCTCAGCTTTATTCAGTTGAGGGCAACACCAGGGAGGGGCAGACACCGTTAGTAGGCCGTAACCAAAGTTGAAGGCCAAATGCAGTTTAATATCTGATACTATAGGCCGAAAGCCACAAGGTTGAAGCACAGCTTTATTCAGTTGAGGGCAACACCAGGGAGGGGCAGACACCGTTAGTAGGCCGTAACCAAAGTTGAAGGCCAAATGCAGTTTAATATCTGATACTATAGGCCGAAAGCCACAAGGTTGAAGCACAGCTTTATTCAGTTGAGGGCAACACCAGGGAGGGGCAGACACCGTTAGTAGGCCGTAACCAAAGTTGAAGGCCAAATGCAGTTTAATATCTGATACTATAGGCCGAAAGCCACAAGGTTGAAGCACAGCTTTATTCAGTTGAGGGCAACACCAGGGAGGGGCAGACACCGTTAGTAGGCCCTAACCACCAATTTTTAAAAACACAGCACTTAATGAGAGCCAGAAGGTTGAAGCTCAGCTTTATTTAGTTGAGGGCAACACCAGGGAGGGGCAGACACCGTTAGTAGGCCCTAACCACCAATTTTTAAAAACACAGCACTTAATGAGAGGCAGAAGGTTGAAGCTCAGCTGTATTCAGTTGAGGACAACACCAGGGAGGGGCAGACACCGTTAGTAGGCCGTAACCAAAGTTGAAGGCCAAATGCAGTTTAATATCTGATACTATAGGCTGAAAGCCAGAAGGTTGAAGCACAGCTTTATTCAGTTGAGGGCAACACCAGGGAGGGGCAGACACCGTTAGTAGGCCCTAACCACCAATTTTTAAAAACACAGCACTTAATGAGAGCCAGAAGGTTGAAGCTCAGCTTTATTCAGTTGAGGGCAACACCAGGGAGGGGCAGACACCGTTAGTAGGCCCTAACGACCAATTTTTAAAAACACAGCACTTAATGAGAGCCAGAAGGTTGAAGCTCAGCTGTATTCAGTTGAGGACAACACCAGGGAGGGGCAGACACCGTTAGTAGGCCGTAACCAAAGTTGAAGGCCAAATGCAGTTTAATATCTGATACTATAGGCCGAAAGCCAGAAGGTTGAAGCACAGCTTTATTCAGTTGAGGGCAACACCAGGGAGGGGCAGACACCGTTAGTAGGCCCTAACCACCAATTTTTAAAAACACAGCACTTAATGAGAGCCAGAAGGTTGAAGCTCAGCTGTATTCAGTTGAGGACAACACCAGGGAGGGGCAGACACCGTTAGTAGGCCGTAACCAAAGTTGAAGGCCAAATGCAGTTTAATATCTGATACTATAGGCCGAAAGCCAGAAGGTTGAAGCACAGCTTTATTCAGTTGAGGGCAACACCAGGGAGGGGCAGACACCGTTTGTAGGCCCTAACCACCAATTTTTAAAAACACAGCACTTAATGAGAGCCAGAAGGTTGAAGCTCAGCTTTATTCAGTTGAGGGCAACACCAGGGAGGGGCAGACACCGTTAGTAGGCCCTAACCACCATTTTGTTTTTTAAAAAACACTTAATGAGAGCCAGAAGGTTGAAGCTCAGCTTTATTCAGTTGAGGGCAACACCAGGGAGGGGCAGACACCGTTAGTAGGCCCTAACCACCAATTTTTAAAAACACAGCACTTAATGAGAGCCAGAAGGTTGAAGCTCAGCTTTATTCAGTTGAGGGCAACACCAGGGAGGGGCAGACACCGTTAGTAGGCCGTAACCAAAGTTGAAGGCCAAATGCAGTTTAATATCTGATACTATAGTCCGAAAGCCACAAGGTTGAAGCACAGCTTTATTCAGTTGAGGGCAACACCAGGGAGGGGCAGACACTGTTAGTAGGCCCTAACCACCAATTTTTAAAAACACAGCACTTAATGAGAGCCAGAAGGTTGAAGCTCAGCTTTATTCAGTTGAGGGCAACACCAGGGAGGGGCAGACACCGTTAGTAGGCCGTAACCAAAGTTGAAGGCCAAATGCAGTTTAATATCTGATACTATAGGCCGAAAGCCAGAAGGTTGAAGCACAGCTTTATTCAGTTGAGGGCAACACCAGGGAGGGGCAGACACCGTTAGTAGGCCCTAACCACCAATTTTTAAAAACACAGCACTTAATGAGAGCCAGAAGGTTGAAGCTCAGCTTTATTCAGTTGAGGGCAACACCAGGGAGGGGCAGACACCGTTAGTAGGCCGTAACCAAAGTTGAAGGCCAAATGCAGTTTAATATCTGATACTATAGGCCGAAAGCCACAAGGTTGAAGCACAGCTTTATTCAGTTGAGGGCAACACCAGAGAGGGGCAGACACCGTTAGTAGGCCGTAACCAAAGTTGAAGGCCAAATGCAGTTTAATATCTGATACTATAGGCCGAAAGCCAGAAGGTTGAAGCACAGCTTTATTCAGTTGAGGGCAACACCAGGGAGGGGCAGACACCGTTAGTAGGCCGTAACCAATGTTGAAGGCCAAATGCAGTTTAATATCTGATACTATAGGCCGAAAGCCACAAGGTTGAAGCACAGCTTTATTCAGTTGAGGGCAACACCAGGGAGGGGCAGACACCGTTAGTAGACCCTAACCACCAATTTTTAAAAACACAGCACTTAATGAGAGCCAGAAGGTTGAAGCTCAGCTGTATTCAGTTGAGGACAACACCAGGGAGGGGCAGACACCGTTAGTAGGCCGTAACCAAAGTTGAAGGCCAAATGCAGTTTAATATCTGATACTATAGGCCGAAAGCCAGAAGGTTGAAGCACAGCTTTATTCAGTTGAGGGCAACACCAGGGAGGGGCAGACACCGTTAGTAGGCCCTAACCACCAATTTTTAAAAACACAGCACTTAATGAGAGCCAGAAGGTTGAAGCTCAGCTTTATTCAGTTGAGGGCAACACCAGGGAGGGGCAGACACCGTTAGTAGGCCCTAACCACCATTTTGTTTTTTAAAAAACACTTAATGAGAGCCAGAAGGTTGAAGCTCAGCTTTATTCAGTTGAGGGCAACACCAGGGAGGGGCAGACACCGTTAGTAGGCCCTAACCACCAATTTTTAAAAACACAGCACTTAATGAGAGCCAGAAGGTTGAAGCTCAGCTTTATTCAGTTGAGGGCAACACCAGGGAGGGGCAGACACCGTTAGTAGGCCGTAACCAAAGTTGAAGGCCAAATGCAGTTTAATATCTGATACTATAGGCCGAAAGCCACAAGGTTGAAGCACAGCTTTATTCAGTTGAGGGCAACACCAGGGAGGGGCAGACACTGTTAGTAGGCCCTAACCACCAATTTTTAAAAACACAGCACTTAATGAGAGCCAGAAGGTTGAAGCTCAGCTTTATTTAGTTGAGGGCAACACCAGGGAGGGGCAGACACCGTTAGTAGGCCGTAACCAAAGTTGAAGGCCAAATGCAGTTTAATATCTGATACTATAGGCCAAAAGCCAGAAGGTTGAAGCACAGCTTTATTCAGTTGAGGGCAACACCAGGGAGGGGCAGACACCGTTAGTAGGCCCTAACCACCAATTTTTAAAAACACAGCACTTAATGAGAGCCAGAAGGTTGAAGCTCAGCTTTATTCAGTTGAGGGCAACACCAGGGAGGGGCAGACACCGTTAGTAGGCCGTAACCAAAGTTGAAGGCCAAATGCAGTTTAATATCTGATACTATAGGCCGAAAGCCACAAGGTTGAAGCACAGCTTTATTCAGTTGAGGGCAACACCAGGGAGGGGCAGACACCGTTAGTAGGCCGTAACCAAAGTTGAAGGCCAAATGCAGTTTAATATCTGATACTATAGGCCGAAAGCCACAAGGTTGAAGCACAGCTTTATTCAGTTGAGGGCAACACCAGGGAGGGGCAGACACCGTTAGTAGGCCGTAACCAAAGTTGAAGGCCAAATGCAGTTTAATATCTGATACTATAGGCCGAAAGCCACAAGGTTGAAGCACAGCTTTATTCAGTTGAGGGCAACACCAGGGAGGGGCAGACACCGTTAGTAGGCCCTAACCACCAATTTTTAAAAACACAGCACTTAATGAGAGCCAGAAGGTTGAAGCTCAGCTTTATTCAGTTGAGGGCAACACCAGGGAGGGGCAGACACCGTTAGTAGGCCGTAACCAAAGTTGAAGGCCAAATGCAGTTTAATATCTGATACTATAGTCCGAAAGCCACAAGGTTGAAGCACAGCTTTATTCAGTTGAGGGCAACACCAGGGAGGGGCAGACACTGTTAGTAGGCCCTAACCACCAATTTTTAAAAACACAGCACTTAATGAGAGCCAGAAGGTTGAAGCTCAGCTTTATTCAGTTGAGGGCAACACCAGGGAGGGGCAGACACCGTTAGTAGGCCGTAACCAAAGTTGAAGGCCAAATGCAGTTTAATATCTGATACTATAGGCCGAAAGCCAGAAGGTTGAAGCACAGCTTTATTCAGTTGAGGGCAACACCAGGGAGGGGCAGACACCGTTAGTAGGCCCTAACCACCAATTTTTAAAAACACAGCACTTAATGAGAGCCAGAAGGTTGAAGCTCAGCTTTATTCAGTTGAGGGCAACACCAGGGAGGGGCAGACACCGTTAGTAGGCCGTAACCAAAGTTGAAGGCCAAATGCAGTTTAATATCTGATACTATAGGCCGAAAGCCACAAGGTTGAAGCACAGCTTTATTCAGTTGAGGGCAACACCAGAGAGGGGCAGACACCGTTAGTAGGCCGTAACCAAAGTTGAAGGCCAAATGCAGTTTAATATCTGATACTATAGGCCGAAAGCCAGAAGGTTGAAGCACAGCTTTATTCAGTTGAGGGCAACACCAGGGAGGGGCAGACACCGTTAGTAGGCCGTAACCAATGTTGAAGGCCAAATGCAGTTTAATATCTGATACTATAGGCCGAAAGCCACAAGGTTGAAGCACAGCTTTATTCAGTTGAGGGCAACACCAGGGAGGGGCAGACACCGTTAGTAGACCCTAACCACCAATTTTTAAAAACACAGCACTTAATGAGAGCCAGAAGGTTGAAGCTCAGCTGTATTCAGTTGAGGACAACACCAGGGAGGGGCAGACACCGTTAGTAGGCCGTAACCAAAGTTGAAGGCCAAATGCAGTTTAATATCTGATACTATAGGCCGAAAGCCAGAAGGTTGAAGCACAGCTTTATTCAGTTGAGGGCAACACCAGGGAGGGGCAGACACCGTTAGTAGGCCCTAACCACCAATTTTTAAAAACACAGCACTTAATGAGAGCCAGAAGGTTGAAGCTCAGCTTTATTCAGTTGAGGGCAACACCAGGGAGGGGCAGACACCGTTAGTAGGCCCTAACCACCATTTTGTTTTTTAAAAAACACTTAATGAGAGCCAGAAGGTTGAAGCTCAGCTTTATTCAGTTGAGGGCAACACCAGGGAGGGGCAGACACCGTTAGTAGGCCCTAACCACCAATTTTTAAAAACACAGCACTTAATGAGAGCCAGAAGGTTGAAGCTCAGCTTTATTCAGTTGAGGGCAACACCAGGGAGGGGCAGACACCGTTAGTAGGCCGTAACCAAAGTTGAAGGCCAAATGCAGTTTAATATCTGATACTATAGGCCGAAAGCCACAAGGTTGAAGCACAGCTTTATTCAGTTGAGGGCAACACCAGGGAGGGGCAGACACTGTTAGTAGGCCCTAACCACCAATTTTTAAAAACACAGCACTTAATGAGAGCCAGAAGGTTGAAGCTCAGCTTTATTTAGTTGAGGGCAACACCAGGGAGGGGCAGACACCGTTAGTAGGCCGTAACCAAAGTTGAAGGCCAAATGCAGTTTAATATCTGATACTATAGGCCAAAAGCCAGAAGGTTGAAGCACAGCTTTATTCAGTTGAGGGCAACACCAGGGAGGGGCAGACACCGTTAGTAGGCCCTAACCACCAATTTTTAAAAACACAGCACTTAATGAGAGCCAGAAGGTTGAAGCTCAGCTTTATTCAGTTGAGGGCAACACCAGGGAGGGGCAGACACCGTTAGTAGGCCGTAACCAAAGTTGAAGGCCAAATGCAGTTTAATATCTGATACTATAGGCCGAAAGCCACAAGGTTGAAGCACAGCTTTATTCAGTTGAGGGCAACACCAGGGAGGGGCAGACACCGTTAGTAGGCCGTAACCAAAGTTGAAGGCCAAATGCAGTTTAATATCTGATACTATAGGCCGAAAGCCACAAGGTTGAAGCACAGCTTTATTCAGTTGAGGGCAACACCAGGGAGGGGCAGACACCGTTAGTAGGCCGTAACCAAAGTTGAAGGCCAAATGCAGTTTAATATCTGATACTATAGGCCGAAAGCCACAAGGTTGAAGCACAGCTTTATTCAGTTGAGGGCAACACCAGGGAGGGGCAGACACCGTTAGTAGGCCCTAACCACCAATTTTTAAAAACACAGCACTTAATGAGAGCCAGAAGGTTGAAGCTCAGCTTTATTTAGTTGAGGGCAACACCAGGGAGGGGCAGACACCGTTAGTAGGCCCTAACCACCAATTTTTAAAAACACAGCACTTAATGAGAGGCAGAAGGTTGAAGCTCAGCTGTATTCAGTTGAGGACAACACCAGGGAGGGGCAGACACCGTTAGTAGGCCGTAACCAAAGTTGAAGGCCAAATGCAGTTTAATATCTGATACTATAGGCTGAAAGCCAGAAGGTTGAAGCACAGCTTTATTCAGTTGAGGGCAACACCAGGGAGGGGCAGACACCGTTAGTAGGCCCTAACCACCAATTTTTAAAAACACAGCACTTAATGAGAGCCAGAAGGTTGAAGCTCAGCTTTATTCAGTTGAGGGCAACACCAGGGAGGGGCAGACACCGTTAGTAGGCCCTAACGACCAATTTTTAAAAACACAGCACTTAATGAGAGCCAGAAGGTTGAAGCTCAGCTGTATTCAGTTGAGGACAACACCAGGGAGGGGCAGACACCGTTAGTAGGCCGTAACCAAAGTTGAAGGCCAAATGCAGTTTAATATCTGATACTATAGGCCGAAAGCCAGAAGGTTGAAGCACAGCTTTATTCAGTTGAGGGCAACACCAGGGAGGGGCAGACACCGTTAGTAGGCCCTAACCACCAATTTTTAAAAACACAGCACTTAATGAGAGCCAGAAGGTTGAAGCTCAGCTGTATTCAGTTGAGGACAACACCAGGGAGGGGCAGACACCGTTAGTAGGCCGTAACCAAAGTTGAAGGCCAAATGCAGTTTAATATCTGATACTATAGGCCGAAAGCCAGAAGGTTGAAGCACAGCTTTATTCAGTTGAGGGCAACACCAGGGAGGGGCAGACACCGTTTGTAGGCCCTAACCACCAATTTTTAAAAACACAGCACTTAATGAGAGCCAGAAGGTTGAAGCTCAGCTTTATTCAGTTGAGGGCAACACCAGGGAGGGGCAGACACCGTTAGTAGGCCCTAACCACCATTTTGTTTTTTAAAAAACACTTAATGAGAGCCAGAAGGTTGAAGCTCAGCTTTATTCAGTTGAGGGCAACACCAGGGAGGGGCAGACACCGTTAGTAGGCCCTAACCACCAATTTTTAAAAACACAGCACTTAATGAGAGCCAGAAGGTTGAAGCTCAGCTTTATTCAGTTGAGGGCAACACCAGGGAGGGGCAGACACCGTTAGTAGGCCGTAACCAAAGTTGAAGGCCAAATGCAGTTTAATATCTGATACTATAGTCCGAAAGCCACAAGGTTGAAGCACAGCTTTATTCAGTTGAGGGCAACACCAGGGAGGGGCAGACACTGTTAGTAGGCCCTAACCACCAATTTTTAAAAACACAGCACTTAATGAGAGCCAGAAGGTTGAAGCTCAGCTTTATTCAGTTGAGGGCAACACCAGGGAGGGGCAGACACCGTTAGTAGGCCGTAACCAAAGTTGAAGGCCAAATGCAGTTTAATATCTGATACTATAGGCCGAAAGCCAGAAGGTTGAAGCACAGCTTTATTCAGTTGAGGGCAACACCAGGGAGGGGCAGACACCGTTAGTAGGCCCTAACCACCAATTTTTAAAAACACAGCACTTAATGAGAGCCAGAAGGTTGAAGCTCAGCTTTATTCAGTTGAGGGCAACACCAGGGAGGGGCAGACACCGTTAGTAGGCCGTAACCAAAGTTGAAGGCCAAATGCAGTTTAATATCTGATACTATAGGCCGAAAGCCACAAGGTTGAAGCACAGCTTTATTCAGTTGAGGGCAACACCAGAGAGGGGCAGACACCGTTAGTAGGCCGTAACCAAAGTTGAAGGCCAAATGCAGTTTAATATCTGATACTATAGGCCGAAAGCCACAAGGTTGAAGCACAGCTTTATTCAGTTGAGGGCAACACCAGGGAGGGGCAGACACCGTTAGTAGGCCGTAACCAAAGTTGAAGGCCAAATGCAGTTTAATATCTGATACTATAGGCCGAAAGCCAGAAGGTTGAAGCACAGCTTTATTCAGTTGAGGGCAACACCAGGGAGGGGCAGACACCGTTAGTAGGCCCTAACCACCAATTTTTAAAAACACAGCACTTAATGAGAGCCAGAAGGTTGAAGCTCAGCTTTATTCAGTTGAGGGCAACACCAGGGAGGGGCAGACACCGTTAGTAGGCCCTAACCACCATTTTGTTTTTTAAAAAACACTTAATGAGAGCCAGAAAGTTGAAGCTCAGCTTTATTCAGTTGAGGGCAACACCAGGGAGGGGCAGACACCGTTAGTAGGCCCTAACCACCAATTTTTAAAAACACAGCACTTAATGAGAGCCAGAAGGTTGAAGCTCAGCTGTATTCAGTTGAGGACAACACCAGGGAGGGGCAGACACCGTTAGTAGGCCGTAACCAAAGTTGAAGGCCAAATGCAGTTTAATATCTGATACTATAGGCCGAAAGCCAGAAGGTTGAAGCACAGCTTTATTCAGTTGAGGGCAACACCAGGGAGGGGCAGACACCGTTAGTAGGCCCTAACCACCAATTTTTAAAAACACAGCACTTAATGAGAGCCAGAAGGTTGAAGCTCAGCTTTATTCAGTTGAGGGCAACACACCAGGGAGGGGCAGACACCGTTAGTAGGCCGTAACCAAAGTTGAAGGCCAAATGCAGTTTAATATCTGATACTATAGGCCGAAAGCCACAAGGTTGAAGCACAGCTTTATTCAGTTGAGGGCAACACCAGGGAGGGGCAGACACCGTTAGTAGGCCGTAACCAAAGTTGAAGGCCAAATGCAGTTTAATATCTGATACTATAGGCCGAAAGCCACAAGGTTGAAGCACAGCTTTATTCAGTTGAGGGCAACACCAGGGAGGGGCAGACATCGTTAGTAGGCCGTAACCAAAGTTGAAGGCCAAATGCAGTTTAATATCTGATACTATAGGCCGAAAGCCACAAGGTTGAAGCACAGCTTTATTCAGTTGAGGGCAACACCAGGGAGGGGCAGACACCGTTAGTAGGCCCTAACCACCAATTTTTAAAAACACAGCACTTAATGAGAGCCAGAAGGTTGAAGCTCAGCTGTATTCAGTTGAGGACAACACCAGGGAGGGGCAGACACCGTTAGTAGGCCGTAACCAAAGTTGAAGGCCAAATGCAGTTTAATATCTGATACTATAGGCCGAAAGCCAGAAGGTTGAAGCACAGCTTTATTCAGTTGAGGGCAACACCAGGGAGGGGCAGACACCGTTAGTAGGCCGTAACCAAAGTTGAAGGCCAAATGCAGTTTAATATCTGATACTATAGGCCGATAGCCACAAGGTTGAAGCACAACTTTATTCAGTTGAGGGCAACACCAGGGAGGGGCAGACACCGTTAGTAGGCCCTAACCACCAATTTTTAAAAACACAGCACTTAATGAGAGCCAGAAGGTTGAAGCTCAGCTGTATTCAGTTGAGGACAACACCAGGGAGGGGCAGACACCGTTAGTAGGCCGTAACCAAAGTTGAAGGCCAAATGCAGTTTAATATCTGATACTATAGGCCGAAAGCCAGAAGGTTGAAGCACAGCTTTATTCAGTTGAGGGCAACACCAGGGAGGGGCAGACACCGTTAGTAGGCCCTAACCACCAATTTTTAAAAACACAGCACTTAATGAGAGCCAGAAGGTTGAAGCTCAGCTTTATTCAGTTGAGGGCAACACCAGGGAGGGGCAGACACCGTTAGTAGGCCCTAACCACCATTTTGTTTTTTAAAAAACACTTAATGAGAGCCAGAAGGTTGAAGCTCAGCTTTATTCAGTTGAGGGCAACACCAGGGAGGGGCAGACACCGTTAGTAGGCCCTAACCACCAATTTTTAAAAACACAGCACTTAATGAGAGCCAGAAGGTTGAAGCTCAGCTTTATTCAGTTGAGGGCAACACCAGGGAGGGGCAGACACCGTTAGTAGGCCGTAACCAAAGTTGAAGGCCAAATGCAGTTTAATATCTGATACTATAGGCCGAAAGCCACAAGGTTGAAGCACAGCTTTATTCAGTTGAGGGCAACACCAGGGAGGGGCAGACACCGTTAGTAGGCCCTAACCACCATTTTGTTTTTTAAAAAACACTTAATGAGAGCCAGAAAGTTGAAGCTCAGCTTTATTCAGTTGAGGGCAACACCAGGGAGGGGCAGACACCGTTAGTAGGCCCTAACCACCAATTTTTAAAAACACAGCACTTAATGAGAGCCAGAAGGTTGAAGCTCAGCTGTATTCAGTTGAGGACAACACCAGGGAGGGGCAGACACCGTTAGTAGGCCGTAACCAAAGTTGAAGGCCAAATGCAGTTTAATATCTGATACTATAGGCCGAAAGCCAGAAGGTTGAAGCACAGCTTTATTCAGTTGAGGGCAACACCAGGGAGGGGCAGACACCGTTAGTAGGCCCTAACCACCAATTTTTAAAAACACAGCACTTAATGAGAGCCAGAAGGTTGAAGCTCAGCTTTATTCAGTTGAGGGCAACACACCAGGGAGGGGCAGACACCGTTAGTAGGCCGTAACCAAAGTTGAAGGCCAAATGCAGTTTAATATCTGATACTATAGGCCGAAAGCCACAAGGTTGAAGCACAGCTTTATTCAGTTGAGGGCAACACCAGGGAGGGGCAGACACCGTTAGTAGGCCGTAACCAAAGTTGAAGGCCAAATGCAGTTTAATATCTGATACTATAGGCCGAAAGCCACAAGGTTGAAGCACAGCTTTATTCAGTTGAGGGCAACACCAGGGAGGGGCAGACATCGTTAGTAGGCCGTAACCAAAGTTGAAGGCCAAATGCAGTTTAATATCTGATACTATAGGCCGAAAGCCACAAGGTTGAAGCACAGCTTTATTCAGTTGAGGGCAACACCAGGGAGGGGCAGACACCGTTAGTAGGCCCTAACCACCAATTTTTAAAAACACAGCACTTAATGAGAGCCAGAAGGTTGAAGCTCAGCTGTATTCAGTTGAGGACAACACCAGGGAGGGGCAGACACCGTTAGTAGGCCGTAACCAAAGTTGAAGGCCAAATGCAGTTTAATATCTGATACTATAGGCCGAAAGCCAGAAGGTTGAAGCACAGCTTTATTCAGTTGAGGGCAACACCAGGGAGGGGCAGACACCGTTAGTAGGCCGTAACCAAAGTTGAAGGCCAAATGCAGTTTAATATCTGATACTATAGGCCGATAGCCACAAGGTTGAAGCACAACTTTATTCAGTTGAGGGCAACACCAGGGAGGGGCAGACACCGTTAGTAGGCCCTAACCACCAATTTTTAAAAACACAGCACTTAATGAGAGCCAGAAGGTTGAAGCTCAGCTGTATTCAGTTGAGGACAACACCAGGGAGGGGCAGACACCGTTAGTAGGCCGTAACCAAAGTTGAAGGCCAAATGCAGTTTAATATCTGATACTATAGGCCGAAAGCCAGAAGGTTGAAGCACAGCTTTATTCAGTTGAGGGCAACACCAGGGAGGGGCAGACACCGTTAGTAGGCCCTAACCACCAATTTTTAAAAACACAGCACTTAATGAGAGCCAGAAGGTTGAAGCTCAGCTTTATTCAGTTGAGGGCAACACCAGGGAGGGGCAGACACCGTTAGTAGGCCCTAACCACCATTTTGTTTTTTAAAAAACACTTAATGAGAGCCAGAAGGTTGAAGCTCAGCTTTATTCAGTTGAGGGCAACACCAGGGAGGGGCAGACACCGTTAGTAGGCCCTAACCACCAATTTTTAAAAACACAGCACTTAATGAGAGCCAGAAGGTTGAAGCTCAGCTTTATTCAGTTGAGGGCAACACCAGGGAGGGGCAGACACCGTTAGTAGGCCGTAACCAAAGTTGAAGGCCAAATGCAGTTTAATATCTGATACTATAGGCCGAAAGCCACAAGGTTGAAGCACAGCTTTATTCAGTTGAGGGCAACACCAGGGAGGGGCAGACACTGTTAGTAGGCCCTAACCACCAATTTTTAAAAACACAGCACTTAATGAGAGCCAGAAGGTTGAAGCTCAGCTTTATTCAGTTGAGGGCAACACCAGGGAGGGGCAGACACCGTTAGTAGGCCGTAACCAAAGTTGAAGGCCAAATGCAGTTTAATATCTGATACTATAGGCCGAAAGCCAGAAGGTTGAAGCACAGCTTTATTCAGTTGAGGGCAACACCAGGGAGGGGCAGACACCGTTAGTAGGCCCTAACCACCAATTTTTAAAAACACAGCACTTAATGAGAGCCAGAAGGTTGAAGCTCAGCTTTATTCAGTTGAGGGCAACACCAGGGAGGGGCAGACACCGTTAGTAGGCCGTAACCAAAGTTGAAGGCCAAATGCAGTTTAATATCTGATACTATAGGCCGAAAGCCACAAGGTTGAAGCACAGCTTTATTCAGTTGAGGGCAACACCAGGGAGGGGCAGACACCGTTAGTAGGCCGTAACCAAAGTTGAAGGCCAAATGCAGTTTAATATCTGATACTATAGGCCGAAAGCCACAAGGTTGAAGCACAGCTTTATTCAGTTGAGGGCAACACCAGGGAGGGGCAGACACCGTTAGTAGGCCGTAACCAAAGTTGAAGGCCAAATGCAGTTTAATATCTGATACTATAGGCCGAAAGCCACAAGGTTGAAGCACAGCTTTATTCAGTTGAGGGCAACACCAGGGAGGGGCAGACACCGTTAGTAGGCCCTAACCACCAATTTTTAAAAACACAGCACTTAATGAGAGCCAGAAGGTTGAAGCTCAGCTTTATTCAGTTGAGGGCAACACCAGGGAGGGGCAGACACCGTTAGTAGGCCCTAACCACCAATTTTTAAAAACACAGCACTTAATGAGAGCCAGAAGGTTGAAGCTCAGCTGTATTCAGTTGAGGACAACACCAGGGAGGGGCAGACACCGTTAGTAGGCCGTAACCAAAGTTGAAGGCCAAATGCAGTTTAATATCTGATACTATAGGCTGAAAGCCAGAAGGTTGAAGCACAGCTTTATTCAGTTGAGGGCAACACCAGGGAGGGGCAGACACCGTTAGTAGGCCCTAACCACCAATTTTTAAAAACACAGCACTTAATGAGAGCCAGAAGGTTGAAGCTCAGCTTTATTCAGTTGAGGGCAACACCAGGGAGGGGCAGACACCGTTAGTAGGCCCTAACCACCAATTTTTAAAAACACAGCACTTAATGAGAGCCAGAAGGTTGAAGCTCAGCTGTATTCAGTTGAGGACAACACCAGGGAGGGGCAGACACCGTTAGTAGGCCGTAACCAAAGTTGAAGGCCAAATGCAGTTTAATATCTGATACTATAGGCCGAAAGCCAGAAGGTTGAAGCACAGCTTTATTCAGTTGAGGGCAACACCAGGGAGGGGCAGACACCGTTAGTAGGCCCTAACCACCAATTTTTAAAAACACAGCACTTAATGAGAGCCAGAAGGTTGAAGCTCAGCTGTATTCAGTTGAGGACAACACCAGGGAGGGGCAGACACCGTTAGTAGGCCGTAACCAAAGTTGAAGGCCAAATGCAGCTTAATATCTGATACTATAGGCCGAAAGCCAGAAGGTTGAAGCACAGCTTTATTCAGTTGAGGGCAACACCAGGGAGGGGCAGACACCGTTAGTAGGCCCTAACCACCAATTTTTAAAAACACAGCACTTAATGAGAGCCAGAAGGTTGAAGCTCAGCTTTATTCAGTTGAGGGCAACACCAGGGAGGGGCAGACACCGTTAGTAGGCCCTAACCACCATTTTGTTTTTTAAAAAACACTTAATGAGAGCCAGAAGGTTGAAGCTCAGCTTTATTCAGTTGAGGGCAACACCAGGGAGGGGCAGACACCGTTAGTAGGCCCTAACCACCAATTTTTAAAAAACACAGCACTTAATGAGAGCCAGAAGGTTGAAGCTCAGCTTTATTCAGTTGAGGGCAACACCAGGGAGGGGCAGACACCGTTAGTAGGCCGTAACCAAAGTTGAAGGCCAAATGCAGTTTAATATCTGATACTATAGGCCGAAAGCCACAAGGTTGAAGCACAGCTTTATTCAGTTGAGGGCAACACCAGGGAGGGGCAGACACTGTTAGTAGGCCCTAACCACCAATTTTTAAAAACACAGCACTTAATGAGAGCCAGAAGGTTGAAGCTCAGCTTTATTCAGTTGAGGGCAACACCAGGGAGGGGCAGACACCGTTAGTAGGCCGTAACCAAAGTTGAAGGCCAAATGCAGTTTAATATCTGATACTATAGGCCGAAAGCCAGAAGGTTGAAGCACAGCTTTATTCAGTTGAGGGCAACACCAGGGAGGGGCAGACACCGTTAGTAGGCCCTAACCACCAATTTTTAAAAACACAGCACTTAATGAGAGCCAGAAGGTTGAAGCTCAGCTTTATTCAGTTGAGGGCAACACCAGGGAGGGGCAGACACCGTTAGTAGGCCGTAACCAAAGTTGAAGGCCAAATGCAGTTTAATATCTGATACTATAGGCCGAAAGCCACAAGGTTGAAGCACAGCTTTATTCAGTTGAGGGCAACACCAGGGAGGGGCAGACACCGTTAGTAGGCCGTAACCAAAGTTGAAGGCCAAATGCAGTTTAATATCTGATACTATAGGCCGAAAGCCACAAGGTTGAAGCTCAGCTTTATTCAGTTGAGGGCAACACCAGGGAGGGGCAGACACCGTTAGTAGGCCGTAACCAAAGTTGAAGGCCAAATGCAGTTTAATATCTGATACTATAGGCCGAAAGCCACAAGGTTGAAGCTCAGCTTTATTCAGTTGAGGGCAACACCAGGGAGGGGCAGACACCGTTAGTAGGCCGTAACCAAAGTTGAAGGCCAAATGCAGTTTAATATCTGATACTATAGGCCGAAAGCCACAAGGTTGAAGCACAGCTTTATTCAGTTGAGGGCAACACCAGGGAGGGGCAGACACCGTTAGTAGGCCGTAACCAAACTTGAAGGCCAAATGCAGTTTAATATCTGATACTATAGGCCGAAAGCCACAAGGTTGAAGCACAGCTTTATTCAGTTGAGGGCAACACCAGGGAGGGGCAGACACCGTTAGTAGGCCCTAACCACCAATTTTTAAAAACACAGCACTTAATGAGAGCCAGAAGGTTGAAGCTCAGCTTTATTCAGTTGAGGGCAACACCAGGGAGGGGCAGACACCGTTAGTAGGCCCTAACCACCAATTTTTAAAAACACAGCACTTAATGAGAGCCAGAAGGTTGAAGCTCAGCTGTATTCAGTTGAGGACAACACCAGGGAGGGGCAGACACCGTTAGTAGGCCGTAACCAAAGTTGAAGGCCAAATGCAGTTTAATATCTGATACTATAGGCCGAAAGCCAGAAGGTTGAAGCACAGCTTTATTCAGTTGAGGGCAACACCAGGGAGGGGCAGACACCGTTAGTAGGCCCTAACCACCAATTTTTAAAAACACAGCACTTAATGAGAGCCAGAAGGTTGAAGCTCAGCTTTATTCAGTTGAGGGCAACACCAGGGAGGGGCAGACACCGTTAGTAGGCCGTAACCAAAGTTGAAGGCCAAATGCAGTTTAATATCTGATACTATAGGCCGAAAGCCACAAGGTTGAAGCGCAGCTTTATTCAGTTGAGGGCAACACCAGGGAGGGGCAGACACCGTTAGTAGGCCCTAACCACCAATTTTTAAAAACACAGCACTTAATGAGAGCCAGAAGGTTGAAGCTCAGCTTTATTCAGTTGAGGGCAACACCAGGGAGGGGCAGACACCGTTAGTAGGCCGTAACCAAAGTTGAAGGCCAAATGCAGTTTAATATCTGATACTATAGGCCGAAAGCCACAAGGTTGAAGCACAGCTTTATTCAGTTGAGGGCAACACCAGGGAGGGGCAGACACCGTTAGTAGGCCGTAACCAATGTTGAAGGCCAAATGCAGTTTAATATCTGATACTATAGGCCGAAAACCACAAGGTTGAAGCACAGCTTTATTCAGTTGAGGGCAACACCAGGGAGGGGCAGACACCGTTAGTAGGCCGTAACCAAAGTTGAAGGCCAAATGCAGTTTAATATCTGATACTATAGGCCGAAAGCCAGAAGGTTGAAGCACAGCTTTATTCAGTTGAGGGCAACACCAGGGAGGGGCAGACACCGTTAGTAGGCCCTAACCACCAATTTTTAAAAACACAGCACTTAATGAGAGCCAGAAGGTTGAAGCTCAGCTTTATTCAGTTGAGGGCAACACCAGGGAGGGGCAGACACCGTTAGTAGGCCCTAACCACCATTTTGTTTTTTAAAAAACACTTAATGAGAGCCAGAAGGTTGAAGCTCAGCTTTATTCAGTTGAGGGCAACACCAGGGAGGGGCAGACACCGTTAGTAGGCCCTAACCACCAATTTTTAAAAACACAGCACTTAATGAGAGCCAGAAGGTTGAAGCTCAGCTGTATTCAGTTGAGGACAACACCAGGGAGGGGCAGACACTGTTAGTAGGCCGTAACCAAAGTTGAAGGCCAAATGCAGTTTAATATCTGATACTATAGGCCGAAAGCCAGAAGGTTGAAGCACAGCTTTATTCAGTTGAGGGCAACACCAGGGAGGGGCAGACACCGTTAGTAGGCCCTAACCACCAATTTTTAAAAACACAGCACTTAATGAGAGCCAGAAGGTTGAAGCTCAGCTGCATTCAGTTGAGGACAACACCAGGGAGGGGCAGACACCGTTAGTAGGCCGTAACCAAAGTTGAAGGCCAAATGCAGTTTAATATCTGATACTATAGGCCGAAAGCCAGAAGGTTGAAGCACAGCTTTATTCAGTTGAGGGCAACACCAGGGAGGGGCAGACACCGTTAGTAGGCCGTAACCAAAGTTGAAGGCCAAATGCAGTTTAATATCTGATACTATAGGCCGAAAGCCAGAAGGTTGAAGCACAGCTTTATTCAGTTGAGGGCAACACCAGGGAGGGGCAGACACCGTTAGTAGGCCCTAACCACCAATTTTTAAAAACACAGCACTTAATGAGAGCCAGAAGGTTGAAGCTCAGCTGTATTCAGTTGAGGACAACACCAGGGAGGGGCAGACACCGTTAGTAGGCCCTAACCACCAATTTTTAAAAACACAGCACTTAATGAGAGCCAGAAGGTTGAAGCTCAGCTTTATTCAGTTGAGGGCAACACCAGGGAGGGGCAGACACCGTTAGTAGGCCCTAACCACCAATTTTTAAAAACACAGCACTTAATGAGAGCCAGAAGGTTGAAGCTCAGCTGTATTCAGTTGAGGACAACACCAGGGAGGGGCAGACACCGTTAGTAGGCCGTAACCAAAGTTGAAGGCCAAATGCAGTTTAATATCTGATACTATAGGCCGAAAGCCAGAAGGTTGAAGCACAGCTTTATTCAGTTGAGGGCAACACCAGGGAGGGGCAGACACCGTTAGTAGGCCCTAACCACCAATTTTTAAAAACACAGCACTTAATGAGAGCCAGAAGGTTGAAGCTCAGCTTTATTCAGTTGAGGGCAACACCAGGGAGGGGCAGACACCGTTAGTAGGCCGTAACCAAAGTTGAAGGCCAAATGCAGTTTAATATCTGATACTATAGGCCGAAAGCCACAAGGTTGAAGCGCAGCTTTATTCAGTTGAGGGCAACACCAGGGAGGGGCAGACACCGTTAGTAGGCCCTAACCACCAATTTTTAAAAACACAGCACTTAATGAGAGCCAGAAGGTTGAAGCTCAGCTTTATTCAGTTGAGGGCAACACCAGGGAGGGGCAGACACCGTTAGTAGGCCGTAACCAAAGTTGAAGGCCAAATGCAGTTTAATATCTGATACTATAGGCCGAAAGCCACAAGGTTGAAGCACAGCTTTATTCAGTTGAGGGCAACACCAGGGAGGGGCAGACACCGTTAGTAGGCCGTAACCAATGTTGAAGGCCAAATGCAGTTTAATATCTGATACTATAGGCCGAAAACCACAAGGTTGAAGCACAGCTTTATTCAGTTGAGGGCAACACCAGGGAGGGGCAGACACCGTTAGTAGGCCGTAACCAAAGTTGAAGGCCAAATGCAGTTTAATATCTGATACTATAGGCCGAAAGCCAGAAGGTTGAAGCACAGCTTTATTCAGTTGAGGGCAACACCAGGGAGGGGCAGACACCGTTAGTAGGCCCTAACCACCAATTTTTAAAAACACAGCACTTAATGAGAGCCAGAAGGTTGAAGCTCAGCTTTATTCAGTTGAGGGCAACACCAGGGAGGGGCAGACACCGTTAGTAGGCCCTAACCACCATTTTGTTTTTTAAAAAACACTTAATGAGAGCCAGAAGGTTGAAGCTCAGCTTTATTCAGTTGAGGGCAACACCAGGGAGGGGCAGACACCGTTAGTAGGCCCTAACCACCAATTTTTAAAAACACAGCACTTAATGAGAGCCAGAAGGTTGAAGCTCAGCTGTATTCAGTTGAGGACAACACCAGGGAGGGGCAGACACTGTTAGTAGGCCGTAACCAAAGTTGAAGGCCAAATGCAGTTTAATATCTGATACTATAGGCCGAAAGCCAGAAGGTTGAAGCACAGCTTTATTCAGTTGAGGGCAACACCAGGGAGGGGCAGACACCGTTAGTAGGCCCTAACCACCAATTTTTAAAAACACAGCACTTAATGAGAGCCAGAAGGTTGAAGCTCAGCTGCATTCAGTTGAGGACAACACCAGGGAGGGGCAGACACCGTTAGTAGGCCGTAACCAAAGTTGAAGGCCAAATGCAGTTTAATATCTGATACTATAGGCCGAAAGCCAGAAGGTTGAAGCACAGCTTTATTCAGTTGAGGGCAACACCAGGGAGGGGCAGACACCGTTAGTAGGCCGTAACCAAAGTTGAAGGCCAAATGCAGTTTAATATCTGATACTATAGGCCGAAAGCCAGAAGGTTGAAGCACAGCTTTATTCAGTTGAGGGCAACACCAGGGAGGGGCAGACACCGTTAGTAGGCCCTAACCACCAATTTTTAAAAACACAGCACTTAATGAGAGCCAGAAGGTTGAAGCTCAGCTGTATTCAGTTGAGGACAACACCAGGGAGGGGCAGACACCGTTAGTAGGCCGTAACCAAAGTTGAAGGCCAAATGCAGTTTAATATCTGATACTATAGGCCGAAAGCCAGAAGGTTGAAGCACAGCTTTATTCAGTTGAGGGCAACACCAGGGAGGGGCAGACACCGTTAGTAGGCCCTAACCACCAATTTTTAAAAACACAGCACTTAATGAGAGCCAGAAGGTTGAAGCTCAGCTTTATTCAGTTGAGGGCAACACCAGGGAGGGGCAGACACCGTTAGTAGGCCCTAACCACCAATTTTTAAAAACACAGCACTTAATGAGAGCCAGAAGGTTGAAGCTCAGCTGTATTCAGTTGAGGACAACACCAGGGAGGGGCAGACACCGTTAGTAGGCCGTAACCAAAGTTGAAGGCCAAATGCAGTTTAATATCTGATACTATAGGCCGAAAGCCAGAAGGTTGAAGCACAGCTTTATTCAGTTGAGGGCAACACCAGGGAGGGGCAGACACCGTTAGTAGGCCCTAACCACCAATTTTTAAAAACACAGCACTTAATGAGAGCCAGAAGGTTGAAGCTCAGCTTTATTCAGTTGAGGGCAACACCAGGGAGGGGCAGACACCGTTAGTAGGCCGTAACCAAAGTTGAAGGCCAAATGCAGTTTAATATCTGATACTATAGGCCGAAAGCCACAAGGTTGAAGCGCAGCTTTATTCAGTTGAGGGCAACACCAGGGAGGGGCAGACACCGTTAGTAGGCCCTAACCACCAATTTTTAAAAACACAGCACTTAATGAGAGCCAGAAGGTTGAAGCTCAGCTTTATTCAGTTGAGGGCAACACCAGGGAGGGGCAGACACCGTTAGTAGGCCGTAACCAAAGTTGAAGGCCAAATGCAGTTTAATATCTGATACTATAGGCCGAAAGCCACAAGGTTGAAGCACAGCTTTATTCAGTTGAGGGCAACACCAGGGAGGGGCAGACACCGTTAGTAGGCCGTAACCAATGTTGAAGGCCAAATGCAGTTTAATATCTGATACTATAGGCCGAAAACCACAAGGTTGAAGCACAGCTTTATTCAGTTGAGGGCAACACCAGGGAGGGGCAGACACCGTTAGTAGGCCGTAACCAAAGTTGAAGGCCAAATGCAGTTTAATATCTGATACTATAGGCCGAAAGCCAGAAGGTTGAAGCACAGCTTTATTCAGTTGAGGGCAACACCAGGGAGGGGCAGACACCGTTAGTAGGCCCTAACCACCAATTTTTAAAAACACAGCACTTAATGAGAGCCAGAAGGTTGAAGCTCAGCTTTATTCAGTTGAGGGCAACACCAGGGAGGGGCAGACACCGTTAGTAGGCCCTAACCACCATTTTGTTTTTTAAAAAACACTTAATGAGAGCCAGAAGGTTGAAGCTCAGCTTTATTCAGTTGAGGGCAACACCAGGGAGGGGCAGACACCGTTAGTAGGCCCTAACCACCAATTTTTAAAAACACAGCACTTAATGAGAGCCAGAAGGTTGAAGCTCAGCTGTATTCAGTTGAGGACAACACCAGGGAGGGGCAGACACTGTTAGTAGGCCGTAACCAAAGTTGAAGGCCAAATGCAGTTTAATATCTGATACTATAGGCCGAAAGCCAGAAGGTTGAAGCACAGCTTTATTCAGTTGAGGGCAACACCAGGGAGGGGCAGACACCGTTAGTAGGCCCTAACCACCAATTTTTAAAAACACAGCACTTAATGAGAGCCAGAAGGTTGAAGCTCAGCTGCATTCAGTTGAGGACAACACCAGGGAGGGGCAGACACCGTTAGTAGGCCGTAACCAAAGTTGAAGGCCAAATGCAGTTTAATATCTGATACTATAGGCCGAAAGCCAGAAGGTTGAAGCACAGCTTTATTCAGTTGAGGGCAACACCAGGGAGGGGCAGACACCGTTAGTAGGCCGTAACCAAAGTTGAAGGCCAAATGCAGTTTAATATCTGATACTATAGGCCGAAAACCACAAGGTTGAAGCACAGCTTTATTCAGTTGAGGGCAACACCAGGGAGGGGCAGACACCGTTAGTAGGCCGTAACCAAAGTTGAAGGCCAAATGCAGTTTAATATCTGATACTATAGGCCGAAAGCCAGAAGGTTGAAGCACAGCTTTATTCAGTTGAGGGCAACACCAGGGAGGGGCAGACACCGTTAGTAGGCCCTAACCACCAATTTTTAAAAACACAGCACTTAATGAGAGCCAGAAGGTTGAAGCTCAGCTTTATTCAGTTGAGGGCAACACCAGGGAGGGGCAGACACCGTTAGTAGGCCCTAACCACCATTTTGTTTTTTAAAAAACACTTAATGAGAGCCAGAAGGTTGAAGCTCAGCTTTATTCAGTTGAGGGCAACACCAGGGAGGGGCAGACACCGTTAGTAGGCCCTAACCACCAATTTTTAAAAACACAGCACTTAATGAGAGCCAGAAGGTTGAAGCTCAGCTGTATTCAGTTGAGGACAACACCAGGGAGGGGCAGACACTGTTAGTAGGCCGTAACCAAAGTTGAAGGCCAAATGCAGTTTAATATCTGATACTATAGGCCGAAAGCCAGAAGGTTGAAGCACAGCTTTATTCAGTTGAGGGCAACACCAGGGAGGGGCAGACACCGTTAGTAGGCCCTAACCACCAATTTTTAAAAACACAGCACTTAATGAGAGCCAGAAGGTTGAAGCTCAGCTGCATTCAGTTGAGGACAACACCAGGGAGGGGCAGACACCGTTAGTAGGCCGTAACCAAAGTTGAAGGCCAAATGCAGTTTAATATCTGATACTATAGGCCGAAAGCCAGAAGGTTGAAGCACAGCTTTATTCAGTTGAGGGCAACACCAGGGAGGGGCAGACACCGTTAGTAGGCCGTAACCAAAGTTGAAGGCCAAATGCAGTTTAATATCTGATACTATAGGCCGAAAACCACAAGGTTGAAGCACAGCTTTATTCAGTTGAGGGCAACACCAGGGAGGGGCAGACACCGTTAG
This sequence comes from Ranitomeya variabilis, assembly GCF_051348905.1. Lineage (NCBI taxonomy): Eukaryota > Metazoa > Chordata > Amphibia > Anura > Dendrobatidae > Ranitomeya > Ranitomeya variabilis. Next base: position 613,645,706 of record NC_135234.1, read on the forward strand.
TAGGCCGTAACCAAAGTTGAAGGCCAAATGCAGTTTAATATCTGATACTATAGGCCGAAAGCCAGAAGGTTGAAGCACAGCTTTATTCAGTTGAGGGCAACACCAGGGAGGGGCAGACACCGTTAGTAGGCCCTAACCACCAATTTTTAAAAACACAGCACTTAATGAGAGCCAGAAGGTTGAAGCTCAGCTTTATTCAGTTGAGGGCAACACCAGGGAGGGGCAGACACCGTTAGTAGGCCCTAACCACCATTTTGTTTTTTAAAAAACACTTAATGAGAGCCAGAAGGTTGAAGCTCAGCTTTATTCAGTTGAGGGCAACACCAGGGAGGGGCAGACACCGTTAGTAGGCCCTAACCACCAATTTTTAAAAACACAGCACTTAATGAGAGCCAGAAGGTTGAAGCTCAGCTGTATTCAGTTGAGGACAACACCAGGGAGGGGCAGACACCGTTAGTAGGCCGTAACCAAAGTTGAAGGCCAAATGCAGTTTAATATCTGATACTATAGGCCGAAAGCCAGAAGGTTGAAGCACAGCTTTATTCAGTTGAGGGCAACACCAGGGAGGGGCAGACACCGTTAGTAGGCCCTAACCACCAATTTTTAAAAACACAGCACTTAATGAGAGCCAGAAGGTTGAAGCTCAGCTGTATTCAGTTGAGGACAACACCAGGGAGGGGCAGACACCGTTAGTAGGCCGTAACCAAAGTTGAAGGCCAAATGCAGTTTAATATCTGATACTATAGGCCGAAAGCCAGAAGGTTGAAGCACAGCTTTATTCAGTTGAGGGCAACACCAGGGAGGGGCAGACACCGTTAGTAGGCCCTAACCACCAATTTTTAAAAACACAACACTTAATGAGAGCCAGAAGGTTGAAGCTCAGCTTTATTCAGTTGAGGGCAACACCAGGGAGGGGCAGACACCGTTAGTAGGCCGTAACCAAAGTAGAAGGCCAAATGCAGTTTAATATCTGATACTATAGGCCGAAAGCCACAAGGTTGAACTACAGCTTTATTCAGTTGAGGGCAACACCAGGGAGGGGCAGACACCGTTAGTAGGCCGTAACCAAAGTTGAAGGCCAAATGCAGTTTAATATCTGATACTATAGGCCGAAAGCCACAAGGTTGAAGCACAGCTTTATTCAGTTGAGGGCAACACCAGGAAGGGGCAGACACCGTTAGTAGGCCCTAACCACCAATTTTTAAAAACACAGCACTTAATGAGAGCCAGAAGGTTGAAGCTCAGCTTTATTCAGTTGAGGGCAACACCAGGGAGGGGCAGACACCGTTAGTAGGCCGTAACCAAAGTTGAAGGCCAAATGCAGTTTAATATCTGATACTATAGGCCGAAAGCCACAAGGTTGAAGCACAGCTTTATTCAGTTGAGGGCAACACCAGGGAGGGGCAGACACCGTTAGTAGGCCCTAACCACCAATTTTTAAAAACACAGCACTTAATGAGAGCCAGAAGGTTGAAGCTCAGCTGTATTCAGTTGAGGACAACACCAGGGAGGGGCAGACACCGTTAGTAGGCCCTAACCACCAATTTTTAAAAACACAGCACTTAATGAGAGCCAGAAGGTTGAAGCTCAGCTTTATTCAGTTGAGGGCAACACCAGGGAGGGGCAGACACCGTTAGTAGGCCGTAACCAAAGTTGAAGGCCAAATGCAGTTTAATATCTGATACTATAGGCCGAAAGCCACAAGGTTGAAGCACAGCTTTATTCAGTTGAGGGCAACACCAGGGAGGGGCAGACACCGTTAGTAGGCCCTAACCACCAATTTTTAAAAACACAGCACTTAATGAGAGCCAGAAGGTTGAAGCTCAGCTGTATTCAGTTGAGGACAACACCAGGGAGGGGCAGACACCGTTAGTAGGCCGTAACCAAAGTTGAAGGCCAAATGCAGTTTAATATCTGATACTATAGGCCGAAAGCCAGAAGGTTGAAGCACAGCTTTATTCAGTTGCAGCTTCTTTGCAATAATATAAAGAAGACGCGACAGGACAACACTCGGTGGATGCCATATCTGTGTTTTCAATGGAAAAAAACCTTTCAGTTAACTACTTGCAGGAGAAAGTTTTTGTAGCTGGTGGCCAATTTTGGTACTGTACCAGTTTTTGGTTGTATGTGTTTTTGTTTTTAATGTTAAAATGTATGCATTTGATATCTCTCCAGTATTTTCTTTATTATAAGCAAAATACTTATTTTTATATTTTCTGATGTTTTATACCGGAGTGTTCCTCGGGACACGCTTATAAACTTGATAATTGGATCCAGGGGTACACGGGCAACAGTGATCTGGTCAGTGGAGGCCTAGTGGAAGGAGGGACCGCAGACAGGCTTCGAAGGCCTAACATAATAAAATGGGCTGGCTGTAGGCACTTTATAATTGGTTCCAGGGGTACACGGGCAGCAGTGGTCTGGTCAGTGGAGGCCTAGTGGAAGGAGGGACCGCAGACAGGCTTCGAAGGCCTAACATAATAAAATGGGCTGGCTGTAGGCACTGTAAAATAGGTTCCAGGGGTACACGGGCAGCAGTGGTCTGGTCAGTGGAGGCCTAGTGGAAGGAGGGACCGCAGACAGGCTTCGAAGGCCTAACATAATAAAATGGGCTGGCTGTAGGCACTGTAAAATAGGTTCCAGGGGTACACGGGCAGCAGTGGTCTGGTCAGTGGAGGCCTAGTGGAAGGAAGGACCGCAGACAGGCTTCGAAGGCCTAACATAATAAAATGGGCTGGCTGTAGGCACTGTAAAATAGGTTCCAGGGGTACACGGGCAGCAGTGGTCTGGTCAGTGGAGGCCTAGTGGAAGGAAGGACCGCAGACAGGCTTTGAAGGCCTAACATGATAAAATGGGCTGGCTGTAGGCACTTTATAATTGGTTCCAGGGGTACACGGGCAGCAGTGGTCTGGTCAGTGGAGGCCTAGTGGAAGGAGGGACCGCAGACAGGCTTCGAAGGCCTAACATAATAAAATGGGCTGGCTGTAGGCACTTTATAATTGGTTCCAGGGGTACACGGGCAGCAGTGGTCTGGTCAGTGGAGGCCTAGTGGAAGGAAGGACCGCAGACAGGCTTCGAAGGCCTAACATGATAAAATGGGCTGGCTGTAGGCACTTTATAATTGGTTCCAGGGGTACACGGGCAGCAGTGGTCTGGTCAGTGGAGGCCTAGTGGAAGGAGGGACCGCAGACAGGCTTCGAAGGCCTAACATAATAAAATGGGCTGGCTGTAGGCACTTTATAATTGGTTCCAGGGGTACACGGGCAGCAGTGGTCTGGTCAGTGGAGGCCTAGTGGAAGGAGGGACCGCAGACAGGCTTCGAAGGCCTAACATAATAAAATGGGCTGGCTGTAGGCACTGTAAAATAGGTTCCAGGGGTACACGGGCAGCAGTGGTCTGGTCAGTGGAGGCCTAGTGGAAGGAAGGACCGCAGACAGGCTTCGAAGGCCTAACATAATAAAATGGGCTGGCTGTAGGCACTGTAAAATAGGTTCCAGGGGTACACGGGCAGCAGTGGTGTGGTCAACGGAGGCCGATTGTAATGAGTGTCTACCAGTTAGTAGTCAAAAAACAACAAATAAATGTGAATGTCTCGCATTAAAACAAAGACACTAAAGGGTGCAATCATTAGGTTCAGGGGTGGGATCCTCTGCATTGTTTCAGACCTACTAATTTAGCGCAAAGTATTTACTGTGGTAAATAGAGGACACTGCCCCTGACTATGTTATGTACCATCATACATGTCAACACAATGGTATTGTCAGTGGCAGGTATGGAAGGATGTCAGCGCATAGACTAAACATTGGTGGAAGTGTAAGAGATAACTGTGGAAGTGGTAGAGCAATGTTTGACCTGGGGGTGGGTGAACTCTCTTGTGGCCGGCGGTACAGGCCCAGGGCCCCTCATGTTACAACAGTGTGTCTGACGTTGGGTGCGCACCACCACCGCCAGAGACACTTTATTGTACTATGAGGGACCCAGTACCAATGCCGTCGACCAAAAGCGAGCACACCCACCTCTTCAGGCAAACAGCTGTCTCACGGGTGCTTGCGCCAAGTCGCGATACCACGGCCCCGTGTGGGGAGTTTGGCCATTTAGGGAGGTGTAAACATGTCATATGCCGGACAATCAGCTGCAGAAAATTAGACATTAGAAAAGTAATTCACAGTAGTCCACAGGCAAGAGCTTTTCATAGGAAAGCTAGGTGTCGGCCGGGCAAGGTGGGGCAAAAGATTTTGAAATCCAGTTGTGGTTCATTTTAATGAATGTTAGATCGTCAACATTTTGGGTAGCCAGACGAGTCCTTTTTTCGGTTAATATTGAACCTGCAGCACTGAATACTCTTTCTGATAGGACACTTGCTGCCGGGCAAGCAAGCTCCTGCAATGCATATTCTGCCAATTCTGGCCAGGTGTCTAATTTTGAGGCCCAGTAATCAAATGGGAATGACGGTTGAGGGAGAACATCGATAAGGGATGAAAAATAGTTAGTAACCATACTGGACAAATGTTGTCTCCTGTCACTTTCAATTGATGCAGCAGTACCTGTCCTGTCTGCGGTCATAGCAAAATCACTCCACAACCTGGTCAGAAAACCCCTTTGTCCAACGCCACTTCTGATGTGTGCACCCCTAACACTACTAATCTGCTGCCCCCTGGAGCTCGTGTGATAACGATCACGTGCGCTGTGTGCTGGGAATGCCTGAAGCAAACGGTCAACAAGAGTTGATTGTTTGGTTGCTAATATTAGTTCCAAGTTCTCATGTGGCATAATATTTTGCAATTTGCCTTTATAGCGTGGATCAAGGAGGCAGGCCAACCAGTAATCGTCATCGTTCATCATTTTCGTTATGCGTGTGTCCCTTTTTAGGATACGTAAGGCATAATCCGCCATGTGGGCCAAAGTTCCAGTTGTCAAATCTCCGGTTGTGATTGGTTGAGGGGCAGTTTCAGGCAAATCTACGTCACTTGTGTCCCTCAAAAAACCAGAACCCGGCCTTGCCACGCAACCAATTTCCAGTGCCCCCGGGAAAGCTTCCGCATTAAAAATATACTCATCCCCATCATCCTCCTCGTCCTCCACCTCCTCTTTGCCCGCTACCTCGTCCTGTACACTGCCCTGACCAGACAATGGCTGACTGTCATCAAGGCTTTCCTCTTCCTCTGGTGCAGACGCCTGCTCCTTTATGTGCGTCAAACTTTGCATCAGCAGACACATTAGGGGGATGCTCATGCTTATTACGGCGTTGTCTGCACTAACTAGCCGTGTGCATTCCTCAAAACACTGAAGGACTTGACACATGTCTTGTATCTTGGACCACTGCACACCAGACAACTCCATGTCTGCCATCCTACTGCCTGCCCGTGTATGTGTATCCTCCCACAAAAACATAACAGCCCGCCTCTGTTGGCACAGTCTCTGAAGCATGTGCAGTGTTGAGTTCCACCTTGTTGCAACGTCTATGATTAGGCGATGCTGGGGAAGGTTCAAAGACCGCTGATAGGTCTGCATACGGCTGGAGTGTACAGGCGAACGTCGGATATGTGAGCAAAGTCCACGCACTTTGAGGAGCAGGTCGGAGAACCCAGGATAAGTTTTCAATAAGCACTGCACCACCAGGTTTAAGGTGTGAGCCAGGCAAGGAATGTGTTTCAGTTGGGAAAGGGAGATGGCAGCCATGAAATTCCTTCCGTTATCACTCACTACCTTGCCTGCCTCAAGATCTACTGTGCCCAGCCACGACTGCGTTTCTTGTTGCAAGAACTCGGACAGAACTTCCGCGGTGTGTCTGTTGTCGCCCAAACACTTCATAGCCAATACAGCCTGCTGACGCTTGGCAGTAGCTGGCCCATAATGGGACAACTGGTGTGCAACAGTGTCATCTGCCGATGGAGTGGTTGGCCGACTGTGGTCTGTGGAAGAGCTGTAGCTTCTGCAGGAGGACGAGGAGGAGGAGGAGGAGGTGGTGCGAACGCCTACAGCCAACTGTTTCCTAGACCGTGGGCTAGGCACAACTGTCCCGAAATTGATGTCCCCTGAGGACCCTGCATCCACCACATTCACCCAGTGTGCCGTGATGGACACATAACGTCCCTGGCCATGCCTACTGGTCCATGCATCTGTAGTCAGGTGCACCTTTGTACTCACAGATTGCCTGAGTGCATGGACGATGCGCTGTTTAACATGCTGGTGCAGGGCCGGGATGGCTTTTCTGGAAAAAAAGTGTCGACTGGGTAGCTCGTATCGTGGTTCAGCGTACTCCATCAGGGCTTTGAAAGCTTCGCTTTCAACTAACCGGTAGGGCATCATCTCTAACGATATTAGTCTAGCTATGTGGGCGTTAAAACCCTGTGTACGCGGATGCGAGGATAAATACTTCCTTTTTCTAACCAGAGTCTCTGTTGTGAATTCTGTTTTTGGGCTCCCTCTGGTGGTTACTGGTGGTACTGGTTGACTGGTGTCTTGTTTTTTCCAGTGCACCTGTTTCCATTAGGAAATTGGGAGTCTCCTATTTAGTCTGGCTTCCCAGTCATTGCAGTGCCGGCAATCAATGTTATCAGAGCACCTTGTTGCTTGCTTCCTGCTCCAAGTCTGCAAGTCAGCTAAGTTGAATCTTTGGCTTTTGTGTTTGTTTTGTCCAGCATGCATTTTCATATCTCGTGCGGCTGGAAGCTCTAGTGATCTGGAATTGCTACTCTGGTGTCATGAGTTGACAACGGAGTTAAGGTAATTCCAGGATGGCTGTTCAGGGTTTTGAGGTGACCGCGAAGTCCTCTTTGGTATATTCCGCTATCTAGTCAGAGGGCCTCGCTTTGCTGAATCTATATTCATACTGCGTTTGTGTTTTCCTCTTACCTAACCGTTATTATATGTTGGGGGCTACTATAACCTTTGGGGTTTCCCTGGAGGCAAGTCAGGTCTGTGTATTCCTCTATTAGGGGTAGTTAGTTCTCCGGCTGGCGCGAGGTGTCTAGAGACAACGTAGGCACACCCCCTGGCTATTTTTAGTTGCGTGTTAGGTTCAGTATCGCGGTTACCTAAGATACCATCCTTCCTAGAGCTTGTCCGTTTTTTGCCTAAGTCCCTGCCATTGGGAATCATGACAGTATCCCTTCCCCCTCTGACTTACTGTTGTGAATTCTGTTTTTGGGCTCCCTCTGGTGGTTACTGGTGGTACTGGTTGAATGGTTCCTTTGTTTTTTCAGAATGTGGTTCGTTTACATGGTATCCCGGAAAACATCGTTTCTGACAGGGGATCTCAATTTGTGTCCAGGTTCTGGCGAGCATTCTGTGCCAGGATGGGCATTGATTTGTCTTTTTCGTCTGCGTTCCATCCCCAGACTAATGGCCAGACGGAGCGAACTAATCAGACCTTGGAGACTTATTTGAGGTGTTTTGTGTCTGCTGATCAGGATGATTGGGTCGCCTTTTTGCCGTTGGCAGAGTTTGCCCTCAATAATCGGGCCAGTTCTGCCACTCTGGTTTCTCCTTTCTTTTGCAATTCAGGGTTTCACCCTCGTTTTTCATCTGGCCAGGTGGAATCTTCGGATTGTCCTGGAGTGGACACTGTGGTGGATAGACTGCACCAGATTTGGAGTCATGTGGTGGACAATTTGAAGCTGTCTCAGGAGAAGACTCAGCAGTTTGCTAATCGTCATCGTCGTGTGGGTCATCATCTCCGTGTTGGGGACTTGGTGTGGTTGTCTTCTCGTTTTGTCCCTATGAAGGTCTCCTCTCCTAAGTTTAAGCCTCGGTTTATAGGTCCTTATAAGATTTTGGAGATTCTTAATCCTGTATCTTTTCGTTTGGATCTACCAGCATCTTTCACCATTCATAATGTCTTCCATCGGTCGTTGTTGCGGAGGTACGAGGTACCGGTTGTTCCTTCTGTTGAGCCTCCTGCTCCTGTGCTGGTGGAGGGTGAATTGGAGTATGTTGTGGAGAAGATTTTGGACTCTCGCATTTCCAGACGGAGACTTCAGTATTTGGTTAAATGGAAGGGATACGGTCAGGAGGATAATTCTTGGGTGACTGCCTCTGATGTTCATGCTTCGGATTTGGTTCGCGCCTTTCATAGGGCGCATCCAGATTGCCCTGGTGGTTCTCATGAGGGTTCGGTGCCCCCTCCTTAAGGGGGGGGTACTGTTGTGAATTCTGTTTTTGGGCTCCCTCTGGTGGTTACTGGTGGTACTGGTTGACTGGTGTCTTGTTTTTTCCAGTGCACCTGTTTCCATTAGGAAATTGGGAGTCTCCTATTTAGTCTGGCTTCCCAGTCATTGCAGTGCCGGCAATCAATGTTATCAGAGCACCTTGTTGCTTGCTTCCTGCTCCAAGTCTGCAAGTCAGCTAAGTTGAATCTTTGGCTTTTGTGTTTGTTTTGTCCAGCATGCATTTTCATATCTCGTGCGGCTGGAAGCTCTAGTGATCTGGAATTGCTACTCCGGTGTCATGAGTTGACAACGGAGTTAAGGTAATTCCAGGATGGCTGTTCAGGGTTTTGAGGTGACCGCGAAGTCCTCTTTGGTATATTCCGCTATCTAGTCAGAGGGCCTCGCTTTGCTGAATCTATATTCATACTGCGTTTGTGTTTTCCTCTTACCTAACCGTTATTATATGTGGGGGGCTACTATAACCTTTGGGGTTTCCCTGGAGGCAAGTCAGGTCTGTGTATTCCTCTATTAGGGGTAGTTAGTTCTCTGGCTGGCGCGAGGTGTCTAGAGACAACGTAGGCACACCCCCTGGCTATTTTTAGTTGCATGTTAGGTTCAGTATCGTGGTTACCTAAGATACCATCCTTCCTAGAGCTTGTCCGTTTTTTGCCTAAGTCCCTGCCATTGGGAATCATGACAAGTCTCATGTAGTGTGAGCTGAACTGGAGAGATGGAGATCGTGGAACTTGCGGGTGTGCCGGTGGACATGGCAGACTGCGAGACGGTTGGAGATGGTATTGTTTCCGCCGGTGACCTAGATGCAATGTTTCCTCCTACAAAACTGGTGATTCCCTGACCCTGAGTGCTTTTGGCTGGCAAAGAAACCTGCACAGATACTGCCGGTGGTGCGGAAAATGGTGGCCTTACAGTGACGGAAGGGATGTTGCGTTGCTGACTAGCTTCATTGGCCGAGGGTGCTACAACCTTAAGGGACGTTTGGTAGTTAGTCCAGGCTTGAAAATGCATGGTGGTTAAGTGTCTATGCATGCAACTAGTATTGAGACATTTCAGATTCTGACCTCTGCTTAAGCTAGTTGAACATTTTTGACAGATGACTTTGCGCTGATCAATTGGATGTTGTTTAAAAAAATGCCAGACTGCACTCTTCCTAGCATCGGATCCCTTTTCAGGGATTGCAGACTGAGCTTTAACCGGATGGCCACGCTGTCCTCCAACAGGTTTTGGCTTTGACACGCGTTTTGGGCCAGATACGGGCCCGGCAGATGGAACCTGTTGCGATGTTGATGCCTGCTGCGGCCCCTCCTCCACCTCCGCTTCTGAACTACTGCCGCCTGCACCCTGTTCCCCCAATGGCTGCCAATCGGGGTCAATAACTGGGTCATCTATTAACTCCTCTTCGAGCTCGTGTGCAACTTCGTCTGTGTCACTGTGTCGGTCGGTGGTATAGCGTTCGTGGCGGGGCAACATAGTCTCATCAGGGTCTGATTGTGGATCAGTACCCTGAGAGGGCAATGTGGTGGTCTGAGTCAAAGGAGCAGCATAGTACTCTGGCTGTGGCTGTGCATCAGTGCACTCCATGTCAGAATCAACTTGTAATGGGCATGGCCTGTTAAGTGTTTCACTTTGTAAGCCAGGGACGGTATGTGTAAAGAGCTCCATGGAGTAACCCGTTGTGTCGCCTGCTGCATCCTTCTCTCTTGTTGTAGTTTTTGCTGAAGAGGACAAGGAAGCGACTTGTCCCTGACCGTGGACATCCACAAGCGACGCGCTGCTTTTACATTTACCAGTTTCAGAAGAGGAGGCAAAAGAGCTAGAGGCTGAGTCTGCAATGTAAGCCAAAACTTGCTGTTGCTGCTCCGCCTTTAAAAGCGGTTTTCCTACTCCCAGAAAAGAGAGCGTTCGAGGCCTTGTGTAGCCAGACGACGAAACTGGCTCCACAGCTCCAGACTTACGTGGAATATTTTTATCCCCACGACCACCTGATGCTCCACTACCACTACCATCATTACCAGCTGACAATGAACGCCCACGGCCACGACCTCTTGCACCAGACTTCCTCATTGTTTTAAAAACTTAACCAAAGTAACTTTATTTGTTGCTGTCAAACAACTTACACGGTAAGCTATAACTTCAGTATGATTTCAATATCCCTTAACAGGTTGGTGAGACCACAAGGAAAATCAGGCACAATGTTACACACTCTGTTTTCTGTGGCACAAAAACACAGAGATGCCACACACGCAGGACTGTCACTCAAGCACAAATGTCAATATTAATCTCCCACCTATTTTTTTTTTTTTTTTTTTTCCTCAGGGAGACTTTAGAAACCAAATAAGATAAATTGTTTTTTTCAGGGACAATTTAGAAACCAAATAATAATAAAAAAAAAAAAAAGCTTTCTATGGCCCAGTGCCCACTGAGTGAGAGATGGCACACACAGGAGTCAGGATAAGGAGTGGCACACAAGCCCTGAGGACACTATTAATCTCCCACTGATGGATGTAGTGTTTTTTTTTTTCAGTTAGATTTTAGAACCCAAATCAAGCAAAAAAATAAATAGGCTTTCTATGGCCCACAGAGTGAGAGATGGCGCTCACAGGAGTCAGGATCAGGAGTGGCACACAAGCCCTGAGGACAGTATTAATCTCCCACTGATGGATGTAGTGATTTTTTTTTCAGTTAGATTTTAGAACCCAAATCAAGCAAAAAAAATAAATAGGCTTTCTATGGCCCACTGAGTGAGAGATGGCGCGCACAGGAGTCAGGATCAGGAGTGGCACACAAGCCCTGAGGACAATATTAATCTCCCACTGATTGATGTAGTGTTTTTTTTTCAGGTAGATTTTAGAACCCAAATCAAGCAAAAAAATAAATAGGCTTTCTATGGCCCACAGAGTGAGAGATGGCGCTCACAGGAGTCAGGATCAGGAGTGGCACACAAGCCCTGAGGACAGTATTAATCTCCCACTGATGGATGTAGTGATTTTTTTTCAGGTAGATTTTAGAACCCAAATCAAGCAAAAAAATAAATAGGCTTTCTATGGCCCACTGAGTGAGAGATGGTGCTCACAGGAGTCAGGATCAGGAGTGGCACACAAGCCCTGAGGACAATATTAATCTCCCACTGATGGATGTAGTGTTTTTTTTTCAGGTAGATTTTAGAACCCAAATCAAGCAAAAAAATAAATAGGCTTTCTATGGCCCACTGAGTGAGAGGTGGCACACACAGGAGTCAGGAGTGGCACACAAGCCCTGAGGACAGTATTAATCTCCCACTGATGGATGTAGTGTTTTTTTTTTCAGGTAGATTTTAGAACCCAAATCAAGCAAAAAAATAAATAGGCTTTCTATGGCCCACTGAGTGAGAGATGGCGCGCGCAGGAGTCAGGATCAGGAGTGGCACACAAGCCCTGAGGACAATATTAATCTCCCACTGATTGATGTAGTGTTTTTTTTTCAGGTAGATTTTAGAACCCAAATCAAGCAAAAAAATAAATAGGCTTTCTATGGCCCACAGAGTGAGAGATGGCGCTCACAGGAGTCAGGATCAGGAGTGGCACACAAGCCCTGAGGACAGTATTAATCTCCCACTGATGGATGTAGTGATTTTTTTTCAGGTAGATTTTAGAACCCAAATCAAGCAAAAAAATAAATAGGCTTTCTATGGCCCACAGAGTGAGAGATGGCGCTCACAGGAGTCAGGATCAGGAGTGGCACACAAGCCCTGAGGACAGTATTAATCTCCCACTGATGGATGTAGGGATTTTTTTTCAGGTAGATTTTAGAACCCAAATCAAGCAAAAAAATAAATAGGCTTTCTATGGCCCACTGAGTGAGAGATGGCGCTCACAGGAGTCAGGATCAGGAGTGGCACACAAGCCCTGAGGACAATATTAATCTCCCACTGATGGATGTAGTGTTTTTTTTTCAGGTAGATTTTAGAACCCAAATCAAGCAAAAAAATAAATAGGCTTTCTATGGCCCACAGAGTGAGAGATGGCGCTCACAGGAGTCAGGATCAGGAGTGGCACACAAGCCCTGAGGACAGTATTAATCTCCCACTGATGGATGTAGTGATTTTTTTTTCAGTTAGATTTTAGAACCCAAATCAAGCAAAAAAATAAATAGGCTTTCTATGGCCCACTGAGTGAGAGATGGCGCTCACAGGAGTCAGGATCAGGAGTGGCACACAAGCCCTGAGGACAGTATTAATCTCCCACTGATGGATGTAGTGTTTTTTTTTTCAGGTAGATTTTAGAACCCAAATCAAGCAAAAAAATAAATAGGCTTTCTATGGCCCACTGAGTGAGAGATGGCGCGCACAGGAGTCAGGAGTGGCACACAAGCCCTGAGGACAGTATTAATCTCCCACTGATGGATGTAGTGATTTTTTTTTCAGGTAGATTTTAGAACCCAAATCAAGCAAAAAAATAAATAGGCTTTCTATGGCCCACTGAGTGAGAGATGGCGCTCACAGGAGTCAGGATCAGGAGTGGCACACAAGCCCTGAGGACAATATTAATCTCCCACTGATGGATGTAGTGTTTTTTTTTTCAGGTAGATTTTAGAACCCAAATCAAGTAAAAAAATAAATAGGCTTTCTATGGCCCACAGAGTGAGAGATGGCGCTCACAGGAGTCAGGATCAGGAGTGGCACACAAGCCCTGAGGACAGTATTAATCTCCCACTGATGGATGTACTGTTTTTTTTTTTCAGGTAGATTTTAGAACCCAAATCAAGCAAAAAAATAAATAGGCTTTCTATGGCCCACTGAGTGAGAGATGGCGCACACAGGGATGGCACACACACGGATGGCACTGTAGCAGAAATGCAAATCTTAATCTCCCACAAAAAAAAAAAAAAAAAACAGGGACTGTCCTACAATTACTATCTCCCTGCAGTAATCTCAGCCAGGTATGGCAGGCAGCAATAGGAGTGGACTGATGCACAAATTAAATAAAAAGTGTGGACAAACAAAAAAGATAGCTTTGCAGAAAGGAAGGAACAAGAGGATATGTGCTTTGAAAAAAGCAATTGGTTTCCACAGTGGCGTACACACAGCAATACAGCTATCACGGAGCCTTTTAGGGCAGCCCAATGAGCTACAGCGCTGAGAGAGAAAAAAAAAAAAATTAGCTTCCACTGTCCCTGCACACCGAAGGTGGTGTTGGACAGTGGAAATCGCTACAGCACAAGCGGTTTGGTGGTTAGTGGACCCTGCCTAACGCTATCCCTGCTTCTGACGAAGCGGCAGCAACCTCTCCCTAAGCTCAGATCAGCAGCAGTGAGATGGCGGTCGGCGGGAACGCCCCTTTATAGCCCCTGTGACGCCGCAGACAGCAAGCCAATCACTGCAATGCCCTTCTCTAAGATGGTGGGGACCAGGACCTATGTCATCACGCTGCCCACACTCTGCGTTCACCTTCATTGGCTGAGAAATGGCGCTTTTCGCGTCATTGAAACGCGACTTTGGCGCGAAAGTCGCGTACCGCATGGCCGACAAGCACAGGGGTCGGATCGGGTTTCATGAGACGCCGACTTAGCCAAAAGTCGGCGACTTTTGAAAATGAACGACCCGTTTTGCTCAACCCTAATCAGGACCATTTGTAAAATGTTATTTTATTTTGTTAGTATTTTAGGAGGTTTAAAAATGTAGCAGCAATTTTTCATTTTTTCAAGGAAATTTACTAAATTTATTTGTTTAGGGACTTATCCATGTTTGAAGTGACTTTAGGGATCTCATATATTGGGAAACCCCCAAACGTGATACCATTTTAAAAACAGCACCCCTTCACATATTGAAAACTGCAGTCAGGTAGTTTATTAACCCTTCAGGTGCTTTACAGGAATTAATGCAAAGTGGCATGACAAATGAAAATGTGTATTTTTACCACCTAAATGCCTCTAACTTCTAAACAGATTACTACAACCATCAGACTCTAAGGCCACTATTTGGTCGTGAATTGCCATGGCAAACATCAGGACCATACAATCATGATCTGAGGGCACCAATTTGGATAAAGAGGAAGCCCCCACCCTCTGTTAACCATTTATAATGATGTAGTCACTATTGACATCAGCATCTAAGGGGTTAAACAGATTTGGATGTTGCAAACAGTGATCGTGGCTGATACAGCAAGTTGTTAGCTATAGTGTACAGCCGACAGCTGCTGGATTGTCACCTGTATGGGGATGGTATTCTCTTATATCTCAGGTCAGTTAAAAGACGTATTGGCGGTCATTAAGGGGTTAACCCCTTCAGATGGATTTACAGCATGGGACATGACTGGTCGCCGGAAAGGTATGGGATATTGTTGCTTTTTTATTTTATTTTTTTCACAGAATGAGGGTCTTCAGGTGGATTAAGCATACAATAAAGATTTTTAAACCCCATGTGTGTATTTATTTCAATAAAATACTTTATTCATAATGTGTGTGTGTATTATTAACCCTTTACTACTATTGGATTAATAATGGATAGGTGTCTTATTGACATCTCTCCATTATTAACCAGGCTTAATGTCACCTTACATTAGCAAGGTGACATTAACCCTTTATTACCCCATATCCCATCACTACTCAGGAGTGGGAAGAGAGAGGCTAAGTGCCAGAATAGGCATATCTTATAGATGTGCCTTTTCTGGGGTGGCTGGGGGCAGATGTTTTTAGCCAGGGGGGGCCAATAACCATGGTCCCTCTCTAGGCTATTAATATCTGCCCTCAGTCACTGGCTTTCCCCCTCTGGCAGAGAAAATTGTGTGGGAGCCCACGCCAGTTTTTTCCGTGATTTAAACCTTTATTTTAACACTTAGAGCCACCATATTTTGCACACAGACACTTCTACCATTAGTAGTGAGGAATATGTAAAAAAATAAGGGATATGAAATGGCTTACTGTATGTTAAACCATGTCTCATATCCTGTCGGGTTTGATAAGGAGATAGCAAAAGCCAGCAATTGAATTACCGGCTTTTAAGCTATCTAGCGCTGTATGAAATATAAATATATACAGTGCCTACAAGTAGTATTCAACCCCCTGCAGATTTAGCAGGTTTACACATTTGGAATTAACTTGGCATTGTGACATTTGGACTGTAGATCAGCCTGGAAGTGTGAAATGCACTGCAGCAAAAAAGAATGTTATTTCTTTGTTTATTTTTTTTTAAATTGTGATAAGTTTTTTCAGAGGGTCATTTATTATTCAACCCCTCAACCCCCCAGAATTCTGTTTTGTTCCCCTAAAGTATTAAGAAGTAGTTCAGGCACAAAGAACAATGAGCTTCACATGTTTGGATTAATTATCTCTTTTTCCAGCCTTTTCTGACTATTTAAGACCCTCCCCAAACTTGTGAACAGCACTCATACATGGTCAACATGGGAAAGACAAAGGAGCATTCCAAGGCCATCAGAGACAAGATCGTGGAAGGTCACAAGGCTGGCAAGGGGTACAAAACCCTTTCCAAGGAGTTGGGCCTACCTGTCTCCACTGTTGGGAGCATCATCCGGAAGTGGAAGGCTTATGGAACTACTGTTAGCCTTCCACGGCCTGGACAGCCTTTGAAAGTTTCCTCCCGTGCCGAGGCCAGGCTTGTCCGAAGAGTCAAGGCTAACCCAAGGACAACAAGGAAGGAGCTCCGGGAAGATCTCATGGCAGTGGGGACATTGGTTTCAGTCAATACCATAAGTAACATACTCCACCGCAATGGTCTCCGTTCCAGACGAGCCCGTAAGGTACCTTTACTTTCAAAGCGTCATGTCAAGGCTCGTCTACAGTTTGCTCATGATCACTTGGAGGACTCTGAGACTGACTGGTTCAAGGTTCTCTGGTCTGATGAGACCAAGATCAAGATCTTTGGTGCCAACCACACACGTGACGTTTGGAGACTGGATGGCACTGCATACGACCCAAGAATACCATCCCTACAGTCAAGCATGGTGGTGGCAGCATCATGCTGTGGGGCTGTTTCTCAGCCAAGGGGCCTGGCCATCTGGTCCGCATCCATGGGAAGATGGATAGCCCGGCCTACCTGGAGATTTTGGCCAAGAACCTCCGCTCCTCCATCAAGGATCTCAAGATGGGTCGTCATTTCATCTTCCAACAAGACAACGACCCAAAGCACACAGCCAAGAAAACCAAGGCCTGGTTCAAGAGGCAAAAAATCAAGGTGTTGCAGTGGCCTAGTCAGTCTCCTGACCTTAACCCAATTGAAAACTTGTGGAAGGAGCTCAAGATTAAAGTCCACATGAGACACCCAAAGAACCTAGATAACTTGGAGAAGATCTGCATGGAGGAGTGGGCCAAGATAACTCCAGAGACCTGTGCCGGCCTGATCAGGTCTTATAAAAGACGAATATTAGCTGTAATTGCAAACAAAGGTTATTCCACAAAATATTAAACCTAGGGGTTGAAGAATAATTGACCCACACTTTTATGTTTAAAATTTATAAAAATTTAACTGAGCAACAAAACTTTTTGGTTTGTAAGATTTATGCATCTGTTAATAAATCCTGCTCTTGTTTGAAGTTTGAAGGCTCTAACTTATTTGCATCTTATTAAACCTGCTAAATCTGCAGGGGGTTGAATACTACTTTTAGGCACTGTATACAGTATATATGTGTCTCACTGATATATACAGTTAGGTCCAGAAATATTTGGACAGAGACAACATTTTTCTCATTTTGGTTATAGACATTACCACAATTTAATTTTAAACAAAACAATTCAGATGCAGTTGAAGTTCAGACTTTCAGCTTTCATTTGAGGGTATCCACATTAAAATTGGATGAAGGTTTTAGGAGTTTCAGCTCCTTAACATGTGCCACCCTGTTTTTTTAAGGGACCAAAAGTAATTGGACAGATTCAATAATTTTAAATAAAATGTTCATTTCTAGTACTTGGTTGAAAACCCTTTGTTGGCAATGACTGCCTGAAGTCTTGAACTCATGGACATCACCAGACGCTGTGTTTCCTCCTTTTTGATGCTCTGCCAGGCCTTCACTGCGGTGGTTTTCAGTTGCTGTTTGTTTGTGGGCCTTTCTGTCTGAAGTTTAGTCTTTAACAAGTGAAATGCATGCTCAATTGGGTTGAGATCAGGTGACTGACTTGGCCATTCAAGAATATTCCACTTCTTTGCTTTAATAGACTCCTGGGTTGCTTTGGCTTCATGTTTTGGTCATTGTCCATCTGTAGTATGAAACGACGACCAATCAGTTTTGCTGCATTTGGCTGGATCTGAGCACACAGTATGGCTCTGAATACCTCAGAATTCATTTGGCTGCTTCTGTCCTGTGTCACATCATCAATAAACACTAGTCACCCAGTGCCACTGGCAGCCATGCATGGCAAAGCCATCACACTGCCTCCACCGTGTTTTACAGATGATGTGGTATGCTTTGGATCATGAGCTGTACCAAGCCTTCGCCATACTTTTCTCTTTACATCATTCTGGTAGAGGTTGATCTTGGTTTCATCTGTCCAAAGAATGTTCTTCCTGAACTGTGCTGGCTTTTTTAGATGTTTTTTAGCCAAGTCCAGTCTAGCCTTTTTATTCTTGACACTTATGAGTGGCTTGCACCGTGCAGTGAACCCTCTGTATTTACTTTCATGCCGTCTTCTCTTTATAGTAGATTTGGATATTGATGCGTCTACCTCCTGGAGAGTGTTCTTCACTTGGTTGGCTGTTGTGAAGGGGTTTCTCTTCACCATGGAGGTTATTCTGCGATCACCCACCACTGTTGTCTTCCGTGGGCGCCCAGGTCTTTTGGCATTCATGAGTTCACCAGTGCTTTCTTTCCTTCTCAGGATGTACCAAACTGTACATTTTGCCACTCCGAATATTGTAGCAATTTCTCGGATGGGTTTTTTCTCTGTTTTCACAGCTTAAGAATGGCTTGTTTCACCTTCATGGAGAGCACTTTTGACCGCATGTTTACTTCATAGGAAAACCTTCCAAATGCAAGCACCACACCTCAAATCAACTCCAGGCCTTTTATCTGCTTAGTTGAGAATGACATAATGAAGGGATTGCCCACACCTGTCCATGAAATAGCCTTGGAGTCAATTGTCCAATTACTTTTGGTCCCTTGAAAAAACAGGGTGGCACAGGTTAAGGAGCTGAAACTCCTAAACTCTTCATCCAATTTTAATATGGATACCCTCAAATGAAAGCTGAAAGTCTGAACTTCAACTGCATCTGAATTGTTTTGTTTAAAATTAAATTGTGGTCTCTGGAGAAGGGGCATATCCATCCTTCCTCTTCCCCTCTTGGTGCGGGATTCTTTTTTGTGGCCAAGAAGGACGGATCTTTGAGACCTTGTATTGACTATCGGCTTCTGAATAAAATCACTGTTAAATTTCAGTATCCTTTGCCTCTGTTGTCGGACTTGTTTGCCCGGATTAAAGGTGCCAAGTGGTTCACCAAGATAGATCTTCGTGGTGCGTACAACCTTGTGCGCATTAAGCAAGGAGATGAATGGAAGACTGCATTTAATACGCCCGAAGGTCATTTTGAGTACTTGGTGATGCCTTTTGGGCTCTCTAATGCTCCCTCAGTGTTTCAGTCCTTTATGCATGATATTTTCCGGAAGTATCTGGATAAATTTATGATTGTTTTTCTGGATGATATTCTGGTTTTCTCTGAAGATTGGGACTCACATGTGGAGCAGGTCAGGATGGTGTTTCAGGTTTTGGCGTGAGAATGCTTTGTTTGTTAAAGGCTCAAAGTGTCTCTTTGGAGTACAGAAGGTTCCCTTTTTGGGGTTTATTTTTTCCCCTTCTGCTGTGGAGATGGACCCAGTCAAGGTCCGAGTTATTCATGAGTGGACTCAACCCACGTCAGTTAAGAGTCTTCAGAAGTTCTTGGGTTTTGCTAACTTCTACCGTCGTTTTATCGCTAATTTTTCTAGCGTTGTTAAACCTTTGACGGATATGACCAAGAAAGGTTCTGATGTTGCTAACTGGGCTCCTGCAGCCGTGGAGGCGTTCCAAGAGTTGAAGCGCCGGTTTACTTCGGCGCCTGTTTTGTGCCAGCCTGATGTCTCACTTCCCTTTCAGGTCGAAGTGGATGCTTCTGAGATTGGGGCAGGGGCCATTTTGTCACAGAGAGGCCCTGGTTGCTCGGTAATGAGACCATGTGCTTTCTTCTCTAGGAAGTTTTCGCCTGCTGAGCGGAATTATGATGTTGGCAATCGGGAGTTACTGGCCATGAAGTGGGCATTTGAGGAGTGGCGTCATTGGCTCGAGGGTGCTAAGCATCGTGTGGTGGTCTTGACTGATCACAAAAATTTGATGTATCTCGAGTCTGCTAAACGCCTGAATCCTAGACAGGCCCGCTGGTCATTGTTTTTCTCCCGTTTTGACTTTGTGGTCTCGTATTTACCAGGTTCAAAGAATGTGAAGGCTGATGCTCTTTCAAGGAGCTTTGTGCCTGACTCTCCTGGAGTCGCAGAACCTGTTGGTATTCTTAAAGAGGGAGTTATTTTGTCAGCCATTTCTCCTGATTTGCGATGCGTGTTGCAGAGATTTCAGGCTGGTAGACCTGACTCTTGTCCACCTGACAGACTGTTTGTTCCTGATAAGTGGACCAGCAGAGTCATTTCCGAGGTTCATTCCTCGGTGTTGGCAGGTCATCCGGGAATTTTTGGCACCAGAGATCTGGTGGCTAGGTCCTTTTGGTGGCCTTCCTTGTCACGGGATGTGCGGTCATTTGTGCAGTCCTGTGGGACTTGTGCTCGAGCTAAGCCTTGCTGTTCTCGTGCCAGCGGGTTGCTCTTGCCCTTGCCTGTCCCGAAGAGGCCTTGGACACACATTTCCATGGATTTCATTTCTGATCTCCCGGTGTCTCAGGGTATGTCTGTCATCTGGGTGGTATGTGATCGCTTCTCGAAAATGGTCCATTTGGTGCCTTTGCCTAAGCTGCCTTCCTCTTCCGATCTGGTTCCTGTGTTCCTTCAGAATGTGGTTCGTTTACACGGCATTCCTGAGAATATTGTGTCTGACAGAGGATCCCAGTTTGTTTCCAGGTTCTGGCGATCCTTTTGTGCTAGGATGGGCATTGATTTGTCGTTCTCGTCTGCCTTTCATCCTCAGACTAATGGACAAACGGAGCGAACTAATCAGACTCTGGAGGCTTATTTGAGGTGTTTTGTTTCGGCAGATGAGGATGATTGGGTGACCTTCTTGCCGTTGGCTGAGTTTGCCCTTAATAATCGGGCTAGTTCCGCTACTTTGGTTTCGCCATTTTTCTGCAACTTTGGTTTCCATCCTCGTTTTTCCTCGGGACATGTGGAGCCTTCTGACTGTCCTGGGGTAGATTCTGTGGTGGATAGGTTGCAGCAGATCTGGAATCATGTGGTGGACAACTTAAAATTGTCACAGGAGAAGGCTCAGCGTTTTGCTAACCGCCGCCGCGGTGTGGGTCCCCGACTTCGTGTTGGGGATTTGGTGTGGCTGTCTTCTCGATTTGTTCCTATGAAGGTCTCCTCTCCTAAATTTAAGCCTCGCTTCATCGGTCCTTACAAGATATTGGAAATCCTTAATCCAGTGTCCTTTCGCTTGGATCTTCCGGTTTCGTTTGCCATTCACAACGTGTTCCATAGGTCTTTATTGCGACGCTACGTTGTGCCTGTGGTTCCTTCTGCTGAGCCTCCTGCTCCGGTGTTGGTTGAGGGTGAGTTGGAGTACGTGGTTGAGAAGATCTTGGATTCTCGTCTCTCCAGACGGAGGCTTCAGTATTTGGTCAAGTGGAAGGGCTATGGTCAGGAGGATAATTCCTGGGTGGTTGCCTCTGATGTGCATGTGGCCGATTTAGTTCGTGCCTTTCACGCTGCTCATCCTGATCTCCCTGGTGGTCTTGGTGAGGGTTTGGTGACCCCCCCTTAAGGGGGGGGGTACTGTTGTGAATTAGACTTTTTGGCTCCCTCTTGTGGTTACTAGTGATATGACTCTGGGATTTTCTTCCCTCAGTTTGCACCCAGCTGGGTCGTTAGTTCAGGGGTGTTGCTATATAACCTCCTGGATCCTTAGTCCAGTGCCTGGCATCGTTGTAATCAGACACATTCTGTTTGCTCCTATCTGCTGGTCCTGGTTCGTGCAAAATTAAGCTAAGTCCTGCTTCTTTGTTTTTTGGGTTATTTGCTTGCTCTCATTTTTGTCCAGCTTGTACTAAATGTGATTCCTGACCTTGCTGGAAGCTCTAGGGGGCTGGTGTTCTCCCCCCGGGCCGTTAGACGGTTCGGGGGTTCTTGAATTTCCAGTGTGGATATTTTTGATAGGGTTTTTGCTGACCATATAAGTTATCTTTCTATATTCTGCTATTAGCTAGTGGGCCTCTCTTTGCTAAATACCTAGCTCATTCTTATGTTTGTCTTTTCCTCTTACCTCACTTACATTATTTGTTGGGGGCTTGTATCCAACTTTTGGGGTCTATTCTCTGGAGGCAAGAAAGGTCTTTCTTTTCCCTTCTAGGGTTAGTTAGTTCTCCGGCTGGCGCGAGACGTCTAGAATCAACGTAGGCACGTTCCCCGGCTGCTGGTATTTGTGGTGCTAGGATTAGATATATGGTCAGCCCAGTTACCACTGCCCTATGAGTTGGTTTTCTGTGTTTGCAGACTTAGCAATTATTCCTGAGACCCTCTGCCATTGGGGTCATAACAGTGGTGGGGGAGAAAACAATGTTGGTGGTGGAAAGGACAATGCTGGTGGTGGATAGGGCAATAATGGGCATAGTGGCGATGAGGAAATGGTAGTAGAATGGTCAATGATGGGGTGGTGGGGGAGAAGGCAATGACGGGGGTGATGGAGAGGGCAATGATGGAGGTGGTGGAAAGGACAATAATGAGGGTGGTTGGGGAGAAGGCAATGATGGTGCTGGTGGAAAGGACAATGATGGGATGGTGGTGGTTGAAAGGTCAATGATGGGGTGGTGGGGGTGGAGGAAATGATGAAGATGGTGGTATGAGCAATGATGGAGTGGCGGGGAGAAAGCAATGATGATGGTGGTGGAAAGGACAATGAAAGGGTGCTGGGGAGAAGGCAATGATGGTGGTGTAAAGGACAATGATGATGGTGAAAAGGGCAATATTGGGCGTAGTGGTGAAGAGGAAATGATGGTAGTAGAATGGGCAATGATGGGGTGGTGGGGGAAAAATCAATAATGGTGGTGGTGGAAAGGACAAAGATGGTGGTGGTGGAAAGGGCATTGATGGAGATGACGAGGAGAAGGAAATGATGGAGGAGGAGGAATGGGCAATGATGGAGGTGGTGGAAACGGCAATGATGAAGTGGTGAGGGAGACGGCAAGGATGGTTTTAGTGGAAAGGACAATGATGGGGTGGTGGGGAAGGAGGCAATGATGGAGCTGGTGGAAAGGGCAATGATGGGGTGGGGATGAAGGAAATGATGGAGGTGGTGGAAAGGGCAATGATGGAGTGGTGGGGGAGAAGGCAATGATGGTGGTGATGGAGAGGGCAAAGATGGAGGTGGTGAAAAGGGCAATGATGGGAGTGGTGGGGGAGAAAGCATTGATGAAGGTGGTGGAAATGACAATAATGGGAGTGGTGGGGGAGAAGGCAATGATGGTCGTGGTGGAAAGGACAATGATGGGATGGTGGTTGAAAGTGCAATGATGGGGGTGATGGCGGAGGAGGAAATGATGGAGACGGTAGAATGAGCAATGATGGAGTGGTGGGGAGAAAGCAATGATAGAGGTGGTGGAAAGGGCAATAATGGGAATGGTGGGGGAGAAGACAATGATGGAGATGGTGGAGAAGGCAATGATGGAGGTGGTGGAGAGGGCAATGAAGGGGGTGGGGGAGAGGACAATAATGGGATGCGAGGGGAGGAGGACAATGAGGGGTGTGGGGGATTGGGATGGGAGGAAAGGGGATTTATAATGGACTTAGGAACAGGAGGAGGTGGAGGAAGATGTTATTATCACTTACAGTGCCTTGCGAATGTATTCGGCTGCCTGGAACTTCTGAACCTTAAAAATATAAAAAAAATAAAAAATATATAAAAGTTCAAATCACCCCCCTTTCGCCCCAATCAAAATAAAACAATTAAAAAAAATCAAACCTACACATATTTGTTATTGCCGCGTTCAGAATCGCCCGATCTATGAATAAAAACAAAGGATTAACCTGATCGCTAAATGGGGTAGTGAGAAAAAAAATCAAAACCCCAAAATTACGTTTTTTTGGTCGCCGTGACATTGCATTAAAATGCAATAACGGGCAATCAAAAGAATGTATCTGCACCAAAATGGTATCATTAAAAACGCCAGCTGGGCACGCAAAAAATAAGCCCTCACCCGACCCCCGATCATGAAAAATGGAGACGCTACGGGTATCGGAAAATGGCAAAAAAAATGTTTTTTTCTAGCAAACTTTGGAATATTTTTTTACCACTTTGATAAAAGAGAACCTATACATGTTTGGTGTCTATGAACTCGTAATGACCTGGAGAATCATAAAGGCAGGTTAGTTTTAGCATTTGGTGAATCTAGCTAAAAAGCCAAACAAAAAACAAGGGGTGAGATTGCACTTTTTTTGCAATTTCATTTCACTTGGAATTTTTTTTCCCGTTTTCTGTTACATGGCATGGTAAAACCAATAGTATTGTTCAAAAGTACATCTCGTCCCACAAAAAATAAGCCCTCACATGGCCATATTGACGGAAAAATAAAAAAGTTATGGCTCTGGGAAATAGGGGAGCGAAAAACGAAAACAAAAAAAACGAAAAAAGCTCCGGGTGTGAAGGGGTTAACTTAATACTTTGTTGCGCCACCTTTTTCTGCAATTACAGCTGCAAGTCGCTTGGGGTATGTCTCTATCAGTTTTGTACATTGAGAAACTGAAATTCTTGCCCATTCTTCCTTGGCAAACAGCTCGACCTCAGTGAGGTTTGATTGAGATCGTTTGTGAACAGCAGTTTTCAGCTCTTTCCACAAATTCCTGATTGGATTGATGTCTGGACTTTGACTTGGCCATTCTAGCACCTGGATTTGTTTATTTGTGAACCATTCCATTGTAGATTTTGCTTTATGTTTGGGATCATTGTGTTGTTGGAAGACAAATCTCCGTCCCAGTCTCAGGTCTTTTGCAGACTCCAACAGGTTTTCTTCAAGAATGGTCCTGTATTTGGCTCCATCCATCTTCCTGAAGAAGAAAAGCAGGCCCAAACCATGATGCTGCCACCACCATGTTTGACAGTGGGGATGGTGTGTTCAGGGTGATGAGCTGTGTTGCCTTTATGAGAAACATATCGTTTGGCATTTTGTCATTGTTGCCAAAAAGTTTGATTTTGGTTTCATCTGACCAGAGCACCTTCTTCCACATGTTTGCTGTGTCTCCCAGGTGGCTTGTCGCAAACTTTAAATACACTTTTTATGGATATCTTTGAGAAATGGCTTTCTTCTTGCCACTCCACTTCCATAAAGGCCAGATTTGTGCAGTGTACGACTGATTGTTGTCATATGGACAGACTGTCCCACTTCAGCTGTAGATCTCTGCAATTCATCCAGAGTGATCATGGACCTCTTGGCTGCATCTCTGATCAGTCTTCTCCTTCTTTGAGATGAAAGTTTAGAGGGATGGCCAGGTCTTGGTAGATTTGCAGTGTTATAATACTCCTTTCATTTCAATATGATCGCTTGCACAGTGCTTCTTGGGATGTTTAAAGTTTTGGAAATCATTTTGTATCCAAATCCGGTTTTAAACTTCTCCACAACAGTATCACGGACCTGCCTGTTGTGCTCCTTGGTCTTCATAATGCTCTCTATGTGCTACTTCACAATTGTGTTCCCCTTGTTGTTGATTCTTCACCCAAAATTTACATTTGGTATCTTTATGTTTGAAGCATGATATGTGGGAAAAGGTTGAACAGTTTCAGGGAGCCGAATACTTTCGCAAAGCACTGTATTATGTCTAACACATTCCCTTCGTATATAGTGTACTCACTTATTATACTTAGCACAATCCCTTAGGCTGGTTTCACACTTGCGTTTTGATCTGCAGCGTTTGTAAAAAAACGCAGGTGGTGAAAAAACGCATGAAAACGCGTGCAAACGCTGCGTTTTTTGGACGCATGCGTTTTTGTATGCAGTAAAAAAATGCGGCGTTTTGACTCATTTACATGCATTTTTTCCTGCGTTTGCGTTTTTGAAACGCATGCTGATAAGTGTGTGACAGCTGCCAATCATCAAAATCAACTGGAAAACCCACTATTAATAGAATTAGCTAGGGTTAGGGTTAGGGATAGAGTTAGGGTTAGGATCCCTAGGGTTAGGTTTAGGGTTAGGGGTAGGGTTAGGGTTAGTGTTAAGGGTAGGGTTAGGGTTTGGATCCCTAGGGTTAGGGTTAGGGGTAGCTTTTTATTAGAAGAATGTCCTGGTCACCAGGTCACTGATAAGCCACCCCCCACCATCAAGGTGATAAAGGGATCCTAACCCTAACCCTACCCCTAACCCTAACCTTAACCCTAGGGATCCAAACCCTAACCCTACCCCTAACCCTAACCCTAGGGATCCTAGGGATCCATAGGGAATGGCTATTATGTTGACCTGGAGACCAGGACATTCTTCTAATAAAAAGCTTTGTTCAATGTGGACACCCCAAGATATACGATATTGCTATAGAGTACTAAAAATATAAACTCGGAGAGTATTCACTGTCATATTGTTAGGGTTAGGGTTAGGGGTAGGGGTAGGGGTAGGGGTAGGGTTAGGGTTAGGGGTAGGGTTAAGGTTAGGGTTAGGGTTTGGATCCCTAGGGTTAGGGTTAGGGGTAGGGTTAGGGTTAGGGTTAGGATCCCTTTATCACCCTGATGGTGGGGGGTGGCTTATCAGGGTGTATTCTTGTTTTTTTCTATAAAAACGCATGCGTTTAAAACGCAAGCAAATGCATGTACGCAAAAACACATGCGTTTCCATAGACATCAATGTATTTTTTGCCGCAAATCAAACGCAAATGAACGCATGCGTTTTTTGGGGGCAAAAAAACGCCTCTGAAAATTACTACATGTTGCATTTCTGCAAAAGAACGCATGCAGCAAAAAAACGCATGCATCGTTAAATGCGGCAAAACGCGTACAAAAAAAAAAGGAATCCGTTTTTAATGTTAAACATAGGGAAAAAAGACCCATGCGTTTTTTTCGGTAAAAATGCTGCAGATCAAAACGCAAGTGTGAAACCAGCCTTAGTATGTAGTGTACTCTCTTATTATGTATAGCACAGTCCCTTAGTATATAGTGTAGTCACTTTTTATGTATAACACTCTCTTAGTATATAGTTTACTCACTTATTATGTATAGCAAAGTCCCTTAGTGTATAGTGTACTCACTTATGTATAGCACAGTCAATTAGTATATCGTGTACTCACTTATTATGTCTCACTTATTATGTCTCACATTATATAAGTGTACTCACTTATATAATGTACTCAATTATTATGTATAGCACAGTCCCTTTTGTATATAGTGTATTCACTTAATATGTATAACACAGTCCTTAGTTACATAGTTTCCTCTTTTATTACCATATGTATAGCACCATCCCTTATTATGTACCATTCTCTTTAGTTATATATGGTGCCGTCCCTTATTATATAGCTTCCTCTGCTGTTATGTACAGTGCTGTCTCTTACATAATATACAGTCATATGAAAAAGTTTGGGCACCCCTATTAATCTTAAGCTTAATGTTTTATAAAAATTGTTTTTTTTTGCAACAGCTATTTCAGTTTCATATATCTAATAACTATTGGACACAGTAATGTTTCTGCCTTGAAATGAGGTTTATTGTACTAACAGAAAATGTGCAATCTGTATTCAAACAAAATTTGACATGTGCATAAGTATGGGCACCCTTATCATTTTCTTGTTTTAAATACTCCTACCTACTTTTTACTGACTTACTAAAGCACTTTTTTTGGTGTTGTAACCTCATTGAGCTTTGAACTTCATAGCCAGGTGTATGCAATCATGAGAAAAGCTGCTTAAAGTGGCCACTTGCAAGTTGTTCTCCTGTTTGAATCTCCTCTGAAGAGTGGCATCATGGGCTCCGCAAAACAACTGTCAAATGATCTGAAAACAAAGATTATTCAACATAGTTGTTCAGGGGAAGGATACAAAAAGCTGTCTCAGAGATTTAAATTTAACCTGTCAATTTCCACTGTGAGGAACATAGTAAGGAAATGGAAGAACACAGGTACAGTTCTTGTTAAGACCAGAAGTGGCAGGCCAAGAAAAACATCAGAAAGGCAGAGAAGAAGAATGGTGAGATCGGTCAAGGACAATCCTCAGACCACCTCCAGAGAGCTGCGGCATTAACTTGCTGCAGATGATGTCACTGTGCATCGGTCAACTATACAACGCACTTTGCACAAGGAGAAGCTGTATGGGAGAGTGATGCGAAAGAAGCCGTTTCTGCAAGCACGCCACAAACAGAGTCGGCTGAGGTATGCAAAAGCACATTTGGAGAAGCCAATTTCTTTTTGGAAGAAGGTCCTGTGGACTGATGAAACCAAGATTGAGTTGTTTGGTCATACAAAAAGGCGTTATGCATGGCGGCAAAAAAACACAGTGTGTTTTATAGTTGACAGATGCACAGTGACACCATCTGCAGCAAGTTGATGCTGCAGATCTCTGGAGGTGGTCTGAGGATTGTCCTTGACTGATCTCACCATTCTTCTTCTCTGCCTTTCTGATGTTTTTCTTGGCCTGCCACTTCTGGCCTTATCAAGAACTGTACCTGTGTTCTTCCATTTCCTTACTATGTTCCTCACAGTGGAAATTGATAGGTTAAATCTCTGAGACAGCTTTTTGTATCCTTCCCCTGAACAACTATGTTGAATAATCTTTGTTTTCAGATCATTTGACAGTTGTTTTGAGGAGCCCATGATGCCACTCTTCAGAGGAGATTCAAACAGGAGAACAACTTGCAAGTGGCCACTTTAAGTAGCTTTTCTCATGATTGCATACACCTGGCTATGAAGTTCAAAGCTCAATGAGGAAACAAAACCAAAAAAAGTGCTTTAGTAAGTCAGTAAAAAGTAGGTAGGAGTTTTTTAAACAAGAAAATGATAAGGGTGCCCATACTTATGCACCTGTCAAATTTTGTTTGAATGCAGATTGCACATTTTCTGTTAGTACAATAAACCTCATTTCAAGGCAGAAACATTACTGTGTACAACAGTTATTAGATATATGGAACTGAAATAGCTGTTGCAAAAAAAAAACAATTTTTATAAAACATTGAGCTTAAGATTAATAGGGGTGCCCAAACTTTTTCATATGACTGTATTCTTGTTATTTTTGTTATTCACAGCACCCTCTTTTATTACACAGTCCCCTCTCTTGTTAGATATAAAATGACTGCTGATGGATGAGCAAGTGACCAGACGACCAGTCCATCAGTTCCTCCATTCGAAAAGAAGTTTTCCCATGCTCCATCAGCCATCATTGCATTATACAGCTAACAAGACAGGACGGTATGTAATTAAAACCAGGGCTCTATAAAATCCAATATCTAGGGGACAATGCTGATCATAACAAGAGAGGGCAATGTAAATTAATGGACAGCAATATACATAATAAAGGAGTCTATGTAATAGATATACATGTATGTGTGTGTGTGGTTTTATATACAGTACAGATCAAAAGTTTGGACACACCTCATTTAAGGATTTTTCTGTATTTTCATGACTATGAAAATAGTAAATTCACACTGAAAGCATCAAAACTAAGAATTAACACATGTTGAATTATATACTTAACAAAAAAGTGTGAAACAACTGAAAATATGTCTTATATTCTAGGTTCTTCAAAGTACCCACCTTTTGCTTTGATGACTGCTTTGCACACTCATGGCATTCTCTTGATGAGCTTCAAGAGGTAGTCACCAGAAATGATCTTCCAAATATCTTGAAGGAGTTCCCAGAGATGCTTAGCACTTGTTGGCCCTTTTGCCTTCACTCTGCGGTCCAGCTCACCCCAAACCATCTCGATTGGGTTCAGGTCTGGTGACTGTGGAGGCCAGGTCATCTGACGTAGCACCCCATCACTCTTCTTCTTGGTCAAATAGCCCTTACACAGCCTGGAGGTGTGTTTGGGGTCATTGTCCTGTTGAAAAATAAATGATGGTCCAACTAAACGCAAACCGGATGGAATAGCATGCCGCTGCAAGATGCTGTGGTAGCCATGCAGGTTCAGTATGACTTCAATTTTGAATAAATCCCCAAGAGTGTCACCAGCAAAGCACCCCCACACCATCACACCTCCTCCATGCTTCATGGTGGGAACCAGGCATGTAGAGTCCATCCGTTCACCTTTTCTGCGTCACACAAAGACACTGTGGTTGGAACCAAAGATCTCAAATTTGGACTCATCAGACCAAAGCACAGATTTCCACTGGTCTAATGTCCATTCCTTGTGTTCTTTAGCTCAAACAAGTCTCTTCTGCTTGTTGCCTGTCCTTAGCAGTGGTTTCCTAGCAGCTATTTTACCATGAAGGCCTGCTGCACAAAGTCTCCTCTGAACAGTTGTTGTAGAGATGTGTCTGCTGCTAGAACTCTGTGTGGCATTGACCTGGTCTCTAATCTGAGCTGCTGTTAACCTGCGATTTCTGAGGCTGGTGACTCGGATAATCCTTAGAAGTAGAGGTGACTCTTTGTCTTCCTTTCCTGGGGCGGTCCTAATTGTGAGCCAGTTTCTTTTTAGTGTTTGATGGTTTTTGCAACTGCACTTGGGGATACTTACAAAGTTTTCCCAGTTTTTCAGACTGACTGACCTTCATTTCTTAAAGTAATGATGGCCACTCGTTTTTCTTTATTTAGCTGCTTTTTTCTTGCCATAAATTATAATACAAATTCTAACAGTCTATTCAGTAGGACTATCAGCTGTGTATCCACCAGACTTCTGCTCAACACAACTGATGGTCCCAACCCCATTTATAAGGAAAGAAATCCCACTTATTAAACCTGACAGGGCACACATGTGAAGTGAAAACCATTCCCGGTGACTACCTCTTGAAGCCCCTCAAGAGAATGCCAAGAGTGTGCAAAGCAGTCATCAAAGCAAAAGGTGGCTACTTTGAAGAACCTAGAATATAAGACATAATTTCAGTTGTTTCACACTTTCTTGTTAAGTATATAATTCCACATGTGTTAATTCATAGTTTTGATGCCTTCAGTGTGAATTTACAATTTTCATAGTCATGACAATACAAAAAAATCTTTAAATGAGAAGGTGTGTCCAAACTTTTGATCTGTATTGTATATATATATATATATATATATATATATATATATATATATATATATATATATATATGTATATGTACATATGTACAGTATATATATATATATATATATATATATATATATATATATTATATGTGTGTAGCTTTCGTCGCCATAAAAGGCGGAGGGGGCCAAGACACATTTCTTGCACAGGGGCCCCAAGCTGTCAGTTTCCGCCCCTGCACTACATTATGGATTACTTGCTTTACTTTCATACAGTACCTCTGTATTTCTCTGATTTTGTATGGAAGTTTAAGGAGGTAATTGTTTTAACAGATTCCACAGAGGTCCTGGCAAACATCATCACAATGCATATTATGGAGATGTTCAGAAAATTACAAATGACAAATCCTCCAGGCACCATGCAACAGTGCACAGAACGGCTCCAGATTCAAAATATTTATATATAGTGCCTTGAAAAAGTATTCACACCCCATGAAGTTTTCCACATTTTTTTCACGTTACACCCACAAACATAACTGTTTTTTTATTGAGATTGTATGTGATATACCAACACAAAGTAGCAAGCATTTGTAAACTGTAAAGGAAATGATATATGGTTTAATTACTTTAAAAATAAATATCGGAAAATTGTACCTTGCATTTGTATTCAGCTCCCTGTAGTCTGATAC
Source organism: Ranitomeya variabilis (assembly GCF_051348905.1). NCBI lineage: Eukaryota > Metazoa > Chordata > Amphibia > Anura > Dendrobatidae > Ranitomeya > Ranitomeya variabilis. The sequence continues at coordinate 613,676,800 of NC_135234.1, forward strand.
CCCGAAAAAATCCTGAGTCACCAATTGCCAACAGAAGTCTTATAATTAGTAAATTGAGCCCATCTGTGTGCAGTTTACTGTCCGTATAACTACAGTTGTTCTGTGAAGGCCTCAGAGGTTTGTTTGAGAACATTATGGATTAAACAGTATCATGAAAAACAAGGAACACCCCAGACAGGTCAGGGATAAATGAGTGAAGAACAGTAAAGCAAGGATAGATTATACAAAGTAGCTCAAGCTCTCACACTCCTTGGAGCACTGTTCAATCCTTTATCCAAAAATTAAAGGCGTGCAGCACAACTGCAAAAATTCCAAGACATGGCTGTCCACCTAAACTGACATCCCATGCAAGGAGAGCACTAAGTAGAGAAGCTGCCAAGAGGCCCATAGTAATTCTGGAGGAGCTGAAGAGATCCACAGCTCAGGTGGGAGAATAGGATTACAGGACAACTATTAGTCACATGCGCCACAAATCTAGCCTTTAAGGAAGTGTGGCAAGAAGAAATCCATTTTTGAAAGCAGCCCATAAGAAGTCCCTTTTGAAGTTTGCACAAAGCCAAGTAAGGGACATAGCTACCATGTAGAAAAAGGTACTCTGGTCAGATAAAACCAAACAATAACTTTTTGTGCTAAATGCAAAACACTTTGTCGGTGTCCCAACATGGTTTTTACACCTCCTCCCCCACTGATATGCTTACCGTGCTCTGCTGTTCCCCCTGCTACTGCCACAGCTCCCAGGTTTCAGAGTCTACGCATGCTGTGCATGTCCCCTGGCAACACACTTAGGTCGCCTGTACTCTCCACTTCTTAAAGGGGCAGCGTTCACTCCGGAAGTCTCCCCAGCCTTTTGCTGTTATGCATCATGTATTTAAGGTACCCTCCCCTGTAGGGAGTTGCCTGAGAAACTCTAGTCTCTGATTTGTCTTCATACCTTCTAGTCTTGTCTGGTCCCCATCCTGTCTGAACCAGTACCTATGATCTTGAACCCATCCTGTCTAAACCAGCTCTCCTTTCTGAACCAGTACCTGTATTCCTGAACCCGCAGAATCCATTCAGTCTGAACCAGTGTCAGAATAATTTTTCCAGTGATCCTGATCTTGTCCTACCTGACTCACACAGCTGCAGTACTGCAGGGACTGCCCTAGAGTGGTACTCGGCAGCTACTTGCAGCTCAAGTGAAACCTCGGCATCTGAGGCTCTAGAGAAGACCAAGTAGCCACTTAGTTATGCCCCTCCTGGATAAGCCCGGCCCATGGCACAGTGGGTCCACACCCTCCAGCATGACACTCCATGTGTGGCAGAAAACAAATACTTTACATCACCCTGAAAACACCATCCCTACCGTCACACATGGGGGTGGCAGCATCTTGCTGTGAGGATGCTTTTCTTCAACAGGGACAAGGAAGCTGGTCAGAGTTGAAGGGAAGATGAAGCTAAATAAAAAGGACAATCCAGGAGGAAAACCTGTTACAGGTTGCAAAAGATTTGAGACTAGGGCATGGGTTCACTTTCCAGCAAGACAGTGACCCTAAACCTACTGACAGGGCTGCAATGGAATGGTTTTGATCACAACATATTCATGTGTTTGAATAACCCAGTCACATTCCAGATCTAAATCCCACTGAGAAACTGTGGCAAGTCCTGAAAACTGCTGTATGCAGATACTCTCCAGCCAATCTGACTGAGCTAGAGATAGCTTGCAAAGAAGAATGGGCAAAAATGTGTCAGCCTCTAGATGTCCTAAGTTGGTAGAGACACACCTCAAAAACTTGCAGCAGTAATTTCAACCAAAGGTGGTTCTAATTATTGACTGGGGGGGCTGAATACAAACGCACACCACATTTTTCAGCTTATTATTTTTTAAATATTTAGAAAACCTTGTATAATTTAATTTACACTTTACAAATATTGCTACTTTGTGTTGGTATATCACATGAAATACATTTAACTCCTGAGTGATCGGGCCAAATTTTTAAAATCTGAACAGTGTCACTTTATGTGGTAAAAACTCTGGAAAGCTTCAACACATCCCAGTTATTTTGAAATTTTTTTACATGGCACATTAAAATTTATGATCATGGTAAATTTAGGTTGATATGTTTTGTGTTTATTTACAAAAAATAGTTTTAAAAATAAAGGCGTGTGCACTACTAAGATAGGTGCCAAGGTAGGTTCCCACACCTTGTGAAACAGAAAGAAGAAAGAGCATCTACAGAAGGCCATCTCCACCAGCACTGAACGTATTCAAACTATAGAAGCACAACTCTCTTCATCCGGTACCCCCGAGGAACTTAACTCCCTGAAGGAACTAATCTCTAAAAATATAGAGAAACACCGACGTGACACAGAAGACAGGAAAAGAGTTCCAGAGAGACGCGGAGGACTACGAGTCTAACCAAATCTATCGATGGCACGACAGCTTCCGCAATCCACGAAACCCGGCTCGTTCAACTCCCCAGTCCTCCCTCGACTACTCTACATCTGGTTCGGAACACGAAAGAGCGACTCCATCTGCTGGGGCTCCACGTTTTTTAGGACAGCGATCACGCCCTCCAAGAAGAAGACCACGAGGCACGGCCACGGACACAAATCCAGATTATGCGAGGATCACGCGGTCACAGGTATCAACCCTCTGGTGATCAATATCTCGGACAGGACCGAGAATGGGGGTGGCAGAATATAGTGGACTACAGAAGGGGTTGTCATTTTGTCCCACCTATCGGTGTCTCACTTTTGATCTAGAAATGGATCTACAACGCTTCTTTCGATCCATTCAACTGAAAGCTTATTTCTCTCAGGTCCCAGACAGTACTCCTGTTCAACCTCCCACTGACACTGTACCCCATATCCTCTCATCTCAGAGTCTGGGGCTATATAAGAAAAGTCATTTCAGACCCCCACACGGCTCACATGCCATAGAGACTTTTATTGGTTTTATCCAAGACTCTTTTCATACACTGTGGGAGGACATCAACAGGGGTAGGCTTCTTTATCCCCCGAATCTCACTAGTACCGAACGCCAGGCCCTCCGTGGCCTACAAGAGGACGATAGTCTAATAATTAAACCAGCAGACAAAGGCGGTGCCCTAGTTATTATGAATAAATCAGACTATCTATGTGAAATATCTCGCCAACTAAACGATACTACCATCTATCAGAAATTACAAAACAACCCCACTGCCTCTATACGTCAAAGAATCTCGGACACCCTCCTAAAATATACACAACTCGGGGTCCTCGATGCAAAAACGTGTGATTTTCTCACCAATTCACACCCAGTAACTCCAGTGTTCTACACCCTCCCTAAGATACACAAAAACTTGGAGAAACCCCCAGGGAGACCAATAGTGGCCTCCTCCAACTCAATTCTCTCTCCCATAGCGGTGTATCTTGAGAAAATACTGACCCCTTTGACACAGACCTCCCGGTCCTTCATCCTTGACACAGGTACTTTTCTCAATGTCCTACAGGGTTTAAATAACATTCCCCCTAATGCCACATTGGTCACGTTGGACGTTAAAGACCTATATACGTCAATCCCGCATATTGAGGGCATCAACTCCGTCCACAGGTTACTCTCTCACTCTGGGATGCATGTGGAGCAGGTCAACTTATGTGTGGAACTTCTAACTATCATTTTAACATGGAACCATTTTATGTTTCAGGACGACTTCTATCTCCAGATCCGTGGCACTGCTATGGGCTCCAACGTAGCGCCCCCTTATGCAAACTGTTACATGGCAAACTTTGAGGAGAGCACCATATACAGTAACTCATTCTTCCAAGATAACGTTTTACTTTGGAAATGTTACATAGATGATATTTTCTGCATTTGGGGTGGCACGTTGGAGCCCCTGGCTCTTTTCTTTGAATGGCTTAATACAGCATGGCCGGGTATCACGTTCACTATGTCGCATGATCCACACAGGATCAACTTTTTGGACACCATGGTCATTTTGCAGCCTGATGGTTCACTTTCCACCGACCTCTACACCAAGAGCACTGATCGTAACAGCCTGTTACATTACACCAGCTTTCACCCCACTGCTACCAAACGTTCCATACCAAAATCCCAGTTTCACCGGGTCACTAAAATCGTGTCAGACACTGACCTCCGTTCCTGCAGGCTAAAGGAAATGGTCACAAAATTCTCACAACGGGGCTATCCAGCTGCCATCCTCCACAATGCCCATACACCATCTCCTTCCAGACCCAATCAGTCCTCTAGCCGCATCCCGTTTGTACACTCATTTCACCCATTTGCCTACATCCTTCACAAATCAATACGCAGACACTGGCACCTATTGGCCAGTGCCCATCCGAACATCCCGGAATTCCAAGAACCATTTCATCCCTGCTTTCGGCGGGCTCCCAATCTAAAAGATTCATTGGTGAAAGCCGATTTTGGTTCTAGAAAACCAGCACTTCGCCAACGGTTTCTCTCCAACCCCAGAACAGGAACATTTCCCTGTCTCCATTGCGCACAGTGCCATAATGTCCTAAAGGGTACATCCTTTCTTCATCCACATTCCGGCAAAACCTTTAAAGTTCCTGACTTCTTCACCTGTGACTCATCATGGGTGGTATACCTTATTAAATGCCCCTGCGGCTTGCTTTATGTGGGACAAACCACCCAGCCCATACGCAACAGAATATCAAAGCATAAATCCACCATACGCTGTAAAAACCTCCTATTACCAATTCCTCTACATTTTACCACCCTGGGTCACAACATCTCCCAACTTAGATTTCAGGTGATAGAGCATATACCCCCACCTAGACGCGGTGGCGACAGGATTTCCTTACTGAAACGCCATGAGGCGTTCTGGATACACACTCTGGAGACCCTACACCCAAAGGGACTCAATAGAGACTACGATTTGGTGCCCTTTGTCTAAATTTGCCACCATAAGTTACAGTCTTTCTACAGTTTCAACGTGCCGCATGCAACTCATATGTATAATTTGTTACACAGCAACCAATGTGTTCTTGGCTTACTTTATTTCATTTTATTCTATTAAGATATATGCCAATCTGCCAGGGACAGCCTGATTTCTGTATTAGAATTGTTTCTTTCTGACACTTCATATGCTGTCGTTTTGGCTGTTATGTAAACAGAACGTATAATTGGCTATGTGTGACTAATCTGTCTTATTTTGGGCTCCCATACTAATAATTTTCTCCTTTTTATAGAGCCGGCTGTACTAATGATGTTGCGGCACGTTCTTTCCACCGTGATCCACTCCACTGGATTTCTCCATAAACTCCTGCTCACCACCATTCCGCCGTCTTGTAGATCCACCACCGGACTTCTGCCTATGTTTTTACCCACTACGGTGACTCTGACTTCTACGGCACCTCCCTCTCCATGTTCCTCCCCCTACGTCACCATCTATCAGCGTCACCCTGCTGGAATGCAAACACCGGCCCTAGTGACACGCACGGCCATATTACTTCCGCCGACGTCACTTCTGCCCACACGTCCGTACTTCAATTGGACCATTCTGCCTTAGGCACCGCCCCCCGCCAATATGTACACGCAGCCCACGCCATTACTCCAGACCAGCGGCGGATACCGCGTCTTGGACACCGACACACACTAAACGCTGCTACTAAGGTACTATCTCCATTATCTCTCCTACCTAGCCGCCACCCACTGTTTGCCGCACGCCGGCATATCCTAGTGGTGGACCGACAACCCCCCCTTCTCATGTTTTTAATTTTAGTCCTTCATTTATGCCCTTGCCGCGCTACTAATAGGTAGGCCACTATACCCCTCTCCACACTATAGCACACACCCACGTGATTAGTCACTGTTCGTCTTTTACGTTAATATAGGCGCAGACTTCCATGTGCTTTCTGACACATCTTGTCAGCATTAACCAGTCTAAGCTAGAAGTACGGTACGTTTCAATTTCCCCTCCCCCATCTTCTTTATTGGGTCACGTGCTCTTATGCCATAGGCCTTGTTCACACTTTGCAGAATTTGCTGCGGATTTTTCTGTAGCGGATTTGGAAAAACCGCAGTGCAAAACCGCTGTGGTTTTCACTGCGGATTTTCCTGCAGTTTCTTCTGCGGATTCCTCTGCGGATTTTCAACAGCACTTTCCTATTGGTGCTAGTTGAAAACCGCTGCGGAATCCGCAGAAAGAAGTGACATGCTCCTTCTTTTTTTCCGCAGCAATTCCGCGCGGTTTTTAAAGGGATTTTCTGCAATGTGGGCACAGCGGTTTTTGTTTTCCATAGGGTAACATTGTACTGTACCCTGCATGGAAAACTGCTGCGGATCCGCAGCGTCAAATCCGCTGCGGATCCGCAGCAAAAACCGCAAAGTGTGAACATAGCCTTATACTTCCTGGACTCTTTTTGCTGGACTTTTCTGTATCCATGCCATATTGTCTCTTATAGAATATATAATCACTGCACTCATACGATGGAAATACTTGATTCATGTGAATACTTTTATTGAGAAAATGTTCGGGTGGAGCGATAAGTACAAAACGTTTCGGCCAACCCGTGGCCTTGATCACTTAATCGCTGAAACAAATAAGATAAAACATAGTAAATAACTATATACATAGTGTAAACAAAGACAATCATACATATATACATATATACAGTTCAAAATACATGTCAGAGCCGTATGCTGAGAACAAAAATATATCTCAAGGCCATGTGGTATCATACCATCAGAACAAGGTAAGGAGCACAAATAACAGAAAAGGAGAAGGTTTCAAAGGAGCACAATGCATAGATGTTATTAAAGAGACGGTAAAGATCACAGCATACCCTTAGGTAGAAATTCTTTTTTCTAGAGTGTAACTGGTGCTGCTAGGGTATCAGCCAAAAAATAGGGGTAGACAAACCTGTCAGGGTAAGAGGACAAAAGTGAGTCGTACAGTTGTGATACTGGTATAATTATTACATCAGGTAAGATCAAGCGTAAAGGTACCTTCACACGAAGCGACGCTGCAGCGATAGCGACAACGATGCCGATCGCTGCAGCGTCGCTGTTTGATCGCTGGGGAGCTGTCACACAGACCGCTCTCCAGCGACCAACGATGCCGAGGTCCCCGGGTAACCAGGGTAAACATCGGGTTGCTAAGCGCAGGGCCGCGCTTATTAACCCGATGTTTACCCTGGTTACCAGCGTAAAAGTAAAAAAAACAAACAGTACATACTCACCTGCGCGTCCCCCGGCGTCCGCTTCCTGACACTGACTGAGCTCTGGCCCTAACAGCAGAGCGGTGACGTCACCGCTGTGCTTTCACTTTCACTTTAGGGCTGGCGCTCAGTAAGTGTCAGGAAGCAGACGCTGGGGGACGCGCAGGTGAGTATGTACTGTTTGTTTTTTTTACTTTTACGCTGGTAACCAGGGTAAACATCGGGTTACTAAGCGCGGTCCTGCGCTTGGTAACCCAATGTTTACCCTGGTTACCAGTGTAAAACATCGCTGGTATCGTTGCTTTTGCTTTCAAACACAACGATACACGGCGATCGGACGACCAACTAAAGTTCTGGACTTTATTCAGCGACCAGCGACATCACAGCAGGATCCTGATCGCTGCTGCGTGTCAAACTAAACGATATCGCTAGCGAGGACGCTGCAACGTCACGGATCGCTAGCGATATCGTTACAAAGTCGTTTCGTGTGAAGGTACCTTAAGCCCTGGACATGACTGGCTTATACGTGTGTAAGGGGTATTCATCACCTTAATCTTATTAGTGCAGCGGCCGCTGTGGAAAGAAGTCGGTTGCTACATCCATCAAAGGCTGTAGGGGTAAATGTAGATACACTAAGTAGCGTTGTCTAATGGCAACCTCAAAGTAGAACGTTCAAAATAGCAGTAGCTACCTGTTAGATTGAGAAGCCTATCAAGGCGAGTGCCTGATGCTTTTAAAGGGGTGGACCCATCCTCTGGAAAAACCTGCCCGGCTAAGAGGGGGATAGACAATATGAGAATATATGAAAATATCAAATTAACCATACCCCTTTTATGTTATAGTATATTGGCAAAGTACATGTAGCATGAATCAGAAATGAATTATTACCTTCTTGTTTAAGGAGCCAGCCTGAGCTCATGTGCGTTAATTTTAGCAAGATAGACCCGCAGGGTGAGGGAGTCAGTGTAGCTACAAAGAGAGACAGATGGCATAAAGATGGAGCACAACTTGAGCTGTCATGAACTAGTAACTTATCTGGTGGTGGTAGCTCACATCCGTTCCTCAGGGTTCCTTACACTCAGTGGCTGGGATCCACGTTGGTGGATAAGTGGGATGTGCAGACAACGGCCGTGTCAATGCATGTGGCAGCGCTGCTTATGGATCAAAAAAGGCGCTTATATGTGGTCCCAGGTGGTCAGTAACGCGCACAGGGACGCCGGCGTGTGCGCAGTACAGGTTGCGGCCGTTCGCACATGCGCAGTGGAAACGGAGCTAATCGGTAAGCACTAGAATGGCTGGGTTTGCGCAGTATGCATGAGACCAAATACGCCGATAGCGGAAAAGACGTCAGAGTCTACGCTGTGGGGGCAGAAAAAAGGTGTCAGTGTATACACCGTACAACAGAGGAGAGGGCGGTAATATCGCCAGTATTATTAGGGGGAGGGGAGGGGGGGGGTTGTCAGTCTAGAATCAACCAGCGCTAATGTAATGAGGGCTAAGGTGTTGCCTCGGTTATGTATACAGGGAGAGCTACTGTGTTTAGGGGCACTAATGAAAAGGATATGAAGGGCTGATACACAAAGCATGGTAAAACAACATAGTGGAGCAAACTCACAGATATACATGATATATACTGGAATATACAGTTACATTGTTATATGCAGATACATGGTAGGAGTCCAAACTAATAAATAAATAAATAAAATAAAATAAATGAAATGAAATAAATCAAAAGTAAATGAAATAAATGGGATAAATGGAATAAATGAAGAGAGCTAATGAAATAAATGAAAAAAAATGAATAAAATCGAAAAAAATGAAAAAAAATGAATGAAAAATACTAAAAGAAAAAAATGAGTAAAATATGAAAAACAGGAAAAAGAAAACGCAACAAAAGGAAATAATAAAAAAATAAAAATAAAAAAATAAAAAATAAAAATGGGGGTACTGTTTTAAGCCAGAAAACATTGGGGTGTGATCTTACCGTCTCGGGTGCGCAGAAGGATGAGGCTAATAGTGCAGTGGGTTAAGTCTAAAAGAATAGTGCAAAAAATAGAGTTAATCATACTAGCCAGTCTATTTCCCGGTTCAATCCCCTAGGGTGAAGGCTATCCAGAGTATAGATCCAGAAGGTTTCTCTCTGTTTCAATAATTGAATATGGTTACCACCCCTCCTCGGGCGAGGGACTTTTTCAACAATCTGGAATCTAAGCTGCGACACATTGTGTCTTGCCTCTTTAAAATGTAGTGGTAGTGGTAGCCAAACCTTTCCAAATCTAATTGTAGACTTATGGCTTGATATTCGGTCTTTGATGGCTTGAGTCGTTTCCCCCACATACAGTAGCCCGCAGGGGCATTTGATAATGTATACTACATAATTTGTGTCGCAGGTATAGTGTTCCTTGATGGGATATGATTTCCCAGTACGTGGATGAACAATCTCATTGCCCCTAATGATATTCGAGCAACATCTACAGTTTAAGGGAAAGTACCTGTTCTACTTAAGCCAGTCAGAGTTCTGATTGATGATGTTTTGTGTGGTCCTAAGTCAGCCCTCACTACTTTGTCCCATATGTTCCTGGGTCGTCTGGTGCACATTAAAGGTGGATCTTTGAATATAGAGATTGTGGGATAGGCCTTGCTGAGAAGAGGCCAGTGTCCTCGGATTAGATTGTGTATTTTTTGCATTGTAGGATGGTGGTTATGTACAAAGGGGAGTCGTGGACTCCTTTGTACCCTAGAGATTGTATCGTCTGAATCATGGAGGGCTCTGGCAGATTCCGTGTTGAGAAGATCAGATGGATACTGGCGGGCTTCAAACTTTTTCGACATTTCTTGTAACCTGGTCTCCCTAGTGGAAGGGTCGGAAACAATTCTAGTAACTCTTTTGAATTGTGATCTTGGGAGACTATTTTTAATGTACCTGGGATGACAGCTATTGTCTAGTATATTGTCTCTTATGACCTGTCTATATCGTCGCTTGGGACACATTGACTATTCATCAAGCTTGTATATACTTTGTTTGTTTGTTCCTTTTATTTTTTTGTATCTATATTTTGTATCCATTTTGTATATAATTTTCCTTTCACATTTGTAGTAACTGATGAAGGTCCGGATACAGGACCGAAACGTTTTGTGTACTACATTAAAATTTACACAAGCATTAAGTTGAGTGCCAGGTTTCTTCTTTCTATTTACAAAAAATATCAGAAATTTGAGAAAAATGTAAAAAAATTGGTAATTTTCAAACTTTGAATGATTATCCCTTTTATCCAGATAGTCATAATAACATATAAAAACCCTAATAAATAACATTTCCGACATGTCTGCTTTAAATCAGCACTACTTGTGAAATCTTTTTTTTATTTTGCTAGCATTTTAGAAGGTTTAACCCCTTTACCCCCAAGAGTGGTTTGCACGTTAATGACTGGGCCAATTTTTACCACTGTCCCTTTATGAGGTTATAACTCTGGAACGCTACATCTCGATGATTCTCACAATGTTTTCTCATGACATATTGTACTTCATGATACTGGTAACATTTCTTTGATATTACTTGCGTTTATTTGTGAAAAAAAACAGAAATTTGGTGAAAATTTTGAAAATTTCACAATTTTCCAACTTTAAATTTTCATTCCCTTAAATCACAGAGATATCTTACACAAAATACTTAATAAGTAACATTTCCCACATGTCTACTTTACATCAGCATGATTTTGGAACCCAAATTTTTTTGTTAGGGAGTTATAAGGGTTGAAAGATGGCCAGTAGGGTTGAGCGACTTTCATTTTTTTAAGATCGAGTAGGGTTTTGGGAAACCCGATTTTGTCCAGAGTCGAGTCGAGTGCAGTCGGCCGATTATCGCTAAAAGTCGGGGATCGACCGAAACACGAAACCCAATGCAAGTCAATGGGGAAGCATAGTCGGCAGTGAGTGGAGGCCAGGAAAACACCTACAGTGCCCATTTTAATGCCAAAAACATCCATTCTTGTTTCTGAAGCTTGCCAATCTTAATTAACTGTATAATAATAGTTGGGCATAGGGAATTGGGGGAAAGTTGTGGGGGGAGTAGGGCTGGCTCAAGTTTTTCGTGGGCCCAGGAAATGCGGACTACGTCACGGCGGTGTTGCAGGGAAAGGTAAGTATTTAAACGTTGCAAGTGCTGTGATCCTGAGCAAGCAGGGGGGGCCCACTCGTTCGCATTGGCACTGGCACAGGGCCCCTCAAAGTACGGCGGTGTGTTTGCATGGCGGGGGCGCCTCCCACCAGCAGCGACACTTTTGCGTACTCTGAGGGGCCCTGTGCCAGTGACGTCGCCAACGAGTATGCCCCCCCACCTGATGAAGGAACCTGCACTTTCATCTGCACCTTCCTCTTTGTCCCTGTGTAAGGTGGTATAACATGCGGGAAGGGGAACCTTACTTTCAGCAGGGTCAGATTCTGGCTGTGTAGAGTACAAGGGGAATGTAGTGGTCTAGGTCAATGTACCAGCAGACTCATTTAGCAGTGGCTGGGCAATGGGCAGGATGAGGAGGAAACAGATATAGGGCCAAAGAATAAAGTAGGCTAAATGCAGTTCAAAATTGGTAACAGGACTAAACAGGCGGCATTGCTTTGTTCAGTGGAGTAGCAAACCCAAGAGCAGCAGACACTGTTTCAAGGGCCTAACCACACTAGTAGGCCAAATGCAGTTTAATATCTGATAGTATAGGGCGAAAGCCAGAATGTGGAAGCTCAGCTTTGTTCAGTTGAGGACAACACCAGGGAGGGGCAGACACCTTTAGTAGGCCGGAAAAGCCTATTGCATTTTTTAAAATGGTAATTTGGAGCAGAAGGTTGAAGCTCAGCTTTATTTAGTTGAGGGCAACACCAGGCAGGGGCACACAGACAGACACCTTTAGTAGGCCGGAAAAGCCTATTGCATTTTTTAAAATGGTAATTTGGAGCAGAAGGTTGAAGCTCAGCTTTATTTAGTTGAGGGCAACACCAGGGAGGGGCAGAAGCCGTTAGTAGGCCCTAACCACCATTTTTTTTTTTAAAAACCACTTAATGAGAGCCGGAAGGTTGAAGCTCAGCTTTATTTAGTTGAGGACAACACCAGGCAGGGGCACACAGACAGACACCTTTAGTAGGCCGGAAAAGCCTATTGCATTTTTTAAAATGGTAATTTGGATCAGAAGGTTGAAGCTCAGCTTTATTTAGTTGAGGGCAACACCAGGGAGGGGCAGAAGCCGTTAGTAGGCCCTAACCACCATTTTTTTTTTTAAAAACCACTTAATGAGAGCCGGAAGGTTGAAGCTCAGCTTTATTTAGTTGAGGACAACACCAGGCAGGGGCACACAGACAGACACCTTTAGTAGGCCGGAAAAGCCTATTGCATTTTTTAAAATGGTAATTTGGAGCAGAAGGTTGAAGCTCAGCTTTATTTAGTTGAGGGCAACACCAGGGAGGGGCAGAAGCCGTTAGTAGGCCCTAACCACCATTTTTTTTTTAAAAAACCACTTAATGAGAGCCGGAAGGTTGAAGCTCAGCTTTATTTAGTTGAGGACAACACCAGGCAGGGGCACACAGACAGACACCTTTAGTAGGCCGGAAAAGCCTATTGCATTTTTTAAAATGGTAATTTGGAGCAGAAGGTTGAAGCTCAGCTTTATTTAGTTGAGGGCAACACCAGGGAGGGGCAGAAGCCGTTAGTAGGCCCTAACCACCATTTTTTTTTTTAAAAACCACTTAATGAGAGCCGGAAGGTTGAAGCTCAGCTTTATTTAGTTGAGGACAACATCAGGCAGGGGCACACAGACAGACACCTTTAGTAGGCCGGAAAAGCCTATTGCATTTTTTAAAATGGTAATTTGGAGCAGAAGGTTGAAGCTCAGCTTTATTTAGTTGAGGGCAACACCAGGGAGGGGCAGAAGCCGTTAGTAGGCCCTAACCACCATTTTTTTTTTAAAAAAACACTTAATGAGAGCCGGAAGGTTGAAGCTCAGCTTTATTTAGTTGAGGACAACACCAGGCAGGGGCACACAGACAGACACCTTTAGTAGGCCGGAAAAGCCTATTGCATTTTTTAAAATGGTAATTTGGAGCAGAAGGTTGAAGCTCAGCTTTATTTAGTTGAGGGCAACACCAGGCAGGGGCACACAGACAGACACCTTTAGTAGGCCGGAAAAGCCTATTGCATTTTTTAAAATGGTAATTTGGAGCAGAAGGTTGAAGCTCAGCTTTATTTAGTTGAGGACAACACCAGGCAGGGGCACATAGACAGACACCTTTAGTAGGCCGGAAAAGCCTATTGCATTTTTTAAAATGGTAATTTGGAGCAGAAGGTTGAAGCTCAGCTTTATTTAGTTGAGGGCAACACCAGGCAGGGGCACACAGACAGACACCTTTAGTAGGCCGGAAAAGCCTATTGCATTTTTTAAAATGGTAATTTGGAGCAGAAGGTTGAAGCTCAGCTTTATTTAGTTGAGGACAACACCAGGCAGGGGAACACAGACAGACACCTTTAGTAGGCCGGAAAAGCCTATTGCATTTTTTAAAATGGTAATTTGGAGCAGAAGGTTGAAGCTCAGCTTTATTTAGTTGAGGGCAACACCAGGCAGGGGCACACAGACAGACACCTTTAGTAGGCCGGAAAAGCCTATTGCATTTTTTAAAATGGTAATTTGGAGCAGAAGGTTGAAGCTCAGCTTTATTTAGTTGAGGACAACACCAGGCAGGGGCACACAGACAGACACCTTTAGTAGGCCGGAAAAGCCTATTGCATTTTTTAAAATGGTAATTTGGAGCAGAAGGTTGAAGCTCAGCTTTATTTAGTTGAGGGCAACACCAGGGAGGGGCACACAGACAGACACCTTTAGTAGGCCGGAAAAGCCTATTGCATTTTTTAAAATGGTAATTTGGAGCAGAAGGTTGAAGCTCAGCTTTATTTAGTTGAGGGCAACACCAGGGAGGGGCAGAAGCCGTTAGTAGGCCCTAACCACCATTTTTTTTTTTAAAAACCACTTAATGAGAGCCGGAAGGTTGAAGCTCAGCTTTATTTAGTTGAGGACAACACCAGGCAGGGGCACACAGACAGACACCTTTAGTAGGCCGGAAAAGCCTATTGCATTTTTTAAAATGGTAATTTGGAGCAGAAGGTTGAAGCTCAGCTTTATTTAGTTGAGGGCAACACCAGGGAGGGGCAGAAGCCGTTAGTAGGCCCTAACCACCATTTTTTTTTTAAAAAAACACTTAATGAGAGCCGGAAGGTTGAAGCTCAGCTTTATTTAGTTGAGGACAACACCAGGCAGGGGCACACAGACAGACACCTTTAGTAGGCCGGAAAAGCCTATTGCATTTTTTAAAATGGTAATTTGGAGCAGAAGGTTGAAGCTCAGCTTTATTTAGTTGAGGGCAACACCAGGCAGGGGCACACAGACAGACACCTTTAGTAGGCCGGAAAAGCCTATTGCATTTTTTAAAATGGTAATTTGGAGCAGAAGGTTGAAGCTCAGCTTTATTTAGTTGAGGACAACACCAGGCAGGGGCACATAGACAGACACCTTTAGTAGGCCGGAAAAGCCTATTGCATTTTTTAAAATGGTAATTTGGAGCAGAAGGTTGAAGCTCAGCTTTATTTAGTTGAGGGCAACACCAGGCAGGGGCACACAGACAGACACCTTTAGTAGGCCGGAAAAGCCTATTGCATTTTTTAAAATGGTAATTTGGAGCAGAAGGTTGAAGCTCAGCTTTATTTAGTTGAGGACAACACCAGGCAGGGGAACACAGACAGACACCTTTAGTAGGCCGGAAAAGCCTATTGCATTTTTTAAAATGGTAATTTGGAGCAGAAGGTTGAAGCTCAGCTTTATTTAGTTGAGGACAACACCAGGCAGGGGAACACAGACAGACACCTTTAGTAGGCCGGAAAAGCCTATTGCATTTTTTAAAATGGTAATTTGGAGCAGAAGGTTGAAGCTCAGCTTTATTTAGTTGAGGGCAACACCAGGCAGGGGCACACAGACAGACACCTTTAGTAGGCCGGAAAAGCCTATTGCATTTTTTAAAATGGTAATTTGGAGCAGAAGGTTGAAGCTCAGCTTTATTTAGTTGAGGACAACACCAGGCAGGGGCACACAGACAGACACCTTTAGTAGGCCGGAAAAGCCTATTGCATTTTTTAAAATGGTAATTTGGAGCAGAAGGTTGAAGCTCAGCTTTATTTAGTTGAGGGCAACACCAGGGAGGGGCAGAAGCCGTTAGTAGGCCCTAACCACCATTTTTTTTTTTAAAAACCACTTAATGAGAGCCGGAAGGTTGAAGCTCAGCTTTATTTAGTTGAGGACAACACCAGGCAGGGGCACACAGACAGACACCTTTAGTAGGCCGGAAAAGCCTATTGCATTTTTTAAAATGGTAATTTGGAGCAGAAGGTTGAAGCTCAGCTTTATTTAGTTGAGGACAACACCAGGCAGGGGAACACAGACAGACACCTTTAGTAGGCCGGAAAAGCCTATTGCATTTTTTAAAATGGTAATTTGGAGCAGAATGTTGAAGCTCAGCTTTATTTAGTTGAGGACAACACCAGGCAGGGGAACACAGACAGACACCTTTAGTAGGCCGGAAAAGCCTATTGCATTTTTTAAAATGGTAATTTGGAGCAGAAGGTTGAAGCTCAGCTTTATTTAGTTGAGGGCAACACCAGGCAGGGGCACACAGACAGACACCTTTAGTAGGCCGGAAAAGCCTATTGCATTTTTTAAAATGGTAATTTGGAGCAGAAGGTTGAAGCTCAGCTTTATTTAGTTGAGGACAACACCAGGCAGGGGCACACAGACAGACACCTTTAGTAGGCCGGAAAAGCCTATTGCATTTTTTAAAATGGTAATTTGGAGCAGAAGGTTGAAGCTCAGCTTTATATAGTTGAGGGCAACACCAGGGAGGGGCAGAAGCCGTTAGTAGGCCCTAACCACCATTTTTTTTTTTTAAAACCACTTAATGAGAGCCGGAAGGTTGAAGCTCAGCTTTATTTAGTTGAGGACAACACCAGGCAGGGGCACACAGACAGACACCTTTAGTAGGCCGGAAAAGCCTATTGCATTTTTTAAAATGGTAATTTGGAGCAGAAGGTTGAAGCTCAGCTTTATTTAGTTGAGGGCAACACCAGGCAGGGGCACACAGACAGACACCTTTAGTAGGCCGGAAAAGCCTATTGCATTTTTTAAAATGGTAATTTGGAGCAGAAGGTTGAAGCTCAGCTTTATTTAGTTGAGGACAACACCAGGCAGGGGCACACAGACAGACACCTTTAGTAGGCCGGAAAAGCCTATTGCATTTTTTAAAATGGTAATTTGGAGCAGAAGGTTGAAGCTCAGCTTTATTTAGTTGAGGGCAACACCAGGCAGGGGCACACAGACAGACACCTTTAGTAGGCCGGAAAAGCCTATTGCATTTTTTAAAATGGTAATTTGGAGCAGAAGGTTGAAGCTCAGCTTTATTTAGTTGAGGGCAACACCAGGGAGGGGCAGAAGCCGTTAGTAGGCCCTAACCACCATTTTTTTTTTAAAAAACCACTTAATGAGAGCCGGAAGGTTGAAGCTCAGCTTTATTTAGTTGAGGACAACACCAGGCAGGGGCACACAGACAGACACCTTTAGTAGGCCGGAAAAGCCTGCTGCATTTTTTAAAATGGTAATTTGGAGCAGAAGGTTGAAGCTCAGCTTTATTTAGTTGAGGGCAACACCAGGGAGGGGCAGAAGCCGTTAGTAGGCCCTAACCACCATTTTTTTTTTTAAAAACCACTTAATGAGAGCCGGAAGGTTGAAGCTCAGCTTTATTTAGTTGAGGACAACACCAGGCAGGGGCACACAGACAGACACCTTTAGTAGGCCGGAAAAGCCTATTGCATTTTTTAAAATGGTAATTTGGAGCAGAAGGTTGAAGCTCAGCTTTATTTAGTTGAGGGCAACACCAGGGAGGGGCACACAGACAGACACCTTTAGTAGGCCGGAAAAGCCTATTGCATTTTTTAAAATGGTAATTTGGAGCAGAAGGTTGAAGCTCAGCTTTATTTAGTTGAGGACAACACCAGGCAGGGGCACACAGACAGACACCTTTAGTAGGCCGGAAAAGCCTATTGCATATTTTAAAATGGTAATTTGGAGCAGAAGGTTGAAGCTCAGCTTTATTTAGTTGAGGGCAACACCAGGCAGGGGCACACAGACAGACACCTTTAGTAGGCCGGAAAAGCCTATTGCATTTTTTAAAATGGTAATTTGGAGCAGAAGGTTGAAGCTCAGCTTTATTTAGTTGAGGACAACACCAGGCAGGGGCACACAGACAGACACCTTTAGTAGGCCGGAAAAGCCTATTGCATTTTTTAAAATGGTAATTTGGAGCAGAAGGTTGAAGCTCAGCTTTATTTAGTTGAGGGCAACACCAGGCAGGGGCACACAGACAGACACCTTTAGTAGGCCGGAAAAGCCTATTGCATTTTTTAAAATGGTAATTTGGAGCAGAAGGTTGAAGCTCAGCTTTATTTAGTTGAGGACAACACCAGGCAGGGGAACACAGACAGACACCTTTAGTAGGCCGGAAAAGCCTATTGCATTTTTTAAAATGGTAATTTGGAGCAGAAGGTTGAAGCTCAGCTTTATTTAGTTGAGGGCAACACCAGGGAGGGGCAGAAGCCGTTAGTAGGCCCTAACCACCATTTTTTTTTTTAAAAACCACTTAATGAGAGCCGGAAGGTTGAAGCTCAGCTTTATTTAGTTGAGGGCAACACCAGGGAGGGGCAGAAGCCGTTAGTAGGCCCTAACCAAAGTTGAAGGCCAAATGCAGTTTAATTTCTGATACTATAGGCCGAAAGCCAGAAGGTGGAAGCTCCAATTTAGACAGTGGAGGACAATTTGAATTAGGGACTGCAGACAGACTTAGTAGGCTGTCCCCTGTGGACCATGCATCCACCACATTAACCCATTGCGCCGTAATGGACACGTAATCTTCCGTGGCCATGCCTACAGGTCCATGCGTCTGTTGTCAGGTGCACCTTTGTACTCACAGATTGCCAGAGTGCATGGACAATGCGGTCTTCTACATGCTGGTGGAGGGTTGGGATGGCTTTTCTCGCAAAAGAAGTGTCGACTGGTTAGCTTGTAGCGTGGTACAGCGTAGTCCATCATGGCCTTATTAATAGTAAATAAAATATATAACTAGGCTCTATGAACTTTTAAATAGGTTCCAGGGGTACACGGGCAGCATTGGTGTGGTCAGTGGAGGAGTATTGCAAGTAGGGGCTGCAGACAGGCTATCAAAGGCCTAAAATACCAAACAGTAGGCACTCATGGCAGTTTTACATCGGTTACATGGATACACAGGCAGCTAGGTGGTGAGTGGAGGAGTATTTAAAGTAAGGACCGCAGACAGGCTATCAAAGGCCTAACATAACAAACAATAGGCTCATGGCAGTTTTACAGCGGTTACATGGATAGACGGGCAGGCAGCTTGGTGGTGAGTGGAGGAGTATTTAAAGTAGGGACCGCAGACAGGCTATCAAAGGCCTAACATAACAAACAATAGGCTCATGGCAGTTTTACAGCGGTTACATGGATACACGGGCAGGCAGCTTGGTGGTGAGTGGAGGAGTATTTAAAGTAGGGACCGCAGACAGGCTTCAAAGGCCTAACATAAGAAAATGGGCTGGCTGTAGGCACTTTATAATTGGTTCCAGGGGTACACGGGCAGCAGTGGTCTGGTCAGTGGAGGACTAGTGGAAGGAGGGACCGCAGACAGGCTTCAAAGGCCTAACATAAAAAATGGGCTGGCTGTAGGCACTTTATAATTGGTTCCAGGGGTACACGGGCAGCAGTGGTCTGGCCAGTGGAGGACTAGTGGAAGGAGGGACCGCAGACAGGCTTCAAAGGCCTAACATAAAAAAATGGGCTGGCTGTAGGCACTTTATAATTGGTTCCAGGGGTACACGGGCAGCAGTGGTCTGGTCAGTGGAGGACTAGTGGAAGGAGGGACCGCAGACAGGCTTCAAAGGCCTAACATAAAAAAATGGGCTGGCTGTAGGCACTTTATAATTGGTTCCAGGGGTACACGGGCAGCAGTGGTCTGGCCAGTGGAGGACTAGTGGAAGGAGGGACCGCAGACAGGCTTCAAAGGCCTAACATAAAAAAATGGGCTGGCTGTAGGCACTTTATAATTGGTTCCAGGGGTACACGGGCAGCAGTGGTCTGGTCAGTGGAGGACTAGTGGAAGGAGGGACCGCAGACAGGCTTCAAAGGCCTAAAATAACAAACAATAGGCTCATGGCAGTTTTACAGCGGTTACATGGATACACGGGCAGCTTGGTGGTGAGTGGAGGAGTAGTGCAAGGAGTGTCTGTCCCAGTACTCCCAAAATATAAATAGATGTTAATGTCTCGCAAAACAACCAAAACAAAAAAAAAGGTGGCATACTTAGGTACAGGGGTGGGCTCATCTGCTGAGTTTCTGACATAGTAATTTGGCAGTAACTATTTAATGGTGCCAATATAGGACACAGACACAGACTACTTTAAGTTGCATCATAGATGTCTACAAATTTGTATTGTCAGTGCCAGACATTGAATGATGTCAGCGAATAGACTAAAGATTGGTGGAGCTGTGCGACATAATTTTGCACGTGGTAGAGCACATTTTGAGCTGGGGTAGGGGGGAACTCTCTTGAGGCCGGCGGGACCGCCCCAGGGCCCCTCATGTTACAACGGTGTGTCTGACGTTGGGTGCGCACCACCACCGCCAGAGACACTACATTGTACTATGAGGGACCCAGTAGCAATGCCGTCAACCAAAAGCGAGCACACCCACCTCTTCAGACAAACAGCAGTCTCACGGGTGCTTGCGCCAAGTCGCGATACCACGGCCCCGTGTGGGGAGTTTTGCCATTTAGGGACGTGTAAACATGTCGTATGCTGTACAATCAGCTGCAGCAAATTAGACATTAGAAAAGTAATTCACAGGCAAGAGCTTTTCATAGGAAAGCTAGGTGTCGGCCGGGCAAGGTGGGGCAAAAGATTTTGAAATCCAGTTGTGGTTCATTTTAATGAATGTTAGATCGTCAACATTTTGGGTAGCCAGACGAGTCCTTTTTTCGGTTAATATTGAACCTGCAGCACTGAATACTCTTTCTGATAGGACACTTGCTGCTGGGCAAGCAAGCTCCTGCAATGCATATTCTGCCAATTCTGGCCAGGTGTCTAATTTGGAGGCCCAGTAATCAAATGGGAATGACGGTTGAGGGAGAACATCGATAAGGGATGAAAAATAGTTAGTAACCATACTGGACAAATGTTGTCTCCTGTCACTTTCAATTGATGCAGCAGTACCTGTCCTGTCTGCGGTCATAGCAAAATCACTCCACAACCTGGTCAGAAAACCCCTCTGTCCAACGCCACTTCTGATGTGTGCACCCCTAACACTCCTAGTCTGCTGCCCCCTGGAGCTCGTGTGAGAACGATCACGTGCGCTGTGTGCTGGGAATGCCTGAAGCAAACGGTCAACAAGAGTTGATTGTTTGGTTGCTAATATTAGTTCCAAGTTCTCATGTGGCATAATATTTTGCAATTTGCCTTTATAGCGTGGATCAAGGAGGCAGGCCAACCAGTAATCGTCATCGTTCATCATTTTCGTAATGCGTGTGTCCCTTTTTAGGATACGTAAGGCATAATCCGCCATGTGGGCCAAAGTTCCAGTTGTCAAATCTCCGGTTGTGATTGGTTGAGGGGCAGTTGCAGGCAAATCTACGTCACTTGTGTCCCTCAAAAAACCAGAACCCGGCCGTGACACGCAACCAATTTCCTGTGCCCCCGGG
Organism: Ranitomeya variabilis; assembly: GCF_051348905.1. Taxonomy (NCBI): domain Eukaryota; kingdom Metazoa; phylum Chordata; class Amphibia; order Anura; family Dendrobatidae; genus Ranitomeya; species Ranitomeya variabilis. The sequence goes on from NC_135234.1 coordinate 613,697,800, forward strand.
AAAGGTTCGGCATTAAAAATATACTCATCCCCATCATCCTCCTCGTCCTCCACCTCCTCTTCGCCCGCTACCTCGTCCTGTACACTGCCCTGACCAGACAATGGCTGACTGTCATCAAGGCTTTCCTCTTCCTCTGGTGCAGACGCCTGCTCCTTTATGTGCGTCAAACTTTGCATCAGCAGACGCATTAGGGGGATGCTCATGCTTATTACGGCGTTGTCTGCACTAACCAGCCGTGTGCATTCCTCAAAACACTGAAGGACTTGACACATGTCTTGTATCTTAGACCACTGCACACCTGACAACTCCATGTCTGCCATCCTACTGCCTGCCCGTGTATCCTCCCACAAATAAATAACAGCACGCCTCTGTTCGCACAGTCTCTGAAGCATGTGCAGTGTTGAGTTCCACCTTGTTGCAACGTCTATGATTAGGCGATGCTGGGGAAGGTTCAAAGACCGCTGATAGGTCTGCATACGGCTGGCGTGTACAGGCGAACGTCGGATATGTGAGCAAAGTGCACGCACTTTGAGGAGCAGGTTGGAGAACCCAGGATAAGTTTTCAATAAGCACTGCACCACCAGGTTTAAGGTGTGAGCCAGGCAAGGATTGTGTTTCAGTTGGGAAAGGGAGATGGCAGCCATGAAATTCCTTCCGTTATCACTCACTACCTTGCCTGCCTCAAGATCTACTGTGCCCAGCCACGACTGCGTTTCTTGTTGCAAGAACTCGGACAGAACTTCCGCGGTGTGTCTGTTGTCGCCCAAGCACTTCATAGCCAATACAGCCTGCTGACGCTTGGCAGTAGCTGGCCCATAATGGGACAACTGGTGTGCAACAGTGTCATCTGCCGATGGAGTGGTTGGCAGACTGCGTTCTGTGGAAGAGCTGTAGCTTCTGCAGGAGGACGAGGAGGAGGAGGAGGAGGGGGTGCGAACGCCTACAGCCAACTGTTTCCTAGACCGTGGGCTAGGCACAACTGTCCCTAAATTGATGTCGCCTGTGGACCCTGCATCCACCACATTCACCCAGTGTGCCGTGATGGGCACATAACGTCCCTGGCCATGCCTACTGGTCCATGCATCTGTAGTCAGGTGCACCTTTGTACTCACAGATTGCCTGAGTGCATGGACGATGCGCTGTTTAACATGCTGGTGCAGGGCTGGGATGGCTTTTCTGGAAAAAAAGTGTCGACTGGGTAGCTCGTATCGTGGTTCAGCGTACTCCATCAGGGCTTTGAAAGCTTCGCTTTCAACTAACCGGTAGGGCATCATCTCTAACGAGATTAGTCTAGCTATGTGGGCGTTAAAACACTGTGTACGCGGATGCGAGGATAAGTACTTCCTTTTTCTAACCAGAGTCTCATGTAGGGTGAGCTGGACTGGAGAGCTGGAGATCGTGGAACTTTCGGGTGTGCCGGTGTACATGGCAGACTGAGAGACGGTTGGAGACGGTATTGTTTCCGCCGGTGCCCTAGATGCAATATTTCCTCCTACAAAACTGGTGATTCCCTGACCCTGACTGCTTTTGGCTGGCAAAGAAACCTGCACAGATACTGCCGGTGGTGCGGAAAATGGTGGCCTTACAGTGACGGAAGGGATGTTGCGTTGCTGACTAGCTTCATTGGCCGAGGGTGCTACAACCTTGAGGGACGTTTGGTAGTTAGTCCAGGCTTGAAAATGCATGGTGGTTAAGTGTCTATGCATGCAACTAGTATTTAGACTTTTCAGATTCTGACCTCTGCTTAAGCTAGTTGAACATTTTTGACAGATGACTTTGCGCTGATCAGTTGGATGTTGTTTAAAAAAATGCCAGACTGCACTCTTCCTAGACTCGGATCCCTTTTCAGGGATTGCAGACTGAGCTTTAACCGGATGGCAACGCTGTGCTCCAACAGGTTTTGGCTTTGACACGCGTTTTGGGCCAGATACGGGCCCGGCAGATGGAACCTGTTGCGATGTTGATGCCTGCTGCGGCCCCTCCTCCACCTCCGCTTCTGAACTACTGCCGCCTGCACCCTGTTCCCCCAATGGCTGCCAATCGGGGTCAATAACTGGGTCATCTATTACCTCCTCTTCGAGCTCGTGTGCAACTTCGTCTGTGTCACTGTGTCGGTCGGTGGTATAGCGTTCGTGGCGGGGCAACATAGTCTCATCAGGGTCTGATTGTGGATCTGTACCCTGAGAGGGCAATGTGGTGGTCTGAGTCAAAGGAGCAGCATAGTACTCTGGCTGTGGCTGTGCATCAGTGCACTCCATGTCAGAATATACTTGTAATGGGCATGGCCTGTTAAGTGTTTCACTTTGTAAGCCAGGGACGGTATGTGTAAAGAGCTCCATGGAGTAACCCGTTGTGTCGCCTGCTGCATCCTTCTCTCTTGTTGTAGTTTTTGCTGAGGAGGACAAGGAAGCGACTTGTCCCTGACCGTGAACATCCACAAGCGACGCGCTGCTTTTACATTTACCAGTTTCGGAAGAGGAGGCAAAAGAGCTAGAGGCTGAGTCTGCAAAGTAAGCCAAAACTTGCTGTTGCTGCTCCGCCTTTAAAAGCGGTTTTCCTACTCCCAGAAAAGAGAGCGTTCGAGGCCTTGTGTAGCCTGACGACGAAACTGGCTCCACAGCTCCAGACTTAGGTGGAATATTTTTATCCCCACGACCACCTGATGCTCCACTACCACTACCATCATTACCAGCTGACAATGAACGCCCACGACGACCTCTTGCACCAGACTTCCTCATTGTTTTAAAATCTTAACCAAAGTAACTTTATTTGTTGCTGTCAAACAACTTACACGGTGAGCTATAACTTCAGTATGATTTCAATATCCCTTAACAGGTTGGTGAGACCACAAGGAAAATCAGGCACAATGGTACACACTCTGTTTTCTGTGGCACAAAATCACAGAGATGACACACACGCAGGACTGTCACTCAAGCACTAATGTCAATATTAATCTCCCACCTAATTTATTTATTTTTTTTTCTCAGGGAGACTTTAGAAACCAAATAATATAAAAAAAAAAAAAAAAAAAAAGGCTTTCTATGGCCCACAATTAGAGAGAGAGAGGTGGCACACCCAGGAGTCAAGACTGGCGCACAAGCTGAAAGGGCAATATTACTCTCCTACTGTTTTTTTAAGTTTTTTTTTTATTTCAGGGAGACTTTAGAAACCAAATAATATTAAAAAAACAAAAAAAAAAAATAGCCTTTCTATGGCCCACTGAATGAGAGAGAGAGGTGGCACACCCAGGAGTCAAGACTGGCACACAAGCTGAAAGGGCAATATTACTCTCCCACGGTTTTTTTATGTTTTTTTTTTTTTTTTCAGGGAGACTTTAGAAACCAAATAATAAGAAAAAAAATAAATAAATAAATAGGCTTTCTATAGCCCACTGAATGAGAGATAGCACACACAGCAGTGGCACACAAGCCCTGACTGAGGCCAATATTTTTCTCCCACTGATTGATGTAGTGTTTTTGTGTTGAGGTAGATTTTAGAACACAAATCAAGGAAAAAAAAAAAAAATGCTTTCTATGGCCCACTGAATGAGAGAGAGGTGGCACACCCAGGAGTCAAGACTGGCACACAAGCTGAAAGGGCAATATTACTCTCCCACTGTTTTTTTATGTATTTTTTGTTTTTTAAGGGAGACTTTAGAAACCCAATAATATTTTTTAAAAAAAATAAATAGGCTTTCTATGGCCCACTGAATAAGAGGGAGAGAGGTGGCACACCCAGGAGTCAAGACTGGCACACAAGCTGAAAGGGCAATATTACTCTCCCACTGTTTTTTTATGTTTTTTTTTTTTTTAAGGGAGACTTTAGAAACCCAATAATATTTAAAAAAATAAATAAATAGGCTTTCTATGGCCCACTGAATGAGAGGGAGAGAGGTGGCACACCCAGGAGTCAAGACTGGCACACAAGCTGAAAGGGCAATATTACTCTCCCACTGTTTTTTTATGTTTTTTTTTTTTTTTTCAGGGAGACTTTAGAAACCAAATAATATTAAAAAAACCAAAAAAAAAAATAGCCTTTCTATGGCCCACTGAATGAGAGAGAGAGGTGGCACACCCAGGAGTCAAGACTGGCACACAAGCTGAAAGGGCAATATTACTCTCCCACTGTTTTTTTATGTTTTTTTTTTTTTTTAAGGGAGACTTTAGAAACCCAATAATATTTAAAAAAAAAAAATAAATAGGCTTTCTATGGCCCACTGAATGAGAGGGAGAGAGGTGGCACACCCAGGAGTCAAGACTGGCACACAAGCTGAAAGGGCAATATTACTCTCCCACTGTTTTTTTATGTTTTTTTTTTTTTTTTCAGGGAGACTTTAGAAACCAAATAATATTAAAAAAAACAAAAAAAAAAAATAGCCTTTCTATGGCCCACTGAATGAGAGAGAGGTGGCACACCCAGGAGTCAAGACTGGCACACAAGCTGAAAGGGCAATATTACTCTCCCACTGTTTTTTTATGTATTTTTTGTTTTTTAAGGGAGACTTTAGAAACCCAATAATATTTTTAAAAAAAAATAAATAGGCTTTCTATGGCCCACTGAATGAGAGGGAGAGAGGTGGCACACCCAGGAGTCAAGACTGGCACACAAGCTGAAAGGGCAATATTACTCTCCCACTGTTTTTTTATGTTTTTTTTTTTTTTTCAGGGAGACTTTAGAAACCAAATAATAAGAAAAAAAATAAATAAATAAATAGGCTTTCTATAGCCCACTGAATGAGAGATAGCACACACAGCAGTGGCACACAAGCCCTGACTGAGGCCAATATTTTTCTCCCACTGATTGATGTAGTGTTTTTGTGTTGAGGTAGATTTTAGAACACAAATCAAGGAAAAAAAAAAAAAATGCTTTCTATGGCCCACTGAATGAGAGAGAGGTGGCACACCCAGGAGTCAAGACTGGCACACAAGCTGAAAGGGCAATATTACTCTCCCACTGTTTTTTTATGTATTTTTTGTTTTTTAAGGGAGACTTTAGAAACCCAATAATATTTTAAAAAAAAAATAAATAGGCTTTCTATGGCCCACTGAATGAGAGGGAGAGAGGTGGCACACCCAGGAGTCAAGACTGGCACACAAGCTGAAAGGGCAATATTACTCTCCCACTGTTTTTTTATGTTTTTTTTTTTTTTTAAGGGAGACTTTAGAAACCCAATAATATTTAAAAAAAAAAATAAATAGGCTTTCTATGGCCCACTGAATGAGAGGGAGAGAGGTGGCACACCCAGGAGTCAAGACTGGCACACAAGCTGAAAGGGCAATATTACTCTCCCACTGTTTTTTTATGTTTTTTTTTTTTTTTTCAGGGAGACTTTAGAAACCAAATAATATTAAAAAAACAAAAAAAAAAAATAGCCTTTCTATGGCCCACTGAATGAGAGAGAGAGGTGGCACACCCAGGAGTCAAGACTGGCACACAAGCTGAAAGGGCAATATTACTCTCCCACTGTTTTTTTTAGGTATTTTTTTTTTTTTCAGGGAGACTTTAGAAACCAAATAATATTAAAAAAAAAATAAAAATAAATAGGCTTTCTATAGCCCACTGAATGAGAGATAGCACACACAGCAGTGGCACACAAGCCCTGACTGAGGCCAATATTTTTCTCCCACTGATTGATGTAGTGTTTTTGTGTTGAGGTAGAATTTAGAACACAAATCAAGGAAAAAATAAATAGGCTTTCTATGGCCCACAATTAGAGAGAGGTGGCACACCCAGGAGTCAAGACTGGCACACAAGCTGAAAGGGCAATATTACTCTCCCACTGTTTTTTTAGGTATTTTTTTTTTTTCAGGGAGACTTTAGAAACCAAATAATAAGAAAAAAAATAAATAAATAAATAGGCTTTCTATAGCCCACTGAATGAGAGATAGCACACACAGCAGTGGCACACAAGCCCTGACTGAGGCCAATATTTTTCTCCCACTGATTGATGTAGTGTTTTTGTGTTGAGGTAGATTTTAGAACACAAATCAAGGAAAAAAAAAAAAAAATGCTTTCTATGGCCCACTGAATGAGAGAGAGGTGGCACACCCAGGAGTCAAGACTGGCACACAAGCTGAAAGGGCAATATTACTCTCCCACTGTTTTTTTATGTATTTTTTGTTTTTTAAGGGAGACTTTAGAAACCCAATAATATTTAACAAAAAAAATAAATAGGCTTTCTATGGCCCACTGAATGAGAGGGAGAGAGGTGGCACACCCAGGAGTCAAGACTGGCACACAAGCTGAAAGGGCAATATTACTCTCCCACTGTTTTTTTATGTTTTTTTTTTTTTTTTCAGGGAGACTTTAGAAACCAAATAATATTAAAAAAACCAAAAAAAAAAATAGCCTTTCTATGGCCCACTGAATGAGAGAGAGAGGTGGCACACCCAGGAGTCAAGACTGGCACACAAGCTGAAAGGGCAATATTACTCTCCCACTGTTTTTTTATGTTTTTTTTTTTTTTTAAGGGAGACTTTAGAAACCCAATAATATTTAAAAAAAATAAATAAATAGGCTTTCTATGGCCCACTGAATGAGAGGGAGAGAGGTGGCACACCCAGGAGTCAAGACTGGCACACAAGCTGAAAGGGCAATATTACTCTCCCACTGTTTTTTTATGTTTTTTTTTTTTTTTTCAGGGAGACTTTAGAAACCAAATAATATTAAAAAAACAAAAAAAAAAAATAGCCTTTCTATGGCCCACTGAATGAGAGAGAGGTGGCACACCCAGGAGTCAAGACTGGCACACAAGCTGAAAGGGCAATATTACTCTCCCACTGTTTTTTTATGTATTTTTTGTTTTTTAAGGGAGACTTTAGAAACCCAATAATATTTTTAAAAAAAAATAAATAGGCTTTCTATGGCCCACTGAATGAGAGGGAGAGAGGTGGCACACCCAGGAGTCAAGACTGGCACACAAGCTGAAAGGGCAATATTACTCTCCCACTGTTTTTTTATGTTTTTTTTTTTTTTTCAGGGAGACTTTAGAAACCAAATAATAAGAAAAAAAATAAATAAATAAATAGGCTTTCTATAGCCCACTGAATGAGAGATAGCACACACAGCAGTGGCACACAAGCCCTGACTGAGGCCAATATTTTTCTCCCACTGATTGATGTAGTGTTTTTGTGTTGAGGTAGATTTTAGAACACAAATCAAGGAAAAAAAAAAAAAATGCTTTCTATGGCCCACTGAATGAGAGAGAGGTGGCACACCCAGGAGTCAAGACTGGCACACAAGCTGAAAGGGCAATATTACTCTCCCACTGTTTTTTTATGTATTTTTTGTTTTTTAAGGGAGACTTTAGAAACCCAATAATATTTTAAAAAAAAAATAAATAGGCTTTCTATGGCCCACTGAATGAGAGGGAGAGAGGTGGCACACCCAGGAGTCAAGACTGGCACACAAGCTGAAAGGGCAATATTACTCTCCCACTGTTTTTTTATGTTTTTTTTTTTTTTTTAAGGGAGACTTTAGAAACCCAATAATATTTAAAAAAAAAAATAAATAGGCTTTCTATGGCCCACTGAATGAGAGGGAGAGAGGTGGCACACCCAGGAGTCAAGACTGGCACACAAGCTGAAAGGGCAATATTACTCTCCCACTGTTTTTTTATGTTTTTTTTTTTTTTTTCAGGGAGACTTTAGAAACCAAATAATATTAAAAAAACAAAAAAAAAAAATAGCCTTTCTATGGCCCACTGAATGAGAGAGAGAGGTGGCACACCCAGGAGTCAAGACTGGCACACAAGCTGAAAGGGCAATATTACTCTCCCACTGTTTTTTTAGGTATTTTTTTTTTTTTCAGGGAGACTTTAGAAACCAAATAATATTAAAAAAAAAATAAAAATAAATAGGCTTTCTATAGCCCACTGAATGAGAGATAGCACACACAGCAGTGGCACACAAGCCCTGACTGAGGCCAATATTTTTCTCCCACTGATTGATGTAGTGTTTTTGTGTTGAGGTAGAATTTAGAACACAAATCAAGGAAAAAATAAATAGGCTTTCTATGGCCCACAATTAGAGAGAGGTGGCACACCCAGGAGTCAAGACTGGCACACAAGCTGAAAGGGCAATATTACTCTCCCACTGTTTTTTTAGGTATTTTTTTTTTTTCAGGGAGACTTTAGAAACCAAATAATAAGAAAAAAAATAAATAAATAAATAGGCTTTCTATAGCCCAATGAATGAGAGATAGCACACACAGCAGTGGCACACAAGCCCTGACTGAGGCCAATATTTTTCTCCCACTGATTGATGTAGTGTTTTTGTGTTGAGGTAGATTTTAGAACACAAATCAAGGAAAAAAAAAAAAAAATGCTTTCTATGGCCCACTGAATGAGAGAGAGGTGGCACACCCAGGAGTCAAGACTGGCACACAAGCTGAAAGGGCAATATTACTCTCCCACTGTTTTTTTATGTATTTTTTGTTTTTTAAGGGAGACTTTAGAAACCCAATAATATTTAACAAAAAAAATAAATAGGCTTTCTATGGCCCACTGAATGAGAGGGAGAGAGGTGGCACACCCAGGAGTCAAGACTGGCACACAAGCTGAAAGGGCAATATTACTCTCCCACTGTTTTTTTATGTTTTTTTTTTTTTTTTCAGGGAGACTTTAGAAACCAAATAATATTAAAAAAACCAAAAAAAAAATAGCCTTTCTATGGCCCACTGAATGAGAGGGAGAGAGGTGGCACACCCAGGAGTCAAGACTGGCACACAAGCTGAAAGGGCAATATTACTCTCCCACTGTTTTTTTATGTTTTTTTTTTTTTTTAAGGGAGACTTTAGAAACCCAATAATATTTAAAAAAAATAATAAATAGGCTTTCTATGGCCCACTGAATGAGAGGGAGAGAGGTGGCACACCCAGGAGTCAAGACTGGCACACAAGCTGAAAGGGCAATATTACTCTCCCACTGTTTTTTTATGTTTTTTTTTTTTTTTTCAGGGAGACTTTAGAAACCAAATAATATTAAAAAAACCAAAAAAAAAAATAGCCTTTCTATGGCCCACTGAATGAGAGAGAGAGGTGGCACACCCAGGAGTCAAGATTGGCACACAAGCTGAAAGGGCAATATTACTCTCCCACTGTTTTTTTAGGTATTTTTTTTTTTTCAGGGAGACTTTAGAAACCAAATAATATTAAAAAAAAAATAAAAATAAATAGGCTTTCTATAGCCCACTGAATGAGAGATAGCACACACAGCAGTGGCACACAAGCCCTGACTGAGGCCAATATTTTTCTCCCACTGATTGATGTAGTGTTTTTGTGTTGAGGTAGAATTTAGAACACAAATCACGGAAAAAATAAATAGGCTTTCTATGGCCCACAATTAGAGAGAGGTGGCACACCCAGGAGTCAAGACTGGCACACAAGCTGAAAGGGCAATATTACTCTCCCACTGTTTTATTAGGTATTTTTTTTTTTTTCAGGGAGACTTTAGAAACCAAATAATATTAAAAAAATAAATAAATAAATAGGCTTTCTATAGCCCACTGAATGAGAGATAGCACACACAGCAGTGGCACACAAGCCCTGACTGAGGCCAATATTTTTCTCCCACTGATTGATGTAGTGTTTTTGTGTTGAGGTAGAATTTAGAACACAAATCACGGAAAAAATAAATAGGCTTTCTATGGCCCACTCAGTGAGAGATGGCACACACAGGGATGGCACTGTAGCAGAAATGCCAATCTTAATCTCCCACAAAAAAAACAAAAAAAAAACAGGGACTGTCCTACAATTACTATCTCCCTGCAGTAATCTAAGCCAGGTATGGCAGGCAGCAATAGGAGTGGACTGATGCACAAATTAAATAAAAAGTGTGGACAAACAAAAAAGATAGCTGTGCAGAAAGGAAGGAACAAGAGGATATGTGCTTTGAAAAAAGCAGTTGGTTTCCACAGTGGCGTACACACAGCAATACAGCTATCACGGAGCCTTCTAGGGCAGCCCAATGAGCTACAGCGCTGAGGGGAAAAAAAAAAAAAAATAGCTTCCACAGTCCCTGCACACCGAAGGTGGTGTTGGACAGTGGAAATCGCTGCAGCACAAGCGGTTTGGTGGTTAGTGGACCCTGCCTAACGCTCTCCCTGCTTCTGACGAAGCGGCAGCAACCTCTCCCTAAGCTCAGATCAGCAGCAGTAAGATGGCGGTCGGCGGGAACGCCCCTTTATAGCCCCTGTGACGCCGCAGACAGCAAGCCAATCACTGCAATGCCCTTCTCTAAGATGGTGGGGACCAGGATCTATGTCATCACGCTGCCCACACTCTGCGTTCACCTTCATTGGCTGAGAAATGGCGCTTTTCGCGTCATTGAAACGCGACTTTGGCGCGAAAGTCGCGTACCGCATGGCCGACAAGCACAGGGGTCGGATCGGGTTTCATGAGACGCCGACTTAGCCAAAAGTCGGCGACTTTTGAAAATGATCGACCCGTTTCGCTCAACCCTAATGGCCAGCAATTTCTCATTTTTAAAACACCATTTTTTAATAGGGACCACATCACATTTGAAGTCACTTTGAGGAGTCTATATGATAGAAAATAGCAAAAAGTGACACCATTCTTAAAAACTGCATCCATCAAGGTGCTCAAAACCACATTTAAAAGTTTATTAACCCTTCAAGTGCTTCACAGGAATTTTTGGAATGTTTAAATAAAAATGAACATTTAACTTTTTTTCACAAAAAAATTACTTCAGATCCAATTTGTTTTATTTTACCAAGGGTAACAGGAGAAAATTGGACCCCAAACATTAATGTGCAATTTGTACTGAGTACGCTCATTCCCCATATGTGGGGGTAAACCACTGTTTTGGGCGCATGGCAGAGCTCAGAAGGGAAGGAGAACCGTTTGGCTTTTTCAACGCAGAATTGGCTGGAATTGAAATCAGATGCCATGTCGCGTTTGGAGAGCCCCTGATGTGCTTAAATAGTGGAAACCCCCACAAATGACCCCATTTTGGAAAGTAGACCACCTAAGGAACTTATCTAGATGTGTGGTGTGCACTTTGAACCCCAAACTATTTCACTACAGTTTATAATATAGAGTCGTGAAAATTAAAAAATATTTTTTTTCAATAAAATGATCTTTTAGCCCCAATTTTGTATTTTTCCAAGGGTATCTGGAGAAATTGGACCCCAAAAGTTGTTGTGCAATTTGTCCTGAGTACACTGATACTCCATATGTGGGAGAAAACTACTGTTTGGGAGCAAGGCAGAGCTTGGAATGGAAGAAGTGGCACTTTGGAATGCAGACTTTGATGGAATGGTCTGCGGGCATCACGTTGCATTTGCAGAGCCCCTGATGTACCTAAAAAGTAGAAACCCCCACAAGTGACCCCAAATTGGAAACTAGACCCCCCAAGGAACTTATCTAGATGTGTTGTGAGAACTTTGAACCCCCAAGTGTTTCACTAAAGTTTATAATGCAGAGCTGTGAAAATAAAAAATCATTTTTTTCCCATAAAAATGATTTTTTTAGCCCCCACATTTTTTTTCCCAAGGGTAACAGTAGAAATTGGACCCCAAAAGTTGTTGTACAATTTGTTCTGAGTACACTGACATCCCCATATGTGGGGGTAAACCACTGTTTAGGCTCACAGCAGAGATCGGAAGGAAAGGAGCACCGTTTTACTTTTTCAATGCAGAATTGGATAGAATTGAGATTGGACATCATGTTGCGTTTGCAGAGCCCCTGATGTGCCTAAACAGTGGAAGCCCCCCAATTCTAACTCCAACCCTAACCCCAACACACCCCTAACCCTAATCCCAACCCTAACCACACCCCTAACCCTAATCCCAACCTTATCCACAACCCTAACCCGAACACACCCCTAACCATAATCCCAACCCACCCCTAACCCCAACACACCCTTAGTCCTAATCCCGACCCTAACCATAACCCTAACCACACCCCTAACCCTGACACACCCCTAACCCAACCGTAAACGTAATCCAAACCCTAACCCCAACTCTAGCCCCAATCCTAACTTTAGCCCCACCCCTAACTCTAACTTTAGCCTTAACCCTAACCCTAACCCTAACTTCAGCCCCAACCCTAACTTTAGCCTCAACCCTAACCTTATCTTTAGCCCCAACCCTAACTTTAGCCCCAACCCTAACCCTAACTTTCGCCCCAAACCTAACACTAACTCTAACCCTAATGGAAAAATAGAAATAAATACATCTTTTTTATTTTATTATTTTTCCCTTACTAAGGCGGTGATAAAGGGGGGCTTTATTTACTATTTATAGCGGGTTTTTATAGCGGGTTTTTTGTTTGGCAACTGTCACACACTAAAAGACGCTTTTTATTGCACAAAATATTTTTTGCATCACCACATTTTGAGAGCTATAATTTTTCCATATTTTGGCCCACAGAGTCATGTGAGGTCTTGTTTTTTGCGGGACGAGTTAACATTTTTATTGGTACCATTTTCGGGCACATGACTTTTTTGATCGCTTTTTATTCCGATTTTTGTTAGGCATGATGAACAAAAACCAGCAATTCATGAATTTCTTTTGGGGGGAGGGGTGCGCTTATACAGTTCCGCTTTTGGTAAAATTGATAAAGAAGTTTTATTCTTCGGGTCAGTGTGATTACAGCGATACCTCATTTATATTTTTTTTATGTTTTGGCGCTTTTATACAATAAAAACTATTTTATAGAAGAAATAATTATTTTTGCATTGCTTTATTCTGAGGGCTATAACTTTTTTATTTTTTCGCTGATGATGCTGTGTGGCAGCTTGATTTTTGTGGGACAAGATGACGTTTTCAGGAGTACCATGTTTATATCTGTCTTTTTGATCGCGTACTATTCCACTTTTTGTTTGGCGGTATTATGATAAAGCATTGTTTTTTGCCTCGTTTTATTTTTTATTTTTTACAGTGTTCACTGAAGGGGTTAACTAGTGGGTCAGTTTTATAGGTCATTACGGACGCGGCGATATTGTGTGCTTTTATATATATATATATATATATATATATATATATAGATATATATATAGATATACATAAAGAAATGTATTTATTGGAACAATATTTATTTTTTTTCTTTATTTAGGAATTTTTTTTTTTTTACACATGTTAATTTTTTTATTTTTACATCTGACAGGCATTGCAAGAGGCTTGCCGGGAGGAGGACAGAGGAGATGCTCGGAACAATGCGATCACATCGCGTTGTTCCGAGGGTCTCAGGGAAGCACGCAGGGAGCCCCCTCCCTGCGCAATGCTTCCCTATGCTGCTGGAACGCTGCAATCATGTTTGATCACAGTGTTCCGGGGGTTAATGTGCCGGGAGCGATCCGTGACCGCTCCTGGCACATAGTGCCGGATGTCAGCTGTGATAATTAGCTGACACCCGGCCGCGATCGGCTGCGCTCCCCCGTGATCGCAGCTGATCGCATATGATGTACTATCCCGTCGGTGGTCATGCGGGCCCAGACCACCTCAACGGGATAGTACGCCTAATGTCAGAAAGGGGTTAAAAATGTAGCGGTAATTTTTCACTATTTCAAGAAAATTTACAAAATGTATTTTTGGGGGACCTATCCAGGTTTGACGTGACATTGGGGGTCCTATATTTTGGGAAACCCCCAAAAGTGATACTATTTTAAAAAGCACCCCTTGACATATTGAAAACTGCTGTCAGGTAGTTTATTAACCCTTCAGTTAATTTTCAGAAATTAATGCAAAGTGACATGACAGGAATGAAAAAGTTTATTTTTACCACCTAAATGTCGGTAACTTCTGAACAGGTCACTGTAGCCGGCAGTCTCTAAGGTCACTATTTGACCATGAACTGTCATGGCAGACATCAGGACTACACAATCATGATCTCAGGGTGCCGATGGGGATGAGGACATCCCCACACTCTGTTAACCATTTATATGAAGTAGGCACTATTGTCAGCAGCATCTAAGGGGTTAAACAGAGATGGATGGTGGAAACGCTGATAGTGGCTGATACAGCAAGTTGTCAGCTATAGCGTACAGCCGACAGCTGCAGGATTGTCGCCTATGGGGATGCTAGTCTCTTATATCTCAGGTCAGTAAAAAGACATATTGGTGGTTATTAAGGGGTTAAGTTTGTGGGTATAACATGAAAAAATGTGGTATAGTTCACGGCGTATGAATGCTTTTTCAAAGAACCATTTAGTGCCCCGTTTGTGCACTCTAAAAGATAGGTTTTGCATATGAACTGATTTTTCACAGCTGAAGATTTTAAAACCATTTCAAAGCTCAAGGTAATGAATAAAAATCTTCTAATTTAATAAGCTCTAGCACTGAAACCAAATGCAGTTTATCATAATTAGCTTTAATGTTTCAAGCCACAAAGACTTAGCCATTGCTTTGACTGGAGGTTTTTTGAAGGTTCTCACAGCTGTCAAAGGACTATGCATAAATGAATGTTGTCATTCTGTCACACACGTGGCCTTTCTTCACAGTGGCCTTTGTAAATGACAAAACTCCTTACAAACACAAAAAATGGAGAAATATGGTAACTTTACTTATAAACTTACAATAAATATCTTAATTATAAGCAGACCAAAAAATTGTATAATACTTACATTAATAATGACATACAGATGACAAAGAGCAATGTTCCCCATTTGGAATCCCCTCTTTGAACCAGAACATATACATAGATACTACATAGTCAGGTAAGTATGGCCACTAGCAGTGAAAACCAGTTGGACCAATGGTCAGTTGATTCACTGGTCTGCAAAGGTAAAATTGTTTAAAAAGCTAGAAGTGATTATTTATACAATTTTGATTGCTGAACTCAGTAAAAAATAGAAAAAAATCTATAACTTAAAGTTTTCACAAACACTTACTCCATAGGCTTTCTCTTGCACCATACTTTGAACTCTTCGTGTGACCTTTAGTAGATGATTTTGGTGTTATTAGATTGGTTAGAAATTAATGCACACTGTGTCATGTGATTGGCTGCAGAGAGCAAAGAAAATGTTCTTTTTCCTAGCTTTCAAAGAATGTGGTAGTGTCCACAGCATTCAATTATAGCATATCTTTCATTTTACCTCAGCAGCATAAGACATTAAAGCTGTGCTGTGATTGGTTGTTATGGGCAGTAAAGACACATTTTCTTTTAGACAGAATTCATAAGAGTGTGGTTGTGTGCGTACCATGAATTTTTTGAGTATTTAGTGGTTATGGTAGATTATACTTCAGTTTCTAACAACGTCATCGAAATGGCTACAAGGGGGTGACCTAATTTACCCCACAACTTTTGCTACATTTGCTTCATTTACAAATGTTTGTAATGCAGAAACAATGAAAGAACATTACAGACTTCGATTGAAAAGTGTATTATATGTACTTTGCTGTACAACTAGGTGATCAGGACAATGTGTGCGCTACATATGTAGTGTTTCTCCTTGTGCAGAAGAACTGCAACTGTGGTCTAAAGGGAAGAAAGAAAGCTTTTGTTTTGGTGTGCCTATGATCTGCAAAATCATTGTGATGACTGCTACTTTTGCAAGATTGATGGATTTAACCTTAAAAATAAGAAGGAAATTATGCACCCAAGTCTCCCATCAGCGGTTCGCCTTGTGCCTCACAGATCAGGAATACCTGTCCTTTCACCTCTGGAGAATCTTCCAGATACACCTGATTCAGAAGATTCAGAACATGAAGAGCAGGATTCCGAAGAAGACTTTCATGCTAGTTCCAACGAGCCACAGCTTTTTTCGCAGCTCAAATTAAATAATTTAGTCAGTGACTTGGAACTTCTTAAACATTATGCAGTACTTTTAGACTTTAAACTAACGGGGACAGAGACGATAATGTGAGCAACCTGTAAAGCGCTGCGGAATATGTTAGCGCTATATAAAAATAAAGATTATTATTATTATTATAAAACCCTGCCAGTTCCTGGTATATGTTTTTCGTGGTACAGAAGCAGAAAAAAGAAATTCTTTCCATACTTTTCTCAAGACAGTGCTCTAGTGTATTGCAGTGATGATTCAGGACTGGTGGAAAAATGTAACATTGAGTTGAGTACAATGTGAACGAGTGGAGACTCTTTATTGATTTTTCCCCAAAAGTGTGAAAACTATCCTACTGCACAATTGTAGCAAGTGTGCTTCAGTGCCTGCAGGGCATTCTGTGCAATTGAAAGAAAGCTTTGAGAATTTAGACTTTATTCTCAAGAAATTTAACTAAGAGGATCAAGGATGGTCAATATGTGGTAATCTTAAAGTTTTCTCTTTGTTCCTTGGGCAGAAAGGAAGATAAATTAAGCACCCATGATTTTTATGTGAATGGGACAGCCAGTATAGGACTCATCATTGGAGCTAAACAAGTTGGCCAACGAAAACATCTTTGCAACCTGGACTCAAGAACATAGTTGTGGAAAGTTTAGTTTATCCCACTACAGTTCTCTGGCCACTAGTGTTGAGCATTCCCATACAGCAAGTATCGGGTATCGGCCGATATTTGCAGTATCGGAATTCCGATACCGAGTTCTGATATTTTTGTGATATCGGAAATTGGAATCGGAAGTTCCCAGTGTATGGTTCCCAGGGTCTGGAGGAGAGGAGACTCTCCTTCAGGCCCTGGGATCCATATTCATGTAAAAAATAAAGAATTAAAATAAAAAATATCGATATACTCACCCCTCCGGCGGCCCCTGGACCTTAGCGATGTAACCGGCAGCCTCCGTTCCTAAGAATGCAGTGAGTTTAGGACCTGCGATGATGTCGCGGCTTGTGATTGGTCGCGTGAGCGGTCACATGAGCGGACACGCGACCAATCACAAGCCGCGACGTCATCGCAGGTCCTTCACTCTGCATTCTTAGGAACGGAGGCTGCCGGTTACATCGCTAAGGTCCAGGGGCCGCCGGAGGGGTGAGTATATCCATATTTTTTATTTTTATTCTTTATTTTTTACATGAATATGGATCCCAGGGCCTGAAGGAGAGTTTCCTCTCCTTCAGACCCTGGGAACCATTCAGGATACCTTCCGATATTTGTGTCCCATTGACTTGTATTGGTATCGGGTATCGGTATCGGCGAGATCCGATATTTTGCCGGTATCGGCGATCCAATCCGATACCGATACTTTCGAATATCGGAAGGTATTGCTCAACACTACTGGCCACCACTTCACATTAAGCTGGGACTGATGGAGCAGTTTATGAAAGCTCTTCCGAAAGATGGAGAGACTTTTAAGTACCTGTGTACCAAGTTTCAGTGACTGTCTGAATCAAAACTGAAGGAAGGTATTTTTGTGTGTCCAGATACTCGGAAACTCATGAAGGATAATGTGTTCAAAACAAAAAAGAAAGGTGTTGCGAAAAGGTATTGACATTCTTTTAAAGAAGTCGTGAAAACATTTCTAGGTAACAACAAAGATCCCAAATTTAGGTCCATTGTGGAGAACATGCTGAAACGTTTCAAAGCCTTGGGTTGTCTGATGAATTTGAAGTTATATTTTTACATTCCCATTTGAGCTACTTTCCTGAAAACATTGGTGCAGTTAGCAAAGAGCAAGGAGATAGATTTCATCAGGATATCAAGGAGATGAAAGAACAATACCAAGGTGTTGAAGAGAAAATAAAAAAAGGCCCAAGAATTCATTTCTAATAAAGTTGCAGACTGAATGTTCAATACATTTATTTTTAGTTTCAACAATTTTATTTAAGAAAATATCATTAAACATGAATAACATAGATCATAAAGTTCAAGGATCCCCTCGCAGGGGGAAATATATGACGGATTAAGGAAAAAAAGATACAATATCCTTGACTGTATAGTCATAGTTGTATAAAACAAATATATAACAATTTTAACTCAAATGTGTTTGGGTTAATGAGAGGGGGACGGAAAAGAGGGGGATATAGAACATTGAGTGTTAGCGATGAGAGTTAAGTTGACGTGAGTTACTAAATTATATAAATCAAAAGTTATAGTTATCAATAAGTACTGATATAGTTGTGTGTTATATAGCTAGAGACATTATTCTAGAAAGGTCGTCATCTTTCTGTGCCTGGATCCAAGGATCCCATATGCTTCGAAAAGGTATCGATAGAGTTGGACTTAGTGGCCTCGATTTTTTCATATAGCATTATTAAATTAATCTGTCTCTTCACCTGGGTTATTGACAGCGTATTGGTTTTCCATTGTCCAGCTCAATACATTTTTTTAAACAATATTGTGTACATTTTTGGCTACAATAAAGATTTTTACTCTCTTGTACGTAATTTCATGCACATTTGGGCAAAATCCATACATGATGTTTAAAAGTAGAATTTTTTTTTTAAATCAGGACATAAGAAAATGTAAGAATTAGTCATTGGTTTTGAAACCATAAACCAAAATTTTGCATGCCTGTGTTATGTTTCCCCAAAACATTTTGTAGATCTTGTAAATATAGTTGTAATCAAAATTATTCAACCTGGACTGCAAATTAGGCTTATTAGTAGTGTTGAGCGATACCGTCCGATACTTGAAAGTATCGGTATCGGAAAGTATCGGCCGATACCGGCAAAGTATCGGATCTGATCCGATAACGATACCCGATACCAATACAAGTGAATGGGACTCAAGTATTGGAAGGTATCCCTGATGGTTCCCAGGGTCTGAAGGAGAGGAAACTCTCCTTCAGGCCCTGGGATCCATATTAATGTGTAAAATAAAGAATTAAAATAAAAAATATTGATATACTCACCTCTCCGACGCAGCCTGGACCTTACCACTGTGAACCGGCAGCCTTCTTTGCTTAAAATGAGCGCGTTTATGGCCTTCCATGACGTCACGGTTTCTGATTGGTCGCGTGGCGGTCACATGAGCGGCACGCGACCAATCACAAGCCGTGACGTAATTCTCAGGTCCTAAATTCCTAGGAATTTAGGACCTGAGAATTACGTCACGGCTTGTGATTGGTCGCGTGGCGGTCACATGAGCGGCACGCGACCAATCAGAAACCGTGACGTCATGGAAGGCCATAAACGCGCTCATTTTAAGCAAAGAAGGCGGCCGGTTACCAGCGGTAAGGTCCAGGCTGCGTCGGAGAGGTGAGTATATCAATATTTTTTATTTTAATTCTTTATTTTACACATTAATGTTGTTTCGATACCGATTCCCGATACCACAAATGTATCGGATCTCGGTATCGGAATTCCGATACCACAAGTATCGGCCGATACCCGATACTTGCGGTATCGAATGCTCAACACTACTTATTAGCAACATTTACAAACTTTTTGCTGTTTACAGTTGGTTTTCCAAATTCAACACAAAATGACAGTTTTAATGACAACTGCTGTTCATTCATGACAAACATTTTTATTAATTTCTATGTGAATACATTTCTGCCCAATGATGACAGAAGTATTCTAGGAGTGATACCTTTATTGGCTAACCAGAAAATAATATGTTTGCAAGCTTTCAGAGCACAGTGGCTCCTTCTTCAGGCAAGATTACAAATAGATTAATAAGAAGAAAGCACAACATTTAAAGAATACTACAGGAGGACATTTGTTAGGGGGTGGGAAGTGTGATGAGTCCATAGATAAGCCAAGGTAATCCAATTAGGCATTTTCTTACAAATGGAGAGGCAGTGGGAATAATGTTCTTAGGGTACCGTCACACAGTGCCATTTTCATCGCTACGACGGCACGATTCGTGACGTCGCAGCGTCGTATGATTATCGCTCCAGCGTCGTAGACTGCGGTCACACTTTGCAATCACGGCGCTGGAGCGATGCCGAAGTCCCCGGGTAACCAGGGTAAACATCGGGTTACTAAGCGCAGGGCCGTGCTTAGTAACCCAATGTTTACCCTGGTTACCAGCGTAAACGTAAAAAAAACAAACACTACATACTTACATTCCGGTGTCTGTCCCCCAGCGCTGTGCTTCTCTGCACTGTGTAAGCACCAGAGCCGGAAAGCAGAGCGGTGACGTCACCGCTGTGCTCGCTTTCCGGCCAGCAGGCGCTCACAGTGCAGAGAAGCTGAGACGCCGGGGGACAGACACCGGAATGTAAGTATGTAGTGTTTGTTTTTTTATGTTTACGCTGGTAACCAGGGTAAACATCGGGTTACTAAGCGCGGCCCTGCGCTTAGTTACCCGATGTTTACCCTGGTTACAAGCGAACACATCGCTGGATCGGTGTCACACACAACGATCCAGCGATGTCAGCGGGTGATCAAGCGACGAAAGAAAGTTCCAAACGATCTGCTACGACGTACGATTCTCAGCGTGATGTCTGATCGCAGTAGCGTGTCAGACACAGCGATATCGTATGGATATCGCTGCAACGTCACGGATCGTAACGTCGTAGCGATCAAAGTGCCACTGTGTGACAGTACCCTTAGTTATCTGGAGTCTGTCTGGTGGAGGTGTGAATTGTATCCATGTAGTGACTCATAAATCCATGTGTTAAATTGAGTCCTAGTGTCAACGAATTAAACATATTCATTAGTTTGTATTCCCAAATTTTTCTTTCCCTGTGGTCCTTAAAATTACCTTTTAGTATTAAGACTTTTAAGTCTGTCATACTGTGTCCAGGTCCAGAGAAATGTTTTCCCGCAGGCTTGTCCATTTCATTCCTGATTGCGTGCCTGTGTAGATTCATCCTAGTTTGTAGTCTTTGCATAGTTTCCCCAATATACAGTAGATACTTCCAGGGCACCTCGTACATTGTATCATGTACACCAAGTTGGAGGATGTACAAGAAAAGGAACCCATGACCTTATAGTCCTGATTTGTGTTTGGTACACGGACTATATCTGTTGATAATATGTGGGTACACGTTTTGCATTTTTTATTGTTACAGGAGAATGTGCCAGTCACTGATGGTGATGAGAGGACACTTCTGACAAGCAGATTCCTTAAGTTACGGGGCTGTTTATAGGAGAGAAGTGGTAGTTCTGGGAATATGTCTTTCAATTTGTGATCTCTATGGAATATGGGTTGGAGATCAGCACCAATTTTCCTTAGGATGCTCATGTGGGGGTTGTATGTGACCACAAGAGGTACCCTGTTGTTATCCTCTCTCAGTTTGTAATCCAGGAGGCTGTTTCTTGGGATCCTTGTAGCCCTGTGGATCTGCTCATCTATTACCAGTGGATGGTATCCTTGTTGTAGGAATGTATTCCTCAGTGATCACAGCTGTAGTTCCCTGTCTTTGCTGTCTGAGCCGATCCGAATATATCTCAGAGCTTGACTGTAGATGATGGATTTTTCTGTGTATCTTGGATGAAAGCTGTTCCATCTAAGATAAGCCGGACGTCTGGTAGGCTTGTGGTAAATAGATGTATGTATGGCATTTTCCTTGATGTGTATGGTCATGTCCAGAAAATGTATTTGGGTCTTTGAAACGTTGAGGGTGAGCTTGATGGTTGGGTGGTACTTGTTGAAGTTATTGTGGAAGGTGAGTAGATCAAAAAAATGTTGTGATGGTAGAACCAGCAGCGGCACATTAACCAACGCATTACGATTTAACAAGCCTTAATCATGGTTATAAGGGCATGCACAGTGATACATACAGTATATATACATAGAAACATATATATGACATGGCATGTCAGCAACTAATCAATACAAATCTGGTAAAGAGATACACCTGAAAGGAGTAAATAACATTGAATGGTTACACATAACAGGAAACCTCATGCGTTTGTTGATAGTGACATTATGTGAAATCCTGTGTAGAAACAAAATAAAATGAGAACAAATGTTTGACATGAAACACACAAGACATGTATAAAAGCTTAAATGAAACTATTGTAGGAAAGAAGAAATAGTAAAATGAAGCAGCAAAAAAATATATTCATAGTATTAAAAGTGATGTCTCTGCATCTGTCTTCATTTGTTTCAAGTTTTTAATGTTTTTTATTTTTCCTTTATACCATGTAGTTTATACATTCGTTTATGTTGGAAATATGCACATTCTCTCGATGGTGAAGAACTTCACATGGATCCATTCTAGGAGATTCTACCTACTTCAAGTATGGAGACAATCCTTTTTTTGTTATTCTCCAAACCGTCATCTGTTATATCAGGAAAATTGACTTATTATTTCTGTATTTGGTCTTCATACTCTTATTAGATGTTATTTTTTCTGTTTCTTTCTTTTTTTGTACAAGTTGCTTATTAGAAGAATCATCATTGTCCATCTTAAGGTACCTTCACACGAAACGACTTTGTAACGATATCGCTAGCGATCCGTGACGTTGCAGCGTCCTGGCTAGCGATATCGTTTAGTTTGACACGCAGCAGCGATCAGGATCCTGCTGTGATATCGCTGGTCGCTGAATAAAGTTCAGAACTTTATTTGGTCGTCCGATCGCCGTGTATCGTTGTGTTTGACAGCAAAAGCAACGATACCAGCGATATTTTACACTGGTAACCAGGGTAAACATCGGGTTACTAAGCGCAGGGCCACGCTTAGTAACCCGATGTTTACCCTGGTTACCAGTGTAAAATGTAAAAAAAACAAACAGTACATACTTACATTCGCATCCCCCGCCGTCTGCTTCCCACACTGACTGAGCGCCGCAAAGTGAAAGTGAAAGCACAGCACAGCGGTGACGTCACCGCTGTGCCCTGCTACTGCCGGCGTTCAGTCAGTCAGTCAGTGCAGGAAGCGGACGCCGGGGGATGCGAATGTAAGTATGTACTGTTTTTTTTTTTTTACATTTTACGCTGGTAACCAGGGTAAACATCGGGTTACTAAGCGCGGCCCTGCGCTTAGCAACCCGATGTTTACCCTGGTTACCCGGGGACCTCGGCATCGTTGGTCGCTGGACAGCGGTCTGTGTGACAGCTCTCCAGCGATCAAACAGCGACGCTGCAGCGATCGGCATCGTTGTCGCTATCGCTGCAGCGTCGTTTCGTGTGAAGGTACCTTTAGGGCTCATACCCATCACACATACAGTGGGTACCGAAAGTATTCACACCCCTTTAAATTTTTCACTCTTTGTTTTATTGCAGTCATTTGGTAAATTCAAAAAAGTTCATTTTTTTCACATTAATGTACACTCTGCACCCTGTCTTGAACAGAGATGTAGAAATTTTTGCAAATTTATTAAAAAAGAAAAACTGTAATTATCACATGGTCATAAGTATTCAGACCCTTTGCTCAGACACTCATATTTAAGTCACATGCTGTCAATTTCCTTGTGATCCTCCTTGAGATGCTCTACTCCTTCATCGGAGTCCAGCTGTGATTAATTAAACTGATAGGACTTTATTTGCAAAGGCACACACCTGTCTATATAAGACCTCACAGCTCACAGTGCATGTCAGACCAAATGAGAATCATGAGGAACTGGCCAAGGAACTCAGAGACATAAATGTGGCAAGTCACAGTTCTGGCCAAGGTATCAACAGAATTTCTGCAGTACTCAAGGGTCCTAAGAGCACAGTGGCCTCCATAATCCTTAAATGGATGAAGTTTGGGACCACCAGAAGTCTTCCTACACCTGGCCGTCCAGCCAAACTGCGCAATCATGGGGGAAGAGCCTTTGTGAGAGAGGTAAAGAACCCCAAGATCACTGTGGCTGAGCTCCAGAGACGCAGTAGGGAGATGGGAGAAAGTTCAACAAAGTTAACTATCACTGCTGCCCTCTACCAGTCGGGCCTTTATGGCAGAGTGGCCCGACGGAAGCCTCTCCTCAGTGCAAGGCATATGAAAACTTGCATAGAATTTGCTAAAAAAAACACATGAAGGACTCCCAGACTATGAAAAATAAGATTCTCTGGTCTGATGAGACGAAGATAGACCTTTTTGGTGATAATTCTAAGCGGTATGTGTTTAGAATACCAGGCACTGCTCATCACCTGCCCAATACAATCCCAACAGTGAAACATAATGGTGGCAGCATCATGCTATGCGGGCAGGGCTGGACTGGCCATCTTGCAATTCTGGCAAATGCCAGAAGGGCCTGTGTGGTTGTGGGCCACCTTGTCTGCTACGTTATTAACAGAATTGGTGTTCTCAAGACACTCATACTGTTAAGAGTTGTGAAGGAGCAAAAAGTTGCTGACTCCATCACTTATCCCAGCAGGCCACGGGAATCATTAGAACTATTGGTCATGTAGTAAATCTTGCTTTCATCCATCCAGGGTAATATATTCCATCTGGTGCTTGGGGGACGGGGACAGCATGGGCCTGTGTGATTTCAAATGCCAGGGCTGAATTTCAGTCCCAGTCCGTACCTGTATTGTGTTTGTCAGTTGTGGGGACAGGACGACTGGTTGTCATTGAAGGAAACATGAATGTGGCAAAGTACACAGATATTCTGGATGAAAACCTCTTCCAGAGTGCTCTGGATCTCAGACTTTGCCGAAGGTTCGCCTTCCAACAAGACAATGACCCTATGCACACAGCTAAAATAACAAAGGAGTGGCTTCACAACTATATGACCATTCTTGACTGGCCCAGCCAGAGCCCTGACCTAAACCCAATTGAGCATCTCTGTAGAGACCTGAAAATGGCTGTCCACCAACGTTGACCATCCAACCTGATGGAACTAGAGAGGACCTGCAAGGAAGAATGGCAGAGGGTCCCCAAATTGAAGTGTGAAAAACTTGTTGCATCATTCCCAAGAAGACTCAAAAGGGTGCTTCTACGCAATACTGAGAAAAGGGCTGAATACTTATGACCATGTGATATTTCAGTTTTTCTTTTTTAATAAATTTGCAAACATTTCTACAATTCTGTTTTTTTTTCAGTCAAGATGAGGTGCAGAGTGTTCATTAATGAGAAAAAAATAACTTTTTTGAATTTACCAAATGACTGCAATGAAGCAAAGAGTGAAAAATTTAAAGGGGTCTGAATACTTTCCGCACCCACTGTATATACATGTTTTTCTCAATATCTGACATGAAATCAGAATAAACCTTTCCCATTTTAGGTCAATTAGGATTACCATAATTATTAATATTTGCCAAATGCCAGAATAATGAGAGAGAAAGAATGTTTTAAGGCATTATTATTACTTACTGAAAAGTCAAAAGTTTGCATACACTAAGATTACTAAGCCTTTAAACAACTCTGGACTGGCCATATGATGATGTCATGTGTTTGGATGTTTTGGCAATATCTGAGAGAATTGTGGACTTTCACATGTCTGGCTCATCTTTGGATACAATTTCATGATTAATATTAATAATTATGTTAATCCTAATTGACATTAAATCAGGAAGGTTTATTATTATTGCATGTCAGATATTGAGAAAAACATGCATGTGTCTTTTTACATAGTGTATGTAAACTTCTGGTTTCAACTGTAGATAGTTATGTGAGTGAGATATACAGTGGGGAAAAAAGTATTTAGTCAGCCACCAATTGTGCAATTTCTCCCACTTAAAAAGATGAGATAAGCCTGTAATTGACAACATAGGTAGACCACAACTTTGAGAGTCAAAATGAGAAAACAAATAAATAATTACATTTCTGAAAAAAATGTCATGGGATTCCCCCCAAATTTTTAACTAGCAGAGGGAAGCGGACAGCTGGGGGCAGATGTTTATAGCCAGGGAAGGGGGCAATACCCATGTAGCTTCCCAGGCTATTAACGCCTTTACCCCCAAGGGTGGTTTGCACGTTAATGACCGGGCCAATTTTTACAATTCTGACCACTGTCCCTTTATGAGGTTATAACTCTGGAAAACTTCAACGGATCCTGATGATTCTGACACTGTTTTCTCATGACATATTGTAATTCATGATAGTGGTAAAATTTATTTAATATTACTTGCGTTCATTTGTGAAAAAAATGGAAATTTGTCAAAAAATTTAAAAATTTTGCAATTTTCCAAATTTGAATTTTTATGCCCTTAAATCACACAGATATGTCACACAAAATACTTAATAAGTAACATTTCCCACATGTCTACTTTACATCAGCACAATTTTGGAATCTAAATTTTTTTTGTTAGGGAGTTATAACACCATTTTTATTTAGGGACCACATCACATTTGAAGTCACTTTGAGGGGTCTATATGATATAAAATACCCAAGTGTGACACAATTCTAAAAATCGCACATCTCAAGGTGCTCAAAACCACATTCAAGAAGTTTATTAACCCTTCAGGTGTTTCACAGGAATTTTTGGAATATAAAAAAAAATGAGCATTTAACTTTTTTTCACAAAAACTTTATTTCAGCTCCAATTTGTTTTTATTTTACTGACGGTAACAGGAGAAATAGGACCCCAAAAGTTGTTGCAAAATTTGTCCTGAGTATGCTGATACCCCATATGTGGGGGTAAACCACTGTTTGGGAGCATGGCAGAGCTCAGAAGGGAAGGAGCGCGATTTAACTTTTCAATGCAAAATTGACAGGAATTGAGATGGGATGCCATGTCACGTTTGGAGAGCCCCTGATGTGCCTAAAAATTGAAACCCCCCACAAGTGACACCCTTTTGGAAAGTAGACCCCCTAAAGAACATAACTAGATGTGTGGTGAGCACTTTGAACCACCAAGTGCTTCACAGAAGTTTATAATGTAGAGCCGTAAAAATAAAAAATCATATTTTTTCACAAAAATGATCTTTTTGCCCCCAATTTTTTATTTTCTCAAGTGTAACAGAAGAAACTGGATCACAAAAGTTGTTGTGCAATTTGTCCTGAGTACGCTGATACCCTATATGTGGGGGTAAACCATTGTTTGGGCGCATGGCAGAGCTCGGAAGGGAAGAAGCGCCATTTGACTTTTCAATGCAAAATGGACTGGAACTGAGATGGGACGCCATGTCGCGTTTGGAGAGCCCCTGATGTGCCTAAACATTGAAACCACCCACAAGTGACACCATTTTGGAAAGAAGACCCCCTAAGGAACTTATCTAGATGTGTTGTGAAAACTTTGAACCTCCAAGTGTTTCACTACAGTTTATAACGTAGAGCCGTGAAAATAAAAATTCTTTTTTTTCCCCAAAAATGATTTTTAGCTACTAGTTTTGTATTTTCCCAAGGGTAACTGTTGTGAATTGAACTTTTTGGCTCCCTCTTGTGGTCACTAGCGACATGACACTTTGATTTTCTTTCCCCAGCTTGGTACCCACCTGGTTCGTTAGTCCAGGGGTGTTGCTATTTAAACTCCCTGGATTCTCAGTCTGGTGCCTGGCATCGTTGTAATCAGTTCCTTTCTGTTTGCTCCTGTCTGCTGGTCCTGGTTCTTTGCAAAATAAGCTAAGTCCTGCTTCCTTATTTTTTGGTTATTTGCATTGCTCTTATTTTTGTCCAGCTTGTACTAAATGTGATTCCTGATATTGCTGGAAGCTCTAGGGGGCTGATATTCTCCCCCCATGCCGTTAGACGGTTCGGGGGTTCTTGAATATTCAGCGTGGAAATTTTGATAGGGTTTTTGCTGACCGTATAAGTCATCTTCCTATATTCTGCTATTAGTCAGTGGGCCTCTCTTTGCTAAAACCTAGTTCATTCTTACGTTTGTCTTTTCTTCTTACCTCACCGTTATTATTTGTTGGGGGCTTGTATCCAACTTTTGGGGTCTTTTCTCTGGAGGCAAGAAAGGTCTATTGTTTCCCTTCTAGGGTTAGTTAGTTCTCCGGCTGGCGCGAGACGTCTAGAACCAATGTAGGTACGTTCCCCGGCTACTGCTATTTGCTGTGCTAGGATCAGTTATACGGTCAGCCTAGTTACCACTGCCCTATGAGCTGTTTTTTTGTGTGTGCAGACTTGGTAATAACCTCTGAGACCCTCTGCCATTGGGGTCATAACAGTATGCCAGGCCAAAAGTAATACTTAATGCATTGCAGAAGTGGGATTATAAGAAAGGAAATTCTGAGTTTTGTTTTTTTTTTTCTTTCTTCCTCCCCTTTATCTCTGAGTGGCTTGAGCTTGCTGCAGACATGAATGTCCAGACTTTGATTACTAGTGTGGATCAGCTTGCTGCTCGTGTGCAGGGCATTCAAGATTTTGTTACTTGTAGTCCTATGTCAGAACCTAAAATACCTATTCCTGAACTGTTCTCTGGAGACCTATTTAAGTTTAGGAATTTCAGGAATAATTGTAAATTGTTTCTATCTCTGAGACCTCGTTCGTCTGGAGACTCAGCTCAGCAAGTAAAAATTGTTATCTCTTTCTTGCGGGGCGACCCTCAGGATTGGGCCTTCTCGTTAGCGCCAGGAGATCCGGCATTGGCAAATATTGATGCGTTTTTTCTGGCGCTCGGGTTGCTTTACGAGGAGCCCAATCTTGAAATTCAGGCAGAAAAAGCTTTGCTGGCTATCTCTCAGGGCCAGGATGAAGCTGAAGTGTATTGCCAAAAATTTCGGAAATGGTCCGTGCTTACTCAGTGGAATGAGTGTGCTCTGGCCGCAAATTTCAGAAATGGCCTTTCTGAAGCCATTAAGAATGTGATGGTGGGTTTCTCCATTCCTACAAGTCTGAATGATTCCATGGCGCTGGCTATTCAAATTGACCGGCGTTTGCGGGAGCGCAAAGCCGCTAATCCTCTGGTGGTGTTGTCTGAACAAACACCTGATTTAATGCAATGTGGTAGAATTCAGACTAGAAATGAACGGAAAAATCATAGATGTCAGAATGGGTTGTGTTTTTACTGTGGTGATCCTACACATGTTATATCAGCATGCTCTAAACGCTTAACAAAGGTGGTTAGTCCTGTCGCCATTGGTAATTTGCAACCTAAATTTATTTTGTCTGTGACTTTAATTTGCTCATTGTCTTCCTACCCTGTTATGGCGTTTGTGGATTCAGGTGCTGCCCTGAGTCTTATGGATTTTTCATTTGCCAAACGCTGTGGTTTTGTTCTTGAGCCGTTGGTAAATCCTATCCCTCTTAGAGGTATTGATGCTACGCCATTGGCGGAAAATAAGCCGCAGTTTTGGACACAGGTAACCATGTGCATGACTCCTGAACATCGGGAGGTGATTCGTTTTCTGGTTCTGCATAAAATGCATGATTTGGTCGTTTTGGGTCTACCATGGTTACAGACCCATAATCCAGTTTTGGATTGGAAGGCAATGTCTGTGTCAAGTTGAGGCTGTCAGGGAATTCATGGCGATTCCCCGCCGGTGTCTATTGCTTCCTCTACTCCTTCGGAAGTTCCTGAGTATTTGTCTGATTATCAGGATGTATTCAGCGAGTCCAGGTCCAGTGCTCTTCCTCCTCATAGGGACTGTGACTGCGCTATAGATTTGATTCCGGGTAGTAAATTTCCTAAGGGAAGATTATTTAATCTGTCTGTACCTGAGCATACCGCAATGCGTTCGTATATCAAGGAGTCTCTGGAGAAGGGGCATATTCGTCCATCCTCTTCCCCTCTTGGTGCGGGATTCTTTTTTGTGGCCAAGAAGGACGGATCTTTGAGACCTTGTATAGACTATCGGCTTCTGAATAAAATCACTGTTAAATTTCAGTATCCTTTGCCTCTGTTGTCGGACTTGTTTGCCCGGATTAAGGGTGCCAAGTGGTTCACCAAGATAGATCTTCGTGGTGCGTACAACCTTGTGCGCATTAAGCAGGGAGATGAATGGAAAACTGCATTTAATACGCCCGAAGGTCATTTTGAGTACTTGGTGATGCCTTTTGGGCTCTCTAATGCCCCTTCAGTGTTTCAGTCCTTTATGAAGGATATTTTCCGGAAGTACCTGGATAAATTTATGATCGTTTATCTGGATGATATTCTGGTTTTTTCTGATGATTGGGACTCCCATGTAAAGCAGGTCAGGATGGTGTTTCAGGTTTTGCGTGAGAATGCTTTGTTTGTCAAGGGCTCAAAGTGTCTCTTTGGAGTGGAGAAGGTTCCCTTTTTGGGTTTTATTTTCTCCCCTTCTGCGGTGGAGATGGACCCAGTCAAGGTCCGAGCTATTCATGATTGGACTCAACCCACGTCAGTTAAGAGTCTTCAGAAGTTCTTGGGTTTTGCTAACTTCTACCGTCGTTTTATCGCTAACTTTTCTAGCGTTGTTAAACCTTTGACGGATATGACCAAGAAAGGTTCTGATGTTGCTAACTGGGCTCCTGCAGCCGTGGAAGCTTTCCAAGAGCTGAAGCGCCGGTTTACTTTGGCGCCTGTTTTGTGTCAGCCTGATGTCTCACTTCCCTTTCAGGTTGAAGTGGATGCTTCTGGGATCGGTGCAGGGGCCGTTTTGTCGCAGAGAGACCCTGGTTGCTCTATAATGAGACCATGTGCTTTTTTTTCTAGGAAGTTTTCGCCTGCTGAGCGGAACTATGATGTTGGCAATCGGGAGTTGTTGGCCATGAAGTGGGCATTTGAGGAGTGGCGTCATTGGCTCGAGGGTGCTAAGCATCGTGTGGTGGTCTTGACTGATCACAAAAATCTGATGTATCTCGAGTCTGCTAAACGCCTGAATCCTAGACAGGCCCGTTGGTCATTGTTTTTCTCCCGTTTTGACTTTGTGGTCTCGTACCTACCGGGTTCAAAGAATGTGAAGGCTGATGCTCTTTCTAGGAGCTTTGTGCCTGACTCTCCTGGAGTCTCAGAGCCAGCTGGTATTCTTAAAGAGGGAGTTATCTTGTCGGCCATTTCTCCGGATTTGCGACGTGTGTTGCAGAGATTTCAGGCTGGTAGACCTGACTCTTGTCCACCTGACAGACTGTTTGTTCCTGATAAATGGACCAGCAGAGTCATTTCCGAGGTTCATTCCTCGGTGTTGGCAGGGCATCCGGGGATTTTTGGCACCAGAGATTTGGTGGCTAGGTCCTTTTGGTGGCCTTCCTTGTCACGGGATGTGCGGTCGTTTGTGCAGTCCTGTGGGACTTGTGCTCGAGCTAAGCCTTGCTGTTCTCGTGCCAGCGGGTTGCTCTTGCCCTTGCCTGTCCCGAAGAGGCCTTGGACACACATTTCCATGGATTTCATTTCAGATCTTCCGGTGTCTCAGGGCATGTCTGTCATCTGGGTGGTATGTGATCGTTTTTCCAAGATGGTCCATTTGGTGTCCTTGCCTAAGCTGCCTTCCTCTTCCGATCTGGTTCCTTTATTCTTTCAGAATGTGGTTCGTTTGCACGGCATTCCTGAGAATATCGTGTCTGACAGAGGATCCCAGTTTGTTTCCAGGTTCTGGCGATCCTTTTGTGCTAAGATGGGCATTGATTTGTCGTTTTCATCTGCCTTTCATCCTCAGACTAATGGCCAAACTGAGCGAACAAATCAGACTCTAGAGGCTTATTTGAGGTGTTTTGTTACTGCAGATCAGGATGATTGGGTGACCTTCTTGCCATTGGCTGAGTTTGCCCTTAATAATCGGGCTAGTTCCGCTACTTTGGTTTCGCCATTTTTCTGCAACTCTGGTTTTCATCCTCGTTTTTCCTCGGGACATGTTGAGCCCTCTGACTGTCCTGGGGTAGATTCTGTGGTGGATAGGTTGCAGCGGATTTGGAATCATGTGGTGGACAACTTAAAGTTGTCACAGGAGAAGGCTCAGCGTTTTGCCAACCGCCGCCGCGGTGTGGGTCCCCGACTTCGCGTTGGGGATTTGGTGTGGCTGTCTTCTCGGTTTGTTCCTATGAAGGTCTCCTCTCCTAAATTTAAGCCTCGCTTCATCGGTCCTTATAAGATTTTGGAAATCCTTAATCCAGTGTCCTTTCGCTTGGATCTTCCGGTGTCGTTTGCCATTCACAACGTGTTCCATAGGTCTTTGTTGCGGCGGTACGTTGTGCCGGTGGTTCCTTCTGTTGAGCCTCCTGCTCCGGTGTTGGTTGAGGGCGAGTTGGAGTATGTAGTGGAGAAGATCTTGGATTCTCGTCTCTCCAGACGGAGGCTTCAGTATCTGGTCAAGTGGAAGGGCTATGGTCAGAAGGATAATTCCTGGGTGGTCGCCTCTGATGTTCATGCAGCCGATTTGGTTCGTGCCTTTCAAGCTGCTCATCCTGATCGCCCTGGTGGTCTTGGTGAGGGTTCGGTGACCCCTCCTTAAGGGGGGGGTATTGTTGTGAATTGAACTTTTTGGCTCCCTCTTGTGGTCACTAGCGACATGACACTTTGATTTTCTTTCCCCAGCTTGGTACCCACCTGGTTCGTTAGTCCAGGGGTGTTGCTATTTAAACTCCCTGGATTCTCCGTCTGGTGCCTGGCATCGTTGTAATCAGTTCCTTTCTGTTTGCTCCTGTCTGCTGGTCCTGGTTCTTTGCAAAATAAGCTAAGTCCTGCTTCCTTATTTTTTGGTTATTTGCATTGCTCTTATTTTTGTCCAGCTTGTACTAAATGTGATTCCTGATATTGCTGGAAGCTCTAGGGGGCTGATATTCTCCCCCCGTGCCGTTAGACGGTTCGGGGGTTCTTGAATATTCAGCGTGGAAATTTTGATAGGGTTTTTGCTGACCGTATAAGTCATCTTCCTATATTCTGCTATTAGTCAGTGGGCCTCTCTTTGCTAAAACCTAGTTCATTCTTACGTTTGTCTTTTCTTCTTACCTCACCGTTATTATTTGTTGGGGGCTTGTATCCAACTTTTGGGGTCTTTTCTCTGGAGGCAAGAAAGGTCTATTGTTTCCCTTCTAGGGTTAGTTAGTTCTCCGGCTGGCGCGAGACGTCTAGAACCAATGTAGGTACGTTCCCCGGCTACTGCTATTTGTTGTGCTAGGATCAGTTATACGGTCAGCCTAGTTACCACTGCCCTATGAGCTGTTTTTTTGTGTGTGCAGACTTGGTAATAACCTCGGAGACACTCTGCCATTGGGGTCATAACAGGTAACAGAAGAAATTGGACCCCAAAAGTTGAGGTCCAATTTGTCCTGAGTATGGCGCATTTGGGCGCATGGCAGAGCTCGGAAGGGAAGGAGCTCCGTTTGGAATGCAGACTTAGATGGATTGGTCTGCATTTGCAGAGCCCCTGATGTGCCTAAACAGTAGAAACCCCCCACAAGTGACCCCATATTGGAAACTAAACACCCCAAGGAACTTATATAGATGTGTTGTGAGAACTTTGAACCCCCAAGTGTTTCACTACAGTTTATAACGCAGTGCCGGGAAAATAAAAAATCATTTTTTTTCCAAACAAATGATTTTTTAGCCCCCAGTTTTGTTTTTACCCAAGGATGCAGGAGAAATTGGACCCCAAAAGTTGTTGTCCAATTTGTCCCAAGTATGCTGATACCCCATATGTGGGGGGAACCACCGTTTGGGCGCATGGCAGAGCTTGGAAGGGAAGGAGCGCCGTTTGGAATGCAGACTTAGATGGATTGGTCTGCAGGCATCACGTTGCATTCACAGAGCCACTGATGAACCTAAACAGTAAAACCCCCCACAAGTGACCCCATATTAGAAACTAGACCCCCCAAGGAACTTATCTAGATGTGTTGTGAGAACTTTGAACCCCCAAGTGTTTCACTACAGTTTATAACAAAGTACTGTAAAAATAAAAAATCTTTTTTTTTTCCACACAAATTATTTTTTAGCCCCCCGTTTAGTATTTTTTCAAGGGTAACAGGAGAAATTGGACCCCAAAAGTTGTCCAATTTGTCCTGAGTACGCTGATCCCCCATATGTTGGGGTAAACCCCTGTTTGGGTGCACGGGAGAGCTCGGAAGGGAATGAGCACTGTTTTACTTTTTCAACGCAGAATTGGCTGGAATTGAGATCTGACGACATGTCGCGTTTGGAGAGCCCGTGATGTGCCTAAACAGTGAAATCCCCCAATTCTAACTGAAACCCTAACCCAAACACACCCCTAAGCCTAATCCCAACCCTAACCCTAACCACACCCCTAACCCTAATCCCAACCCTTATTCCAACCGTAAATGTAATCTAAACCCTAATTTTAGCCCCAACCCTAACCCTAACTTTAGCCCTAACTTTAGCCCCAACCCTAACCCTAACTTTAGCTCCAACTCTAACCCTAACTTTAGCCCCAACCCTAAGTTTAGCCTCAACTGTAAGCCTAACTTTAGCCCCAACCCTAACACCAACCCTAACCCTAATCCCAACTCCAATCCTAACTGTAGCCCTAACCCTAACTTTAGCCCCAACCCTATCCCTAACTTTAGCTCCAACCCTAACCCTAACTTTAACCCCAACTCTAACCCTAACCCTAATGGGAAAATGGAAATAAATACATTTTTTTTAAATTTTATTATTTTTCCCTAACTAAGGGGGTGATGATGGAGGGTTTGATTTACTTTTATAGCGGGTTTTATAGCGGATTTTTATGATTGGCAGCCATCACACACTATAAGACACTTTTTGTTGTGAAAAATAGTTTTTGCATCTCCACATTTTGAGATCTATACTTTTTCCATATTTTGGTCCACAGAGTCATGTGAGGTCTTGTTTTTTGCGGGACGAGTTAACATTTTTATTGGTACCATTTTCGGGCATGTGACATTTTTTGATCGCTTTTTATTCTGATTTTTGTGAGGTAGAATGAACAAAAACCAGCTATTCATGGATTTCTTTTTTGGGGGGGCACTTATACCATTCCGCGATTGGTAAAATTGATAAAGCAGTTTTATTCTACGGGTCAGTATGATTACAGCGATACCTCATTTATATAATTTTTTTATGTTTTGGCGCTTTTATACGATAAAAATATAATATATATATAATAATATATATAATATATAAAAAATAATTATTTTTGCCTCGCTTTATTCTGAGGACTATAATTTTTTTTATTTTTTGATTGATGACACTGTATAGTGGCTTGTTTTTTGCGGGACAAGATGGCATTTTCAGCGGTACCATGTTTATTTATATCCGTCTTTTTGATCGCGTGTTATTCCACTTTTTGTTTGGCAGTATGATAATAAAGTGTTGTTTTTTGCCTCGTTTTTTTTTACGGTGTTCACTGAAGGGGTTAAGTAGTGGGACAGTTTTATAGGTCGGGTCGTTACGGACGTGGCGATACTAAATATGTGTACTTTATTGTTTTTTTATTATTTAGATAAAGAAATGTCTTTATTGGAACAATTTTTTTTTCTTTATTAAGGAATTTTTTATTTTTTTTACACACATGTAAATGTTTTTTTTTTTACATTGCCCCAGGGGGGACATCACTATATATTATCAGATCGCTGAGCTGACACTTTGCAGCGCACTGTGTGAGATCAGCGATCTGATAGGCACTGCAGGGAGACCTATCCCTTGATACATCGGGCGATTCTGAACGCAGCGATACCAAATATGTGTAGGTTTGATTTTTTTTTTTATTGTTTTATTTTGGATGGGGCGAAAGGGGGGTGATTTAAACTTTTATATATTTTTTTTTTTTCATATTTTTTTTTACTTTTGCCATGCTTCAATAGCCTCCATGGGAGGCTAGAAGCTGGCACCACTCGATCGGCTCAGCTACATAGTAGCGATCATCAGATCGCTGCTATGCAGCTGAAATGCAGTCTCTAGGACCTCTATGGTTACCATCCTGATGCATCGTCGACCCCCGATCATGTGACGGGGGTTGATGATGCGCTCATTTCCTGCCGCGCGGCTGGAAGTGGTAGTTAAATGCCACTGTCAGTGTTTGACAGTGGCATTTAACAGGTTAATAGCGGCGGGTGAATCGCGATTTCACCCGCCGCTATTGCGCGCACATGTCAGCTGTACAAAACAGCTGACATGTCACAACTTTGATGTGGGCTCACCGCCAGAGCCCACATCAAAGGGGGAGACACGAAAGCTCATCAAGAGAATGCCAAGAGTGTGCAAAGCAGTCATCAAAGCAAAAGGTGGCTACTTTGAAGAACCTAGAATATAAGACATATTTTCAGTTGTTTCACACTTTTTTGTTAAGTATATAATTTCACATGTGTTAATTCATAGTTTTGATGCCTTCAGTGTGAATGTACAATTTTCATAGTCATGAAAATACAGAAAAATCTTTAAATGAGAAGGTGTGTCCAAACTTTTGGTCTGTACTGTATACATCATGTATATAGCAGGTCATTATAATGAAAGGTGATCTACTAATAAGTACTAAAGACATTTGTCATGAAGAGGTTGAATAATTCTGACACTACAGAAGTAATTAAAAGATGCAATTTGCATTGAATTTGAAGAAACTACTTATTGTATTAGTTGTAATAGGCTATTTAAATTATTCTTTGCTTTAATGAAAAAGCAGAAAGTTTGTGAAATTTGCTAATAAATCTAATTTTAAATGGGGTGAATGATTTTGATTGCAACTGTACGACACTTTTATTAACAGCTGTTATAAGCAATTACATTAAACCCATATATTTCTGTTTTGTTGATTACTAATTTCTGGATAAGTGATTGTAACATTGTGTATCATAATGAAATGTTTACAGAATGGTTTGTTAACAAAACACTATAGAATTATTCATATAATGAGATTGAATTACAAGTGTCTACTATGTGTAATAAAGAGTAATAATAAAATGAAAAGGTCTATGGAACATAATCAAGGTTTATTGTGTCCTCCATTCAAATTCATGGTAAATTTGAATATATTTGTGATCTTGTTTTGTACATCTCTTCTGAAGCTGAATATCTGCATCTTTTGTTTTTCGTTGATGGGTAGTTGCTATATGATTCCATTTGTTGAAGCTTTAGTTTTTTTGTACATTTTGATATGAGATGGTAATGTGCTTGAAATGGATGTTTATTTGCATAAATATTATGAAAAACATGTCCTTATGTTATGAGTGTTAAGGAGAGGGTTACAGCAATATATTTATTTTGAAACATCCACAGTTCAGCATTTATATCATTTGGATGTGTTAGGCTGCCGTCACACTAGCAGTATTTGGTCAGTATTTTACATCAGTATTTGTAAGCCAAAACCTGGAGTGGGTGATAAATGCAGCAGTGGTGCATATGTTTCTGTTTTTCTCTAATTGTTCCACTCCTGGTTTTGGCTTACAAATACTGATGTAAAATACTGACCAAATACTGCTAGTGTGACGGCAGCCTTACTGGATGTGTTACCTTTGCTTTGTACAAATACTATCTACTACCATCTGAACAGGATTTGTAAGAACTAGTGTTGAGCGATACCTTCCGATATCGGAAAGTATCGGTATCGGAAAGTATCGGCCGATACCGTCAAAGTATCGGATCTAATCCGATACCGATACCCGATCCCAATGCAAGTCAATGGGATGAAAATATCGGAATTAAAATAAACCCTTTCTTTCCTTGTAGGTTAATTCTACATGAAGGAAAACAACTAAGAATAATGTAGGATGTATTGGGGGAGGTGGCGGAGACATTAAAGGCACAGAGGTTTAGCCCAAACAAATAGAATAGCAGGTTTTTTTGTTTTTTTTTATGACGTTCGGCGTTAGAAAGATTTTGACTATTTTTTATTTTTATTTTGTCAGATATTGATGTTTCACTACTTCCACGTCCTTCACCTTCTTTTTTACTTCTCCCACACTTTCTTCTTCATTATCCTCATCATCAGCTTCTTTGACATCAACTATCTTCACCTTATTCATCTTATTCTACCTCTAATTTTTTTTTTTTACATTGTTCATATTCTTTTTATTTAACTATTATCTTTTTCATATTCAACTTCTTCATCATATTCTTATTTGTGACAGGCATTCCCGTAGTTGTTATCTATAAAAGTTTGAAGATTACACCTTCCGTTCTGCCTGTCACAAAAGAGTTACATTTGTCCGCGTTCAGTTTGGCCTGCAGCATCAGGCTTTATCCAGGGGCACCACGAGGAGGAACGGACTCACCCCCATACACTGCTTAGTCTTCTTCTGCTTATAATTTAGATAATATCTTTTGCTCTGATATTTAGTCTTATGCTTAATGTTCTTCTGCTCTTTGTTCTGCAGCCTCTTGTTCTTCTGCTTCTCGGTCTCCCATGTCGTCGTCGTCTCCAGGGTCGTCGTCTCTGGGGTCGTCGTCATCGGGGTCATCGTCATCGGGGTCGTCTTCAGGGTCATCGTCTCCAGGGTCGTCGTCATCTCGGTGGTTGTCGTCTCTGGTGTCGTCATCATCTTAGGGGTGGTCTTCCGGGTCATCGTCTTTAGGGTCTTGAACTTGGAAATGTAGCAGAAGGTACAAGAAGGCTGAGAAAATGCCGAGAAACAGCTGATGGAACTGGAACTCGGATGGCTACCCGAAGGTCCAAGAGCCAATGGAACTACCGTGGACCAGCTGACGTTACTGGAACCCGGTTACTAAGCAGGAGGTACCCGTGCCTGAAAGCACTACCAAGGACCACCTGACGTTGGTGGAACTTGGATACCCAGAGGGAGGCACCTAAGCCAAAGGCTCTGCCCGGAACCAGCTGACGGTACTGGAACCAGGATGGGGAGCAGAAGGTGCAAGAGAAAAAGACACTGCCGAGAACCAGCTGACGGTACTGGAACCCGGATGGGTAGCCGAAGGTCCAAGAGCCAATGGAACTACCGAGGACCAGCTGACGTTACTGGAACCCGGTTACTAAGCAGGAGGTACCCGTGCCTGAAAGCACTACCAAGGACCACCTGACGTTGGTGGAACTCGGATACCCAGAGGGAGGCACCTAAGCCAAAGGCTCTGCCCGGAACCAGCTGACGGTACTGGAACCAGGATGGGGACCTATTCAAGCTTGTCTTCCTAGAGCCCCAACTGGCGGTGTTAGAGCCCAGGGTCAGCAGAAGGAGGAGCAGGGGGAGGGGAGTGTAGGCCGAAGCCTGCACTGGCAGCAGCTTTGGGTCTGTTGTGCCTGCGTGGAGGTCGCAGGACACGTTGCCGGCTACACAGCAGTGGAACAGCTGGCGGTGCTGAACCCCACTGACACATTGGCGAGGTGTTTGGCTCTGTGCAGCCAGCACTTCCGGACAGCAACTAGCGGTGTTGGAGCCCGGGCTCTGCCGGTGGAGCAGAGTGTAGGCCGAAGCCTAATTGAACCGATTTCAAAGGTAACCTTTAACCCCCCCTCAGGGGTTACAAACTAGAAGAGCCACAGCTTATGCAGCAGTAGTGCCGCACAAGTCAAAGGTTGCTCTTTTAATTTTTCTCCTTGCACACGCCGAATGAAACACGTATAACATTTAGCCCTTTATACAGTCAAACTGTGTTGGAGGCGTGAGTTCCCTGACAAAAATGCCACCTTGGTGCTTTGCACGGCCTCCTGAGCTTCGTTATTTGTTGCACAGGAGTCTGCGCTGTCGTGTTATCCCTTGGCCTTGCGCTGTTAGCGCTGCCCATCTTCTGACATCATTTCATGTCGGCTGTTGCGGTTTGCGATGACCATGAATCCGACCCACGCAGTGTCTTTACATTGTTAAAACACTGCGGGGCTGGGATTCATGGCCTGGCGCAGTACATATGTTCGCCTCTCGCACTCGGGTCCTTACACCCGCTTCAGACTGTGCGGCGTCAGCTGATCCCTTATCGCATGCCACGGCCATGAAGCCACACAGTCCAAAGAAGGCGGAAGGAGATGAGGGATAGGCGAAGAAATGCAGCGTTCATGCCCGTCAATCACACCCTCGCAGTCAAAATAAATAAGACACCGAGGGGCGTTGTGTGGGGCAAGGCGGCGGCATAGGCGCAGCCAGCCAAACAATGAGGCCAGAAGACGGGCAGCGCTACCAAGGAGCTTGTTGCGTGTCAATACAAAGGAAAATCACACCTGAGGGACGTTTTAATGGTCTCAGAGGACTCATTTTAGACGTGTTCAGTTCCCCATGGGCAAGGAGAATAAGTTTCCGAGCCACCTTGCACACATGCAGCATTACTGCTGTACAAGGTGGCTGTAAAACATAGAAACACCTGGGGGAGGGGGGACAGGTTCCCTTCAATTTCAGTTCTTGTGTCTGCGTGGCTGTCGCAGGACACGTTGCCGGCTACACAGCAGGGGAACAGCTGGCGGTGCTGGACCCCACTGACACATTGGCTGGTGTTTTTCTCTGTGCAGCTAGCAGTACCGGGCCCCAACTGGCGGTGTTAGAGCCCAGGGTCAGCAGGAGGAGGAGCAGGAGGAGGAGCAGGGGGAGGGGAGTGTAGGCCGAAGCCTGCACTGGCGGCAGCTTTGGGTCTGTTGTGCCTGCGTGGCGGTCGCAGGACACGTTGCCGGCTACACAGCAGGGGAACAGCTGGTGGTGCTGAACCCCACTGACACATTGGCGAGGTGTTTGGCTCTGTGCAGCCAGCACTTCCGGACAGCAACTAGCGGTGTTGGAGCCCGGGCTCTGCCGGTGGAGCAGAGTGTAGGCCGAAGCCTAATTGAACCGATTTCAAAGGTAACCTTTAACCCCCCCTCAGGGGTTACAAACTAGAAGAGCCACAGCTTATGCAGCAGTAGTGCCGCACAAGTCAAAGGTTGCTCTTTTAATTTTTCTCCTTGCACACGCCGAATGAAACACGTATAACATTTAGCCCTTTATACAGTCAAACTGTGTTGGAGGCGTGAGTTCCCTTCGTAATGAGACGCAGCACAGCTGACAAAAATGCCACCTTGGTGCTTGGCACGGCCTCCTGAGCATCGTTATTTGTTGCACAGGAGTCTGCGCTGTCGTGTTATCCCTTGGCCTTGCGCTGTTAGCGCTGCCCATCCTCTGACATCATGTAATGTCGGCCGTTGCGGTTTGCGATGACCATGAATCCCAGCCCCGCAGTGTCTTAACATTGTTAAAACACTGCGGGGCTGGGATTCATGGCCTGGCGCAGTACATATGTTCGCCTCTCGCTTGGGTTCTTACACCTGCTTCAGACTATGCGGCGTCAGCTGATCCCTTATCGCATGCCACGGCCATGAAGCCGCACAGTCCGAAGAAGGCGGAAGGAGATGAGGGACAGGCGAAGAAATGCACCGTTCATGCCCATCAATCACACCCTCGCAGTCCAAATAAATAAGACACCGAGGGGCGTTGTGAGGGGCAAGGCGGCGGCAGAGGCGCAGGCAGCCAAACAATGATGCCAGAAGACGGGCAGCGCTACCAAGGGGGTTGCAGCGTGTCATTACAAAGGAAAGTCACACCACCGGGACGGTTAAATGGTCACACAGAGGACACATTTCAGACGTGTTTTCAGTTCCACATGTGCGAGGAGAATACGTTTATGAGCCACCTTGCACACATGCAGCATTACCGCTGTACGAGGTGGCTGTAAAACGTACAAACGCCTGGGGGAGGGGGGACAGGTTCCCTTCAATTTCAGTTCTTGTGTCTGCATGGCTTTTGCAGGACACGATGCCGGCTACACAGCAGGGGAACAGCTGGCGGTGCTGGACCCCACTGACACATTGGCTGGTGTTTTTCTCTGTGCAGCTAGCAGTACCGGGCCCCAACTGGCGGTGTTAGAGCCCAGGGTCAGCAGGAGGAGGAGATGGAGCAGAGTGTAGGCCGAAGCCTGCACTGGCGGCAGCTTTGGGTCTGTTGTGCCTGCGTGGCTGTTGCAGGACACGTTGCCGGCTGCACAGCAGAGGAACAGCTGGCGGTGATGAACCCCACTGACACATTGGCTGGTGTTTTTCTCTGTGCAGCTAGCAGTACCGGGCCCCAACTGGCGGTGTTGGAGCCCGGGCTCTGCAGGGGGAGCAGAGTGTAGGCCGAAGCCTAATTGAACCAATTTCAAAGGTAACCTTTAACCCCCCCTCAGATGTTACAAAGTAGAAGAGCCACAGCTTATGCAGCAGTAATGCTGCACAAGTCAAAGGTTGCTCTTTTAATTTTGCTCCTTGCACACGCTGAAAGGAACACGTATAACATTTAGGCCCTTACACAGTCAAACTGATTTTGAGGCGTGAGTTCCCTTCGTAAAGAGACGCAGTACAGCTGGCAAAAATGCCACCTTGGTGCTTGGCGCGGCCTCCTGAGCATCGTTATTTGTTGCACAGGAGTCTGCGCTGTCGTGTGATCCCTTGGCCTTGCGCTGTTAGCGCTGCCCATCCTCTGACATCATGTAATGTCGGCCGTTGCGGTTTGCGATGACCATGAATCCCAGCCCCGCAGTGTCTTAACATTGTTAAAACACTGCGGGGCTGGGATTCATGGCCTGGCGCAGTACATATGTTCGCCTCTCGCTTGGGTTCTTACACCCGCTTCAGACTATGCGGCGTCAGCTGATCCCTTATCGCATGCCACGGCCATGAAGCCGCACAGTCCGAAGAAGGCGGAAGGAGATGAGGGACAGGCGAAGAAATGCACCGTTCATGCCCATCAATCACACCCTCGCAGTCCAAATAAATAAGACACCGAGGGGCGTTGTGTGGGGCAAGGCGGCCGCAGAGGCGCAGGCAGCCAAACAATGATGCCAGAAGACGGGCAGCGCTACCAAGGAGCTTGTTGCGTGTCAATACAAAGGAAAATCACACCTGAGGGACATTTTAATGGTCGCAGAGGACTCATTTTAGACGTGTTCAGTTCAACATGGGCAAGGAGAATAAGTTTCTGAGCCACCTTGCACACATGCAGCATTACTGTCGTACAAGGTGGCTGTAAAACGTAGAAACACCTGGGGGAGGGGGGACAGGTTTCCTTCAATTCCAGTTCTTGTGTCTGCGTGGCTGTTGCAGGACACGTTGCTGGTTGCACAGCAGGGGAACAGCTGGCGGTGCTGAACCCCACTGACACATTGGCTGGTGTTTTTCTCTGTGCAGCTAGCACATCTGGGCCCCAACTGGCGGTGTTAGAGCCCAGGGTCAGCAGGAGGAGGAGAGGGAGCAGAGTGTAGGCCGAAGCCTGCACTGGAGCAAGTTGAAAGGGAAACTTTAACCCCCCCCCCAGGCATTTGTAGCTGAAAGAGCCATCGTGTACAGCACTAATGCTGGAAAAGGTAAACTTAGCTCTTTTAATTATGGTCCTTGCACATGCTGAACCTAACACTTATGAAAAGTGTCCCCTCCTACCGTGATACCGTCCGGTAGGTGGAACTTTCCTTTGTGATGTGACGCAGCACAGCCGTCATTCTTACCCCCTTGGCGCCGTGCGCCGCCTCCTCAGCGTTGTTTGAATCAGTCCCGGAGCCTGCGCTGTTAGGTTAGCCCTTGGCCATGCACACATTTTGCGCTGCCCGTCTTCTGACATCATTTGGTGTCAGGCTGGCTGCGCCTGTGCGGCCGCGCTGGCCGAGATCCCGCCTCGTACTGTCTTCTGATTTAATCCCACTGGGGGCCTGAGATCCGTGGCCATGCGCAGTGCATATCCTCGCCTCTCACTCCCCTCCCTACGGCTTCTTCAGACTGTGCGGTGTCACGGCCGTGGCATGCTATTAGGGACCAGCTGACACCGCACAGTTTGAAGAAGCCGTAGGGAGATGAGTGAGAGGTGGAGGTTCAGATATGCACTGCGCATGTCCATGGATCTCAGGCCCCCAGTGGGATGAAATCAGAAGACAGTACGAGGCGGGATCTCGGCCAGCGCGGCCGCACAGGCGCAGCCAGCCTGACACCAAATGATGTCAGAAGACGGGCAGCGCAAAATGTGTGCATGGCCAAGGGCTAACTTAACAGCGCAGGCTCCGGGACTGATTCAAACAACGCTGAGGAGGCGGCGCACGGCGCCAAGGGGGTAAGAATGACGGCTGTGCTGCGTCACATCACAAAGGAAAGTTCCACCTACCGGACGGTATCACGGTAGGAGGGGACACTTTTCATAAGTGTTAGGTTCAGCATGTGCAAGGAGCACCACGAAAAGAGGCACTTTTTCCCTTTGCATCATTACTGCTGCACAAGTGGCTCCTTCAGTAACAAACGCCTGGGGGGGGGGGACAGGTTCCCTTAAATTT
Source organism: Ranitomeya variabilis (assembly GCF_051348905.1). Classification (NCBI taxonomy): domain Eukaryota; kingdom Metazoa; phylum Chordata; class Amphibia; order Anura; family Dendrobatidae; genus Ranitomeya; species Ranitomeya variabilis. The sequence continues at coordinate 613,741,418 of NC_135234.1, forward strand.
AACTTGTTGTGCCTGCGTGGCGGTCGCAGTACACGTTGCCGTATACACAGCAGGGGAACAGCTGACGTTACTGAACCCCACTAACACATTGGCGAGGTGTTTGGCTCTGTGCGGACAGCACTTCTGGACGGCAACTAGCGGTGTTGGAGCCCAGGGACAGGTGGAGGAGGAGGAGGTGGAGGAGGTAGGAGGGATTGCCACACACACAGCAGGGGAACAGCTGACGTTACTGAACCCCAATAACAGAGGAGGGACTGTTGACTGTGCGTACAGCACTACCAGGCAACAACTAGCGGTGTTGGAGCCCAGGGACAGGTGGAGGAGGTGGAGGAGGTAGGAGGAGGTAGGAGGGATTGCCACACACACAGCAGGGGAACAGCTGACGTTACTGAACCCCAATAACAGAGGAGGGACTGTTGACTGTGCGTACAGCACTACCAGGCAACAACTAGCGGTGTTGGAGCCCAGGGACAGGTGGAGGAGGTGGAGGAGGTAGGAGGAGGTAGGAGGGATTGCCACACACACAGCAGGGGAACAGCTGACGTTACTGAACCCCAATAACAGAGGAGGGACTGTTGACTGTGCGTACAGCACTACCAGGCAACAACTAGCGGTGTTGGAGCCCAGGGACAGGTGGAGGAGGTGGAGGAGGTAGGAGGAGGTAGGAGGGATTGCCACACACAGCAGGGGAACAGCTGACGTTACTGAACCCCAATAACAGAGGAGGGACTGTTGACTGTGCGTACAGCACTACCAGGCAACAACTAGCAGTGTTGGAGCCCAGGGACAGGTGGAGGAGGTGGAGGAGGTAGGAGGAGGTAGGAGGGATTGCCACACACACAGCAGGGGAACAGCTGACATTACTGAACCCCAATAACAGAGGAGGGACTGTTGACTGTGCGTACAGCACTACCAGGCAACAACTAGCGGTGTTGGAGCCCAGGGACAGGTGGAGGAGGTGGAGGAGGTAGGAGGAGGTAGGAGGGATTGCCACACACACAGCAGGGGAACAGCTGACGTTACTGAACCCCAATAACAGAGGAGGGACTGTTGACTGTGCGTACAGCACTACCAGGCAACAACTAGCGGTGTTGGAGCCCAGGGACAGGTGGAGGAGGTGGAGGAGGTAGGAGGAGGTAGGAGGGATTGCCACACACACAGCAGGGGAACAGCTGACGTTACTGAACCCCAATAACAGAGGAGGGACTGTTGACTGTGCGTACAGCACTACCAGGCAACAACTAGCGGTGTTGGAGCCCAGGGACAGGTGGAGGAGGTGGAGGAGGTAGGAGGGATTGCCACACACACAGCAGGGGAACAGCTGACGTTACTGAACCCCAATAACAGAGGAGGGACTGTTGACTGTGCGTACAGCACTACCAGGCAACAACTAGCGGTGTTGGAGCCCAGGGACAGGTGGAGGAGGTGGAGGAGGTAGGAGGAGGTAGGAGGGATTGCCACACACACAGCAGGGGAACAGCTGACGTTACTGAACCCCAATAACAGAGGAGGGACTGTTGACTGTGCGTACAGCACTACCAGGCAACAACTAGCGGTGTTGGAGCCCAGGGACAGGTGGAGGAGGTGGAGGAGGTAGGAGGAGGTAGGAGGGATTGCCACACACACAGCAGGGGAACAGCTGACGTTACTGAACCCCAATAACAGAGGAGGGACTGTTGACTGTGCGTACAGCACTACCAGGCAACAACTAGCGGTGTTGGAGCCCAGGGACAGGAGGAGAAGCAGAGGAACACAATGTAGGCCGAAGCCTGATTGGAGAAAGTCGAAAGGGAACCTTTAACCCCCCCCCCCAAGGCATTTGTAGCTGAAAGAGCCAGCTTGTGCAGCAAAAAAGATGCAAAAGGAAAAGGTGGCTCTTTTCATGATGCTCCTTGCAAACACAGAACTAAACACTTATAAAATGTGTCCCCTGATACCGTGTGACCGTCCCGGAGGTGGGACTTTCCTTCGTAATATGACGCAGCACAGCCGTCATTCCTACCTCCTTGGCGCCGTTCCCCGGCTCCTCAGCGTTGTTTGATTCCGTCCCGGAGCCTGCGCTGTTATGTTATCCCTTGGCCAGGCACACTTAGCGCTGCCCATCTTCTGACATCATTTGGTGTCAGGCTGGCTGCGCCTGTGCGGCCGCGCTGGCCGAGAGCCCGCCTCGCAGTGTCGTCTAATGTAATCCCACCGCGGGCCTGGGATCCGTGGCCATGCGCAGTGCATATCCTTGCCTCTCACTCCCCTCCCTACGGCTTCTTAAGACTGTGCGGTGTCACGGCTGTGGCATGCTATTAGGGACCAGCTGACACCGCACAGTCTGAAGAAGCCGTAGGGAGATGAGTGAGAGGTGGAGGTTCAGATATGCACTGCGCATGTCCATGGATCTCAGGCCCCCAGTGGGATGAAATCAGAAGACACTGCGAGGCGGGCTCTCGGCCAGCGCGGCCGCACAGGCGCAGCCATCCTGACACCAAATGATGTCAGAAGACGGGCAGCGCTAAGTGTCCCTGGCCAAGGGATAACATAACAGCGCAGGCTCCGGGACGGAATCAAACAACGCTGAGGAGCCGGGGCACGGCGCCAAGGGGGTAGGAATGACGGCTGTGCTGCGTCATATTACGAAGGAAAGTCCCACCTCCGGGACGGTTTTACGGTATCAGTGGACACATTTTATAAATGTTAAGTTCTGCGTGTGCAAGGAGCTAAACAAAAATAGCTACCTTTTCCTTGTGCAGCATTACTGCTGCACAAGGTGGCTCTTTCAGTAACAAACGCCTTGGGGGGGGGGACAGGTTCCCTTACATTTCAGTTGTTGTGTCAGCGTGGCGGTCGCAGGACACATTGCCGGCTACACAGCTGGGGATCAGCTGACGTTACTGAAACCCAATAACACTGGGTCGTATGTTTTGACTGTGCAGACGGCACTTCTGAGCCTCAACTGGCGGTGTTGGAGCCCAGGAATTTAAGTTCGGGTGGTAGAAAGATGAACACAACAGGAGACCTGGATACTGTAGACAGTCACCTAATTATTTAATCAGGAAGAGGAGTGGCAAATTCCTGCGAGATCCAGGCCTTGTTCATTTTCAGGAAAGTAAGCCGGTCAACGTTATCGGAGGATAGTCGCATGCGACGGTCAGTTAGTACACCACCTGCAGCACTAAAGACTAGGGTTGAGCGAAACGGGTCGTTCATTTTCAAAAGTCGCCGACTTTTGGCTAAGTCGGCGTCTCATGAAACCTGATCCGACCCCTGTGCTTGTCGGCCATGCGGTACGCGACTTTCGCGCCAAAGTCGCGTTTCAATGACGCGAAAAGCGCCATTTCTCAGCCAATGAAGGTGAACGCAGAGTGTGGGCAGCGTGATGACATAGGTCCTGGTCCCCACCATCTTAGAGAAGGGCATTGCAGTGATTGGCTTGCTGTCTGCGGCGTCACAGGGGCTATAAAGGGGCGTTCCCGCCGACCGCCATCTTACTGCTGCTGATCTGAGCTTAGGGAGAGGTTGCTGCCGCTTCGTCAGAAGCAGGGATAGCGTTAGGCAGGGTCCACTAACCACCAAACCGCTTGTGCTGTAGCGATTTCCACTGTCCAACACCACCTTCGGTGTGCAGGGACACTGGAAGCTACATTTTTTTTTTTCCCTCAGCGCTGTAGCTCATTGGGCTGCCCTAGAAGGCTCCGTGATAGCTGTATTGCTGTGTGTACGCCACTGTGCAAACCAACTGCTTTTTTCAAAGCACATATCCTCTTGTTCCTTCCTTTCTGCACAGCTATCTTTTTTGTTTGTCCACACTTTTTATTTAATTTGTGCATCAGTCCACTCCTATTGCTGCCTGCCATACCTGGCTTACATTACTGCAGGGAGATAGTAATTGTAGGACAGTCCCTGTTTTTTTTTTTTTGTGGAAGATTAAGATTGACATTTCTGCTACAGTGCCATCCCTGTGTGTGCCATCTCTCACTGAGTGGGCCATAGAAAGCCTATTTATTTTTTTCCTTGATTTGTGTTCTAAAATCTACCTCAACACAAAAACACTACATCAATCAGTGGGAGAAAAATATTGGCCTCAGTCAGGGCTTGTGTGCCACTCCTGTGTGTGCCATCTCTCATTCAGTGGGCCATACAAAGCCTATTTATTTTTTTGTTTTTTTTAATATTATTGGGTTTCTAAAGTCTCCGTGAAAAAAAAAAAAAAAACATAAAAAAAACAGTGGGAGAGTAATATTGCCCTTTGAGCTTGTGTGCCAGTCTTGACTCCTGGGTGTGCCACCTCTCTCTCTCTAATTGTGGGCCATAGAAAGCCTATTTATTTTTTTGCTTTTTTTTAATATTATTTGGTTTCTAAAGTCTCCCTGAAAAAAAAAAAATACATAAAAAAACAGTGGGAGAGTAATATTGCCCTTTCAGCTTGTGTGCCAGTCTTGACTCCTGGGTGTGCCACCTCTCTCTCTCTAATTGTGGGCCATAGAAAGCCTATTTATTTTTTTGCTTTGTTTAATATTTGGTTTCTAAAGTCTCCCTGAAAAAAAAAAAATACATAAAAAAACAGTGGGAGAGTAATATTGCCCTTTAAGCTTGTGTGCCAGTCTTGACTCCTGGGTGTGCCACCTCTCTCTCTCTAATTGTGGGCCATAGAAAGCCTATTTATTTTTTTGCTTTTTTTAATATTATTTGGTTTCTAAAGTCTCACTGAAAAAAAAAAAATACATAAAAAAAACATTGGGAGAGTAATATTGCCCTTTCAGCTTGTGTGCCAGTCTTGACTCCTGGGTGTGCCACCTCTCTCTCTCTAATTGTGGGCCATAGAAAGCCTATTTATTTTTTTGCTTTGTTTAATATTATTTGGTTTCTAAAGTCTCCCTGAAAAAAAAAATACATAAAAAAACAGTGGGAGAGTAATATTGCCCTTTCAGCTTGTGTGCCAGTCTTGACTCCTGGGTGTGCCACCTCTCTCTCTCTAATTGTGGGCCATAGAAAGCCTATTTATTTTTTTGCTTTGTTTAATATTTGGTTTCTAAAGTCTCCCTGAAAAAAAAAAATACATAAAAAAACAGTGGGAGAGTAATATTGCCCTTTAAGCTTGTGTGCCAGTCTTGACTCCTGGGTGTGCCACCTCTCTCTCTCTAATTGTGGGCCATAGAAAGCCTATTTATTTTTTTGCTTTTTTTAATATTATTTGGTTTCTAAAGTCTCACTGAAAAAAAAAAAATACATAAAAAAAACAGTGGGAGAGTAATATTGCCCTTTCAGCTTGTGTGCCAGTCTTGACTCCTGGGTGTGCCACCTCTCTCTCTCTAATTGTGGGCCATAGAAAGCCTATTTATTTTTTTGCTTTGTTTAATATTATTTGGTTTCTAAAGTCTCCCTGAAAAAAAAAAATACATAAAAAAACAGTGGGAGAGTAATATTGCCCTTTCAGCTTGTGTGCCAGTCTTGACTCCTGGGTGTGCCACCTCTCTCTCTCTAATTGTGGGCCATAGAAAGCCTATTTATTTTTTTGCTTTTTTTAATATTATTTGGTTTCTAAAGTCTCCCTGAAAAAAAAAATACATAAAAAAACAGTGGGAGAGTAATATTGCCCTTTCAGCTTGTGTGCCAGTCTTGACTCCTGGGTGTGCCACCTCTCTCTCTCTAATTGTGGGCCATAGAAAGCCTATTTATTTTTTTTGCTTTTTTTAATATTATTTGGTTTCTAAAGTCTCCCTGAAAAAAAAAATACATAAAAAAAACAGTGGGAGAGTAATATTGCCCTTTCAGCTTGTGTGCCAGTCTTGACTCCTGGGTGTGCCACCTCTCTCTCTCTAATTGTGGGCCATAGAAAGCCTATTTATTTTTTTGCTTTGTTTAATATTATTTGGTTTCTAAAGTCTCCCTGAAAAAAAAATACATAAAAAAACAGTGGGAGAGTAACATTGCCCTTTCAGCTTGTGTGCCAGTCTTGACTCCTGGGTGTGCCACCTCTCTCTCTCTAATTGTGGGCCATAGAAAGCCTATTTATTTTTTTGCTTTGTTTAATATTATTTGGTTTCTAAAGTCTCCCTGAAAAAAAAAAATAAATAAAAAAACAGTGGGAGAGTAATATTGCCCTTTCAGCTTGTGTGCCAGTCTTGACTCCTGGGTGTGCCACCTCTCTCTCTCTAATTGTGGGCCATAGAAAGCCTATTTATTTTTTTGCTTTTTTTAATATTATTTGGTTTCTAAAGTCTCCCTGAAAAAAAAAATACATAAAAAAACAGTGGGAGAGTAATATTGCCCTTTCAGCTTGTGTGCCAGTCTTGACTCCTGGGTGTGCCACCTCTCTCTCTCTAATTGTGGGCCATAGAAAGCCTATTTATTTTTTTTGCTTTTTTTAATATTATTTGGTTTCTAAAGTCTCCCTGAAAAAAAAATACATAAAAAAAACAGTGGGAGAGTAATATTGCCCTTTCAGCTTGTGTGCCAGTCTTGACTCCTGGGTGTGCCACCTCTCTCTCTCTAATTGTGGGCCATAGAAAGCCTATTTATTTTTTTGCTTTGTTTAATATTATTTGGTTTCTAAAGTCTCCCTGAAAAAAAAAAATACATAAAAAAACAGTGGGAGAGTAACATTGCCCTTTCAGCTTGTGTGCCAGTCTTGACTCCTGGGTGTGCCACCTCTCTCTCTCTAATTGTGGGCCATAGAAAGCCTATTTATTTTTTTGCTTTTTTTAATATTATTTGGTTTCTAAAGTCTCCCTGAAAAAAAAAAAAAGTACATAAAAAAACAGTGGGAGAGTAATATTGCCCTTTCAGCTTGTGTGCCAGTCTTGACTCCTGGGTGTGCCACCTCTCTCTCTCTAATTGTGGGCCATAGAAAGCCTATTTATTTTTTTGCTTTGTTTAATATTATTTGGTTTCTAAAGTCTCCCTGAAAAAAAAAAATACATAAAAAACAGTGGGAGAGTAATATTGCCCTTTCAGCTTGTGTGCCAGTCTTGACTCCTGGGTGTGCCACCTCTCTCTCTCTAATTGTGGGCCATAGAAAGCCTATTTATTTTTTTGCTTTGTTTAATATTTGGTTTCTAAAGTCTCCCTGAAAAAAAAAATACATAAAAAAACAGTGGGAGAGTAATATTGCCCTTTAAGCTTGTGTGCCAGTCTTGACTCCTGGGTGTGCCACCTCTCTCTCTCTAATTGTGGGCCATAGAAAGCCTATTTATTTTTTTGCTTTTTTTAATATTATTTGGTTTCTAAAGTCTCACTGAAAAAAAAAAAATACATAAAAAAACAGTGGGAGAGTAATATTGCCCTTTCAGCTTGTGTGCCAGTCTTGACTCCTGGGTGTGCCACCTCTCTCTCTCTAATTGTGGGCCATAGAAAGCCTATTTATTTTTTTGCTTTGTTTAATATTATTTGGTTTCTAAAGTCTCCCTGAAAAAAATAAATACATAAAAAAACAGTGGGAGAGTAATATTGCCCTTTCAGCTTGTGTGCCAGTCTTGACTCCTGGGTGTGCCACCTCTCTCTCTCTAATTGTGGGCCATAGAAAGCCTATTTATTTTTTTGCTTTTTTTAATATTATTTGGTTTCTAAAGTCTCCCTGAAAAAAAAAATACATAAAAAAACAGTGGGAGAGTAATATTGCCCTTTCAGCTTGTGTGCCAGTCTTGACTCCTGGGTGTGCCACCTCTCTCTCTCTAATTGTGGGCCATAGAAAGCCTATTTATTTTTTTTGCTTTTTTTAATATTATTTGGTTTCTAAAGTCTCCCTGAAAAAAACAAAATACATAAAAAAACAGTGGGAGAGTAATATTGCCCTTTCAGCTTGTGTGCCAGTCTTGACTCCTGGGTGTGCCACCTCTCTCTCTCTAATTGTGGGCCATAGAAAGCCTATTTATTTTTTTGCTTTGTTTAATATTATTTGGTTTCTAAAGTCTCCCTGAAAAAAAAAAATACATAAAAAAACAGTGGGAGAGTAATATTGCCCTTTCAGCTTGTGTGCCAGTCTTGACTCCTGGGTGTGCCACCTCTCTCTCTCTAATTGTGGGCCATAGAAAGCCTATTTATTTTTTTGCTTTTTTTAATATTATTTGGTTTCTAAAGTCTCCCTGAAAAAAAAAAATACATAAAAAAACAGTGGGAGAGTAATATTGCCCTTTCAGCTTGTGTGCCAGTCTTGACTCCTGGGTGTGCCACCTCTCTCTCTCTAATTGTGGGCCATAGAAAGCCTATTTATTTTTTTGCTTTGTTTAATATTATTTGGTTTCTAAAGTCTCCCTGAAAATAAAAAAATACATAAAAAAACAGTGGGAGAGTAATATTGCCCTTTCAGCTTGTGTGCCAGTCTTGACTCCTGGGTGTGCCACCTCTCTCTCTCTAATTGTGGGCCATAGAAAGCCTATTTATTTTTTTGCTTTTTTTAATATTATTTGGTTTCTAAAGTCTCCCTGAAAAAAAAAAATACATAAAAAAACAGTGGGAGAGTAATATTGCCCTTTCAGCTTGTGTGCCAGTCTTGACTCCTGGGTGTGCCACCTCTCTCTCTAATTGTGGGCCATAGAAAGCCTATTTATTTTTTTGCTTTGTTTAATATTATTTGGTTTCTAAAGTCTCCCTGAAAAAAAAAAAAAAAACATAAAAAAACAGTGGGAGAGTAATATTGCCCTTTCAGCTTGTGTGCCAGTCTTGACTCCTGGGTGTGCCACCTCTCTCTCTCTAATTGTGGGCCACAGAAAGGCTATTTTATTTTTTTATTTTTTTTATTAGTATTTGGTTTCTAAATTGTCCCTGAAAAAAACATTTTATCTTATTTGGTTTCTAAAGTCTCCCTGAGAAAAAAAAAAAAAAAAAAATTAGGTGGGAGAATAATATTGACATTAGTGCTTGAGTGACAGTCCTGCATGTGTGTCATCTCTGTGATTTTGTGCCACAGAAAACAGAGTGTGTAACATTGTGCCTGATTTTCCTTGTGGTCTCACCAACCTGTTAAGGGATATAGAAATCATACTGAAGTTATAGCTCACCGTGTAAGTTGTTTGACAGCAACAAATAAAGTTACTTTGGTTAATTTTTTAAAACAATGAGGAAGTCTGGTGCAAGAGGTCGTGGCCGTGGGCGTTCATTGTCAGCTGGTAATGATGGTAGTGGTAGTGGAGCATCAGGTGGTCGTGGGGATATAAATATTCCACCTAAGTCTGGAGCTGTGGAGCCAGTTTCGTCGTCTGGCTACACAAGGCCTCGAACGCTCTCTTTTCTGGGAGTAGGAAAAACGCTTTTAAAGCCGGAGCAGCAACAGCAAGTTTTGGCTTACATTGCAGACTCAGCCTCTAGCTCTTTTGCCTCCTCTTCTGAAACTGGTAAATGTAAAAGCAGCGCGTCGCTTGTGGATGTTCACGGTCAGGGACAAGTCGCTTCCTTGTCCTCCTCAGCAAAAACTACAACAAGAGAGAAGGATGCAGCAGGCGACACAACGGGTCACTCCATGGAGCTCTTTACACATACCGTCCCTGGCTTAGAAAGTGAAACACTTAACAGGCCATGCCCATTACAAGTAGATTCTGACATGGAGTGCACTGATGCACAGCCACAGCCAGAGTACTATGCTGCTCCTTTGACTCAGACCACCACATTGCCCTCTCAGGGTACAGATCCACAATCAGACCCTGATGAGACTATGTTGCCCCGCCATGAACGCTATACCACAGACCGACACAGTGACACAGACGAAGTTGCACACGAGCTCGAAGAGGAGGTAATAGATGACCCGGTTGTTGACCCCGATTGGCAGCCATTGGGGGAACAGGGTGCAGGCAGCAGTAGTTCAGAAGCGGAGGTGGAGGAGGGGCCGCAGCAGGCATCAACATCGCAACAGGTTCCATCTGCCGGGCCCCTATCTGGCCCAAAACGCGTGTCAAAGCCAAAACCTGTTGGAGCACAGCGTTGCCATCCGGTTAAAGCTCAGTCTGCAATCCCTGAAAAGGGATCCGATGCTAGGAAGAGTGCAGTCTGGCATTTTTTTAAACAACATCCAATTGATCAGCGCAAAGTCATCTGTCAAAAATGTTCTACTAGCTTAAGCAGAGGTCAGAATCTGAAAAGTCTCAATACTAGTTGCATGCATAGACACTTAACCACCATGCATTTTCAAGCCTGGACTAACTACCAAACGTCCCTTAAGGTTGCAGCACCCTCGGCCAATGAAGCTAGTCATCAACGCAACATCCCTTCCGTCACTGTAAGGCCACCATTTTCCGCACCACCGGCAGTATCAGTGCAGGTTTCTTTGCCAGCCAAAAGCAGTCAGGGTCAGGGAATCACCAGTTTTGTAGGCGGAAATATTGCATCTAGGGCACCGGCGGAAACAATACCGTCTCCAACCATCTCTCAGTCTGCCATGTCCACCGGCACACCTGCAAGTTCCACGATCTCCATCTCTCCAGTTCAGCTCACACTACATGAGACTCTGGTTAGAAAAAGGAAGTACTTATCCTCGCATCCGCGTACACAGGGTTTTAACGCCCACATAGCTAGACTAATCTCGTTAGAGATGATGCCCTACCGGTTAGTTGAAAGCGAAGCTTTCAAAGCCCTGATGGAGTACGCTGAACCACGATACGAGCTACCCAGTCGACACTTTTTTTCCAGAAAAGCCATCCCAGCCCTGCACCAGCATGTTAAACAGCGCATCGTCCATGCACTCAGGCAATCTGTGAGTACAAAGGTGCACCTGACTACAGATGCATGGACCAGTAGGCATGGCCAGGGACGTTATGTGTCCATCACGGCACACTGGGTGAATGTGGTGGATGCAGGGTCCACAGGGGACATCAATTTCGGGACAGTTGTGCCTAGCCCACGGTCTAGGAAACAGTTGGCTGTAGGCGTTCGCACCCCCTCCTCCTCCTCCTCCTCGTCCTCCTGCAGAAGCTACAGCTCTTCCACAGACCGCAGTCGGCCAACCACTCCATCGGCAGATGACACTGTTGCACACCAGTTGTCCCATTATGGGCCAGCTACTGGCAAGCGTCAGCAGGCTGTATTTGCTATGAAGTGTTTGGGCGACAACAGACACACCGCGGAAGTTCTGTCCGAGTTCTTGCAACAAGAAACGCAGTCGTGGCTGGGCACAGTAGATCTTGAGGCAGGCAAGGTAGTTAGTGATAACAGAAGGAATTTCATGGCTGCCATCTCCCTTTCCCAACTGAAACACATTCCTTGCCTGGCTCACACCTTAAACCTGGTGGTGCAGTGCTTATTGAAAACTTATTCTGGGTTCTCCGACCTGCTCCTCAAAGTGCGTGGACTTTGCTCACATATCTGATGTTCGCCTGTACACGCCAGCCGTATGCAGACCTATCAGCGGTCTTTGAACCTTCCCCAGCATCGCCTAATCATAGACGTTGCAACAAGGTGGAACTCAACACTGCACATGCTTCAGAGACTGTGCCAACAGAGGCGGGCTGTTATGTTTTTGTGGGAGGATACACATACACGGGCAGGCAGTAGGATGGCAGACATGGAGTTGTCAGGTGTGCAGTGGTCGAAGATACAAGACATGTGTCAAGTCCTTCAGTGTTTTGAGGAATGCACACGGCTGGTTAGTGCAGACAACGCCGTAATAAGCATGAGCATCCCCCTAATGCGTCTGCTGATGCAAAGTTTGACGCACATAAAGGAGCAGGCGTCTGCACCAGAGGAAGAGGAAAGCCTTGATGACAGTCAGCCATTGTCTGGTCAGGGCAGTGTACAGGACGAGGTAGCGGGCGAAGAGGAGGTGGAGGACGAGGAGGATGATGGGGATGAGTATATTTTTAATGCAGAACCTTTCCCGGGGGCACTGGAAATTGGTTGCGTGTCAAGGCCGGGTTCTGGTTTTTTGAGGGACACAAGTGACGTAGATTTGCCTGCAACTGCCCCTCACCCAATCACAACCGGAGATTTGACAACTGGAACTTTGGCCCACATGGCGGATTATGCCTTACGTATCCTAAAAAGGGACACACGCATAACGAAAATGATGAACGATGACGATTACTGGTTGGCCTGCCTCCTTGATCCACGCTATAAAGGCAAATTGCAAAATATTATGCCACATGAGAACTTGAAACTAATATTAGCAACCAAACAATCAACTCTTGTTGACCGTTTGCTTCAGGCATTCCCAGCACACAGCGCACGTGATCGTTCTCACACGAGCTCAAGGGGGCAACAGACTAGGAGTGTTAGGGGTGCACACATCAGAAGTGGCGTTGGACAGAGGGGTTTTCTGACCAGGTTGTGGAGTGATTTTGCTATGACCGCAGACAGGACAGGTACTGCTGCATCAATTGAAAGTGACAGGAGACAACATTTGTCCAGTATGGTTACTAACTATTTTTCATCCCTTATCGATGTTCTCCCTCAACCGTCATTCCCATTTGATTACTGGGCATCAAAATTAGACACCTGGCCAGAATTGGCAGAATATGCATTGCAGGAGCTTGCTTGCCCGGCAGCAAGTGTCCTATCAGAAAGAGTATTCAGTGCTGCAGGTTCAATATTAACCGAAAAAAGGACTCGTCTGGCTACCCAAAATGTTGACGATCTAACATTCATTAAAATGAACCACAACTGGATTTCGAAATCTTTTGCCCCACCTTGCCCGGCCGACACCTAGCTTTCCTATGAAAAGCTCTTGCCTGTGGACTACTGTGAATTACTTTTCTAATGTCTAATTTGCTGCAGCTGATTGTCCAGCATACGACATGTTTACACCTCCCTAAATGGCCAAACTCCCCACACGGGGCCGTGGTATCGCGACTTGGCGCAAGCACCCGTGAGACTGCTGTTTGTCTGAAGAGGTGGGTGTACTCGCTTTTGGTCGACGGCATTGCTACTGGGTTCCTCATAGTACAATAAAGTGTCTCTGGCGGTGGTGGTGCGCACCCAACGTCAGACACACTGTTGTAACATGAGGGGCCTTGGGCCTGTAACGCCGGCCACAAGAGAGTTCACCCACCCCCAGGTCAAACATTGCTCTACCACTTCCACAGTTATCTCTCACACTTCCACCAATGTTAAGTCTATGCGCTGACATCCTTCCATACCTGCCACTGACAATACCATTGTGTTGACATGTATGATGGTACTTAACATAGTCAGGGGCAGTGTCCTCTATTTACCACAGTAAATATTTTGCGCAAAATTAGTAGGTCTGAAACAACGCAGAGGATCCCACCCCTGAACCTAATGATTGCACCCTTTAGTGTTTTGTTTTGTTTTAATGCGAGACATTCACATTTAGTTGTTGTTTTGGACTACTAACTGGCAGACACTCATTACAATCGGCCTCCGTTGACCAGACCACTGCTGCCCGTGTACCCCTGTAACTAATAATAAAGTGCCTACAGCCAGCCCAATTTAATTATGTTAGGCCTTCGAAGCCTGTCTGCGGTCCCTCCTTCCACTAGGCCTCCACTGACCAGACCACTGCTGCCCGTGTACCCCTGTAACTAATAATAAAGTGCCTACAGCCAGCCCAATTTAATTATGTTAGGCCTTCGAAGCCTGTCTGCGGTCCCTCCTTCCACTAGGCCTCCACTGACCAGACCACTGCTGCCCGTGTACCCCTGTAACTAATAATAAAGTGCCTACAGCCAGCCCAATTTAATTATGTTAGGCCTTCGAAGCCTGTCTGCGGTCCCTCCTTCCACTAGGCCTCCACTGACCAGACCACTGCTGCCCATGTACCCCTGGAACCAATTATAAAGTGCCTACAGCCAGCCCAATTTAATTATGTTAGGCCTTCGAAGCCTGTCTGCGGTCCCTCCTTCCACTAGGCCTCCACTGACCAGACCACTGCTGCCCGTGTACCCCTGGAACTAATAATAAAGTGCCCACAGCCAGCCCAATTTAATTATGTTAGGCCTTCGAAGCCTGTCTGCGGTCCCTCCTTCCACTAGGCCTCCACTGACCAGACCACTGCTGCCCGTGTACCCCTGTAACTAATAATAAAGTGCCTACAGCCAGCCCAATTTAATTATGATAGGCCTTCGAAGCCTGTCTGCGGTCCCTCCTTCCACTAGGCCTCCACTGACCAGACCACTGCTGCCCGTGTACCCCTGTAACTAATAATAAAGTGCCTACAGCCAGCCCAATTTAATTATGTTAGGCCTTCGAAGCCTGTCTGCGGTCCCTCCTTCCACTAGGCCTCCACTGACCAGACCACTGCTGCCCGTGTACCCCTGTAACTAATAATAAAGTGCCTACAGCCAGCCCAATTTAATTATGTTAGGCCTTCGAAGCCTGTCTGCGGTCCCTCCTTCCACTAGGCCTCCACTGACCAGACCACTGCTGCCCGTGTACCCCTGTAACTAATAATAAAGTGCCTACAGCCAGCCCAATTTAATTATGTTAGGCCTTCGAAGCTTGTCTGCGGTCCCTCCTTCCACTAGGCCTCCACTGACCAGACCACTGCTGCCCGTGTACCCCTGGAACTAATAATAAAGTGCCTACAGCCAGCCCAATTTAATTATGTTAGGCCTTCGAAGCCTGTCTGCGGTCCCTCCTTCCACTAGGCCTCCACTGACCAGACCACTGCTGCCCGTGTACCCCTGTAACTAATAATAAAGTGCCTACAGCCAGCCCAATTTAATTATGTTAGGCCTTCGAAGCCTGTCTGCGGTCCCTCCTTCCACTAGGCCTCCACTGACCAGACCACTGCTGCCCGTGTACCCCTGGAACCAATTATAAAGTGCATAGAGCCTATTTTTTAATTTAATTTAATATTAATAAAGCCAGGATGAACTACGATATACCACGCTATGAGCTACCCAGTTGACAATTCTTTTGCGAGAAAAGCCATCCCACCCCTCCACCTGCATGTTAAAGACCGCATTGTCCTTGCATTCTGTCAATTTGTCAGTCCAAAGGTATACCTGACAACAGACACATGGACCTGTAGGCCTGGCCACGGAAGGTTACGTGTCCTTTGTGGCTCAATGGGTTAATGTATTGGATGCATGGTCCACACAAGGGACAGCCTGCAAAGTCTGTCTGCAGTCCCTAATTCAAGTTCGCCTCAACTGAATAAAGCTGAGCTTCTACCTTCTGGCTCAGATTAACTGCTGTTTTTTAAAAAATTGGCTTTTCCGTCCTTCTAAAGGTGTCTGCCCCTGCCTGGTGTTGTCCTCAACTGAATAAAGCTGAGCTTCAACCTTCAGTTCCAAACATACAACAAAAAACTGGTACAATACAAAAAGTGGCCTCCAGCTACAAAAACTTTCTCCTACAAGTAGTTAACTGACAGTTTTTTTTCCAGTGAAAACACAGATATGGCATCCAACGAGTGTTGTCCTGTCTCGTCTTCTTTATATTATTGCCAAGAAGCTGCAACTGAATAAAGCTGTGCTTCAACCTTCTGTTCCAAATTACCATTTTTAAAAATGCAATTGGCTGTTCCGGCCTACTAAAGGGGTCTGCCCCTGCCTGGTGTTGTCCTCAACTGAATAAAGCTGAGCTTCAACCTTCAGTTCCAAATTACCATTTTTAAAAATGCAATTGGCTGTTCCGGCCTACTAAAGGTGTCTGTCTGCCCCTGCCTGGTGTTGTCCTCAACTGAATAAAGCTGAGCTTCAACCTTCAGTTCCAAACATACAACCAAAAACTGGTACAATACAAAAAGTGGCCTCCAGCTACAAAAACTTTCTCCTACAAGTAGTTAAATGACAGTTTTTTTTCCAGTGAAAACACAGATATGGCATCCAACGAGTGTTGTCCTGTCTCGTCTTCTTTATATTATTGCCAAGAAGCTGCAACTGAATAAAGCTGTGCTTCAACCTTCAGTTCCAAATTACCATTTTTAAAAATGCAATTGGCTGTTCCGGCCTACTAAAGGTGTCTGTCTGCCCCTGCCTGGTGTTGTCCTCAACTGAATAAAGCTGAGCTTCAACCTTCAGTTCCAAATTACCATTTTTAAAAATGCAATTGGCTGTTCCGGCCTACTAAAGGTGTCTGTCTGCCCCTGCCTGGTGTTGTCCTCAACTGAATAAAGCTGAGCTTCAACCTTCAGTTCCAAATTACCATTTTTAAAAATGCAATTGGCTGTTCCGGCCTACTAAAGGGGTCTGACCCTGCCTGGTGTTGTCCTCAACTGAATAAAGCTGAGCTTCTACCTTCTGCCTCTTACTAACTGCTGTTTTTTAAAAAAAAATTGGCTGTTCCGGCCTACTAAAGGTGTCTGTCTGCCCCTGCCTGGTGTTGTCCTCAACTGAACAAAGCTGTGCTTCAACCTTCTGTTCCAAATTACCATTTTTAAAAATGCCATTGGCTGTTCCGGCCTACTAAAGGTGTCTGTCTGCCCCTGCCTGGTGTTGTCCTCAACTGAATAAAGCTGAGCTTCAACCTTCAGTTCCAAATTACCATTTTTAAAAATGCAATTGGCTGTTCCGGCCTACTAAAGGTGTCTGTCTGCCCCTGCCTGGTGTTGTCCTCAACTGAATAAAGCTGAGCTTCAACCTTCAGTTCCAAATTACCATTTTTAAAAATGCAATTGGCTGTTCCGGCCTACTAAAGGTGTCTGTCTGCCCCTGCCTGGTGTTGTCCTCAACTGAATAAAGCTGAGCTTCAACCTTCAGTTCCAAATTACCATTTTTAAAAATGCAATTGGCTGTTCCGGCCTACTAAAGGGGTCTGCCCCTGCCTGGTGTTGTCCTCAACTGAATAAAGCTGAGCTTCTACCTTCTGCCTCTTACTAACTGCTGTTTTTTAAAAAAAATTGGCTGTTCCGGCCTACTAAAGGTGTCTGTCTGCCCCTGCCTGGTGTTGTCCTCAACTGAACAAAGCTGAGCTTCCACATTCTGGCTTTCGCCCTATACTATCAGATATTAAAATGCATTTGGCCTACTAGTGTGGTTAGGCCCTTGAAACAGTGTCTGCTGCTCTTGGGTTTGCTACTCCACTGAACAAAGCAATGCCGCCTGTTTAGTCCTGTTACCAATTTTGAACTGCATTTAGCCTACTTTATTCTTTGGCCCTATATCTGTTTCCTCCTCATCCTGCCCATTGCCCAGCCACTGCTAGATGAGTCTGCTGGTACATTGACCTAGACCACTACATTCCCCTTATACTCTACACAGCCAGAATCTGACCCTGCTGAAAGTAAGGTTCCCCTTCCCGCATGTTATACCACCTTACACAGGGACAGAGAGGAAGGTGCAGATGAAAGTGCAGGTTCCTTCATCAGGTGGGGGGGCATACTCGTTGGCGACGTCACTGGCACAGGGCCCCTCAGAGTACGCAAAAGTGTCGCTGCTGGTGGGAGGCGCCCCCGCCATGCAAACACACCGCTGTACTTTGAGGGGCCCTGTGCCAGTGCCAATGCGAACGAGTGGGCCCCCCCTGCTTGCTCAGGATCACAGCACTTGCAACGTTGAAATACTTACCTTTCCCTGCAACACCGCCGTGACGTAGTCCGCATTTCCTGGGCCCACGAAAAACTTGAGCCAGCCCTACTCCCCCCACAACTTTTGCCAAATGACCCCCAATTCCCTATGCCCAACTATTATTATAAAGTTAATTAAGATTGACAAGCTTCAGAAACAAGAATGGATGTTTTTGGCATTAAAATGGGCACTGTAGGTGTTTTCCTGGCCTCCACTCACTGCCGACTATGCTTCCCCATTGACTTGCATTGGGTTTCGTGTTTCGGTCGATCCCCGACTTTTAGCGATAATCGGCCGACTGCACTCGACTCGACTCTGGACAAAATCAGGTTTCACAAAACCCGACTCGATCTTAAAAAAATGAAAGTCGCTCAACTCTACTAAAGACGCGTTCCGATAATACACTAGCCGCAGGGCAAGCCAGCACCTCCAATGCATACTGGCTTAGCTCTGGCCATGTATCCAGCTTTGAGACCCAAAACTTGAAAGGGGAAGAGCCGTCTGGGAGTACAGCAAGAACGGAACCGTTGCCTCCTGCTGACTGGAGCCGTCTGTGATGGTGTAGACTTTTGTGGCGGGCACAGAAAACTGTGCCACAGTTGGGCCATGCTGGTCTTGCCTTGGGCAGAGGCACTGCTTCTGCTCCCTCTTTGTGCAGAGCCTCCACCACTGCCTGGACGCACTGAGCTGCTTTGGAATGCACTAGCAGCACTTCTCTCACTTGGAATGGAGAAGATGATGGAATTCACCAGTGTGTCTTGGTACTCCCGCATTTTTCGCTCCCGGTTCAACGGTGTGATGAGGCTTTCTACGTTGTCCCGGTAGCGAGGATCGAGGAGGGTGAACACCCAATAATCAGACATGTTGAGAATGTGGGCGATGCAGCGGTCGTTTCTCAGGCACTGCAGCATGTAATCCACCATGTGCTGCAGACTGCCAACTGCCCAAGAAACGCTGTCCCCTGCTGGAGGCGTGATCTCTGCCCGCTCGTCATCACCTCACCCTCGCTGTACACACTGACTACTGGACAATTGTGTAACTCCCTCCTCTGGACGGATGTCTTCCTCCTCCATTGACTCCTCCTCATCCTCCTCACAAACTGTCCCCTGCCTACGCGTTTGTGAGGAACCACGTGGCGCTGACTGTCCAGAAGATGATGGAAATGCTGAATCCTCATCCTCCACCTCTTCCACAACATCATCCCTTAGCGCTTGCAGTGATTTTTCAAGCAGGCAGATAAGGGGGACAGTCATGCTGACTAGTGCATCATCTGCACTCGCCATCCGCGTGGAATAATCAAAGGGACGCAAAACCTGGCAGACGTCATTCATAGTGGCCCACTCTGTGGTTGTGAAGTCTGTACGGCGCTGAGTGCGACTTCTTTGCGCCTGAAGCAGCTGGTACTCCATTACAGCTTGCTGCTGCTCACACAACCGCTCCAACATATGTAACGTGGAATTCCACCTGGTAGGTAGGTCACATATGATGCGATGTTCCGGCAGGCGGTGTCGGCGCTGCAGAGCCGCAATGCGCGCTTTTGCCGTGCTGGAACGCCGCAAGTGAGCACACTCTAGGCGGACCTTGTGCAGCAGTGCATCAAGATCCGGATAGTCCCTCAGAAAACTCTGCACGACCAAATTGAGCACATATGCCAGACATGGGATGTGAGTGAGGTTGCCGAGGCCCAGAGCTGCCACCAGATTTCGGCCATTATCACACACTACCATGCCTGGCTGGAGATTCGCTGGCACAAACCACACATCGCTCTCCTGCTTGATGGCATTCCAGAGCTCCTGCGCTGTGTGGCTTCGATTCCCCAAAGAAATTAATTTCAAGACGGCCTGTTGACGTTTGGCCACGGCTGTGCTCATGTCGGTCGTAACAGGTACACGTTCATCACGGGTCCATGTGGAGGTGGACTGTGACGGCTCCTGCAGCGATGATTCTGAGGAACTGGTGTAGGAGGAGGAGTCAATGCGTACAGAATGGATTCCTGCAATCCTTGGAGTGGGCAGGACTCGTCCTGCGCCACTCGCACGGTCTGTACCCGGCTCAACGACATTAACCCAATGGGCAGTGAGGGAAAGGTATCGCCCCTGTCCATGGTGACTGGTCTACGCATCGGTGGTGAGGTGGACCTTGCTACTGACGGCGTTCAGTAGCGCGTGTTTTATGTGTCCCTCCACATGCTTGTGCAGGGCAGGGACGGCTTGCCTGCTGAAGTAAAAGCGGCTGGGCACATTGTACTGTGGGACTGCCAATGACATCAAGTCACGGAAGCTGTCAGTCTCCACCAGCCTGAATGACAGCATTTCCAGTGACAGAAGTTTGGCAATGCCTGCAGTCAGAGCCTGTGCTCGTGGGTGGTTTGACGAGAAAGGCCGCCTTTTCTCCCATGCCTGTACTACCGATGGCTGTAGACTGGGCTGGGAGTGTGTGGATGACTGGGAAAGTGGTGCTGCGGGTGGAATTACAGCGGGTCTCTGGACAACAGGGCCAGAGGTTCTTCCACGGCGATCCTGGGAGGAAGCCGAACCAGCTGCGTGTGAGCTGGAGGAAGAGGCAACACGAGCTGAAGAGGTGGTAGCTGCCGCTGTTGGTTGGCCTAGCTCTTCAGTGTGTCTTTCTAACAACGCCGCGTGCCTGGTCCGCACATGTTTCCACATGTTGGAGGTATTGAGGCTGCTGACATTTCGACCTCTTTTGACTTTGTGATGACACACCTTGCATTTGACATAGCAAATGTCATCTGCAACTGTGTCAAAAAAGGCCCAGGCACTGCAAGTCTTGGGAGCGCCCTTTTTGGCTTTTGGAAGAGACATGCTCCTAACGGGTGCCAAAGCGGAGGCTGCAGGATCCGCAGTCTTCCCCCTCCCTCTCCCTCTTTGGGCCGTACGGGGAATCTCTTCCTCAGAGCTGCTCCCACCACCTTCCTATCCCTCACGCCAAGATGGGTCAAGGACCTCATCATCTACACTACCCTCTGCCCCCAACTGCTCCTCCTGGGTAGTCTCACCAGCAGAGCACGCACCAGAAAGTGGCACCTGAGTGTCATCATCAGCGGATGCGGCCTGCGATGTGGTGACCGGAGGCACTGCCCCACCCGCCTCTTCAGACTCAGAGAGAAAAAGCTGTTGGGCATCACTGCACCCTGCCTCTTCTTCCATTTCTCCAATGCTGCTTGGCTGGCCCCCTGTTTCCAAGCCAAGAGATTCAGAGAACAGAAGTAGAGACGGCTCCTGTCCTGGGCTCTCTGTCTGCCTGGGCAATTTGGCAGGTGGTGAAGAGACAGATGGCTGTTCTCCAGTGCTCTGTGTCTGAGAGGATGTGGCACTAATTGAAGTTGATGCATTAGCTGCCATCCATCCGACAACGGCTTCAATTTGGTCTTCACGCAGCAGCGGTGTACGGCGCTCTGCGACAAAGCTGCGCATGAATGACTGTTCCCTTGTGAAAGTGGGTGCTGATGAGTCACCGGTGCCCGCAGCGGGCACAGAATCCCCACGTCTCCTCCCTGCTCTGCGCCCACGCCCACGTGCCTTACTCACTGCCTTCTTCATCTTGGGTGACTGATAAAGATAAGCAGAAAAGTACTAACGGCTTTGTGTGCTTATTCCTGAACAACTCCTCCTAACAGGTATAAGAAACACTAATTTTCTAAAGTGTGGACTAGACTTTAATATGAGCTAATGTGGCCTACAGAAATGTAAAGTGGTGTCACTGGTGTGTTTGGTGAACTTTATTATTTATTTATTTTTTGGGGGCTGAACTGACAACAGAGAGAGCTGCAGTCACACGGAGACCGTGCAGACAGCCGTAAACGGCGCTGCAAGGCCCAAAAACCCTCCTCTACGTTATCCTATGTAGTGTTTTTCCACAAGTTAGCTGGAGACGGGTGGAAAGACACTAATAGGAATTTTTTTAAAAAATGTGCAGCAGCCTGCACTACTTAAAACAAAATGAAAATTGATTTTGCGGTATGACGCAGTGAACAACCCTGAGCTGGAGACAACCAGGCTATGGCTGCTCACAGACTACAGGGCGAGCTGCAGTCACACGGAGACCGTGCAGACAGCCGTAAACGGCGCTGCAAGGCCCAAAAACCCTCCTCTACGTTATCCTATGTAGTGTTTTTCCACAAATTAGCTGGAGACGGGTGGAAAGACACTAATAGGAATTTTTTGAAAAAATGTGCAGCAGCCTGCACTACTTAAAGCAAAATGAAAATTGATTTTGCGGTATGACGCAGTGAACAACCCTGAGCTGGAGACAACCAGGCTATGGCTGCTCACAGACTACAGGGCGAGCTGCAGTCACACGGAGACCGTGCAGACAGCCGTAAACGGCGCTGCAAGGCCCAAAAACCCTCCTCTACGTTATCCTATGTAGTGTTTTTCCACAAATTAGCTGGAGACGGGTGGAAAGACACTAATAGGATTTTTTGTTAAAAATTAGCAGCAGACTACACTACTTGGAAAAAAAAAAAAAAAAAAGAACAGTATGAGGCAATGAACCACCCTCCCTGAACTGAATACAACCAGCTATGGATGGCCTATGTGGCTGCACTCAGACTAGAGAGTGGGCTGCACTCACACACACACACACAGACCTTGCAGATCGCTGTGAAAACAGCGCTACAAGGCAAAAGCAAGGTGAATAGTAGGTGAACACAGCGGTTGCTAAATTAGCCTTTGGAAAGCACAAAGAAGCAAATCGCTATCTCTAAACTGGCCCTCAGTCAGCAAACAGCGTCCTGTCACTAACTGAATTCACAGCAGAGTGATCGCAAAATGGCGCCAGCGACTTTTAAACTGCATCATGACATCATTTCAGCAGCCAATCACAGCCATGCCAGTAGTTTCATGCCCTCCATGCTGAACAGGATGTGCCCACACTTGAAATCATTCTCATTGGCTGAATTTGTGCATTTTGAATCTGGGAACTTCCGATTCCGGTATCCGATACGCGGCAAGTATCGGAATCCCGGTATCGGAATTCCGATACCACAAGTATCGGCCGATACCCGATACTTGCGGTATCGGAATGCTCAACACTAGTAAGAACATTATTACACTGCTATTTGAGAAGTCTGCTGTCACAGATTTACCATGACAGAGAGGAGCCAGAAGTCCGCAGTGTCTGATTGCTCATACTCCTGCACTGATTAGAAGCAAGTTTACAGCCATAGCCTTGCACTTTACTTTCATGTTACACTGTGTAAATGTCTTTGAGCAGTGCAGGGGTTAATCTGCTGTTGAGAGCTCCCCAAGTTAAGGCTCTCAGCTGTGCACTGTCTGCCACTCCCATCTCCTATGTAAACTGAGTCCTTGCTAAACTCATTGTCAGAGATAGCTTTTGCTGCATAGCTGGAGGTTGTTGCTTGTGGCTATTGGAGGAAGGTGTATGGTGGATTTATCTGTGACTGTTGTGAATATTCCCTTTCTTCTCCTACTTTGGTTTTACCCCACCCTCCATTCCCCAGTGCATACCTCTGTTGTTTATGTGTGTATATTTGTATGTTTAACCCCTTAGTGACAGAGCCAATTTGGTACTTAATGACCGAGCCAATTTTTACAATTCTGACCAGTGTCACTTTAAGAGGTTATAACTCTGGAACGCTTTATCGGATCCCACTGATTCTGAGACTGTTTTTTCGTGACATATTGTACTTCAAGTTAGTGGTAACATTTCTTCTATATTACTTGCGATTATTTATGAAAAAAATGGAAATATGGCGAAAATTTTTAAAATTTTGCAATTTTCAAACTTTGTATTTTTATGCCCTTAAATCAGAGAGATATGTCACAAAAAATAGTTAATAAATAACATTTCCCACATGTCTACTTTACATCAGCACAATTTTGGAAACAAAATTTTTTTTTGTTAGGGAGTTATAAGGGTTAAAAGTTGACCAGCAATTTCTCATTTTTACAACACCATGTTTTTTTTAGGGACCACATCACCTTTGAAGTCATTTTGAGGGGTCTATATGATAGAAAATAACCAAGTGTGACACCATTCTAAAAACTGCACCCCTCAAGCTGCTCAAAACCACATTCAAGAAGTTTATTAACCCTTTACGTACTTCACAGGAACTGAAACATGGTGGAAGAAAAAAATGAACATTTAACTTTTTTTTGCAAACATTTTACTTCAGATCCATTTTTTTTAATTTTCACAAGTGTAAAAACAGAAATTTAACCACAAATTTTGTTGTGCAATTTCTCCTGAGTACGTCGATACTCCATATGTGGAGGTAAACCACTGTTTGGGCGCACCGCAGAGCTTGGAAGAGAAGGAGTGCCGTTTGACTGTTTCAATGCAGAATTGGCTGGAATTGAGATCGGACGCCATGTCGCGTTTGGAGAGCCCCTGATGTGCCTAAACAGTGGAAACCACCCACAAGTGACACCATTTTGGAAACTAGACCCCTTAAGGAACTTATCTAGATGTGTGGTGAGCACTTTGAACCCCCAAGTGCTTCACAGAAGTTTATAATGTAGAGCCGTGAAAATAAAAAATCGCATTTGTTTTCACAAAAATGATTTTTTCGCCCACAAATTCTTATTTTCACAAGGGTAACAGGAGAAATTAGACCACAAAATTTGTTGTGCAATTTCTCCTGAGTACGTTGATACCCCATATGTGGAGGTAAACCACTGTTTGGGCGCACCGCAGAGCTTGGAAGAGAAGGAGTGTCGTTTTACTTTTTCAATGTAGAATTGGCTGGAATTGAGATCGGACGCCATGTCACGTTTGGAGAGCCCCTGTTGTGCCTAAACAGTGGAAACCCCCAACAAATGACACCATTTTGGAAACTAGACCCCTTAAGGAACTTATCTAGATGTGTGGTGAGCACTTTAAACCCCCAGGTGCTTCACAGAAGTTTATAACGTAGAGCCGTGAAAATAAAAAAAATCGCATTTTTTCTACAAAAATGATCTTTTTGCCTCCAAATTTTTATTTTACCAAGGGTATCAGAAGAAAATGGACCCCAGAAGTTGTTGTACAATTTGTCCTGAGTACGCCGACACCCCATATGTGGGGGTAAACCACTGTTTGGGCGCATGGCTGAGCTCGGAAGCAAAGGAGCGCCATTTGACTTTTCAATGCAAAATTGCCTGGAATTGAGATCGGACGCCATGTCGCGTTTGGAGAGCCCCTGATGTGCCTAAACAGTAGAAACCCCCCAAAAGTGACCCCATTTTGGAAACTAGACCCCCCATGGAACTTATCTAGATGTGTAGTGAGAACTTTGAATGCCCAAGTGCATCACAGAAGTTTATAATGCAGAGTCGTGAAAATAAAAAATATTTTTTTTTTAACAAAAAAGATTTTTTAGCCCCCAAGTTTTTATTTTCACAAGGGTAACAAGAGAAATTGGACCCCAAAAGTTGTTGTCCAATTTGTCCTGAGTATGCTGGTACCCCATATGTGGGGGTAAACCACTGTTTGGGCGCATGGCTGAGCTTGGAAGGGAAGGAGCGCCGTTTTGGAATGCAGTCTTTGATAGAATTGTCTGAGGGCGTTATGTTGCGTTTGCAGACCCCTAATGTACCTAAACAGTAGAAACCCCCAACAAGTGACCCCATTTTGGAAAATAGACCCCCCAAGGAACTTATCTAGATATGTGGTGAGAACTTTGAATGCCCAAGTGCTTCACAAAAGTTTATAATGCAGAGTAGTGAAAATAAAAAATATATTTTTTTCCCACAAAAAAAGATTTTTTAGCCCCCAAATTTTTATTTTTACAAGGGTAACAAGAGAAATTGGACCCCAAGAGTTGTTGTACAATTTGTCCTGAGTATGCTGATACCCAATATGTGGGGATAAACCACTGTTTGGGCACACGGCAGAGCTCGGAAGGGAAGGAGCGCCATTTTGGAATGCAGGCTTTTGATAGAATGGTCTGCGGGCGTTATGTTGCGTTTGCAGAGCCACTGATGTACCTAAACAGTAGAAACCCCCCACAAGTGACCCCATTTTGGAAACTAGACCCCCCAAGGAACTTATCTAGATATGTGGTGAGAACTTTGAATGCCCAGGTGCTTCACAGAAGTTTATAATGCAGAGTAGTGAAAATAGAAAATATTTTTTTTTTCCACAAAAAAGATTTTTTAGCCCCCAAGTTTTTATTTTCACAAGGGTAACAAGAGAAATTGGATGCCAATATTTGTTCTCCAATTTGTCCTGAGTATGCTGGTACCCCATATGTTTGGGTAAACCACTGTTTGGGCACACGGCAGAGCTCGGAAGAGAAGGAGCGCCATTTTAGAATTCAGACTTTGATAGAATTGTCTGTGGGTGTTATGTTGTGTTTGCAGAGCCCCTGATGTACCTAAACAGTAGAAACCCCCCACAAGTGACCAAATTTTGGAAACTAGACCCCCCAAGGAACTTATCTAGATATGTGGTGAGAACTTTGAATGCTCAAGTGCTTCACAGAAGTTTATAATGCAGAGTAGTGAAAATAAAAAAATATTTTTTTTTCCCACAAAAAAGATTTTTAGCCCCCAAGTTTTTATTTTCACAAGGGTAACAGGAGAAATTGGACCCCAAAAGTTGTTTTCCAATTTATCCCGAGTACGCTGATGCCCCATATGTGGGGGTAAACCACTGTTTGGGCGCACGGCAGAGTTCAGAAGGGAGGGAGCACCATTTGACTTTTTTAGCGCAAAATTGGCTGTCGTGTTTGGAGACCCCCTGATGTACCTAAACAGTGGAAACCCCCCAATTCTAACTCCAACCCTAACTCCAACACACCACTAACCCTAATCTCAACACGATCCATAATCCTAATCACAACCCTAACGATAATCACAACCCTAACCCCAAAACAGCCCTAATCTCAACCCTAACCATAACCCTAATCAAAACCCTAAATCCAACACACCCCTAACCCTAATCTCAACACTAACCTCAAACCTAACCCTAATCCCAATACACCCCTAACCCTAATCCCAACCCTAACCTTAACCCTAATCCCAACCCTAACCCTAATCCCAACCCTAATCCCAAACGTAACCCTAATCCCAACCCTAATCCCAAACGTAACCCTAATACCAACGCTAATCCAAACCCTAACCCTAATCCCAACTCTAACCCTAACTTTAACCCCAACCCTAACCCTAACTTTAGCCCCAAACCTAACCATAACTTTAGCCCCAACCCTAACCCTAACCCTAATTTTAGCCCCAACCCTAGCCCTAACCCTAACTTTAGCCCCAACCCTAACCCTAAATTCAACCCTAACCCTAGCCCTAACTTTAGCCCCAACCCTAACCCCAAGGCTACTTTCACACTTGCGTTGTGTGGCATCTGTCGCAATCCGTCGTTTTGGACAAAAAACGGATCCTGCAAATGTGCCCACAGGATGCCTTTTTTGCCCATAGACTTGTATTACCGACGGATGGCCACACGTCGCGTCCATCGTGCACTGGATCCGTTGTGTTTTGGCGGACCGTCGTCACAAAAAAGTTCAATGTAACCTTTTTTTTGTACGTCGCGTCCGCCATTTCCACGCATGCGTGGCCGTAACTCTGCCCCCTCCTCCCCAGGACATAGACTGGGCAGCGGATGCGTTGAAAAACTGCATCCGCTGCCCACGTTGTGCACAATTTTCACAACGTGCGTCGGTACGTCGGGCCAACGCATTGCGACCGCCCCGTACCCACGCAAGTGTGAAAGAAGCCTAAGGCTACTTTTACACTAGCGTCATACTCGGCCCATCGCAGTGTGTCGGGCCGATGTACCGACGCTAGCGTTGTAAGCGCCGCACAATGGGTGCAGCGGATGCTGTTTTTTCAACGCATTGTGAGGTGCGGGGAGGCGGGGGCGGAGTTCCGGCCGCGCATGCGCGGTCGGAAATGGCGGACACGTCGCACAAAAAAAGTTACATGTAGCGTTTTTTTGTGCTGACGGTCTGCCAAAGCACGACGCATCCGTCGCACGACGGATGCAACGTGTGGCAATCCGTCGCAATGTGTCGCTAATGCAAGTCAATGGAGAAAAAACGCATCCTGCAAGCACTTTTGCAGGATGCGTTTTTTCTCCAACGACGCATTGCGACGGAAGCCAAAAAACGCTAGTGTGAAAGTAGCCTAACCCTAACCCTAGCCCTAACCCTAAATTTAGCCCCAACCCTAACCCTAAATTTAGCCCCAACCCTAACCCTAGCCCTAACCCTAACCCTAGCCCTAACCGTAACCCTAACCCTAACCCTAATTTTAGCCCCAACTCGTCTCTCCTGCCGGCCGGCAGATGGCAGCAGATGGCGGGTGCATTGCGCATGCGCCCGCCATTTTCTTTGCCGAGGAAGAAGCCGGCCGGCAAGAGGAGACGCAGGAGGACCCAGGGACACCGGGTGAGTATGATAGGGTCCCCGAATCCCCCTATTTCTCTGTCCTCTGATGTGCGATCACATCAGAGGACAGAGAATTACAGATCGCTTTTTTTTTTTTTTTTTTTTTTGCGGTCGCCGGTAAACAGTTAATTACCGGCGATCGCAAAACAGGGGTCGGTAAAAACCGACCCCGATCATGTTCTTTGGGGTCTCGGCTACCCCCCGGCAGCCGAGACCCCAAAGATCTTCCGGGTGCCGAGCGGCGGGCGCACTGCGCATGCGCCCGCCATTTTTTCCCGGAAAAAAGATGCCCATCAGGAGCCACGAGGAGCACCGGGGGAGATAGGTGAGTATTGGGGGGCTATTGGGGGCCATCAGGGACAATATTTCTCTGTCCTCCGATGTGCGATCACATCGGAGGACAGAGAAATTAAATGGCAAATCGCATTTGTTTTTTTTGTTGCGACCGCCGGTAAACGGTTAATTACCGGCGATCGCAACTCGGGGGTCGGTAAAACCCCCCCGAATCATGTTCTCCGGGGTCTCGGCTACCCTCGGCAACCGAGACCCCAGAGAAAATCCGACTCTGGGGGGGCGCTATTCACTTTTTCCACAGCGCCGTTAATTAACGGCGCTGTGGTTTAAGTACCCTTAGTGGCCGCCGTTAAAAGGCGTATCGGCGGTCGTTAAGGGGTTAATACTCCTGTATAAATTCTGATAATTTTATTGGTTAAAAACTTTTGTCTTTCCAAGTTCCCCATAAGAGCAGTATTGGTTGCAAATTTGATTAATGTACAGTACAGACCAAAAGTTTGGACACACCTTCTCATTTAAAGATTTTTCTTTAGTTTCATGACTATGACTACATTCACACTGAAGGCACCAAAACTATGAATTAACACATGTGGAATTATATACTTAACAAAAAAGTGTGAAACAACTGAAATTATGTCTTATATTCTAGGTTCTTCAAAGTAGCCACCTTTTGCTTTGATGACTGCTTTGCACACTCTTGGCATTCTCTTGATGAGCTTCAAGAGGTAGTTACCGGGAATGGCCTTCCAACAATCTTGAAGGAGTTCCCAGAGATGCCTAGCACTTGTTGGCCCTTTTGCCTTCACTCTGCTGTCCAGCTCACCCCAAACTATCTTGATTGGGTTCAGGTCTGGTGACTGTGGAGGTCAGGTTATCTGGTGTAGCACCCCATCACTCTCCTTCTTGGTCAAATAGCCCTTACACAGCCTGGAGGTGTGTTTGGAGTCATTGTCCTGTTGAAAAATAAATGATGGTCCAACTAAACGCAAACTGGATGGAATAGCATGCCGCTGCAAGATGATGTGGTAGGCATGCTGGTTTAATATGCCTTCAATTTTGAATAAATCCCTAACAGTGTCACCAGCAAAGCACTCCCACAGCTCCTCCTCCATGCTTCACAGTGGGAACTAGGCATGTAGAGTCCATTCGTTCACCTGTTCTGCGTCGCACAAAGACACGGTGGTTGGAAAAAAAGATCTCAAATTTGGACTCATCAGACCAAAGCACAGATTTCCACTGGTCTAATGTCTATTCCTTTTGTTCTTTAGCCCAAACAAGTCGTTTCTACTTGTTGCCTGTCCTTAGCAGTGGTTTCCTAGCAGCTATTTTACCATGAAGACCTGCTGCACAAAGTCTCCTCTTAACAGTTGTTGTAGAGATGTGTCTGCTGCTAGAACTCTGTGTGGCATTGACCTGGTGTCTAATATGAGCTGCTGTTAACCTACGATTTCTGAGGCTGGTGACTCGGATAAACTTATCTTCAGAAGCAGAGGTGACTCTTGGTCTTCCTTTCCTGGGGCAGTCCTCATGTGAGCCAGTTTCTTTGTAGCGCTTAATGGTTTTTGCCACTGCACTTGGGGACACTTTCAAAGTTTTCCCATTTTTTCGGACTGACTGACCTTCATTTCTTAAAGTAATGATGTCCACTCGTTTTTCTTTACTTAGCTGCTTTTTTCTTGCCATAATACAAATTCTAACAGTCTATTCAGTAGGACTATCAGCTGTGCATCCACCAGACTTCTGTACAACACAACTGATGGTCCCAACCCCATTTATAAGGCAAGAAATCCCACTTATTAAACCTGACAGGGCACACCTGTGAAGTGAAAACCATTCCTGGTGACTACCTCTTGAAGCTCGTCAAGAGAATGCCAAGAGTGTGCCAAGCAGTCATCAAAGCAAAAGGTGGCTACTTTGAAGAACCTAGAATATAAGACATAATGTCAATTGTTTCACACTTTTTTGTTAAGTATATAATTCCATATAATTTGGTCTGTACTGTATATTAGCGCTGTAGTGGAGACAGAGCTTACTGGTGTACTGATGGGATAGTGTGGGATGTAGTTGAAACATGTGTAAAGCTTAGCTGTGTGGTGGGCATGCTGCCCTAGAACTGGAGATCTATGCAAGTAATGTACTACAATTAGATTAAGTGATGTTTATGATCTATTCAGCTGATATGCAAAATATGACATGTGCTGTGCTGCAAGTGTCTGAAATGTAAGTGATATTTCTATGCTGCATGCACCTCATGTGTAAGGCTATATTCACATTTATGCTTGGAATTTCCATTTGTCTGTTCCATTTTTAGGAACTGACCAACAGAGTTCATGTACAAAGTGGATCCGTTTTGTAAAGGAGATGGAAGCATAGTGGCTCCCATTGATCATTATAAGGTCTGGGTGGATTCAAACTGACACCAAGCATAAATCAGACTACCCCCATAATATCCAGAGGCCCCTTTATTTCAGTTTTAAAATGGATCCATTTTGTACATTAATTCAGTTTGTCTTTTAAAAAAAACAGAACACACAAACATAACTCCAAAATGTAAATGTGAACATTGCCTAAGAAGTGTGCTGCATGTGTCTGAAAAGTGAACAGTGTGTGCTGAAAGTGTCTAATGTGTAAGCACTATTTGTACTGTACAGAATGTATCTAATACAAGTTCTGTCAGCGGTGGAAATCTCTGAGGGGATGTGGCCTTTCATAGAGGGGAGGGTACTGTCATGCTCCAGGTTTAATCCCTTGTGTTTATGTTCTGTGGCCAGCTTCGCTTTCTATTTCTGGTTGGGTTCTGCTTTTCTGGCTGCAGTCTGCTTAGCTTAACACAGATGTTTTCGTTTCTGTACCTATCACCTTTTGGGTGCAGCTTTATATTGTATATTGCACTCTTCCACCCTTTCTTGACAGGAACGCTGACTCACTCACCGCCGCGTCGCCTGTCCCACACCCCCTCCTCCTTTCTCTGCTGCCCAGGGTTCTGCACACTGCTCACAGATGTACGGGCACTGTGCTTAGGGCGTGTGCACACTCCCGGTCTCTTAAAGAGACAGTGTGCTCCATCCTAAAAGTGTCCCTAACCAATGGCTAGGAGACACTTATTATTTAAGGCACCTGCACCTGTTGGGAGGTGCATGAGCAACTTGTTATGTCAGTAGTCTGCCCACTTGCTAGTTCAAAGGTTTCCTGCATCTGCCAGTCTGTTTGCCCTTACTTGCCATATGCTCCTGTATTCCAGCCTTGTCCGCCAGTATCTGCCTGCCTTTATATCAGCTGTGCCCACCAGGTCCTGCCTGTCTGCATATCAGCCATGCTCACCAGAACCTACCCTCACCTGCCTGCCCTCACTTGCCTGCATATCAGCCGTGCCCACCAATACCTGCATGCACATCAGCCATGTTTGCTAAAACCTGCCCACCTGTAAATCAGCCATGCATGCCAGCACCTGCCTGCCTGTATATCAGCTGTGTCTACCTGCCTATACATTAGCTGTGTCCACAAGCATCTGCTTGGCTACATATCAGCCATGCCTACCAGAAACTGTCTGCCTGTATACCAGCCATGTCTGCCAGTACCTACCCTACCTGCATCGGCCGTCACAGTTTCCTGCTCTTTGGAGGTCAGCTGCCTTTCATCCAAAGATCATCCTGGAGTAGCATCTAGCTGTTACGGATCTGCAACACAGGACTAAGGTAGAATGGGGAAAACTGACCCTGCACTATGACTAGGCTGCAACCCTACGCTGGAGTGGGCGACCCATTCCTTGCGAATAGTCCCACCGACGATCCTAGGATAATCTCAAGCAAAGACCTATAGATAAGGGGAAGGGGTTCCCTAAAATAACTAAGGACTGGGTACAAAAACGGGTCACCTCCTAATATAAAACAAAGAGAAGGCTGCAGAATCCAATAGAAAACAAAAACTAAGGCTAGCAGAACCAGAGGTACCAGCACTGCACAAATAACACACGAAGAAGACAAAACAAAGCACCAAGCTAGAGCTCAAGCAGAAAAACACTGTTGTCCAGCAAGGACTGGGAGGCAGGTGCTGGTTAATAAAGAGTGAAACAAACACCTGACCCAAGACAAACCCAGCACCAGAGGAAAAAGACCAGAAGCCAGAACTCCACAAGAAAATGGCGGATAGTAACAAACTAAACAGATTCTAACAGTACCTCCCCTTTAACGAGGATCCCCCGGATCCTCTAGGCCGGGCCTTATTCAGAAATCTCCTGTGAAAAGCCTTAATTAACCTTGAGGCTGAGACATCCACAGCTGTCACCCATGAATTTTCGTCGGGACCGAAACCCTTCCAGGACACAAGATACTGTAACCCTCTTCTATGCCACCTGGAAACAAGAATGCATGAAATCTCAAACTCGCAGTCCTCATCAATTGGAGGAGCAGATGGCATAGCCACCTTATCTGGCGCGTCAACCTTCTTCAGCAAAGATGCATGAAAAACTGAATTAAATTTTCCAGGATGAAGGAATGTCTAATCTCACTGCTGCCGAGCTGACAATGTGAACCACTTTGAAAGGTCCTACAAACTTCGACCCCAACTTTTCAGATGGGATCTTCAAACACAGATTCCTAGAGGACAGCCAAACCATGTCCCCAACAACAAACCTCACCTCCTTTCTTCTCTTGTCAAAAAATTTCTTAGACCGCCTATTAGCCTTTTTAAGATTATGACACACTGGTCCAAACCCTTTCCAAATTTCCAGAAAAACTCTCCTCCTCAGGCACCGCCGCCCCAATCCTAGAAAAAGGACCGAAAGATGGATTCTTCCCAGTACAACAAAAGAAAGGAGAACACCCAGCCGAAGAAGGCGTATGATTATTGAGAGCACACTCTGCTAATGGTAGATATTCCGACCACATCTCCTGATTGTCCGCTACAAAACATCTCAAAAACTGCTCAACATCCTGGTTCTTCCTCTCAGTTTGTCCATTGGACTGCAGATGATAGCCCGACGAAAGTGGCAAATGAATCTTAAGTCTGTCACAAAAGGCACGCCAAAAGCGAGCCACAAACTGTGGTCCCCTATTGGAGACAATGTCCGTGGGAACACCATGGAGTCTGACAATCTCTTTCACAAATGCCCTGGAAAGTGTCTTAGCGCAGGGTAATTTATTGAACGGGACCAGATAACACATCTTACTAAACCGGTCCACAACAACCCAGATAACAGAAAAACCCTCAGAGACCGGCAGGTCGGTGATAAAATTAATTGCAAGATGCGTCCATGGAGAACTAGGAACCTCTAATGGGCAAAGCAACCCTGCCGCCGGAGCATGAGAAGCCTTAGACGTAGCGCACACGGTACACTGACGCACCCACTTGACAATTTCTCTTAGCCACCCCGGCCACCAGAAACTCCGACTGATCGACTTTCTTGTTTCGGCAATCCCTGGATGACCTGCCAAACAAGACTCATGATATTCCGTAAACAAAGCTCTCCACAGGGCATTAGGCACAAATATTTTCCCATACGGAGTGTTAGTTGGTGCCGCATCCTTGGCTATATAAGATATCTACTGTATAATTGTCTAAGGGTCACTTCCGTCTGTCTGTCTTTCTGTCTGTCTTTCTGTCTTTCACGGATATTCATTGGTCGCTGCCTCTGTCTGTCATGGAATCCAAGTTGCTGATTATTCTCGCCCGCTGCCTGTCATGGCTGCCGCGACCAATCAGCGACGGGCACAGTCCGATTAGTCCCTCCCTACTCCCCTGCAGTCAGTGCCCGGCGCCCGCTTCATACTCCCCGCAGTCACCGCTCACACAGGGTTAATGCTAGCGGTAACGGACTGCGTTATGCCGAGGGTAACTTACTTCGTTACCGCTGCTATTAACCTTGTGTGACCAAGTTTTTACTATTGATGCTGCCTATGCAGTGTCAATAGTAAAAAATCTAATGTTAAAAATAATTAAAAAAATAAAAAATCATTATATACTCACCTTCTGCAGGCAGCTTCTGGTGGCAAGGATGGTATGCGCGAAGGACCTGCCATGACGTCACGGTCATGTGACCACGATGTCATCACAGGCCCTGCGCGCCTGCGCGAGAAGAAGGACCTGCCATGACGTCACGGTCACATGACCGTGACGTCATGGCAGGTCCTTCTCGCGCAGGCGCGCAGGGCCTGTGATGACGTCGCGGTCACATGACCGTGACGTCATGGCAGGTCCTTCTCGCGCAGGCGCGAAGAAGCTGCGGTACCATGGGACAGGCAGGGACAGTGTCAGGAGCGCCAGGAGCAGGTGAGTATTTCATATTCACCTGTTCGCTTTCCATCCGCCGGGCGCTGCTCCATCTTCCCGTCCTCTGCAGTGACTGTGCAGGTCAGAGGGCGCAATGACGTTTTAGTGTGCGCGCCGCCCTCTGCCTGAATAGTCAGTGCGGAGAGACGGCATGCTGAGGAGCAGTGACGAGAGGTGAGTATGTGATTTTTTTTTTATTGCAGCAGCAGCATTACATGTGGCACAATGCTGTGGTATGGAGCGTCTATGGGGCCATAAAGAACTGCATGGAGCATTGTATGGGGCATCTATGGGGCCATAACTGCATGGAACATTATATGGGGCATCTATGGGGCCATAACTGCATGGAGCATTATATGGGGCATTATATGGGGCCATAACTGCATGGAGCATTATATGGGGCATCTATGGGGCCATAACTGCATGGAGCATTATATGGGGCATTATATGGGGCAATAACTGCATGGAGCATTATATGGGGCATCTATGGGGCCATGACTGCATGGAGCATTATATGGGGCATCTATGGGGCCATAACTGCATGGAGCATTATATGGAGCATCTATGGGGCCATAAAGAACTGCATGGAACATTATATGGGGCATCTATGGGGCCATAATGAACTGCATGGAGCATTATATGGGGCATCTATGGGGCCATAACTACATGGAGCATTATATGGAGCATCTAGGGGGCCATAACTGCATGGAGCATTATATGGAGCATCTATGGGGCCATAACTGCATGGAGCATTATATGGGGCATCTATGGGGCCATAACTGCATGGAGCATTATATGGAGCATCTATGGGGCCATAACTGCATGGAGCATTATACTACGTGACTGGGCAAAATACTACGTGACTGGGCAATATACTACATGACTGGGCAATATACTACGTGGACATGCATATTTTAGAATACCCGATGTGTTAGAATCGGGCCACCATCTAGTTATATATAAGAATGCTATTTTCCAACTCAGAGCCTAACGCTGCCACCACCACCCCTCTCTGCAGAATAGATTCCTCCTTTTCAGTATTAACCGCTGGGGAGAAACTTTGAGACAAAGCATCAGCTTTAAAAAATTTTGTCCCAGGGATATATGTCACAGAGAAATGGAACCGGGCAAAAACAATGCCCACCTAGCTTGACGGGCATTCAAACGTTTAGCAGCATCCAGACAGATCAGGTTCTTATGATCAGTAAAGACTTGTATAGGATGTCTAGCGCCCTCCAAAAAATGTCACCAATGCTCAAACGCTAGCCAGCAATTCTCGGTTCCCAACATCGTAGTTGAGCTCTGCCGCTGAAAATTTCTTAGAAAAGAAAGCACAGGGATGCACCCCATCCTCTCCCTCCTGGGACAGAACAGCCCCCACTCCTACTGATGAGGTGTCCACCTCTACGAGAAAGGGCTTAGTCTCATCTGTCTGGATCAAAACAGGAGCAGAGCTAAACCTCTCCTTGAGATGCTCAAAAGCTTTAACAGCCTCAGGGGACCATTGGAAATTATTGGAACCCTTCTTGGTAAGATCAGTAAGGGGTTTTGCGATAACAGAAAAATTCTTTATGAATTTTTTATAACAATTAGCAAACCTTAAAAATCTCTGAATCGACTTCAAGCATTCAGGTCTAGGCCACTCCAATACCGCCTGAACCTTCACCGGGTCCATCTCAAAACCATCACTGGAAACAAAGTACCCCAAAAAATAAATTTTCTGTACCGCAAACTCGCATTTCTCCAGTTTAGCAAAGAGTGTGTTTTCTCTCAGAATCTGCAGAACCTCACGGACTCTCTGCCAATGCGACTCCAGATCGGGCGAATAGATCAAAATATCATCCAAATAAACAATCACACTCCTACCGATCAACGGCCTCAGGATGTCGTTAATGAAATTTTGAAAGAACGCCGGAGCATTTGTAAGGCCGAAAGGCATAACTAGACACTCAAAATGACCTTCTGGGGTATTAAATGCTGTCTTCCATTCATCGCCTTCTTTAACCCGCAGCAAATTATATGCCCCACGGAGATCGATCTTAGAGAACCACTTGGCTCCAACTAATTGGTTAAACAAATCCGGAATTAGTGGCAAGGGGTAAGGATTGTGCACAGTGATCTTACTAGTCTCCCTGAAATCCAGGCAAGGCCTAAGACCCCTATCTTTTTTTTTACAAAAATGAACCTCAAAGCCACAGGGGACTTAGAGGGTCTTATATGACCTGCAGCAAGACTAGTCTGCAGGCATTCCTTTAAGGCAGTGTTCCCCAAGTCCGGTCCTCAAGAGCCACCAACAGGTCATGTTTTGAGGACTTCCTCAGTATTGCACAGGTGATAATTGCATCACCTGGACAGGCAAGCATTCAATGACCTGTGCAATACTAAGGAAATCCTCAAAACATGACTTGTTGGTGGCTCTTGAGGACCGGAGTTGGGGAACACTGCTTTAAGGCCTCCCTCTTGGGAATCGTTAAATGAAATAAACGACTCTTAGGGAGAGTAGCACCTGGGACGAACTCAATAGCGCAATCGTAATCTCTATGAGGTGGTAGAGCTTGCAACTCCACTTCTGAAAATACTTTCCAGAATTCCTGAATGGCTTCAGGTAGCTCATTTTTCACAACAGCAGCAATGTATACATCACAACATTTCCCATAACACTCCTGACCCCAGGATCTTATCGTATTTGATGACCAGTCCAGTACAGGATTGTGCATTTTTAACCAGGGTAACCCCAGGACAACTGGAAAAGGCAATTTATGAAATACAAACAAATCTAAAGATTCCTGGTGTTCCATGTTCACAGTGAGTGGAAACCCGGTGACCTTTCGAGAAAGGCACCCATGCTCTAGAGGAGTGTTATCAATCGCCACTACAGGAAAAGGGCATGATAAAGGTACAGAATCAATCTTATACTTGTATAGAAATTGTTGATCAATCAAATTAAGTGCAGAACCACAGTCCACC
Source organism: Ranitomeya variabilis (assembly GCF_051348905.1). NCBI lineage: Eukaryota > Metazoa > Chordata > Amphibia > Anura > Dendrobatidae > Ranitomeya > Ranitomeya variabilis. Next base: position 613,778,693 of record NC_135234.1, read on the forward strand.
ATCACTTGAAAAACAATCGAATGACTACGACAGGTAGAACTACCAGAAAAAAAACTCCTGCCGACTGTAAAAATGCAATTCGAAAGGCAGGGTTATTCTGATTGACCTTTTTTTCCTCTTTTCCTTGTTTATGCGTCCTTCACATTGCTTCATAAAATGGTCAGCCTTACCACAATAAAGGCATAGCCCCTTCAGAGAATCTTCTCTGCCTTTCCTGGGAACTAGAGGACATCGCCCCAAGTTGCATTGGCTCCCCACAGTCAACGGGGTTCTCCAACAAAACTGAAACCTTCTCCTCATTCTTTCTACCTCTCAATCTTCTATCCACCTGGATAGCTAATTGCATAGCAGCCTCAAGCGTAGCAGGTGCAGGATATGCAATGAGCAAAACTTTAACCCTGTCATTCAAACCTGCTGAAAACTGACTCGAGTGCTGCATCAATCCAGCTGACCTCTGCAGACCATCGTCTGAACTGGGTACAATATCTTTCAGTGTCGCCAGAACCCTGAATCAGCCGCCTGAGTTCTGCTTCGGTTGTAGTGACCCGATCAGGATCATCATATAATACCCCCATAGCAGAAAAAAACACTTCTACTGACATCAAACAAGGGTCATCCGGACGCAATGAAAATGCCCAAACTTGCGGCCCACCTTGCAATAACGACATAATAATCCCCACACGCTGTAATTCAGCCCCTGAAGACCTGGGTCTAAGCCGAAAATAAAGTAAACATGCATTTTTTAATGAAAAAAATGACTGCCGTTTACCAGAAAAACATTCAAGCAAACCCACCTTAGGTACTTCAGAGCATATTTCAGGGCAATTACTCACGTGCTGTTGTCAACTTCCAACAATAACTCTTGCAGACGCTGAGCAAGATCTTGAACGCTGTTCATATTGCAGAAATCCGGGAGGGTTGGTTTTTGGTTTTTTTATACTTCTTTCTGGCTGGACAAACTGTTACGGATCTGCAACACAGGACTTAGGTAGAATGGGGAAAACTGACCCTGCCCTATGACTAGGCTGAAACCCTACGATGGAGTGGGCGACCCATTCCTTGCGAATAGACCCACTGACAATCCTAGGATAATCTCAAGCGAAGACCTATAGATAAGGGGAAGGGGTTCCCAAAAGAACTAAGGACTGGGTACAAAAACGGGTCACCTCCTAATAGAAAACAAAGAGAAGGCTGCAGAAACCAATAGAAAACAGAAACTAAGGCTAGCAGAACCAGAGGTACCAGCACTGCATAATTAACACACACAGAAGACAAAGCAAAGCACCAAGCTAGAGCTCAAGCAGATAAACACTGTTGTCCAGCAAGGACTGGGAGGCAGGTGCTGGTTAATAAAGAGTGAAACAAACACCTGACCCAAGACAAACCCGGCACCAGAAGAAAAAGACCAGCAGCCAGAACTCCACAAGAAAATGGCGGATTAGTAGCAAACTTAACAGATTCTAACACTGGCATCCATTCGGAGCCAAGTCTAACCCCACCATCAGGGACTCTTGCGAACAGTTGGGTGTTAGCTTAGTCATGCCCCTTCAGGTTTTCCTCTGTCCATGGCACAGTGGTTCCACCACCCAGTCATTACAGTTTCCTCAGGCCATGGAATCTGATGGCTCTCAATCATGTTTTATCTCTCAGCTGTACCAGGAATTCTCCTGCCGGAAAGACCAGCAGGACACAATTTTCTCTTATCTACATATAATTACCACCCGCCTAGACACACTGACATTTGCGGCTGCATCTGCACCTTCCCAAGCTGCGGCAGCCTCGGCCATGACCCACTAGCCTGCCTGCTATGTTCCTGTTTGTGGACCCCATTTGTTGGCTCCACCACATAATGACGGTGATCCTGCTCTATGTTGAGTTTTCGTCAACCAATGAATGCTGCATTTTGAACTCTTGGCACATCAGCTCATCAGGGCCAAAGTGTCTTTCATAATGTCCCATCTCACTGGCGAAGCTCTGGCATGGCTCAATACCCTATGGGAGTGAGGGGATCTTCTTGTCTCTAACCTCCAGACTTTCTTAGAAGCCTTCTGCAAGCTCTTTGATTTGATGAGCCTGGCCATGTTTCCTCTGCAGCTTCTTCTCTTTTCAGGTTTCACCAGAATAACCTTACAGTGGGTCAGCATGCTGTCTGTTTCTGGACCCCGTCACCCAAACTTGTCTAGAGCAACAGGGCACTGGTGGCCGCCTTCTGGGAGTTCCTTCCTTAAGAATTAAGGACCAGATGGCTGGCCATGATATTACCACCTCATTGGATGACCTGGTGTCCCTGGGTACCCGGATTGACATCAGGTTTTCATGAAAGCTCCAAGGAGGTGACCTGCAAAAGAATATCTATGCTCTTGGCTCCTACCAATCAAAGGCCGATCATACCGCAGACCTCAGTTTTGACACCCTCCTTTGAATCAATGCAGATCAAAGCTGGCCAAGAACAGTCAGGAGGTTCATTGTGCCAAGGGAAGGTGTTTCTATTGCAGCAGTACCAATTATTTAATCCGTTCCTGTCGTGAAAAAATGGGAAACTCCAAATCCTAGGGTCTGTTGGAGAGGCTACTCTGTGTGAGGACTACTATTTTTCTCCCTTGACTCTATCAGTATCAATTTCCTGTGGCAACATTCATTTAATTGAATCTACCTATCTGGAATCATATTCCACAAGAAATTTCATTCAACAGATCACCTTAAAGCAGTATCAGATCTCAATCCAACGTCTGGAGAATCCCTTGGTGGTATCTTCCGTGGATGGGAGACCTCTATCCGATATTGTCCTTTTTGTTTCTGAGCCAGTGGAACTTCACATAGGAATGCTGCACTTTATCAGGTTTGTCTCATCCTCTTCTCCTATGTCTGCCATGGCTGCGAAGACACAAAGTACTATGTTGGATGTTGGGTGTCAGGAGTGTCACAAAAGATTTCTAGTTCCCATCCATGCTGCTCAACTTCCAGCTACTCCATCTGATGTATCTGTCTTGCCTTTTGCTTATTGGACATGTGTTGATGTCTTCGATAAAAAGGAGGTGGAGATGCTACCACATTATACACTGTTTGATTGTCCAATAGACCTCCTTCCTGGCTCTTCTCCTCCATAAGGTTGTACCTACCCCTTGTCCCAGACTGAGCCCCGAGCCATGAACAAGTAAATCAAAGAGAATTTAGCCAGGGGATTTATTCGGAAGTCGGAAGAACCTAACCTATTTGCAATCCGCACAGTGGCTAAATCCGCATCAAGCCTGATGGTCTCTGTTCAATTTTATTCTCCATTTCCAGCAGGTGGACAAGAACATCAAGGCAGATACACTTTCAAGGTTCTTTCTGTGTTCTGATCATGAGGATGAGCCTAAACACATTATTGAGTCCTCAAAAATAGTTACTGTCACTCCGCTGGATGTGTCTCAGGTCTCATTGGGAAAGACCTTCGTCGCTGAACTGGACAAGAAGCGAGTTCTTCACTGAGGTCACTTCTCTAAATTGGCTGGTCACAACAGACAGCAGAAAATGGCTCTTCTCATCTCACAGCATTATTGATGGCTGTCTGTATGCAAATATATTGTGGATGTGGCAGCACATCGCAATGGACTTCATTAGCGATCTTACAGTATCGGCCAGATGTACCGTTGTCTTGGTAGTTGTGGATCGTTTCTTTAAGATGTCCATTTTACTCCACTGTCCAGTCTGCTGTCTGCTCCTGTGCTTCCCGAGAAGTTCATCCAGCATATTTTCTGCCTCCATGGCTTACCTCTCCATATAGTATCTGTTAAAGGAGTCCAGTTTACAATTCAATTTTGGACGGCTACTTACAAACTGCGAAATATCACCTTGGATTTCTCTTCAGCCTACCATCTGCAATTCAATGGCCAGGTAGAGTGGGTCAAATAGACTCTCACCAATTTCCTGCGGCACTTCATCAATGTTCACCACAGTGATTGGGTTGAACTCCTGCCTTGGGTTGAGTTCTCATACAATAACCATGTGAGTGAATCCTCTGCTAAATCCCTATTTTTGGTGGTCTACTGTCAACACCCCAATATTCTGTTCCCTGTGTCTACTGCCACTGACATTCCTGACAATCCTGCTGCTGAAACTCTCATCAAGGGCTTTTCTAAGATCTGGTAAGACACCAAGGTCACTTTGATTAAATCCTCTAAATAGAGGCTGGGAGACACTTCTCATTTAAGGCACCTCCACTTAGTGGGAAGTACCTGACCAACGTCTCATGTCAGTAGTCTGTATGCTTTCTCTGTAGTTTACCTGTCCTGCACCTGTCTGCCCGTACTTGCCGCATTTTTCTGTATTCCAGTTGTGTCCACCAGAACCTGCCAGCCTGCACATTAGAATTGCCCACCAGCACCTGCCTGTTTGCATATCAGTCATGCTTGCCAGCACCTGCCTGCATATCTGCTATGTCTGCCAACACCTGCTTGTCAGTACTTCAGCCGTGCCCACCAGCACCTGCCTGCTAGTATATGAGTCTTGCCCGCCAGCACCTGCTTGCATATCAGCTGTGTCTGCCAACACTTGCCTGTCTATACATCAGACGTGTCCACCAATACATACCTGATTGCATATAAGTTGTGCTTACCAGCATTTGCCCGCCTGTGTACAATCCATGTCTGCCAGTACCTGCCATAACTGCCTGCACCTGCTGTTACAGCTCCCTGTTCTTTCTGGATCAGTTGTCGTACGTCTGAGGTCCACCCTGGAGTAGCACCTGAGGTCCATCTGGAGCCAAATCTAACCCCACCATCAGGGGCTCTAGAGAAGAGTCGGGTGTTTGCTTAGTCACGCCCCTCCAGGCTCTCCTCGTTCATGACACAGTGATTCCACCACCCAGCCAGTTACATACAGTATGTCCTGTCCCCCAATGGGGTTTCCTGCTGGTGATAGATTCACTTGGATGTTCTGACATTGTATTGATGTTTGGAGCCAGTTTGTGAGCTTTGAGGTAAGGATTTTTGCCTTGTTGTTTCTTTGATATACTTTGCACCTCTCTTCTGTTTAACTTTAATTATTGATGTTTGAAACCAGTCTGCTTTGCTTTTTTTCTATATATGTTGCACCTATCTTCGGTTTATCATTAGGAAGTAGGCAGTATATTTGTTAACAGTACTTGCTTTATTCTTTGTTTGGTATTTCATCATTTACTGTGCTCACTTTGAGATCTTCCTTTTGTTCAGCACACTTATCTTCTTGTAGGTAATTCAAACTCTCTTCTGCCCTCTGATTCTTCAGGAGGAACTTGAAGCAACCCGTTGGCCATTTAGGCAGTTTAGGCAAGAGTTGCCATCTCCTAATCTGTGGTTAGGTCTATCACTACACCATCAGGGACTGCGGAGTCAGGATGTCTAGTTAGTCCAGGAACTGGAAGGGTCAGTTGCACTTTTAGTGTATAACCTATTTTTCCCTAGTGAGTTGCTACACAGGCATAACTATACTAGGAGCTGTTAGGAGCTTTCAGGATGAGCCGCTGTCAATTGAGGGCACCATTGCAGTTTTTTAGAGTGCAGACCCATGAGGTCAAGTAGGGACAGACCAGGGTCAGAGTAGGGCCATTCTGAACAGAGATCTGTAAGGTTCAGTAAATTGTCCTAATGGGTGGTACGCTACCTGTGTGCATGTGCTTGTGCAGTCTTATCGCAAGTCTTTGGTAGCATGTGCAATGCAGAAGTATTCTAAGAAATAAGTGATATATTAACAGTAGTTCTGTAATATACTAGCAAACATGTTCTTAAAAAACATTATAAAAAAACACAAAAATCCAATTTTAGTATTTTAAAAAAGATAACATGCAATAAGTGCAATACACATAATTGGAACTGATGTATCTGTAATGACCCAATATATAACAATATTATGTTTTAATCTGTAAAATGGACACTATAAAAGTAAAAGTCCAATTACAACACTTCTGGAGGTTTTTTTTGTTTATCCTATATCTCAGAAGTAGTGATAACCGAACCCGTGGATATTCAGGATCGGCAGATTCTGGTGGACTTTTTAAAAAGTCACGTTTGGGACTTGAACTTGACCTAAACATGACCCCAGAATACGAACCCCATTCAAGTCAATCGGGACCCGAACTTAAAGGGCTGTGAAATGGTCGGAGTAAGGGCTAAGGAGCTGCAAAAGGAAACTTAATGGGGGTAGAGCAGGACATTTGCCCTACAAATAGATGTGAATAGGGAAATAACTTAAAATAACAGAGAATAAAATATATATACAGTACAGAGCTAAGGTTTGGACACACCTTCTCATTTAAAGATTTTTCTGTATTTTCATGACTATGAAAATTGTACATTCACACTGAAGGCATCAAAACTATGAATTAACACATGTGGAATTATATACTTAACAAAAAAGTGTGAAACAACTGAAAATAGGTCTTATATTCTAGGTTCTTCAGAGTAGCCACCTATTGCTTTGATGACTGCTTTGCACACTCTGGGCATTCTCTTGATGAACTTCAAGAGGTAGTCACCGGAAATGGTTTTCACTTCACAGGTGTGCCCTGTCAGGTTTAATAAGTGGGATCTCTTGCCTTATAAATGGGGTTGGGACCATCAGTTGTGTTGTGCATAAGTCTGGTGGATGCACAGCTGATAGTCCTACTGAATAGACTGTTAGAATTTGTATTATGGCAAGAAAAAAGCAGCTAAGTAAAGAAAAAAGAGTGGCCATCATTACTTTAAGAAATGAAGGTCAGTACGTCTGAAAAATTGGGAAAACTTTGAAAGTGTCCCCAAGTTTAGTTGCAAAAACCATCAAGCGCTACAAAGAAACTGGCTCACCTGAGGACTGCCCCAGGAAAGGAAGACCAAGAGTCACCTCTGCTTCTGAGGGTAAGTTTATCCAAGTCACCAGCCTCAGAAATCGCAGGTTAATAGCAGCTCAGATTAGAGACCAGGTCAATGCCACACAGAGTTCTAGCAGCAGACACATCTCTACAACTACTGTTAAGAGAAGACTTTGTGCAGCAGGCCTTCTTGGTAAAATAGCTGCTAGGAAACCACTGCTAAGGACAAGCAACAAGTAGAAGAGACTTGTTTGGGCTAAAGAACACAAGGAATGGACATTAGACCATTGGAAATCTGCGCTTTGATCTGATGAGTCCAAATTTGAGATCTTTGGTTCCAACCACGGTGTCTTCGTGTCTTTGTGCGACGCAGAAAAGGTGAACAGATGGACTCTACATGCCTGGTTCCCACCATGAAGCATGGAGGAGGAGGTGTGATGGTGTGGGGTTGCTTTGCTGGTGACACTGTTGAGGATTTATTCAAAATTGAAGGCATACTGAACCAGCAGACTACCACAGCATCTTGCAGCAGCATGCTATTCCATCCGGTATGCGTTTAGTTGGACCATCATTTATTTTTCAACAGGACAATGACCCCAAACACACCTCCAGGCTGTGTAAGGGCTATTTGACCAAGAAGGAGAATGATGGGGTGCTACACCAGATGACCTGGCCTCTACAGTCACCAGACCTGAACCCAATCAAGATGGTGTGGGGTGAGCTGGACCGCAGAGTGAACGCAAAAGGGCCAACAAGTGCTAAGCATCTCTGGGAACTCCTTCAAGATTGTTGGAAGACCATTCCCAGTGACTACCTCTTGAAGCTCATCAAGAGTCTAACAGTCTATTCAGTAGGACTATCAGCTGTGTATCCACCAGACTTATGCACAACACAACTGATGGTCCAAACCCAATTTATAAGGCAAGAAATCCCACTTATTAAACCTGACAGGGCACACCTGTGAGGTGAAAACCATTTCCTGTGACTACCTCTTGAAGTTCATCAAGAGAATGCCAAGAGTGTGCAAAGCAGTAATCAAAGCAAAAGGTGGCTTCTTTGAAGTACCTAGAATGTAAGACCTATTTTCAATTGTTTCACACTTTTTTGTTAAGTATATAATTCCACATGTGTTAATTCATAGTTTTGATGCCTTCAGTGTGAATGTACAATTTTCATAGTCATGAAAATACAGAAAAATCTTTAAATGAGAAGGTGTGTCCAAACTTTGGGTCTCTACTGTATATATATATTCGTGAACCAAGAGGTGGAGGTCTGTTATGGTTCTCAATGGCAAGAGAACATAGCCCAGCATACATATGAACTAGCTCTTGGAAGGATGGAAACTTAAACTGACCATGAACTAAACCTGCCGCACAACTAACAGTAGCCGGGTAGCGTTGCCTACGTTTTATCCCTAGACGCTCAGCGCCAGCCGGAGGACTAACTAATCCTGGCAGAGGAAAATACAGTCCTGGCTCACCTCTAGAGAAATTTCCCCGAAAGGCAGACAGAGGCCCCCACATATATTGGCGGTGATTTTAGATGAAAATGACAAACGTAGTATGAAAATAGGTTTAGCAAAATCGAGGTCCGCTTACTAGATAGCAGGAAGACAGAAAGGGCACTTTCATGGTCAGCTGAAAACCCTATCAAAATACCATCCTGAAATTACTTTAAGACTCTAGTATTAACTCATAACATCAGAGTGGCAATTTCAGATCACAAGAGCTTTCCAGACACAGAAACGAAACTGCAGCTGTGAACTGGAACAAAATGCAAAAAACAAACAAGGACAAAAGTCCGGCTTAGCTGGGAGTTGTCTAGAAGCAGGAACATGCACAGAAAGGCTTCTGATTACAATGTTGACCGGCATGGAAGTGACAGAGGAGCAAGGTTAAATAGCGACTCCCACATCCTGATGGGAACAGGTGAACAGAGGGGATGATGCACACAAGTTCAATTCCACCAGTGGCCACCGGGGGAGCCCAAAATCCAATTTCACAACAGTACCCCCCCCTCAAGGAGGGGGCACCGAACCCTCACCAGAACCACCAGGGCGATCAGGATGAGCCCTATGAAAGGCACGGACCAGATCGGAGGCATGAACATCAGAGGCAGTCACCCAAGAATTATCCTCCTGACCGTATCCCTTCCATTTGACCAGATACTGGAGTTTCCGTCTGGAAACACGAGAGTCCAAGATTTTTTCCACAACGTACTCCAACTCGCCCTCAACCAACACCGGAGCAGGAGGCTCAACGGAAGGCACAACCGGTACCTCATACCTGCGCAATAATGACCGATGAAAAACATTATGAATAGAAAAAGATGCAGGGAGGTCCAAACGGAAGGACACAGGGTTAAGAATCTCCAATATCTTGTACGGGCCGATGAACCGAGGCTTAAACTTAGGAGAAGAAACCCTCATAGGGACAAAACGAGAAGACAACCACACCAAGTCCCCGACACAAAGCCGAGGACCAACCCGACGCCGGCGGTTGGCAAAAAGCTGAGTCTTCTCCTGGGACAACTTCAAATTGTCCACTACCTGCCCCCAAATCTAATGCAACCTCTCCACCACAGCATCCACTCCAGGACAATCCGAAGATTCCACCTGACCGGAGGAAAATCGAGGATGAAACCCCGAATTACAGAAAAAAGGAGACACCAAGGTGGCAGAGCTGGCCCGATTATTGAGGGCAAACTCCGCTAAAGGCAAAAAAGCAACCCAATCATCCTGATCTGCAGACACAAAACACCTCAAATATGTCTCCAAAGTCTGATTCGTCCGCTCGGTCTGGCCATTAGTCTGAGGATGGAAAGCAGACGAGAAAGACAAATCTATGCCCATCCTAGCACAGAATGCCCGCCAAAATCTAGACACGAATTGGGTTCCTCTGTCAGAAACGATATTCTCCGGAATACTATGCAAACGAACCACATTTTGAAAAAACAGAGGAACCAACTCGGAAGAAGAAGGCAACTTAGGCAGGGGAACCAAATGGACCATCTTAGAGAAACGGTCACACACCACCCAGATGACAGACATCTTCTGAGAAACAGGAAGATCCGAAATAAAATCCATCGAGATGTGCGTCCAAGGCCTCTTCGGGATAGGCAAGGGCAACAACAATCCACTAGCCCGAGAACAACAAGGCTTGGCCCGAGCACAAACGTCACAAGACTGCACAAAGCCTCGTACATCTCGTGACAGGGAAGGCCACCAGAAGGACCTTGCCACCAAATCCCTGGTACCAAAGATTCCAGGATGACCTGCCAACGCAGAAGAATGAACCTCAGAAATGACTTTACTGGTCCAATCATCAGGAACAAACAGTCTACCAGGTGGGCAACGATCAGGTCTATCCGCCTGAAACTCCTGCAAGGCCCGCCGCAGGTCTGGAGAAACGGCAGACAATATCACTCCATCCTTAAGGATACCTGTAGGTTCAGAATTACCAGGGGAGTCAGGCTCAAAACTCCTAGAAAGGGCATCCGCCTTAACATTCTTAGAACCCGGTAGGTATGACACCACAAAATTAAACCGAGAGAAAAACAACGACCAGCGCGCCTGTCTAGGATTCAGGCGTCTGGCGGACTCAAGATAAATTAAATTTTTGTGGTCGGTCAATACCACCACCTGATGTCTAGCCCCCTCAAGCCAATGACGCCACTCCTCAAAAGCCCACTTCATGGCCAAAAGCTCCCGATTCCCAATATCATAATTCCGCTCGGCAGGCGAAAATTTACGAGAAAAAAAAGCACAAGGTTTCATCACGGAGCAGTCGGAACTTCTCTGCGACAAAACCGCCCCAGCTCCGATTTCAGAAGCGTCGACCTCAACCTGAAAAGGAAGAGCAACATCAGGCTGACGCAACACAGGGGCGGAAGAAAAGCGGTGCTTAAGCTCCCGAAAGGCCTCCACAGCAGCAGGGGACCAATCAGCAACATCAGCACCCTTCTTAGTCAAATCAGTCAATGGTTTAACAACATCAGAAAAACCAGCAATAAATCGACGATAAAAGTTAGCAAAGCCCAAAAATTTCTGAAGACTCTTAAGAGAAGAGGGTTGCGTCCAATCACAAATAGCCTGAACCTTGACAGGATCCATCTCGATGGAAGAGGGGGAAAAAATATATCCCAAGAAGGAAATCTTTTGAACCCCAAAAACGCACTTAGAACCCTTCACACACAAGGAATTAGACCGCAAAACCTGAAAAACCCTCCTGACCTGCTGGACATGAGAGTCCCAGTCATCCGAAAAAATCAGAATATCATCCAGATACACAATCATAAATTTATCCAAATAATCACGGAAAATGTCATGCATAAAGGACTGAAAGACTGAAGGGGCATTTGAAAGGCCAAAAGGCATCACCAAATACTCAAAGTGGCCCTCGGGCGTATTAAATGCGGTTTTCCACTCATCCCCCTGCTTAATTCGCACCAAATTATACGCCCCACGGAGATCTATCTTAGAGAACCACTTGGCCCCCTTTATGCGAGCAAACAAATCAGTCAGCAGTGGCAACGGATATTGATATTTAACCGTGATTTTATTCAAAAGCCGATAATCAATACACGGCCTCAAAGAGCCATCTTTCTTAGACACAAAGAAAAAACCGGCTCCTAAGGGAGATGACGAAGGACGAATATGTCCCTTTTCCAAGGACTCCTTTATATATTCTCGCATAGCAGCATGTTCAGGCACAGACAGATTAAATAAACGACCCTTAGGGTATTTACTACCCGGAATCAAATCTATGGCACAATCGCACTCCCGGTGCGGAGGTAATGAACCAAGCTTAGGTTCTTCAAAAACGTCACGATAGTCAGACAAGAATTCAGGAATCTCAGAGGGAATAGATGATGAAATGGAAACCAAAGGTACGTCCCCATGCGTCCCCTTACATCCCCAGCTTAACACAGACATAGCTTTCCAGTCAAGGACTGGGTTATGAGATTGCAGCCATGGCAATCCAAGCACCAACACATCATGTAGATTATACAGCACAAGAAAGCGAATAATCTCCTGGTGATCCGGATTAATCCGCATAGTTACTTGTGTCCAGTATTGTGGTTTATTACTAGCCAATGGGGTGGAGTCAATCCCCTTCAGAGGTATAGGAGTTTCAAGAGGCTCTAAATCATACCCACAGCGTTTGGCAAAGGACCAATCCATAAGACTCAAAGCGGCGCCAGAGTCGACATAGGCGTCTGCGGTAATAGATGATAAAGAACAAATCAGGGTCACAGATAGAATAAACTTAGACTGAAAAGTGCCAATTGAAACTGACTTATCAAGCTTCTTAGTGCGCTTAGAGCATGCTGATATAACATGAGTTGAATCACCACAATAAAAGCACAACCCATTTTTTCGTCTAAAATTCTGCCGTTCGCTTCTGGACAGAATTCTATCACATTGCATATTCTCTGGCGTCTTCTCAGTAGACACCGCCAAATGGTGCACAGGTTTGCGCTCCCGCAGACGTCTATCGATCTGGATAGCCATTGTCATGGACTCATTCAGACCCGCAGGCACAGGGAACCCCACCATAACATCCTTAATGGCATCAGAGAGACCCTCTCTGAAATTCGCCGCCAGGGCGCACTCATTCCACTGAGTAAGCACAGACCATTTACGGAATTTTTGGCAGTATATTTCAACTTCATCTTGCCCCTGAGATAGGGACATCAAGGCTTTTTCCGCCTGAAGCTCTAAATGAGGTTCCTCATAAAGCAACCCCAAGGCCAGAAAAAACGCATCCACATTGAGCAACGCAGGATCCCCTGGAGCCAATGCAAAAGCCCAATCTTGAGGGTCGCCCCGGAGCAAGGAAATCACAATCCTGACCTGCTGTGCAGGATCTCCAGCAGAGCGAGATTTCAGGGACAAAAACAACTTGCAATTATTTTTGAAATTTTGAAAGCAAGATCTATTCCCCGAGAAAAATTCAGGCAAAGGAATTCTAGGTTCAGATATAGGAACATGAACAACAAAATCTTGTAAATTTTGAACTTTCGTGGTGAGATTATTCAAACCTGCAGCTAAACTCTGAATATCCATTTTAAACAGGTGAACACAGAGCCATTCCAGGATTAGAAGGAGAGAGAGAGAGGAAGGCTGCAATATAGGCAGACTTGCAAGTGATTCAATTGAAAGCACACTCAGAACTGAAGGAAAAAAAAAAAAAAAAAAAATTTTCAGCAGACTTCTTTTTTCTCTCCTTTCTCTGCCAATTAATTTAACCCTTTGTAGGCCGGTCAAACTGTTATGGTTCTCAATGGCAAGAGAACATAGCCCAGCATACATATGAACTAGCTCTTGGAAGGATGGAAACTTAAACTGACCATGAACTAAACCTGCCGCACAACTAACAGTAGCCGGGTAGCGTTGCCTACGTTTTATCCCTAGACGCTCAGCGCCAGCCGGAGGACTAACTAATCCTGGCAGAGGAAAATACAGTCCTGGCTCACCTCTAGAGAAATTTCCCCGAAAGGCAGACAGAGGCCCCCACATATATTGGCGGTGATTTTAGATGAAAATGACAAACGTAGTATGAAAATAGGTTTAGCAAAATCGAGGTCCGCTTACTAGATAGCAGGAAGACAGAAAGGGCACTTTCATGGTCAGCTGAAAACCCTATCAAAATACCATCCTGAAATTACTTTAAGACTCTAGTATTAACTCATAACATCAGAGTGGCAATTTCAGATCACAAGAGCTTTCCAGACACAGAAACGAAACTGCAGCTGTGAACTGGAACAAAATGCAAAAAACAAACAAGGACAAAAGTCCGGCTTAGCTGGGAGTTGTCTAGAAGCAGGAACATGCACAGAAAGGCTTCTGATTACAATGTTGACCGGCATGGAAGTGACAGAGGAGCAAGGTTAAATAGCGACTCCCACATCCTGATGGGAACAGGTGAACAGAGGGGATGATGCACACAAGTTCAATTCCACCAGTGGCCACCGGGGGAGCCCAAAATCCAATTTCACAACAGAGGTCTAAGTGGAGCAGGAAATTGAGGAAGAGATGGACGTGGCAGTGTAGGTGGAAGATGTGTACAAAGAAGAGGTAGTCAACACTGTTTTTGTGGGTTTTTATTGTTTTTTTGATGGGTGCTCTGAAAAACAGGCAGTCTTAAGATGCGCTGGCCACTCTCTCTCTGCATACAGGCCATGTAATAGGAGATGCGGCAGTGTTGCTGATGGTGGTGATGTAGCTGCTGTAGGAAAAGAGAGGACACGGTCGATCTGTGTCTGCTATGCGCCCAAATGAAACAGCTTCCTCTGGTGAAAGCAGGCGACAGGCTGTTCTCTGTAATTTTGTAGGCCAGAATACTGTTGCATAAATGGTAACGCCAGAACAAGTATAGATGGTTTATGGTTGATTGGCTGAGAGTGCCTTCAGTCCCTTTGATTTGTCTTCCATCCAGTCCCCTGCTGAAAGCGCAGGTTTTGCACCTGTGGCCCATGGGCATCTGTCTTTCACCTCACTCCCTTGCAAATCAGGCAAGCAGTCTTAGCCCCTAGTCATGCAGCAGTCATTTCTGCTGTTTGATGACTCTGCTGGCTGTGGTTCTGTGGGCCATCCACCTGGCCCTGCCCCACAATTTGAAGAGATTGAGTGCACTGGTGCCCAACCACTTGTTCTGTTGGAGGATGAGTATGTGGGAGGGATGATGCAAACTGTTAGCAGACCACTGCAGCACATCTCTGATTATGCAGATAACGAAACACAGGTGTCAACTGTTGCAGCTTACTGCTGTGTGTACACCAGCAAGGAGGGCAAGGGTGAAGACTGGGTGGAACATCATGCAGGGGATTATTATTATTTATTTTGAGAGCATCATTAAGTCCATGGTGCTGTACATAAGGAGGGTTTACACAGGGCTGCCACTAGGAATTTTGGGGCCCCAAACTGTCAAAATTTTCAGGGCCCCCTTGAGACTCTGCCCAGGCTCCACCCCAGCCTCGCCTCCACCCCTCGAACTGTCCACAGTCAAAAGATTTTTAAAGCCGCCAGCACGACAAGGTCTGGCCCTACCCTACTCTAACCTATTAAACATTTGTTAAAATATCCAATACAATTTAGGTATATTTTTAAATTTTTAAAATGTATATAGTGTCATTGTGATTACAGTGATTACAGATGACATTGTACATAGGACCGCTGTATATAGTATACAGTGTATAGCATCAGTGTACAGGTAACGCTGACTCACCAGAGACGTCTCAGGTGAAGTCCTTCATCTTTGCTTTTAATCTTCATCCAGCACAGACCGCCATTACTTCATCCAGCCAGGGTTCATTTCTGCAGGAAATAACAGTTATCTAGAGCACAGCTTGCAGAACACATTACTTATTTTTTTCCCAAATTCTAAACAACAGATGAAGAAAAAAAGCGACAGTGTTGCCCTGCACAGTAATAAGACTGCCCCCCGTTTAAAACAGTATCCTCAAAAAATAAAATAAATACATCACTGCAGTAATAATATCCCTTAATTAGGCCCTATGGTAATAATATCCCCCAACCTGGCCCCCGTGTGTCTCATTCCTTGCTCCGGCCATATGTTCACCTATTCTGCCCCCATGTGATGTCCCATCGTGCCCCATATGATATCCCTATCCTGCGCCATGATCCTTGCCCATCTGTCCCATGATCCTGCCCCATCTGTCCCATGATCCTGCCCCATCTGTCCCATGATCCTGCCCCATCTGTCTCCATCCTGCACCATGTCTCTATCCTGCACCCCGTGTCTCCAATCCTGCCCCATGTCTCCCATCTGCCCTGTGTCTCCATTCTGCGCCGTGTCTCCATTCTGCCCCCATGTGTCCATTCTGCCCCGTGTCTCCAGTCTGCCCCCCGTGTCTCCAGTCTGCCCCTGTGTGTGCAATCCTGCCCCTGTGTCTCCCATCCTGCTGTGTCTCCCTTCTGCCCCATGTCTCTATTCTGCCCCGTGTCGCATTTGCCAAGGGTAGAAGCAGAGGAGTAACGAGCACCGAAGTGAATTAGAACGTGTGATGACACAGCATTTAATCTTAATTATCCAGACGTAAATTCAGTAGGCCAGGATACATATTATCTTCATGTTGGCTTTTGAATTTATGTTTTTCTTTGGTTGGTCAAAAAACACAATATTGTTTGTATCAGTATAACAAAGTTTTTACTAGAGACACCAATGAAGACAAAGTTAAAATTGAGAAAGTCAAGACATGATAAAAAAAAAACAATGATATAGAATGAACTCCCTGACCTTATCTTTACTTATATGGAGACCTATTTTGGCCTATACTTTAACTGAGAGACTTTACTGCGATTATGCACATATGGATACCGCCATACATGAACTATATATTTTTCTATAATTATCCAATAACATTTGGATGACTATTATTACCTATACCTATATGCACAGCACTTTAATATTTTGAAATATATATTTTCATATTATGGTCACAAATTCTCCAATTTCTAATATTTATTATATACTCTCTGATCATGTTTATATTGCGTGTGGTGGCCTGCTCCCCTGTTTATAATTTGTATATCATTGCTTTATTATCATGTCTTGTGTTTCTCAATATTAACTTTGTCTTGATTGGTGTCTCTAATAAAAACTTTGTAATACTGATACAGACTACTTATATTTACATATTTTTTGCTTATTGAAATTTTAGTGCTCAAGTAGTTTCTTTATTTACAGTTCTTGTGCCTACTTGAACCTTATACAGTACAATATAGATTTACATTAGGCTATTGAATCACTTCTTATTCTTTGGTTTAATTGAACAATAGATATTTGTTAATTTGTTGATTAACTATTGTATAAGTTAAGATAGTTTGACCTGCAAAACAGAGAAGGATGAACTATGCAGATTGATTAAATACTCAAACAATGATAGTTAAACTCATCCCACCTTCCCCCTGATCTGTGGATGATAACCTGAACCACAAAAGTGGGTATAAAAATGGACTTTCTATCCTTTTGAGAAAATCAGAGACTCTTTACAAAACCACAGCCAAGAACACTCTACAGGACAGCAGCAAGGACATCATGGGTCCATCATAATGGACATAGATTTGACATTCTTCGGCATGCCAGCTTCGGGTACCACGGCCCTGCCTGAAGGAATATAGATCTGCTTCATTTACCATCACTGAGCCCATGGAAACTTTTTGGGAAGCCATGATTTGGACCCACTGGTCACCTGAGCCCCATGGATACGTTTGGGCAAGCCAGGATTGGGGCCCACCAGTCACCTGGCACCATGGAGATGTTTGGAGAAACCAGGTTGTGACTAACTGGGCACCTGACCACATGCCTCAACGGACTGTCATCTTCCTAAGCTTGTCGTTACCTCCTCTCTCTGGGTGTCAAAGGTTGGGGTAGCCAGTCCTGAAAGCCCAGGAGTAGCAGCTGCTATAGTCCTGGAGAGTCAGCAGCAGGTTGAAACTGAGTAATTTTTCACCATCCTAGGTATTTTGCTGGGACTGTTTAATATGTTATTGTCTGGTTTGTGGTTCAATAAAATCTTGCCACACTGTTTCACTCTTGCCCTGTGTTGTGTAAGTAGCATTATGTCTACTGGAAAGGAGAGCGAGCATTCAGTGGGATGAACCCTGGTTTCCATTTTTTAACACATCTGGACCTGCATTTTTTCAGCAGCACGGATTATATCCACAGAACTCCTTTTAATTTATCCTCATCCAGTCAGAAAGTGTGGGCCGTCTGTGTGTCCTTAGGCGTTCTCACCCTGTTGCTGCTCGCCTATCTGCGCAGCATTGTCACTTTTGCTTTACCTGGTCCCTGCCTAATATGTGACATACCCACAAGGTGGAACACCACCTTGCATATGCTGGAGAGACTGTGCTAGTAGCCAGATACAGTAATAGAGTTTCAGCTGTATCATGCACAGGTCAGTCAATCTGCAGAACAACATTACTTCAAGACCTATTAGTGGGCCTCCATGTGGGTCTGTGTGCTGTATAGCATTGCTTTGAGCACTACACGAACATGGCCAGCACTAATGACGCCATCATTATTTTTAATATGCCACTCCTATGCTTCTTTGAAAAAACGCTTCAGGCGATGATCGATCGGGTGGTGCCACAGGAGCAAGATTAGTTCAGAGATATATGGGGATATAGATTATGAATGACTTTGTAGGTCAGTGTTAGCTTGACGTGGATACGTTGAGGAATTAGGAGACAATTAAGGCGTTTGCATAGTGGAGTAGCAGAAGAGTAGCAAGGAGAGAAGTAGATTAGTAGGCTAGCAGAGTTAAGTACAGACTGAAGAGGTGCTATGAGGGATGATGAGGTTAGACCCCACATGGAGTCAGGAAATCCAAGTGACGTGGTGTAACAACTCTGCTGGCATCACTGCATGGCCTCCCTTCCCTCACACACCATCTTACTCACTGCTCCAGGCCATGTTGTGATTTCTGTCTGTTGCCGGCTTCATATTCTGTGCCTCTGCTCTCTGTATGCTTCCTGGCTGTGTGCATAGGGAGGCGGCGCCAGAACTCTCTGGTTCTTATGGAATCAGGGTGCACCTGTCTAATCTGTTCCTGACCAATTACCAAGAGGCCTCCAGTATTTAGGGCAGCTCCACCCTCTGGACTGGGCCTGTGCAATGTGTTTACTCAGTTAGTGGTTTGCTTCTTATCTGCCAGGCTTTGCTCTGTGTTTTGCCTTCTCTGGAGGCTTTTCTATTTGCCTTGCCTTTATCTCGATTGTCTGCCCTCCAGGAGGCTGTATATCCTGCTCTCAGTGTCTTTGCTCTAGCCTTGCCTTGATCTTGTTTGTCCGCCCTCCAGGAGGCAGAATATCCTGGTTCCTGACTCTTTGTTCTTGTGCCTTGTCTCGTTCCATTACCTTGTCTGAACTTTGTCCTATCTCTGTCTCCCTGTCTCCTTGTCTGTGGCTTCTTTCCCTGCTGTGTCTTTCCTTGTGTCCTCTCTCTTTGCCTGGGCTCCGCTCTCTTGCAGCTTTACCTCTGCTTCGCACTCCTGCTGTTCTCTTTCAGCTCTGCTTTGCTCCTGCTGCTGCAAAACCTCTTGCTGCAGCTCTTCTCCGCATACCTTGCAGTTCAGCTCTGCTTTGTTCCTGCTACTGCTGGACCTCTTGCTGCATTTCCTCTCCGCTTACCTTGCAGCTCTGTTCTGCTTAGGCCCCACTGCTGCAGAACCTCTTGCTGCAGCTGTTCTCCGTATACCTTGTGGTTCAGCTCTGCTTTGTTCCTGCTTCTACTTGCGGTTCTCCTCGTGTGTGAACAGGTCTCTACCTGTTTCTCCATACACCATTCCTTCCTATCAGAACCAGTACCTGCACCCGCTGTGTGAACAGGATCCTACCTGTTCCTCCATACACCATTCCTTCCTGTCAGAACCAGTACCTGCACCCGCTGTGTGAACAGGATCCTACCTGTTCCTCCATACACCATTCCTTCCTATCAGAACCAGTACCTGCACCCACTGTGTGTACAGGATCCTACCTAATTCATACACCACTTCTACCTGTTTCTTTTCTGCCATGCTAGCCGGCCCTGTGACTCAGCCGTGCCAGCCTACCCTGTGTCTCTGCTGTACCTGCCTGCCCTGTGTCTCTGCCGTTCCTGCCAGCCCTGAGTCTCAGCCATGCCTGCCAGCCCTGTGTCTCAGCCATGCCTGCCATCCCTGCGTCTCAGCCGTGCCTGCCAGCCCTGTTTCTCAGTTGTGCCTGCTTGCCCTGTGTCTCAGCCGTGACTGCTTGCCTACTCGTCCAAGTTTCAGCAGTGCTCATCTGCCAGTCCTGCCTGTCACCCGCACCTGTCCTAGTGTTCCTGTCTCCCAAGTGGGATCAGCAGCCACAGCCAGACACCGCCCTGGAGTGGCACCTGGCAGCTGCCTGCCACACAAGCCTGACCTCACCATCAGAGGCACCAGTGAAAACCAAGACAGCTGTCCTAGTCATGCCCCTTCCAGGGTAGTCTGGTTTGTGGCACAGAGGGTCCATAAACCCCCTGGCTCACGCCCACGAGTCAGGGCATGAGCGTGACACGTGGGTTGTTCAGGGAAAGAGGTGGTGGTCACAATGCCCCAGCTGAATAGCAAAAAAGGGATCAGGGAAGCAAAAGCACCGTGGGCAGCCCCTAGCCAGTATGTCAGCTGCTACTGGCCACTGAACCGACAAACTAAGCATACCAAAGCCAGCTCAATGGAGCTCCCTGACAAGACATTGGTGGTTTGCATGCTGTGCCACCAAAGGCATGACGAGGCATCTGAATGCAAAGCATGAGCTGCCGTGGAGCACACACCTGAAACACTGGGAAATATCTGAGCCTCCTCTGTGGTTTGGTCTCTCCCCCCCGAGCAATAGGGTCATCTGGCTCCCCACAAACAGAGGATGTGATGGCACCACCACCAGCAGTGTCACCGAGCATCTCTAAACCATTCCATTGAAGGATTCAGCTGTACATCCCCCAAACACTGGATCCCATTTTCTACAAGTGGCCTCACAAGTGATTTCTAAAGTACTAACAATATGTTGGGATCATGGGAACCACAATACCTGCTTCCCAGCGGCCCCAACTTTTCTGGCGGGCCATACCTGCCTTGCATCAACATGTTGCACTATGGCATCACTGTAAAGGTCCACATAACAACTGATACATGGACCAGTAAGCACGGTCAGGGACATTATATCTCTCTAACTGCCCACTGGGTAAAAGTTGTGGCGGCTGGGCCTAAGGCGGGAAGCGTTTTGGTGCATGTCCTACCACCACAAAGGTTTGCTGGATGTTTGTCACGATAATATAAATATGCCATATTTTGAGTATACACCTTGAAGGTTTTATGACTTTTCAGACACACGCTGTGGGCTTTCTGACCCCCCTCTTCACACTGCCTAGAAAGCTCTCCTTTTCACTGCTCCCTCGTCCCTCCCCCCTGCATGCAGCTGTAATGTGAAACCAGTGTGCTGTAAGCAGGCATACTCAGCTTTGTGCCAAGAGCATGGTCGGGGACATTCCCTTTGTTCTCTTAAACTGGTATATAATCGCGCAGCTTAGGTCTGGAAGCAGGACAAATACATTTTTGGCCTCTGCATCATTATTGCTTTAAAATAACTACTTTAAAAATACAACAACCCTAGTAAGTTATGCCAGGAATAAACACTAACATAACATAAAAATATTGCTTCAAATTTTTTAACAATTTCACACAATGCCTACAGACTTCGATACATGCAATAACATGACTGGTCTAACCTGTAGCCTTGGCTTATCATTTCCAGAATATATTTAAAAATGTGCATTTATATGCAGCCTTTTCACTGCTGTCTTCTCAAAAATATAGATACAAAGTAAAGTATTAAAAATAAATCAGATTTGAAGAAGGCTATACCGTACAATATTAGAATACTAAGAAAAACAGTAGTTTATCACTTAGGGAACAGATTTTTTTTCCAATTGGCAAATAAAAGCTAACTGCTATATTATCCTACACAGGCAAAAAGCTCTCAATAGTACAAAGGGATTTATTTTACAACAAGATGTTTGCATAAATATGAAAAACAATATTTGAGTGTAATATACCGTATGTTTTTCACAATATTAAAGGAAATGTCTTGTTACAAAATAAATCCATTTGTTCAATTTAAAGCTATTTGCCTCTGTAGGATATAACTTGTTATATGTGGCAGAAATGGAGGCAACAGACAAAATGTTGAAGCACCAGACTTCATACAAGCAGTGTAATAATATTCTTGTTCAGGCTGTAGTATTTGTGTGTGAAGCAAATGTAACACTTCTAAAGGATATAAATAAGTATGGATGCTTCAGAATAAATATGTTACTATAAAATAAATAATATACAGCTCTGGCAAAAATTAAGGAACCACCTCATCAAAACCCTGTCATGGGCAGCCCAATCTCCAGACCTGAACCCCATTGAAAACCTCTGGAATGTAATCAAGAGGATGATGGATAGTCACAAGCCATCAAACAAAGAACTGCTTACATTTTTGTGCCACGAGCAGTGTGAAAGATTGATGTAAAGCATGCCAGGACGCATGAAAGCTGTGATTAAAAATCATGGTTATTCCATAAAATATTGATTTCTGAACTCTTCCTGAGTTAAAACATTAGCATTGTTGTTTCTAAATGATTATGAACTTGTTTTTTTTGCATTATTTGAGGTCTGAAAGCACTGGTTATTTTTTTAATTTTGACCATTTCTCCTTTTTTGAAAGAAAATACAAAATTTATTGCTTGGAAATTCAGAGACGTGTTGTCAGAAGTTTATAGCATAAAAGAACAATTTACATTTTACTAAAAAATATACCTATAAAGAGAAAAATAAAACAAACTGAACATTTTGCAGTGGTCTCTTAAATTTTGCCAGAACTGTATATAATAACATTACTCCCCATAAGGACATGTTTTCCACGATCTTTCTGAAAACATTTTGCTACAAAATTAATCTCTTTGTACCATTAAGAGCTATTTGCCCATGTGGGATAATGTGTATATAACCTGTAATGCAATACACGTGGTTTGTATTAAACTGATTTATACAATAGTGGACAATGAATGTGAATAT
Source organism: Ranitomeya variabilis (assembly GCF_051348905.1). NCBI lineage: Eukaryota > Metazoa > Chordata > Amphibia > Anura > Dendrobatidae > Ranitomeya > Ranitomeya variabilis. Next base: position 613,801,089 of record NC_135234.1, read on the forward strand.
GAACATATCCCATCTATATAAATGGCCAGGCACAAACATCATGATCTGGCTTCCACAGCATTTAAGGCGTAAGTATTATACGACAAGATGAATGGATTGTTCCCAGCTCGGGTGGATATTCCTTTCATGAATCTTGGCTCAAGTGCATCAACATCAAAGTCCTTTTGGAGAGTTGCAGTTATAGGAAATCCACGGCTGTCAGAAACGTATCAAAGGCTGTAAAGCATAAGAGAGATTAATTAGCATTTGAGAACACAAATGTCTAGGCTGCTTTTAAGCCAGTTAACATAATAAGGACACTTCCACACATAATTAGCTGGTATTTGCCTACTTTATTATTCCAACAAAATTAATTTTCATTTACAAATCTTCTTTATACCGATTAGAAAAAGTTATTACTTTAAATTAACAATGTCTATATTCCAGTTTTTATGGCTAAAAATGTGCATTGGAATTAACTGGGAAATAGATTAGACATGTAAAAATTGCTGCTTAGTCTATGGATTTTATTTTAGTATAGCCAGTATTCATGCCTTGGATGAGTAGAACTGCAGAGTGGTTCACAGTGCAGTCAACACAATGAGGCATCTCCTGTGGTTTCTCCTTTCTTGGAATACAGAGACTGCATTTCTCTGATGGTACCTTCAGTGCAGATGGGAGTGATTCAGAAAAATATATTTGGGAATTACTTTGTGATCTCTATCCTTACTACCATTTTATAATAGCATTTTTTTTTAAATAAAATAGTCCTTGTTGCCTCTATTCGCAGTGATGAGCGAATATACTCGTTACTCGAGATTTCCCGAGTATTTTTTAGTGCTCGGAGATATAGTTTTCATCGCCACAGCTGTATGATTTACATCTGTTAGCCAGCTTAATTACATGTGGGGATTCCCTAGCAACCAGACAACCCCCACATGTACTTATTCATTCAGTTTAGAAAACTAAATCTCCGAGCACTAAAAAAAAACTCGGAGGACACCCGAGCATGCTCGGGAAATCTTGAGTAAAGAGTATATTTGCTTATCACTATCTATTGGCTAAAAGTTATTCTATGTCATGATCCCATAAACAGGCATGCTTTGTTAGACAGAACATTTATGTTTATTCAACATCTCAAAGGGAGGCAGGCTGTTTACTAAGAATCTGCTGGCTGAAGATGATTCTTCCTTTTTCTGCAAATTCCAGGTGTTGCTTTAACTTTGAACTTATGGACTATGTTTCCCATTATATCTCTTAGAACATCCAAAGACTTTTCTATCTTTTTGCATGTTTTCCTTGTTTGTCCAATTGTATGTACTATTCTCTTACATATTTAAACCACTCTATTGATAACTTAATAATATTAGTAAACTGGATGACATTGCCCATGAGGAATGGGCTAAGTTTCCTCAGGTATGTTGCGAAAATCTGGTGTCTGGCTATGTATCATATTTGAAGCAGATCATAACAGCCATAGAGTCTACTAGGTGCTGAAGACTTTTGTGTCATGGCGCCACCTGCCGCTGCTCCTGCCACCGCGCCTGCCGCTCAATCTGCGCGCCAACATACTTACCCGCCCCGGCGCGCTCCAGCGGTGTGCACGCGCCTTCCGGTCTCTTCTCCTGACTCGCCGCCGGTCCCTGGCTCTCGTCGGGTGCGCGTGCGCACCTCTCACTGCGCATGCACACTTCCTCTCTCTGGTCTGCAGACGCTCCATTCCTCCACTCTATGATTCTGGAGGATCTTGACTCAGAAGTTCTGCAGCACCTGGTCTATTTAAGGTAACTCCTTCCTCTGCTCCATGCCTGATCGTCATTTGTCCTCATTTGACCCAGGTCCCTCTGTACCTTGCTCTGTCCTGTGCATCCGCCATACCTTGCTCTGTCCTGTGCGTCTGCCATACCTTGCTCTGTCCTGTGCATCCATCATACCCTGCCTGTCCTGTGTTTCCACCACACCCTGCCTGTCCTGTGTTTCCGCCATACCCTGCCTGTCCTGTGTTTCCACCATATCCAGTCCGTCCTGGGTGTCTGCCACATCCAGTCTGTCCTGGGCATTCGCCATGACCTGCCTATCCTGTGTTTCTGCCATTCTCTGCTTGTCCTGTGTTTCCGCCATATCCAGTCTGTCCTGGGTGTCCACAATATCCTGCCTATTCTTAGTCTCAGTCATTGCCAGTCTGTCCTGTGTCTCCGTTATAGCCAGTTCTGCGTCTTTTCCGCTCCTACTTCCTGTCCCCGTGTATCAGCTTCTGCGGCAATAGTCTCCCTTGGGCCTGCCCCTAACACTCCCTGTATTGGGGGTGGTCCACCAGGACCAGGACAGCTCACCCTTCATTGTCGTAGTTCTGTGGGTTCACTTTAGGAGTTCCAAAAGATCTGATAGTTTGTCATGAAGAAGTTGAACAATTCTGAGATGGCAGTAATCATTAACAGTGGCATTTTTTTGTTGACTTTGGAGAAACCACATGTTATATTAGATGTGTTGAGCTACTTAAATTGTTCTTGTTCTATTGGTTTATTATTACAAACAGCAAAAATGTTGTAAATTTTGCTAATAAACTTGGTAATGTTGGTTTCAACTGTATAGTAACAGAAAATAGTAAGACGTGTAAGATCTTTTCCCCTATAAAGTCAAAATACATGTGTAATATAATTCTCAAAAACTTGAAACTAACGACAAGCTGTATTTTAGAAGAATGTTCTAGGAGAATTTTGTCCCCATCGAGACGCTCTTCCCTATGACCACATAAAATAAACGTGACAAAACCTAATAAAAAAAAACAAAACAAAAAAATTAGTATAGACCCTAAAACAAGTAAATGAATAAATAGTAATGGTACTTGTAAATAACATAGGGTACTTACGGTAGTTAATTCTATTTTGATAAAAAAAGCATAAAAAAGTCATCCCCCAACATCACGGTGTACCCAACAGGATGGTTAATTATAAATCAAATTGAATAGGAATTAGTAACAATAGTGGCTCATCAAAAATAAACTAATACCTCTTAAGAGGTATTAGTTTATTTTTGATGAGCCACAACAGGATGGTTCTAACATTTCTAATATTAAAACCTTACCATGTATCATATCAAGTCTATGTGAACAAGGGCAGAGCAGGATAGATCCACGAAAAAGACACCCATCCATGGAAGCCTATGCAGATGGAATAGTTAGCTCAGAAAGGGGGCCCTGTATTCGTACTAAGTATAAAAATTGACAGTAAATCCAAAAACTTAAGCCGGACTATAAGCTGGTATATGTGCAAAGCAAAATAAATGTGGTAAAATGATATAAAGTGCACTGACATTAATTAGTGATATTTCCCCAAAGAGTTGTTGGTATGTCCAGATGCCATTTGATCAGTGTCAATGATTGCAGCCTAGGAGATCACGCAGAGCCACCCACTGCTATCTTCGGTGCGAACAGCTCTCTGTTGCCCCCTACCAAGAGGCGTAGCTAGGGTTTCAACTTAGGGGGGACAAAACATCTGAGTGGGCCCCTAACCAGCTAACCCTGATTACAGCTACGGTTGCCCACTCTTATTGTGAATATAGGGGAACCTCAGAATATGACCCTACTGTTATTGAAAATAAATCTATATACAAAAACGAACATTGACTTTACTGCCATATTGGACCATATGCACAATAATAATGTCCCCTAAGTTCCCCCATGTACTGCTCCATTATACACAGTATCGTGAGCTTAAAGCTTCCCTATACACAGTCTAAGGCCCCCCACAGCTCCCCTATACACAGTATGATGATTCTATAACTCCCCTATACACAGTATGATGTTCTCACTGCTCCCCTCTACACAGTATGATACCACTGCTCCCCTATAGACAGTATAATGATTTTATTACTCCCCGATACACCGTATGATGTTCCCACTGCTCCCCTCTACACAGTATGATACAACTGCTTCCCTATTGATAGTATAAGCCCAATGCTCCCCTATACACAGTATAATGCTGACAGAACTCCACTATAGAAAGTATAATGCCCCCCAGAGCTCCCCTATATACAGTGTAATGGGCCAACAGCTCCCATATGCACAATATGCCTTCACAGTCCCTATACACAGTATGATGGGCCTGCAGCTCCCGTGAAACAGTATGATGTCCCTCACAATTCCCCTGTACACAGTATGATGGGCCCGCAACTCCCTTATACACAGTATGATGGGCCCGCAGCTCCCTTATACAGAGTATGATGGGCCCGCAGCTCCCTTATACATAGTATGATGGGCCCGCAGCTCCCTTATACACAGCATGATGGGCCCACAGCTCCCTTATACACAGTGTGATGGGCCCGCAGCTCCCTTATGCACAGTATGATGGGCCCGCAGCTCCCTTATACACAGTATGATTGGCCCGCAGCTCCCGTATACACAGTATGATGGACCCGCAGCTCCCTTATACACAGTATGATTGGCCCGCAGCTCCCGTATACACAGTATGATAGGCCCGCAGCTCCCTTATACACAGTATGATTAGCCCGCAGCTCCCGTATACACAGTATGATTGGCCCGCAGCTCCCTTATACACAGTATGATTGGCCCGCAGCTCCCGTATACACAGTATGATGGACCCGCAGCTCCCTTATACACAGTATGATGGGCCCGCAGCTCCCTTATACAGTATGATAGGCCCGCAGCTCCCTTATACACAGTATGATTGGCCCACAGCTCCCGTATACACAGTATGATAGGCCCGCAGCTCCCTTATACACAGTATGATTGGCCCGCAGCTCCCTTATACACAGTATGAGAGGCCCGCGGCTCCCTTATACATAGTATGATTGGCCCGCAGCTCCCTTATACACAGTATGATAGGCCCGCAGCTCCCTTATACACAGTATGATTGGCCCGCAGCTCCCTTATACACAGTATGATTGGCCCGTAGCTCCCTTATACACAGTATGATTGGCCCGCAGCTCCCTTATACACAGTATGATAGGCCCGCAGCTCCCTTATACACATTATGATTGGCCCGCAGCTCCCTTACACAGTATGATTGGCCCACAGCTACCTTATACACAGTATGATAGGCCCGCAGCTCCCTTATACACAGTATAATTGGCCCGCAGCTCCCTTATACACAGTATAATAGGCCCGCAGCTCCCTTATACACAGTATGATAGGCCCGCAGCTCCCTTATACACAGTATGATTGGCCCGCAGCTCCCTTATACACAGTACGATAGGCCCGCAGCTCCCTTATACACAGTATGATGGGCCCGCAGCTCCCTTATACACAGTATGATTGGCCCGCAGCTCCCCTATATACAGTATGATGGACTCACAGCTCCCTGTCATGATTTGGATGCCCCAGTCATTTACTCATCCTCCAGCATATTTGCTATTTTGTGGCACTGCTGCAGTGCCACTGCTCAAACTTGTGAGCGCAGCTTTTGACAGGCCAGAAGTTAGAAGCTATGTCACAAGCGCTCAATGTAAGACTATGAGCCTATGTGCACTTGTTGCGGATTCGTGTGCGGATTTACCGTGGATTTCCTGTGTTTTTTGTGCAGATTTCACCTGTGGAATCCTATACAGGAGCAGATGTAAAATGCTGCAGAATCCGCAAAAAGAATTGACATGCTGCGGAAAATACAACGCAGCGTTTCCGCGTGGTATTTTCCGCACCATGGGCACTATGGATTTGGTTTTCCATAGGTTTACATGGCACTGTAAACCAGATGGAAAACTGCTGCGAATCTGCAGCGGCTAATCCGCAATGTGTGCACATAGCCTGAGAGTGAGAAAGAGGCCAGAACGAGGCTCCCACAGACTTACATTGATTAGTACCTCTGCACTGCTCCATGAAACACTGGAACAGCGGACAGGTCACAAACTGCAGGAAATAGAGCCGAGCAGAGACAAAAACAGATGAAAACGCCAGAAGGTGAGTATCAGACGGGGCAGGGGACGTGGATTTTCAGCACCGCTCCAGCAATGAAATAAAAAATAATGCTGGAGTGGTGCTGTAAATGTGATGCAGCTCCTGGTTACTGTATGTGGGCTCCTTATACTAATACTCATAAAAGACCCAGATGGTACTCATGCATCAAAAGACCCCTACCCCCCATCTCCAGCCTCCCCAGACAGCAAATATTACGTGATGGAGTACATATAATATCATAACTAAACATTATAATATTCAGCCTCCAGTGCCTTGCCCCCCTCCCCCACTTCAGCCCCAATGCCCCCATCATCTCACATCCACCCCCTCAGTGCCCTGTTGTCCCACCTCACCCACCTTCTGCTCTCACAACACCCAAATGGTCTTACAGTACATGCACCCCCCAGTGTCCTGTCTCCCCTCCCCCACAATACCCCCATGGTCTCACATTCACCCACCAGTGCCCTGTCCCCCCTCAATCACTTTCAGCCCCCACAATACCCCAACGGTCTCACATTCACATCACAGTGACATACCTGAATTTAATAAACCAGATAAGTTCCATCCCCACTTAAGGTACCGTCACACTCAGCGACGCTGCAGCGATATAGACAACGAGCCGATCGCTGCAGCGTCGCTGTTTAGGTCGCTGGGGAGCTGTCACACAGACAGCTCTCTCCAGCGACCAACGATCAGGGGAACGACTTCGGCATCGTTGAAACTGTCTTCAACGATGCCGAAGTCCCCCTGCAGCACCCGGGTAACCAGGGTAAACATCGGGTTACTAAGCGCAGGGCCGTGCTTAGTAACTCGATATTTACCCTGGTTACCATTGTAAAACATTGCAGGCATCGTTGCTTTTGCTGTCAAACACAACGATACACACCGATCTGACGACCAAATAAAGTTCTGGACTTCTAGCTCCCACCAGCGATATCACAGCGGGATCCAGATCGCTGCTGCGTGTCAAACACAACGAGATCGCTATCCAGGACGCTGCAACGTCACGGATCGCTGTTGTTCTCGTTGTAAAGTCGCTCAGTGTGAAGGTACCTTTACTGATGAAGTTTACACTGCAGGCAGGACAAGGAAGTGTCTAGGTGAAATGCAATGTGTGGGCACTAGGACCCAGGGTGCCTGAGCCAATTCCAGCATGCACAGAGTGAAGAAAAACTGCAGCCCGGGAAAAGCTTCATGATCAGGTCAGACAGGCAGCACCATTCACTGCAGGAGGGAGACAACAGCCGGCTAGTAGCCAGCTTGCAGAGTCTCCGTTAGACCGGAGCAGACATTATACTGCTCTGCTCCTATGCGGTGTTCTGCCTCGTCACAGAAGTGGCCCTGGCTCCCAGTGGGCCCCTTCATTTGACAGGGCCTGGGGCGATGGCCCCCTCTGCCCTCCCAGTAGCTACACTACTGCCCCTACCAACCGGACAATTATGCGATTGTCCGACATTAATGGAGGAAGCCGCAGGTTGTTTCCTCTAATAGGCTGGTTATCGGGAAACTAACAGTCAGTGTATGTTGTATAAACTGCCAATTGCAACGCTTGGAATATTTGTATTTACCACCGATACTGTCACTGCGAACTCCACGATAACCCCAGACTACTCACTGCCACCACACCACTCGTATTTTATGCAGGCTGAATTAAATCCTGGTTCTGGTTGTAGTAGCATATGGCTTCGGGGTGCAGGTTACAGAACAAAAGGAGCAGAACTATTACATTTTATATTTAGTCCAAAACGATAGGCAGCGTTTATATAAAATATACAAAAGATTTTACAGAGGGGACAATACAATACAGCATATACAATTGCAGAAAATAAAAGGGATCAACAAAAGACTTACTAGGTTGATCACAGAGATGATTCAGCTTAGTGGATGGAAGAAATCCGATTTAAAATGTCTGGTTAACAGGATTAAGCCTACACTGGTATGTATTTTCCTCGCATTGAACACAGATCATAATTTGCCTTAATCTTTCATCAGCACCTGAATACACCCCCTTCCCCAGTGATGACCTCATGTGGGCCGGGTTGTTGGTTGTCCTCAACCCTTCAGGATTTAATGAAATTCCCAACTTATGTGATCCTGATGATCGCAGAAGTTCGAGATCACCACCATATTTTTTATTGAGATTTTACCACTACCCAGTTACCTGCCCACTTTTAATTTGTGACTTATAGGCAGGGAATACAGTTATGAAAAAAATGCATCTTCTTCCCCGATTCATCTTGAAGCTGAAAATGTATATAATTTTCTTTCGGATAGATAACTCTGGGGTCAGTGCACAACAAAGTATTTCCTGGGGACAAAAGAGGCTCTGTCACTTCTCTATCTGTTTGTAAACACATGTACCTTTGTTATCCAGCCCTCTGAAAAGACCTTTTCTGCCTGACTACTTGCCCAATTTATAAACCTTTTTCTACACATCTACACACAATAGACATCCTTGTTGGTACTGCCAGGATCTCTTGTTTCAAAAAGGTACTGCCTTCATTTTAATTAGGATTGTCACTTCAGAACTATACATATTTCCTACTTCTTTATTTCCATTGTACCAGCCTGTATCTAAGCAACTTAGAATGTCAGTTATTTGTTTCCTTCCTGGAAATCTGTGTGAGAAGGAAGGAGGGCACCCCCTCCCTAGGTGTTTAGAGATTTTAATATTTTCTATGACAGTAATATTTTCTATGATCATAAGGGGTTGAGTGCCCCCTTCCTTCCCTAGGCAGGTGTCCACAGATCGGGACCCAGTCCTTTGTCTGCCGGTATTCACACATTGAGTTCATCTCTCACACATGGTAAGATTTCTAATATTATACAGTTATTAGGACAGTCCCGATCAGGGTCAATGTCAGGACTCTGAACATTTTTATTACCTTTGTGCATTACTGCCCTTTTCCAAGATGGTGTCTTTGGTCTCATGTGCACTGTGTCTTCCTGCTATAAAACTCCACCCCAGCCTTCAGTCTGTGCTAGAGTATTCTGCCTTGCATCCAGCTCCTGACCCTGTTGACTCCCTGGCTGTATACCTGCTCCTGTGAACCTGTGTGGTGATCCTGCTACTCTGCTCTGAGTTCCTGCTGCATACACCAGTTTCCAGTAATCCTCCTTCATCTGCTGCTCGTGTTTACTTCCATCTGCATTTGCTGGACATGTAAGCTGTTGCTGCTCTGCAAAGACCTGAGACTATTACCCAGGCCTCCCTGGTTGTGCTAAGATATTATTTGAACTGCCTTATAAGCATAGCTATCTGTGTTTGGACTAAAACAAGGACTTATTCGTGTCAAGTATCCTCAAGAATAACTGTGCTTCATAGACTTTCTGCGTGATTGCATTTTCCTCTGAAGTTCCCTATAGACTGTTTAAGCTGCGTTTAATATTTACACCAAGTGTTGTGGACTTGAGTTTCTCTCTGCACCTGTTTGTATCACCGTGCGATAATATAGACTTTACCACTTATAAAACTGTGTCCTGTAGTTGTCTTGTTCCATGCAAAGAGTCTCTTCTGAGTTATCCCCTATAATTATTACAGGATACTCTAGCCAGAAAAGAGGAGACTGCTGGAACAATGACTGCAGAAAGTAGATTAGAGCAGGTGTTTTCCATAATTAGATCACTGCAGAAAGATGTGGAAGGTCTGCAAAAGAAGTTTGGAAGCTTTGAACACAATCAACAAGTGTTTGGACAAACTTTGCAGGACTTAAGCACCCGCATGGCAGCCCAGGAAAACAAACTTGCTGGCATAGAGTCCCAGTATAGACGGGCTTTTCAGGACATAAGCACGCAAATAGCTGCACAAGCGACTTTACCCTCTGGGCAACCGCCACCAGCTAGCCCACCTAATTTGCCCCCATTCAGATTTAATGGTGATCACGACAAATTTCGTGGCTTTGTGAATCAATGTATGCTATATTTTGATGTGCATGCTGACCATTTTCCTACTGATAGATCCAAAGTATTGTGTGTAATAATGCTGCTGACCTCACGAGCGCTCGCCTGGGCGAATCCGATGATTGAGTCTCGTGACCCACGGTTAAATAACTTGGATGATTTCTTGGCCGCTATGACATTAATGTTTGATGATCCTAATTGCCGTGCAACCGCTGAATCTGCTTTATTGTCTTTACGCCAGGCTAAACGTTATGTTATTGAGTATGCTATTGAATTCAGGAGATTAGCGGTAGATACCAATTGGGACAGTTATGCACAATTGCCTATTTTTAAAAGGGGTCTGTCTAGTATTGTAAAAGATAAATTAGCTCGCTCTGAATCACCACAAGAGCTAGAAACGTTTATACAGCATTGTGTGCGCATAGACATTTGCCTTACTGAGCGCAGGCAGGAGAAGTTTGCTGCATATAACCGTATTTCTAACTTTTCCCTTCCTTCCAAAGAGCCTGCAGGTAAAACCTCTCGGGAGGTGGAGGAGGTGCCCATGCAAATTGATTCCGTTCAGAGGCGCGAGATTAATGAGCGCCGGGAGCATCGCCTTCGTGAAAGTCTATGTTTCTACTGCGGTGAGTCTGACCACTTTTTAATCAACTGTCCCAAGTGGCCTAACAAGGTGCTAGCAGTGGTAGGAGAATATAACAACTGTGATGATAAATCTGACATCTCTGAATGTAGCCTGCCTTTAAAAGCTGTATTCCATTCACTTTCTATGACTTCACCCCCCAAGGAGCTTAAGGAAAAGAACTCTCACTGTTCTCTCCCTATTAAGACCCTGTGTTCAGGACAGTGGATTTCCAGTGCAGCTATGATTGACTCTGATGCAGGTGGCAATTTCATGGTTATCGCATTTGCCAAGGAACATGGTATTGAAATTCAGCAAAGAGCCTCTCCAATTACCATGGAAACAGTGGATGGGTCACCTTTAATCTCTGGGCCTGTGGATCAGGAGACCGAACCCCTTGAAATTTTGTTGGAGCCTAATCATCAGGAGCAACTTTCTTTCTTGCTAATTTCTTCTCCTCATTTTCCTGTGATTTTAGGCATTCCTTGGCTGCGTTCTCAGAACCCAATTATCAACTGGGATACCAAGGAGATTATCTTTCCAACAAGGAGCAACTCAGTGTTAACTGAAGCTGTCCCGGAGTCCACAGCTACGGAACCACCTGTACAGGTATTTACTTTACCTTCAGCATATAAAGAGTTCTCTGACATCTGTGACAAGAAGAATGCAGATCAGCTTCCTCCACACAGGCACTATGACTGTCCCATTGAGCTGCTTCCTGGGGCAGCTATTCCTTTTGGTAACATATACCCTTTGGCGGCACCTGAGCTTCAAGCCTTAAAGGAGTATATTGATGAAAATCTGGCCAAAGGCTTCATACGTCCTTCTTCCTCACCAGCAGGGGCACCTATATTTTTTGTAAAAAAGAAGGATGGGACCCTGAGACCCTGTGTTAACTATCGGGAACTCAATAAGGTAACCATACGAAACCGTTACCCTTTGCCTCTGATTCCCGAATTACTGGAAAGAGTCCGCCATGCTAAGGTGTTCTCTAAACTGGATCTTCGTGGAGCTTATAATTTGGTGCGTATTCGTCCAGGGGATGAGTGGAAGATAGCATTCAGATGCCGGTATGGACACTTTGAATATCTTGTGATGCCCTTTGGGCTTTGTAACGCCCCTGCAATGTTTCAACACCTTGCTAATGACATTTTTAGAGATTTGTTGGACCAGTTTGTGTTGATCTATTTGGACGATATACTAATCTTTTCTGACTCTCTACAGGAACATGAAGAACATGTCAAAACTGTTTTAAGACGTCTGAAAGAGAACCATCTGTATATTAAGCCGGAGAAATGCGAGTTCCATTGTTCTGAGATACAGTTCTTAAGTTATATCATCTCTCCCCAGGGGCTGAACATGGAATCTGGTAAGATTCAGGCTATCCTTGACTGGCCGGTACTCAAGAATGTTAAGGAGGTCCAACGTTTTATTGGTTTTGCAAATTTCTACAGACACTTCATTCAAAATTTTTCTGCTATTGTCCGTCCCATTACTTCCTTGACAAAGAAGGAAAAGCCCTTTAAGTGGTCATCACAGGCTCAAGAAGCTTTTGATCGGCTTAAGATCTGTTTCACCTCAGCACCGCTGTTGATACACCCAGATCCAACACTTTCTTTCATTGTAGAGGTGGACGCTTCTGATAATGCTTTGGGGGCTATTCTCTCCCAAAGAACGGGAGAGAAGGGTCTGCTACATCCTTGTGCTTTCTTTTCCCATAGACTAACCTCAGCAGAGAAGAATTACGACGTGGGAGACAAGGAATTGCTGGCTATTATTGCGGCTTTCAAAGAATGGAGGCATCATCTGCAAGGAGCTGCCCAACAGATTATAGTGCTAACTGAGCATCGCAATTTAGAGTTCCTTAGATTCGCTAGATGTCTTTCTCCTCATCAGGCTCGTTGGAACTTATTTTTAAATCAATTTAACTTTGTTATCTCGTACCGTCCAGGTTCTTGTAATGGGAAGGCTGATGCTTTATCCCGAATCCATGTTGTGGATTCCGTACCTGGAGCCCCGTCCAAGACCATTCTATCTGATGCCAATTTCATCTGAGTTATCCACGATCAGGACTTGTGGAAGGAGTGCAGGGAGACTTATGACGGTGATGTATTTCTGGCCAACCCACCTGTGGATATTAATATTAATCTTGTCTTTAAGTGTGGCATGTGGTTCAGAGATCGACGTATCTACGTCCCTGAGGTCGTCCGTCTGCATATCCTCAAGTTGGTACATGACTCCAAGTTGGCTGGTCACAGGGGGTACAGAAGACACAAGAGTTCCTGAGCTGATTCTTCTGGTGGCCAACTTGCCTGAAGGATACCAAGGACTATGTTCTCTCTTGCGAGGTATGTGCTCGTTACAAGACTCCTCATGTGGCACCTACAGGTCTTATACAACCATTACCTGTTCCATCCCGCCCTTGAGGGTCTATATCAATGGACTTTATTGTGGAGTTGCCAACATCGGGGGGCATGAATACAATCATGGTGGTAGTTGATCGCCTGACTAAAGCTGCTCATTTTGTTCCATGCACTGGCCTCCCTTCAGCTAAAGATACAGTGAACTTGGTTATACAGAATGTCTTTCGGTTGCATGGGGTCCCAGATGAGATCATCTCTGACAGTGAAGTACAGTTCACTTCAAGATTCTGGAAGGGGTTTTGCTCTGCACTCAATATTAATGTCTGTCTCTCTTCTGCTTATCATCCCCAGACAAATGGTCAGACTCAGCGGACCAACCAGATGCTGGAACAATATCTAAGATGCTATGTCAGCCATCTCCAGGATGATTGGTTGGAGTTGCTGCCGTTAGCCGAATTTTCATATAACAATTCTCAGAGCACCTCCACCTAATTTACACCTTTCTTTGCCAATCTGGGTTATCATCCGTGTATCTTACCTAGGTCTCCAATTAATTCTCCGGTTCCGGCAGTGGAGGAAAGGCTGACTGCGATGAGGCAAAATCTGGAGGTTCTGAAGGAATCCCTGACCACAGCTCAAGAACGTTATAAGAGATCGGCTGATAGATTCCGTAAACCTGCACCCATGTTCAAGGTAGGAGATTCCGTGTGGTTATCAACTAAGAATCTGAAGTTAAACGTTCCTTCACAAAAACTTGGACAGAAATTCATTGGCCCTTTCAAGATCACCAGTATTGTGAGCTCTGTGGCCTGCCGGCTGAAGCTGCCTAGGACTATGAAGGTACACCCAGTTTTTCATGTATCTTTACTAAAGCCTGTATCTCCTAATACCTTCCAGGGACGTGTTGTGCCACCTCCACAGCCTGTGGTGATTGATGGGCAAGAACAATTTGTAGTGGAGGAAATTATTGATTCCAGGATTCGCAGGAATCGGCTCCAATATCTGATAAGATGGCAGGGATATCCCCCTGAGGAAGATTCTTGGGAACCTGTGGAAAACATCAATGCCCAACAGAAGATTTCTCGTTTTCATCAGAGATTCCCTGAGAAACCAGGTCAAGGATTGTCCTGAGGCCGCTTCTAAGGAGGGAGTAATGTCAGGACTCTGAACATTTTATTACCTTTGTGCATTACTGCCCTTTTCCAAGATGGCTTCTTTGGTCTCATGTGCACTTTGTCTTCCTGCTATAAAACTCCACCCCAGCATTCGGTCTGTGCTAGAGTATTCTGCCTTGCATCCAGCTCCTGACCCTGTTGACTCCCTGGCTGTATACCTGCTCCTGTGAACCTGTGTGGTGATCCTGCTACTCTGCTCTGAGTTCCTGCTGCATACAACAGTTTTCAGTAATCCTCCTTCATCTGCTGCTCGTGTTTACTTCCATCTGCATTTGCTGGACATGTAAGCTGTTGCTGCTCTGCAAAGACCTGAGACTATTACCCAGGCCTCCCTGGTTGTGCTAAGATATTATTTGAACTGCCTTATAAGCATAGCTATCTGTGTTTGGACTAAAACAAGGACTTATTCGTGTCAAGTATCCTCAAGAATAACTGTGCTTCATAGACTTTCTGCGTGATTGCATTTTCCTCTGAAGTTCCCTATAGACTGTTTAAGCTGCATTTAATATTTACACCGAGTGTTGTGGACTTGAGTTTCTCTCTGCACCTGTTTGTATCACCGTGCGATAATATAGACTTTACCACTTATAAAACTGTGTCCTGTAGTTGTCTTGTTCCATGCAAAGAGTCTCTTCTGAGTTATCCCCTATAATTATTACAGTCACCTTGTCAGTGGTGGGATGGCTTTTATGCTATTTTTGATTTAAAAGAGTGTTACTAAGACCCCTGTGTTATTTAAATGCACTTTTGCTTTTTACTTATTTAGTTACAGCAGGATCTATGTTTATTTTGCTTCTTGTTCGTTTTGTATGATTTATTGCAAAAGTGAACATGCGTTTATGTGCTGCATGTATACCAAATTAAAGCAAACTCAATTTTTAGGGTGGCTGAGAGCATTTTGCATAATGCACGCTGCCCCTTTAAGAACACGGAAGCAAGTTGCGGGACTGTTGCATGCACACACCTAAAGCATGAAGTATAGGGAAGCAGGAGAATGCCAGGGACCCTGCCACAGCGCTGGGGTGGTGACTAAGCTGGCATCCCTGCATGGAGTGGGAAAGGAACACCATTCAGGGGAACCAGCAGTAGCGTTACCATTTTCCCCTTATGCCCGCTCTTTTTAAGCCCATAATGACTCTCTGCAGAGAAGTTGGAGAAGTTGGAGGCCGACACCTCTTCATGGACTCCCACAACTTCTCCACAGGACCACAACTTCTTCTGTCCACTACAAGAAAAGTGACATCTCTCAACATCTTCATGACTAGGATGCTTCTCTCCATCAACCCATCCTCAGCATAGAATGAAGCGGGCGTAGTACCAGGAACTGGGCATTGGAAGTCTCTCTCTGTACGTCGTTCTCTTCACTAGACCTACTAGAAACTGAAGATGCCTGCTCTGGGTCCGTCTTCAGCCAAGTCTCCAAGACGACTTGTCCACAAGGCGAGCAGATTCCTGGGGTCAGATCATTGGAACAATCATCAGGACTGTATGGGGACATTGCCTGGTGGAGAAGATGGCGACATTGCTGGCTGACCTGGACGTATTTGGACCAGATACCTCTAGTGACTCAGCTGTCCCCAACGAAGCACCATGGGGTCTCCAAACTAAAATGGGCACCTGAGGTTTCAACTCTGGATGACCAATGGTGTAGCCAAACAGCACATGGAAGGTGATCTTCAAACTGCACATCCAAGCTCTTTCCACCTCCTGTCGCCTCCAGCTCAAAAATATCTCCAGGATCCGTCCTTTCCTCAACCGTCAAACTAACAAAATGCTTGTGCATGCCCTCATCATCTCCCGCCTTGACTACTGCAACATCCTTTTCTTTGACCTCCCTGCTAACATCCTTGCACCTCTCCAGTCCATCCTTAACTCTGCTGCCCGACTAATTCATCTCTCTCCTCGATACTCCTCCGCTTCCCCCCTCTGCACATCTCTTCACTGGCTCCCATTCCCTCTGCTTATCAAGTTTAAATGACTAATACTCACCTACAAAGCCTCCATAACCTGTCTCCCCCATATATCTCTGAACTAATCTCCTGATATCTTCCCTCACGTAATCTCCGGTCCTCCTAAGACCTCATTCTCTCCTCCACACTTATTCGCTCCTCACCTAACCGCCTCCAAGACTTCTCCCGAATATCCCCCATCCTCTGGAATTCTTTGCCCCAACAAGTCTGACTATCAACCACATTCAGATCCTTCAGACGGAACCTGAAAACACACCTCTTCAGGAAAGCCTACAGCCTGCACTGACCCCGCTGCCTCCTCACCACTACCAAAGCTACCACCTCACCAACACCGGAGCTCCTGCAACTCTCAACCTATTGTCTCCTTCCCTACCACCCAGTAGAATGTAAGTAGTGTAGCATCGGGTCCATTCGTCAAACTCAATCTGACAGGTGCCCCGCCCCTATCAAGATGTATCAAAAGGGTGTAACCCCTCCTCCCCGCCCTGTCAGCAGCTGTCTCTCCTTGTCTGGCTGTCAGCTTTTGATACAGTATGATCTTGTTTGATACATTGTTTATTACCCTAGTATTTGTTTTAATTAGATTTTGATATTAATAGTTTTATACAGCGCTTGCAATTCTGTAATCAGGGCATGTGGCCCCATGGTATGTCGTATTTCTTTTATAACAACAGCCTCATTATATGGAGCTGCGAGATTAACACAGTTGCTTGTGGGCTCTGTAATATGTATTTTAGAAACAGATGACCACTGCACATTTAGAATGAAGCAGACCCAGAGACGCCCCCACCCTGTACAGATAACATCCATACTTGTGGCTTCTTTTTGTTAGTTTAAAAGCATATTGTTATGTATGTCTCTATCAAAAGACTACCCGGCCATTATATGTTGTATTAAGTGTACTCTTATTTACAACTACAGCTCAGGGAGCTGACCACGGCACATTTAGAATGAAATAGCGTCAGCATAATTTTTTCAGCATGTCCAGGGTGTTGTGTATGTATGTGTGATAAGGGTCTACATGCTCGTGGTGGTTAACAGATAAAATACAGATAAAATAAGCACATTTAGAAGTCACAAGCACAGAGATGCCCCACCCTGCACACTTTGCAATGACAGTTAATTCTCTGCATGTTGGCATAATTCTCAATATTATGAAAAGATGACAGCCACTGTATGAGTTTAAAAGACTTTATTAAAGTATGCATCAGACACAATACACTGTATGTGGATTACAACGTGATATACACAGCATGATAATGTTAGGTAAATCTCAATATAACTGTGCATAACTGTTGGCTAGATCTCAATACAACTGCGCACAAAGACACATACATTTTTGATGAAAAAGATGACGCGTGTTATAGCGGTTCTTTAAAGTTGCTAATTTTGATTCGACAAACGCTGATACGATTCTATCATTTCTTTGCAAGTCAGGGGTGAAATGCTGTAAAAGTTTCTTGAATGATACCCCGAGCGCTAAATGCTGCAGTACATATATGCAATAATGTCCACATACACGACTATACACATCTTGGATTTGGGCGTTCTGGTAGCAATACGAGTCACAATTCTTGTTCAGGAATGCCCCAAAATCGCGTGGGAAGATAATGTTGTCCGCACGAAGCCCATAACTATCAAAAAATATGCCCGTCTTATCATCGCAGAGTACGATTAATACCCAGTGGCGTCCAGCTTGATTCGCCGGGTCTGTATTCACGATATATGCCGCGGGTCTCTGAGTCACTCTTTCTTCCGGAAGCAAATCACACGGAAACACACCGGCGAATATGCGGTCTGTATAATTATCGGCCTTCAGTATCGCTGTAAGCTGCAGACTGTCCATCGTTACTTAATTAAAATCGTACAAGATCTCACGCCTATTATTAATTTCCAGAATGGTGTGGTTGACTGTAAAAACAATCATATTTATCGTGTGGGGTGTCGCTAGCGCAAAGCGAACTTCAGCACGTAGGTTACCTGTTTTAATGAGCGAGAAATGGCCTCCAGGCTCTTGATCAGGCGATAAATCAAAAGCAAATAGAGTGAACCCGGCCATAAATTCTTCACGGTCTATCGCCATGGCACAATCAGCCTTTTGCTTACCAGATATATGGGCAAGCGCCATATACTCTCTGATGGCTAAATCGTCATTAAAATTAGGATTATAAGGTCTCGCGGGTATCTGCTGGCCGTCCAGATATAAAGCAGCGTGGTTGATGTTGTAGTGGTGGAATTGAAGGGGATTTTTCGAATATGAACCACTGAACCCCTCATTATCTACAAACCCCAATTTAACAGTTTTTGGTATCTGGCCTAGGAAGAGGTTCTCGTGGTTCGTGATCCGTGTCCCTGCGGCGATGCTGTACACTTTCAGGCATGTTCGGTCAATAGCGTACTTGGCGGTTGCGGATAGGAGGGCCTGGCTGTGGCCGATTCGGACAGCCGGAGACACCTGCACTCTTTTCACATAGAGAGCCGCTTGCGAGATTTGCACCTTCAGCGGTTCGGCTTCTGCGGACATGAGGCAGAAAGCATCCTTATTTCTTGTTAACTTAACCTTAAGGTCAAGACCGTTCAATATTAACTTTGGCTGATTAAATATATCCCCAAAAATGGGGCCCAAGAGATCGATGGGCTTTGAGCGAGAGGCGGCATTGGCTCTTTTGATAAACCCTGCATTTGCGCCATCCAGGCTCCGGTCATTATGATGGCCCGCAGTGTCTTTATAGAACAAACCGGCTGTAAATTGTGATGCCAGCGTCTGCGAGCTGTAATTTAAAAGAGTCTCTATGTACGCTCTATAGCTGTAGAGATTGTCCGATTGTGAGATAAGTCGATCTCCCAGAGTAATATCGACCTGGTTAAAAAGGGTTGCTAGAGGATAATTTATGAGGGCCACACGGGCACCATCGGGGATAGCCGTATTATCTTGCTTCACGATGCGACAGCTTATGTACAACAGCGTGTTGTTTAGATCATAATAATAATCGCCGCTCCCAGATATGAAAAATTCCAACGGCCCATTGTCTGACAGAGCCGCAACCGGTTGTACTTCTACAAATAGAGATTTCTCTATACTTTTTTGCGTCGGGGGTACGTCAAAAATATCCAGTTCAGATTTTGCGCACTCTACAGAAGCGTCATGCAGGAAAGCCATGATAACTGATTAGAAGATGTCGTCCGCAGAGCGTCTTACTCGTTTCTGCCGGTGACGTCTCTTGGTGGTAGTTTTATTCATGAGCATCGGCGGTAAAGGCGGGCAAGAGCGCCTCTTTCTTTTTTGTGCTTTTTTAGCGACATAAATTATCCCAGATCCATCTTGCTGCGGTTGTGTATTTATCCGTTTCATAAGGGCCGTTGAAGCGGTCGTGACGGCGTCCGTCGCGATGTTCCGGACCGCCGTCTTTATGTGTGGTTTTACTAATTCTAAGCCTTTTCTGAAAAGCGGCACGGCGCGGCGAAATAAGCCTTTAAATATCCCGGCCAGGCCGGAGCCATACATGTACTCGCTCCCGCGGAACCCCTCTAGCCCGTGCCCCGACTGGGCTGCATAGTAGCGGGCATAAACAGCGGGATCTCCATACACCCTTTGAGACACCATTTTATCGTGTCAATACTGTCGGGGTCTAAAATGTAATCGCACAATACACTTGCCGTATCTGAATTTAACCGGCGTAGCCTGGTCCGACATGACTGTAATGTTTATGGAGTCAAAGTGTTGTTTGCACAGCGGTATGTAATCGGGACGCGTGTAGCGCACCGTGACAATATCATTATCATCACCGCTAACTTCTACGGTTCGTAACAGTTGAACGTAACTGTCGCCTACAAGCTGATGTTGAATTATATCAGTGTATACAAAAAGCGAATAAAAACCCGCCTTTGAATCGGGGTAAAAGCGGCGATTCCACGGCATTAAAGCAACGGCGGAGTCATCGACGGTCTGCAGGCCGAAAATAAATTTTAGCTTAGCACCCAGAGCAAACTGTATAGGGGCTGTGTCGGGCAGGATCACCTCTCGGCGTACCTCATCATACCGCAGTCTGTAGGCAGGCGCGGATAAATTCAGCGCCTCTATTCGGGCATTGACCGCGCCAACCAGCTTATGAATGTTCGAGTAAAATCCTGATTTTATGTGATAATGTTCTAACGGCTCCCCGTGTCTAGCCGCGTAGAAGTTCCCTTCAAAAGCCTCAAACGTGTTCCACGTATGGGGGTACTGTATTTCCGTTAACGCCACTTCATAAGCGGCTGAAAGATGAACGGCCCGCGCTAGCTTGGTATTGTAATTCGATATGGTGTTGTCGGGGTAGATTTTAATTGAAGAATTGCTGGGCAATGTCACAAAAAACGACCCCGCTTCCATGGCTATATATCTGTCAACTCCGAAGCCGGGATCCAACTATTGAATTTTTCGGGGTACCCCAGCCATTTGACGAGGCAGTGACTCACACCCCTGACACGTTTTTTTCTCAAAATCTTTTCTACTCTGTAGACACGATTCTCATCCATAGGTATTTTTTGCAGCTCTTCCTTATAAAATGACCCCTCTACAGCGTCACCGGCTAAATCACTAATTTTATACAGAGGTTTATGAAATTTATTGGAGACTGCTGTAATTAAAAAAATCTCTTCGCTGTACGTTTTCTCATAGGCCTTACAGAATGTTCCCTTATAGCGCGATATTCTGACATGATCTACAACCTTTAACGCCGGCTTAATTGGTTTATTAGTAATAGCAGAACTGTAAATATTGCGCCAGATTTCCAGAGCGTTTTTCTCTGTCACAGCAGCGGGACTACAGCGTATGGTAGAATGATAAGTATGATTGTAGCTATGCACCAAATCCGGTAAAATATCAATATACCTAAAGGTATTATGCTTCGTAAGATAGCGCCACATACGAGTTTTTAATGTGCGATTAAAGCGCTCTACGATAGCTGCTTTCACAGCATTGTTGGTAAAAAAAGTGGTGAATATTATGCATATTACATAGTTGAACCAACAAAGAAATAAACACACACCGGCGCTCCCAGGGGAGTAAAAGAGAAGGCTGCGGGTGCCTAGACAGTAACTGTGCTAATTCTGTCAAATAACAAAGGGGGAGTACTAAATAAACAAAGGCACCGCGCCAACTCGATAAATAATGCGTAGAGGTATATAACTTTGGATATAACAGGCATTTATTCCGCCATTTATTTTTGGTTATTGTTATTGTTATTACTTATACTTTTATTGTGCGTTACGTTGTGTCCAGGTGGACGCTCATTTTATATACCTCTACGCATTATTTATCGAGTTGGCGCGGTGCCTTTGTTTATTTAGTACTCCCCCCATATTACATAGTTGCTTGAGTTGTGAATTTATAAATTCTTTGCCGCGATCCATCTGCAATTTCTTCGGTATGCGCTTATCATTTTGAAATATTAATTCGAACGATCTCACGACACATGCGCCTGTCTTGTTTGACAAGGCCACGCACCATGCGTATCTCGATAGAGTATCAATAACCGTCAGGATGTATTTGATATTATCATTTTCCCTTGAATAGTCAATTAAACTTACGAGATCCGCATGCCACTGCGAATCAATATCCGAGACGTAAATTTTATTTGTCAAAAAACGTTTTCTAACCGGTTTGTGCAGTGTGTAGGCATCTTGCTTATTCAGCCAGCCAATCACATCAGATTTCTTTATTCCGCGGTCTCTCGTCTCTCTAAATAATTTCTCTATTCCACAGAACAATCCGGGGGACTTGATTGTAAAATATTGTTTTTCTAATATGCGATCCCAGGCATTAGACGTCATAATTGAATAAATGATTGTGTCTTGATAATTAACAGTCTGGTTCTTTCAGGAATTCAGCTGTATAAAATTTTCTGTTTTAATCCGACTATCATGTTTGAGTTAATACAAGCAATAATTATCTGTATGGGTGTGTTCTGGGTGTTAACAGAAGACGTCTGGCAGGGCGTAACCGTGTGTGTTTCTGGCTGATAACAGAAGGGCTGATAACAGAAGGGCTGGGTTTCTGTCATACGGGATAAATACAGCTGCCTGTAGCCCTGTAGTCCAGCACTCACAGCCAGCAGCAGTCAGATCAGGCTATTCTCTGTGCTATTCTAATTGTAAGTATATAACTATTCTATTTTGCCTTATTATTCGCAAATGCTTAATTATATTTAACTATGCATCTCTAAAACCATAATTAAGGATGTTATTTTTTAATAATTTAACCGTATATTTATTATGACATAATTTGTGTAACACAGTAGTTATTAGCTGTTAATACAGCCTAACTAGCGTACTTACTTATTACCTATGTTTTGCATGATGGACATATTTATACAGTGGTGCAAATTTAGTCGCGATGTATAATATAGTTTAACTGTATAATCAGTATTTATGGTAAAATTAATATAGAAAGACTTATCCGTATTACCCATGATTTGCTTAGTATAAACATATTTATACATAATATAATATACATTATAATGAGTTTGTCTGTGTTGTAAAATTAATATAGATAGCACAAAAAATTTACACAGATAATTTATTTTAGATGGAGCCCCAAAATTTTTTGGATTTTTCCGATCAAGTTGAAGATTCGGTATTAGGTATGTTTCAAGCTTTATATAAATGCATCTGTTAGTGCGCCATTCTATGTAAGGTGTGTTTTGTATATTATTTTTTTTATATTGTTTTATTCTTTCTTGTTTAAGATGAATTTATCAGGACAATGCCCGCTGATTTTTTAAACAGCTTCAGCGTGCCTGCTCTGGAGTGTGATACAGCCGGAGCTGGGTATACTAACACTAGTGACGCTGACGCCGCTGTGTGGGATTTTGCGCAAGACATCATAGGTGGGTTGTGTGTCTCTGTGTATATATATATATATATATATATATATATATATATATCTCTTTTAAGTATTTAGACGTGAAAATATATATTAATATTTTACAGATGTCGGCCTGAATATCTTTTAAGTATTTAGACGTATAAATATACCGTATATTAATTCATTACAGATATGGACATGATTCCAGAACCAGTTACCTCGGAACACAATCAGGTGTCCGCTGACGAGCTCTCGTACCAGGCCCCCACACCGAGAAATAGCCCTGTTTGTAGAGCTCCTAAAAAAATGCGAGGGACTGCGAGCAAGAAAGGGAAAGGTAGCAATCGTATGAAAACGTGTTCTTGAACAACCGCTCTGAGAAAATCCCCAAGCGTCTCTACTAAGTCCTATATCTTTATTTATAGCTTGTAAACTGAAGCCTAGAAGAATTTTCACAAAAGAGAATATACACCTGCTAATGGAGAACCCCACAGAAGCTCCAGAAGCCGCCACGACAATCATCCACCCCACATCGCTAGCCCGTAAGTGTATATTTTGATATACGTGCACAATCTCTGTACAATCAATGATACACATGCTTCTCCAATGAGATCCTGATCCCACACATATCTGACACATGCATAATCTTTTCCGCAGCTAAGCACAGCGACATGTGGCGGTCTCGCACATATCTGACACATGTATAATCTTTCCTACAGCTAAAAGCAAAGTCATGAGAAAAACACCTCCAGCACCTCTACAGCCGCTACAGCTCTCCGAGAATGGCGCAGTACCAGTGTGGACGGCAATACAGCCGGCTAATGGACCCGTTAGAACATCCCCGCTATCACCGATCTGTGTGGTGCAGGGCGCAGGAAACCCTGTACCGGCGGACCATCGTGAAATACTCCATTCAAGCACTGGACAGCCATCGACCAGCCGTGTGAATGACCCCGCACAACTTTGCCCAGAAGTGGTCGAGGCACCCCGAAAACATAACGAAAAACAAAGCATATTACAGAGCCATCGACCACATCCAACGCCATGGGTACCGCAGCCACGATGACTCGTGAACAGCTTGATCGCGAGATTGATCAGCTCGCTGATGGTAAGCAATCATCCGTAGAACCGCTCATTATACGTATGGCACACACTATGCAACCGCCAGCGGCCTGTCTAACTGTAACTGCTAATACCTCTGGGGTCGGCCCCTCAGGAGCCTCTAATTTGGGCGGGACATCTCATGTCTGTGTATCTAACTCTGTTAATGTTAAGAAACGGTTAAAGAGGTCTTTACCAGCGGATGTTAAGGTGTGTAAAAAGCCTAAGGTGTGTAAAAAGCCAAGGATTCAGGCGGGATCTACAAATCTGCGGCATGATTCCATCGGCTGGGGCACCGCTGAAATGGCGGTGTTTCAGGAACAGTTCTGCCGCTACTTACGCTACAAACTCCGGGCCCCCAAAATAATGTTTTTTTGTGATACTTTTGAAAAATTATTATCAACACTAATCCCAACACATGCTAATAAGGCCGAACTATACGCACTCCGGAATCTGCAGCTGGATGGGGAGACAACATCTGCAGCTAATCCATTATGACTGGATATGGTCGGCTACGGGCTGCATAAACCACCTAAACCAGCACTACCCAGGCATAATAGGGCTAGAGTTATAAAGAGGACTCTAAAATTGTTGGTCAGCGCTAGACGCGCGCTATGCGCTAGGAGGCGTCGTGGTGGCATGTGTCCTGCAATGCCTCTACAGACACCCCAGCTGTCGTCACAAGAGTCAGAACACCATTCACATAGTCATGATAACTCTGCAAATGTCCTGCATGCATCTACACAAAATTCACAAGCCTCAGACGCTGCCGCTGATGGTGATGTGTTGTACCCCGATCATGCAGTATTTTTGCAGCGCATCCATCATCATCAAAGGGCCCTCCGCAATTTTAACGGCCATATACATACAAATCATTTTAGATTTGTAAATTTGGAGCGTGTACGATCATTTGAGGAGGGTGTGAATATTGTTCATGCCGGAATTCAAGCATTACTGGATAGAATCATCAGGAACATTGAACCTGGCGACTTTGTACAGTTAAGGTTTGAAGGTGGCGATACTTTAGACCCTATTTTCACTACAAAACAAACCAGGGAAGATTTTAATTCTGAATCTTTTTTAAAGGCCGTTGCCAGCACACTTCAAAGTAACGCTGAATGCATATCATCCAACACGCTAAAGCTAGTCGTCACCTTCATTAAAAACCGACGCGGTGGTGTAAAAAGGCGCTTGAAATCTATAGCGAGCAGTCAGATCATTAAACAAAAGAGGCAGTGGCTGTATGATTTTAACAATTACACAACAAATCTGTGTTTGGCTGCTAGTGTGTGCGCCCTGATGGACGACACGGATCTCGCTGATGCTGTTTTACTGAGCCGCTCTAAAAACATACACACAGCCTTGGGCATCCCTGATGGACAATTAGTGAGTTTTAGCGACATTCCAGCATTTGAAAAATATTTGGGAGTCACCATTAAAGTACTGTACTATAGTCAGGGTGATTGGCGTTACTTTCAGAGTGGCAATACAGCTAATGGTAAAACCGTATTCATATTGTTCCATGATAATCACTACTACGGTATCAAAAATATGAAGGGTTTTATCGGTGCTGATTACTTTTGTGAGCTCTGCAATTCAGTGTTTCACCATAAGAACAACCACGCCTGCCAGTATTTTTGTAAAGCCTGTCAGAGAGAGGGTTGTGTAGAAAGCAGTGCCAACCAACAACCCAGGTACCCTGTTTGCAGAGTTTATTGTCGCTCGAGCGAGTGCTTAGATTATCACAAACAATTGGCTGTAGGCGACCCAGCATTCTGCAGGCTTAAAACATTTTGTGATAAATGCAACCATTTTGTTCTCAGAAATAACGAAACAGAGCATAAATGTAATGGTTTGCAATGTCCTGTATGTCGCAGACATATAAATAAATTTGATGCCCATCTTTGTTACATGCGGAAGAATGTAGCACAGGATGAGTCAGATTGTTATATCTTTTATGATTTTGAATGTATGCAGGAGACAGGAACGCACATCCCGAATTACATTTATGCTACAACGCTGTATGGTCACCCCTCCTGGGAGTTTGAGGGGGATACCTGTACACATGACTTTGTACAGTTCTTTACAAGCGGTAAATTTTCAGATCACACATTTATTGCCCACAATGGTGGAAGATACGACTCATACTTTATTGTTAAGGAACTGATTTCTGAAAAACTAGATGTACAGTTGATAACCCAAGGTGGCCGTCTCTTGTGTGTGACGCTACCCGATTTATCTATAAGGTTCATAGACTCTCTAAATTTTATTCCCATGAAACTCAGTAAATTACCACAGGCCATGGGCTTTTCAGGCGGCAAAGGACATTTTCCACACTTTTTCAATACCCGAGAAAATCAAAATTATGTAGGCCCCATACCAGATGTAAAATATTATGGGGTAGAGTACATGTCACCTGGTGAGAAGTCAGAGTTCCTGGAGTGGTATGAGACACAGGTAAATACAACTTTTGACTTCAAGGCTGAGCTAAAATCTTATTGCAAACAGGATGTTGAAATTTTGAGACACGCCTGTGAGATCTATAGAGAACGTATTATGCAAATGACACAGAAAAATGTAAAAAAATACTGTAAGCGTCAAAAGCAAACGATTCTAGTGAGCAGATGTGTTGATCCTTTTCAGCTCATCACCCTGGCCTCGGTGTGTATGGCAATGTACAGGTTTAAATTTCTTCCAAAAAAGACAATTGCCATTTTACCTGGTGATAATTATCACAAGGCAAAAAAGCGCTACTCGTCACCCGCTATACAGTGGCTCATGTATGTAGCCCACTCCGAGAACATCGACATACAGCACGCTTTGAGAGGCGGTGAAAAACAAGTCGGGAAATATTTTCTAGATGGCTATGCCTATGTTAACGGCCAACACATAGCCTTTGAATTTCAGGGGTGTTTTTACCATGGATGTCCCGTGTGCTATAATGAAAATGACACAAATAAGGTCACAAACACGTCCTACGGTCAGTTATATTACACCTTTTTAGCTAAAAAGCGCTACTTACAGTGCTGCGGGTACACAATGAGGCTGATGTGGGAGCATGAGTGGAATGAAATGGTTGAAAATGATTCTAACCTTCAAACATTTCTCCGCCAGATGGAATTTCCCGTTCCTTTAGACCCCCGTGATGCGCTTTATGGCGGCCGAACTAACGCCATTAAGCTCTATCACCATCTGGAAGAAGGGGAGACTTTACATTACTATGATTTCACCAGTCTGTACCCCTTTGTAAACAAAACTAAAACATACCCTGTAGGTCATCCAGACATCATCTATGACAATTTTGGATTCATTAAAAAATACTTTGGCATTGCTAAAGTCAAGGTCTACCCGCCGAGAGATTTATTTTTTCCAGTTCTGCCGGTAAAACTCAACAAAAAATTAATGTTTCCCCTTTGCTACACTTGCGCTGTAAATTCCCAGACAGATGTTTGCGCTCATAGTGATGAGGAACGTGCCCTGGCAGGCACCTGGTGCACTATAGAGCTCGAGATGGCGAAAGAAAAAGGGTATCGGATCGCCCACATCTATGAAATATGGCATTTTCCTAAAACCACTGATGAACTGTTTGCTCCCTACATTAAATTAAACCTTAGGGATAAGCAGGAAGCCTCTGGTTACCCTAGCTGGTGCACTGATGACGCCAAGAAAAGGCAGTACATTGACTCTTTTCTTGAAAAAGAAGGTGTCCAATTACGGCCTGAAAATATAGCTGTCAATCCTGCTAAGAGACAGATCTCCAAGCTTTTCTTAAATTCTTTATGGGGAAAGTTTGCTCAGAGATCTAATCTATCATGTACCAGCATTGTTAGGGACCCAGATGAGCTTTTTAAGTATTTGTTCCTGCCTTACTACGACATTTCGATGTTACATTTCCTTGATGATGACACTGCAACCATTAACTGGAAATATGCAAAAGGCCACCACACACTCAACAAAAACACAAACATTTTTATAGCGTGTTTTACAACAGCGTATGCTCGACTAGAGCTCTATTCGCTTCTGGACCGGCTGCAGGAGAGGTGCCTTTATCACGACACAGATTCTGTTATTTTTGTACAGAGAGATGGTGAGTGGCAGCCGCCTTTAGGCGATTACCTGGGGGAGCTGACCAGTGAAATACCTGATGGTACACACATCACAGAATTTGTATCCGCGGGCCCCAAAACTTACGGATACAAACTCAACACCGGTAAAACTGTCTTAAAAGTTAAGGGAATAACACTAAATGTCAGTAACTCTCAATCTATTAATTTCAACAGTCTAAAAGATCTAGTTCTGGACTACCCACGCAATTCTGCCACAGAAACTCAGAAACGTATTGTCGTACAACAACCGTCCATTGTGAGAAATAAAAAGTACTGGGATATTGAAACAAGGCCATTACGCAAAACACAAAAGTGTGTTTATACCAAGCGACGACTATTAGACAATTTCACAACCTTACCTTTTGGGTATTAATCGAGTATTGTGGTGATGGATACGCGCCTGCAACACCCATTCTCATGCATTCTAGCAGGGCCGTCTAATTCTGGAAAGAGCTATTTTGTAAAACAACTGCTGTATAATATTGAAACTAATTTTTCTCAGAAACCTGATAATATTGTTTGGTTTTATTCGTGTTGGCAAAAACTATATGATGAAATCTCTCTCTCTTTTCCCAACGCCAGATTTGTGGAGGGTCTGCCGAATACATTCGTAGATGACGAATTATTCCCGCCGGAGAAGGTGAATTTGGCTATTGTTGATGATCTCATGGAGAGTGCTAGTGAAAATTGTGAGATAGAAAAAGCCTTTACCAAGTATGTGCACCACAGAAATCTCAGCATTTTCTACCTGGTACAAAACATATTTTGTCAGGGTAAGAAAAGCCGCACGATAAATTTAAACACCAAGTACATGGTGCTTTTTAATAACCTCCGAGATAAATTACAGATTTTAACTCTAGCTCGTCAGATGTATCCCGGAAAAACACGTTTTTTCCTAGAAGCTTTTGAGGATGCCACGCGGGAGCCTTATGGGTATTTGCTTGTAGATTTGAGAGCTAATACCCCTGAGGATCTGCGCTTAAGGACCGGATTGTTTCCACCAGCGTTGCCTGCTGTCTATGTTCAAAAGAAAAACACTCCTAAAAAGTGAATTTCACCCAGTATCAGACATTCTACGCTGTGTGCGTTGTGATGTAAAGATGTCTGAGAGACTCCGGCGTAACTGGGCTCAATTAAAAACTCTGGTGAAAGCGACACCCGCTGTCCGAAAGTCTATTTTGCGCAATGCAAGCAATGATTTAATTACAGCCATAGGCGAGATTGCTTTAAACATCTTAAAAGGCAGGATTCCTCTGAAAGAGCGCCAAAAAGGCATATTAAAGAAGTGGCGTAAAGCTATAAGAACCCTGAGCGACAGATCTCAGCCCATAAAGAAAAAGAAGCGGCTACTAAAGCAGGCCGGCGGGTTTATCGGCCCTCTTTTAGCTTTTGCAATACCAATAATAACAAGCCTGATCGCAGGAAGATAATGGAGCATACAGAGAAAATGTATCTAGTGCCCAAACAGGAGCTAGACAAACTACGGCCCAGTACTACAGATAACATACGCGACAGTGTTATTCGTCGCCTTGATGGTGAAATTAGTGCAGCGCCCCAGAGTCCTGGTCGTTGCAGTACTGTGGATCCGCCACTATGGGGAGCCATGGTGCGTTCGATGGCACTGAAGGAGTTCCTCTGAGCAGGTATCACAGACACCAATATGTTTCACAGCTGGGCCTCCGGGGGGAGCTAAGGGTTCTATTCATTAGGCCACTCCCCACCATAGTGGGTAAACTGGGGGTCAGGCAGGAAGTTAGAGGAGAAAGCTGACTGGATTGAACGAAGCAACACCTTGTGGCAGAGGGTGTTGTGGAGGAAGAGACAGTAGGGCCTCTGTCAGGGGTGGGATCCTGACAGAGGCTTGGCATTGGAAAGAACGTAACGGGACCGTGCCTGCTCAGCATAGCGGCGGTGCCCTAAGAAAGGACTAGAAGCGAGATAGATTGTGCTGAGTGAGAAACGAGATCAAGCGAAAGGAGAATACCAGTAGGGGTCATGCTGTAAGACCGGAGCAACATCCTACTGAGGCGCACTACCGGTGGCCGGAACGCCGAGGGAGTGGAATAGCATACAGCTTCAAGCCATACTCCAAACAGCGGCAGGGCAGTCAGTTTAAGGCGGGCTGTCTAACACATATCACCTATGAAGTCTTGGGGGGCAATTGCGGGAGAGGGGCGTCTCTAGGGTCCCGGAAGAACTCCAGGCCTACCTGACAAACGGGTGCCGTTCCAACCTGAATAACAGGGCGGGATGGAATACGAGAAGAACATCAAGTAATCGAGTTGTGAGGGAACTTAAGAAACAGACACAACCGTTGTGGGGTACTTTCCGTGAGCACAGCAGGGAAGGACTACAACACACAGCGCTAGAAGGAGGGCACTGATTTCCACCTGTGAGGAGAACTCTGGAGGTGCCATTGGACCGGTCGGACTTGCGCAGCCTGGTGAACCGTATTCTGGACTGAGGACTCAGAGATCTCCAGTAAAGAGGTAAAGAGACTGCAACCTGGTGTCCTCGTTATTTGCCGCGACCTGCACCGCTACACCACCATTAACCCCACTTATTGCATCGGACGTCCCCCACTGACAGACAGGGCCATGGACCGGGCCTAGCCACCGTGATAACCCCAGGACTGAGACTCAGAGGCCCGGCTCCGGGTACCCCTCGGCCCTGCGGCGGTGTGGGGGCGCTCCACTACTTGGCGTCACGAACAGGATCTACTTAAGCCTGAAGAATCAGGTCATGTGTGCCTTGGAACTGTGATTTATTGCGCTTGAATTGTACTGTATTGAAAAGACTGTGTGCTGCGCCAGTTGCCGCCAAATCCGCCGCCATTGCAGCGCCGAGGAGAGCGCAGGAGGAGAAGAGGGGCGTGAGGTGGGCGTAGACAAGCTGGAGAGCGCGAACCACAATGGCCGCCCAGTCTAAGTATTTCTGTGTCCTGAGGACGTGCCCGTCAACAGCCGAGGTCCGCCTCCTGATCCTGGTCGGAGGGTGGAGACCATGGGGACGGGACCGCCCACGGAAGAGACCGCGGGAAAAAGACGAGGGAGAAGCGATAAAGATGGCCGCACGAGAAGACCCGTATGAGAAGGATCGGGCGCGGAGAAAGGTTGGACAGCCCAATGTAGCCCAGGATACGCCGTCGCTGCGGAGACTGACCCTAGCCAGATCAACGATGGGCCGACCTCCCCGGCCGCCGTCGGAAGAGAGCATAGCCGCGGCAGAGGCCCGGCAGGACGTCGCCCGCCTGGAGGCCGATGCCCGCGTGGTTGCTAGGCTGGGCCAGCCCACGGAGATCTGCTTGGCTTCAATGTCCTCTGCTTCTCCTAACTCGGCCGTGGCTGGAAATGCGCTGCAGACAACAGGCCTGAAGATAATGCCCGAGGTCGAACACCCGCGGCGCTTGATGGCTGCGTGGCGGAGCCGGCCCCAGCCTGCGGAGCCGGTCGATCTGCAGAGCACTCCGGAGATCCCGACATCACATTGGGGCGTAGTGGTGGCCTTTAACCCTCAGTGTGGAAGAGGAGTGATCCAAGAGATCGGGGAACCGGTGCAAGTCCGTGTAGACTGGGAGGAGGTGGAACCTTGCTGCGGGAGGTTCGATCGCGACCTGGAACCAGGCGATGCGGTGACTTATACCCGATGGAGGAGGGCTACGGGGGAAGCTGGCTGGATGGCATGAGGCGTGCAGCGGTGCACTGCCTTCCAGGCTGCTGCTGAAGCACCGGAAAAAGGTGACCCCAAAGGGAAGACAGCGGAGCCCGGCCCTGCGGAACCGCAAGAAGCCCAATCTCGCCGTGCCCCAGAGGGACGTATACGCCTGTCGACAAGGAGGACCTCCCGGCGAGGGATTTTATCATTGCTGGGACCAGAACCGCGTCCTGGCTCACCAGTGCGATCCGTTGGCCTGGTGAGACCGGACAGGAGACCACCTCCCGCTTCACAACAGTAAAGTATTACTGCTCTTTTATGAAAATGTAAATAGTATTGTCCGTTAACTGTTTGTATACTGTTTGCTGCTAAACCCGTTCAGGGTTAACTCTTTATGGATCCCTTAGTTGACCCGGGATCCCTATTGTTTGTTTTTCCTACCAGTTTTTGCATAAGTTTTACAAACTGAGAAATCATGAACAGTGCATGATCCAAACTTTCGTGTAAATAGTTTGCACCTTCTTAAAGGCGCTTTCTACTGGTTTTACTTAAAGACTCTTTGCGAAGATACCGTTCTGGAACCTTTGCTGAGCAAAGACTGGTAGGCTGAGAAGACGAGCTACCTCAGAAAGACTTGATCCCCTCTTAAGGGGGATGTGTGACCTAAACTTGAAAGTGATACTGTTTTAGAACCGTAATATGATGATGCTCTGGAAGAAATGTAACTGTTATGCATAAAGAAAAGTTATGTGTGTTTAATCTGTTTGAAATGTGAAACCTAGATAATGTTCTTTAAAAGGAAAGATGCAGAGAGCCCGTAGGGGAAGAATTAGAGTCCTGCATAGTTGAAAGAAAGGAAGTAATAACGAAGGTGAGGATAGAAGGTAAACCCTGAGTCCCCATAGAAAGTTAGTTCGTTACTAAGGACAGAGAGTGAACCCGTAGGGGTTAGGGAGCGAGTCCTTATAGGAGCCAAGTAGAGCCGGCTCAGTGTTCTCAAATTGAAAGTAAAGTTATGTTCTATACTATGTATATTAGTTGAAAAGGCAGTAGGCCCTGGCTGAACGGGGCGGTCCTGTAACAGAAAGGAGAGGCAGTAGGTCTGGCGCCGATAGGACAGGCGGTCCTGCAGATTCCAAAGAAGGCGAATGAAAAGTTAGAATACCTTATAATGTGATTATAGGAAGGTCTTTAGTGGATTTAGAGTGTGAATCCTTAAAGGCAATGTTAAATTATTGTTCACAAAATTTGCACTTAGTAGAATACCCGGTTGGGTAATGAGAGTTAATTGGAGCCTGTTGCTATGATATTTAATTATGTTTGTAACGTTAAAAGTGTCCTCACCTCCCATAAAGGGAAGCCTGTTCAAGTATACTTATTGTTTTGCACTCAACAAAATTGTATGTCTTTTTGCTAACCTGTATTGTTGTTTTCTTCCCAGTCCCGGAGTACTGTGTTTAACCAGAGGGGAGTGCAGCGCCCCAGAGTCCTGGTCGTTGCAGTACTGTGGATCCGCCACTATGGGGAGCCATGGTGCATTCGATGGCACTGAAGGAGTTCCTCTGAGCAGGTATCACAGACACCAATATGTTTCACAGCTGGGCCTCCGGGGGGAGCTAAGGGTTCTATTCATTAGGCCACTCCCCACCATAGTGGGTAAACTGGGGGTCAGGCAGGAAGTTAGAGGAGAAAGCTGACTGGATTGAACGAAGCAACACCTTGTGGCAGAGGGTGTTGTGAGGAAGAGACAGTAGGGCCTCTGTCAGGGGTGGGATCCTGACAGAGGCTTGGCATTGGAAAGAACGTAACGGGACCGTGCCTGCTCAGCATAGCGGCGGTGCCCTAAGAAAGGACTAGAAGCGAGATAGATTGTGCTGAGTGAGAAACGAGATCAAGCGAAAGGAGAATACCAGTAGGGGTCATGCTGTAAGACCGGAGCAACATCCTACTGAGGCGCACTACCGGTGGCCGGAACGCCGAGGGAGTGGAATAGCATACAGCTTCAAGCCATACTCCAAACAGCGGCAGGGCAGTCAGTTTAAGGCGGGCTGTCTAACACATATCACCTATGAAGTCTTGGGGGGCAATTGCGGGAGAGGGGCGTCTCTAGGGTCCCGGAAGAACTCCAGGCCTACCTGACAAACGGGTGCCGTTCCAACCTGAATAACAGGGCGGGATGGAATACGAGAAGAACATCAAGTAATCGAGTTGTGAGGGAACTTAAGAAACAGACACAACCGTTGTGGGGTACTTTCCGTGAGCACAGCAGGGAAGGACTACAACACACAGCGCTAGAAGGAGGGCACTGATTTCCACCTGTGAGGAGAACTCTGGAGGTGCCATTGGACCGGTCGGACTTGCGCAGCCTGGTGAACCGTATTCTGGACTGAGGACTCAGAGATCTCCAGTAAAGAGGTAAAGAGACTGCAACCTGGTGTCCTCGTTATTTGCCGCGACCTGCACCGCTACACCACCATTAACCCCACTTATTGCATCGGACGTCCCCCACTGACAGACAGGGCCACGGACCGGGCCTAGCCACCGTGATAACCCCAGGACTGAGACTCAGAGGCCCGGCTCCGGGTACCCCTAGGCCCTGCGGCGGTGTGGGGGCGCTCCATTAGCACCATTTTACAACGCCGTGACATTCCCGATGATGTGAAAATTAAAATGTATAGCACCGTGCTACAGCGATACTTGGTGCATACGAGGCACAGCTCAAAAGAAGTAACGGCTTTAAATCTCGTTAGCACTCCTGATCCTGGTCAGCAACAATTGTCAAATACCGACTCTGATAAAAATCAAGAGATCGCTGAAATTGTCAGCCATATAAACCAAAGATATAAAAAGAATGCTGAATTTTTACTAAACAAGTTATTGCAGAATGAAAATGTTACAGCCTGGAATAATAAAGCCGAATTTATTTTTAAAGGAGCCGTAATACCGGGGTCTAACTTGCTGGACTTGGTGCGTAGTACAACTCAGAGTCATGCTCTGACCGGCCGGAATTTACCGCCGGGTTGGGATTCATTTATGCAGGCCATGGCCGAGCTAAATATACCGTCTACAGTTGTGGGTAATCCCACTACTAGGAAGCTTTTAGATGAATTAAAAATTTCCAGCAGTGAGACACACGCTGTATCTACGCCGCGGAAGCTGGCTCCCACGCCACGTACAATTCAATCTTTACATTCACCGGCATTAGGCCCCACACGCGGAACTCTGCTACCTAAAAAAAGGTCTCTACCGATGCTACAAACCATGTGGCTCACGATGTAAAGAATGTACTGGATAAATGCTGTACATGGCTTGTAACACTATATTATTTATTTTGTAAGAAGTATAATGATGTATGTTCATTGTACTTGTGATACTATTTATTTATTTTGTAAGCCGTGAGTTGTTGTATGATCATTCTACTATTTAATGTTTTTTTGCTTTTATTTATTTGTATTTATTTTACAACAATAAAATCTTTTTAAATTTTTACAATATCGTGTCTTTGCTTTTTTTTTTAATAAATGTATAAAACACAGCGCTTCATACTTGCGGGTATTGTAATATGGCCACATACATAATGTGCCCAATTGAGTTTGACGAGTTAAATGGAAGCCGGTCACGGTTGGGAATTGACAACTAATCTCATAGGATATAAAATAAACAGCCTGGTGTGTTATAAACACAACAAACACGCAGCACTTGCAAATAAGAGTAAACTTAATACAGATGCCACAAACAAATGTTTTAATCTCGCAGCTCCATATAATGAGGCTGTTGTTATAAAAGAAATACGACATACCATGGGGCCACATGCTCTGATTACAGAATTGCAAGCGCTGTATAAAACTATTAATATCAAAATCTAATTAAAACAAATACTAGGGTAATAAACAATGTATCAAACAATATCATACTGTATCAAAAGCTGACAGCCAGACAAGGAGAGACAGCTGCTGACAGGGCGGGGAGGAGGGGTTACACCCTTTTGATACATCTTGATAGGGGCGGGCCACCTGTCAGATTGAGTTTGACGAATGGACCCGATGCTACACTACTAATGTAAGCCCGCAAGGGCAGGGTCCTCGCTCCTTTGTATCAGTCTGTAATTGTTAGTTTGCTTACTGTAAGTGATATCTGTAATTTGTATGTAACCCCTTCTCATGTACAGCACCATGAAATCTTCAGGCGCAACCCGCCAACACTTGATCTAGCTTCTGGCGGAAATGGGCAGTCACTGGTATTGCCCGTTGAGCCCCTAGTCAATTAGTCTTTAAAGCCGGGGTGGGATGTGCTGTAGAAGTCTCTATCCGAAGTGTGCTCTGTTGCACGCCTGTCGGTGAAGGGGAACACACCTCTTGCTCCTAAATAAATAATAATAATAATCTTCAGGGGACCTCACAACATGCTAGCAGTATACCTTACTAACTAGTGATTCACTACATTGCTTGGCAGCTCCCTTGGAGAGAGAGAGTCTTTCATACAAGATGCCTCCCAGCTATTGGCTGGGAGCCATCTTGCAGGTGTACTGCTTATGCTAAATTCCTCTCAGCAATATGTGTGCTGCCCCTTTAAGAATGGGGAAGCACAGATACGCACGTTCTAGAAAGTACACCGAAAGCAGGAAATACAGGGAAGCAGGAGAATTCCAGTGACTACGCCTTGGGGCTAGGGCGGTAAGCAAGCTGGCATCCCTGCATTGAGTGGGAAGGGGAAACTACTGTATGTAGGGGTGCAGGCAGCAGCGTTACATCTTTGAACACAATAAATATTCCACTAATAGAGTGCCGAATTCCATATCCTTTTTGCATCATGTGAGTGCCATGACAGTTGGAAGAATACGAAATGAAGTCCGTTCATCCTTTTAAAAGCCAAGAGGTGAATGTTTAGGCAAAATATGAGTCAACAAGTCTGCTCATCATAAGATCTATCAGCGCAAATATGGCAGTGGAGGTGGCTCGTATGCTTGGCATTAGTAAGATCACAGACGTCCATGCAAGCACCGTGTGAAACATATTCACACAAGTCTGAAATTGTGGCTCAAAAAAAGGTGAAGAAGCCTCGACTTCCTTATCATCTTAAGCATCGGCTTGAGTTTACAAAAAAGTATGAAAAGTGGACAGTATAAGATTGGAAATAGATGATTTGGAGCCATGAGATAAAAGTCAAAGGGCTGAGCTCTAATGGGTGCAAATGGGTTTGGAAGAAACAAGGTAAAAAGGGGCTAACAGATCGAAAAATTGATGAACTGTCAAGTTCGGTGGAGGAACTTTGACCAGGATCGATGGTGGTCTCAATGCTGAGCTATATGAAAGTATACTACAAGACAAGACAAGTTACTTAGTACACTCAAGTACTATGGGCATGAAAAGGACAACATAGTGTTCCAGCAGGACATTATTTAATAAGGAAGCTCAGATTGGGGACATTATTATCATTAAAGGGGCCCAGGATGGGGAAATTATTAAATAAAGGGGCCCAAGATGCTGACATAATAAAGTGGACATAGGGGACCAGGATAGGGACAACATAGGGGCCCAGGATAGGGTGACAAAGCATCCTAGGATGGGGACATTAAACAAAGAGGTCCAGGATCTGGGATGTTATTTAATAAAAGGGTGACATAAATACTGCATGGGGTCAGGAAGAGGAACATATGTAAGCAGGTACAGGGATGCAGTAACACAGGGAATGCAGAGCAAGGATTAACAACAGTGTGGTTTAATTGATAACAATGCTGAACTCCGCTCAGGGAAGTAAACAGTTAACTAATAGTAAAATTATGGAATAACACAAGTCATATTATTCAACTTCACTTATCGTGACTTCTCTGCTCCTACATCGCACACAGTCTGATGAGAATTGAAATACCGACAGCTGCCAGCACTGCGTCTTCAGGCGCAACCCGCCAACACTTGATCTAGCTTCTGGCGGAAATGGGCAGTCACTGGTATTGCCCGTTGAGCCCCTTGTCAATTAGTCTTTAAAGCCGGGGTGGGATGTGCTGTAGAAGTCTCTATCCGAAGTGTGCTCTGTTGCACGCCTGTCGGTGAAGGGGAACACACCTCTTGCTCCTGCACCTGGCACTCGCTTCTTAATGCGAGCACCGGACACTGCTGCACTGAGCGCCCGTTGCTCTGCATGCTCACTGACTCTTGGAGACCCTCAGGTAACCTCTGCCGGGTCTCAGCTCTGTGCCTCCTCTTGCTCTGCAGCGTGTGGAACACATCGCTCTCATTCCTCTGCCGGAGGGAAACTTCTCTCCTTTCCTGCGCTTCCTGCTCTCCCCCCGGTCTCACCACACCCCCTCTCACCAGGTCATGGGTCCTGTTCGGCTCCCCATTCTTTCTCCCCAGCAACACTGGACGCAGCTTTGACAGTTCTGGCGGTAATATGTTGTCTGGTCACATTGTGGCTGTATTTATCCCCTGTATGTGGTATTATGCGGTCACTATGTGGTGGTAATATTTGATCTGGTCATGATGTGCCGGTATGTATCCCCGGTACGTGGTATTGTTCGGTCACTATGTGGTGGCAATATTTGATCTGGTCATGATGTTCCGCTATTTATCCCCTCTATGTGGTATTATTCGGTCACTATGTGGTGGTATTATTTGATCTGGTCAGGGTGTGACAGCATTTGTCCCTTGTATTTGGTATTTTTCAGTCACTATGTGGGAGTAATATGTGGTCTGGTCATAGTGTGATAGTATTTATCCCCTGTATGTAGTATAATTTGATGATGCGCAGTGACATACAGTACAGACCAAAAGTTTGGACACACCTTCTCATTTAAAGATTTTTCTGTATTTTCATGACTATGAAAATTGTACATTCACACTGAAGACATCAAAACTATGAATTAACACATGTGGTATTATGTACTTAACAAAAAAGTGTGAAACAACTGAAAATATGTCATACTCTAGGTTCTTCAAAGTAGCCACCTTTTGCTTTGATGCCTGCTGTCATGATATGTACTTTTACCCTGTCCTGTATTTGAATAATATGCCATTTGATGTATGTAACTGTTCTCTGGTTTCTATTAGCAGTAATTTATGTATGTTCTTGTGTTGGGAGTTACCTGTAACAATGTCTCCTTCCCCCAATACTTGCAGCCCTAAGCTATAATGTAATTAAGCTTTGTCAACTAGTGAAGGAATAGCCATTCTTCCTCACAGCAGGTGGCTAGTCAAATGTACATACTATGGAGTCGAACAGTCTAGAATCTTCTGATGGACTCAACCATTGAATAGAAGGTGTGACCCCTACCCCCCTTCATGGGCGGATCCCAGGAGCTCAGACAATCCATTCTTATTTTGAGATCAGATGTGAGTTGATGCTGGAAGGAGAAGGAGTGGGGATTCTTAGCTGAGGCAAGACCCCATGTCCATCTGTGACTGCGGAAGCGAACGGGGCGAGACTTGAGCTAAGGACATATCTCGTCGTTCGTGGGATTGTTTTGTGATCGCTAGGACTCGTGTGGACTATTGTTTTTTTAGCTGGCACAAGGATTATCGGGAGGTGCCCCCGAACCTGTTCCGTTGGACTAATTGTGGACTCTGTAGATCTACCTGCATGTGTTGTTCCAGCGTTCTTGATAATAAATCTGTGGAATCATCCCTTGGCCTGTTGTCCCTTCTTGCTCTGCCGTACACCCCGTCACAAACTGGTGGCAAGCAGCGGGATCAGAGCAGAAGGAATGGAGGACAATGGCCCAACATTGGGAACCAGCACCGCAGAGTACAAGAACTGGACTTTGGGGAGCCTACAATCAAAGGCCCGTGAAGTAGGAGTCCGTTTTAAAGGACTCTCCAAGGAGCAGCTAATTGAGGCTTTGGAAGGAGTTCGCCTGCAAGATGACGCTGAGGAAGGATCCTCACAGCAAATGGAGGAAAGACTGCAGCCGGAGGTAAATACCCAAAAAAGTCAGTGGGTTGTGTGGTACGAGGAGGAGTTGGCATTGGTCGGAGAAGAGGCCACCATAAACGATAAGAGGGAGGCCATTCACAGAGCTCAAGAGAGGGAGAGGGAGGCCATTCACAGAGCTCAGGAGAGGGAGGCCATTCACAGAGCCAAGGAGAGGGAGGCCATTCACAGAGCTGAGGACAGAGCTCAGGAGATGGCATTGCTGGAGAGGCAGATCGCTTTGGAAACAGCTAGAAGCTCCAGACAGACTGTAACCCCAGCACCCACCATGAGGGAACTCCCCAGAGTGTCCCGCAAAGACTTCAAGCCGTTTAATGAGGCTGCAGGCGACATTGAGGGCTTCTTCCAGGACTTTGAGCATCAGTGTCGATTAATGGAAGTCCCGGACAGGGAGCGAGTCCGACATCTTGTGGGGCTCTTAGAGGGTGGAGCTGCCAAAGCCTATAGAGCTATGGACCCTCGGGGGAACCGTGAGTATGCGGAGATTAAACAGACTATTCTAGAACATTATGCTGTGACGCCAGACACTTACAGGACTCAGTTCCGTACTTTAGCTTGTGATGGGGAAGTGTCTTTTAAGATATATGCTCATAGACTCAAACAAATATGTCATCGCTGGCTGGAGGCAGAGGAGGCCTTAACCTGGGAGACCTTCCTCCAGGTTATCCTAAAAGAGCAGTTTTACTTCAAGTGCCCTGCTGAGATCTGGGAATGGGTGCGTGAGAGGAGACCAGCGACAGTGGAAGAAGCTGCATCTCTCGCTGATGAGGCTCTCACCATCAAGCCTCAGTGGAGGGTTCTGTTGGAGGATGGAGAGAGGCCTACCAGCTCCACAACATCGGTGGCCCCCAGTTCTTCTGTCCCCATTGTTCCCTGTTCCTCTAAGCCACCACCTCATGCTGATACCCGTGTAAATGTGCCTCCAGTTGCTTCTACTGCATTTTCTGGAATACGACGAGGAGAGGAAGTAGCAGAGCGCAGGTGTTATGGTTGTGGGCATCCGGGGCATCTGCAGGCCTCATGCCCAGCCAGCCCATGGAGGAGTCGTCCTCAAACCCCTACAGCACCTTTAGGTGGGAGCCGGCCTCCAGGTTCCCTTACCCCTCGCCCAAGAGGACGCCTTGGATGGAGTGAGACCCAGCACAGATGCTATCGATGTGGGCAGCCGGGGCATCTGCAAGCATCCTGCCCAGCTGTTCAAATGAGGATTGATCCTGTACCCAGTCATATTATTAATTATGTACAGCCAAGTGCCATGGAGGAAGACGTGTCACCACTACGTGAGGACTGGCCTAGTGCCTCACCCACCCATGTTGCACCACTAGGAGTTTATGGTGTGCGACCTGCAGCTATGACGACTTCTGCTCATCGAGGTAAGCACTTGCAGGAGGTCATGCTGGATGGACAGAGACTTATTGGATTTTGTGACTCAGGGGCTTTCCTCACAGTGGCTGATCCCCGAGTGGTTCGGCCTGAGGCAATCCATAGAGGACCTGGGATTGTCATTAAACTGGCTGGTTGGCAATGGAGGACTATTCCCACAGCCACTGTGGATCTGAACTTTGGTTTTGGGGTCAGGCGATGTGTGGTTGGGGTGATGGGTGGTCTGCTTGCAGATGTTCTCCTGGGCAATGATGTGGGAGAGCTACGATGCCAATTCGTGGCTGCACGAAGCCACATGTAAGTTACGCTCTGCCTGTGTGTACTTAACCAGTGACCTGTAGAGGTCCCTAGTACGTACACAAATTGGGAGGGGAAGGGATTGTCATGATTAGGGTTGAGCGACTTTCATTTTTTTAAGATCGCGTCGGGTTTTGTGAAACCCGACTTTGTCCAGAGTCGAGTCGAGTGCAGTCGGCCGATTATCGCTAAAAGTCGGGGATCGACCGAAACACGAAACCCAATGCAAGTCAATGGGGAAGCATAGTCGGCAGTGAGTGGAGGCCAGGAAAACACCTACAGTGCCCATTTTAATGCCAAAAACATCCATTCTTGTTTCTGAAGCTTGTCAATCTTAATTAACTTTATAATAATAGTTGTTCAATGGAACTTGGGGGTCATTTGGCAAATTTGTGGGGGGTAGGGCTGGTTCAAGGTTTTAGTGGGCCCAGGAATCGTGGACTACGTCACGGCAGTGGAGCAGGGAGAGGAAAGTATTTCAACGTTGCAAGTGCTGTGATCCTGAGCAAGCAGGGGGGCACACTTGTTCGCATTGGCACTGGCACAGGGCCCCTCAAAGTACAGCGGTGTGTTTGCACGGCGGGGGCGCCTCCCACCAGCAGCAACACTTTTGCGTACTCTGAGGGGCCCTGTGCCAGTGACATCGCCAACGAGTATGCCCCCCACCTGATGAAGGAACCTGCACTTTCATCTGCACCTTCCTCTTTGTCCCTGTGTAAGGTGGTATAACATGCAGGAAGGGGAACCTTACTTTCAGCAGGGTCAGATTCTGGCTGTGTAGAGTGCAAGGGGAATGTAGTGGTCTAGGTCAGTGTACCAGCAGACTCATCTAGCAGTGGCTGGGCAATGGGCAGGATGAGGAGGAAACAGATATAGGGCCAAAGAATAAAGTAGGCTAAATGCAGTTCAAAATTGGTAACAGGACAGGACTAAACAGGCGGCATTGCTTTGTTCAGTGGAGTAGCAAACCCAGGAGCAGCAGACACTGTTTTAAGGGCCCAACCACACTAGTAGGCCAAATGCAGTTTAATATCTGATACTATAGGCCCAAAGCCAGAAGGTTGAAGCTCAGCTTTATTCAGTTGAGGGCAAACACCAGGTAGGGGCAGACACCGTTAGTAGGCCCTAACCACCAATTTTTAAAATAACAGCACTTAATGAGAGCCAGAAGGTTGAAGCTCAGCTTTATTCAGTTGAGGGCAAACACCAGGGAGGGGCAGACACCGTTAGTAGGCACTAACCACCAATTTTTAAAATAACAGCACTTAATGAGAGCCAGAAGGTTGAAGCTCAGCTTTATTCAGTTGAGGGCAAACACCAGGCAGGGGCAGACACCGTTAGTAGGCCGTAACCAAAGTTGAAGGCCAAATGCAGTTTAATATCTGATACTATAGGTCGAAAGCCAGAAGGTTGAAGCTCAGCTTTATTCTGTTGAGGGCAAACACCAGGGAGGGGCAGACACCGTTAGTAGGCCATAACCAAAGTTGAAGGCCAAATGCAGTTTCATATCTGACACTATAGGCCGAAAGCCAGAAGGTTGAAGCTCAGCTTTATTCAGTTGAGGAAAAACACCAGGGAGGGGCAGACACCGTTAGTAGGCCCTAACCAAAGTTGAAGGCCAAATGCAGTTTCATATCTGATACTATAGGCCAAAAGCCAGAAGGTTGAAGCTCAGCTTTATTCAGTTGAGGAAAAACACCAGGGAGGGGCAGACACCGTTAGTAGGCCCTAACCACCAATTTTTAAAATAACAGCACTTAATGA
The DNA here is from genome assembly GCF_051348905.1 of Ranitomeya variabilis. NCBI lineage: Eukaryota > Metazoa > Chordata > Amphibia > Anura > Dendrobatidae > Ranitomeya > Ranitomeya variabilis. Next base: position 613,844,084 of record NC_135234.1, read on the forward strand.
GAGCCAGAAGGTTGAAGCTCAGCTTTATTCAGTTGAGGAAAAACACCAGGGAGGGGCAGACACCGTTAGTAGGCCCTAACCACCAATTTTTAAAATAACAGCACTTAATGAGAGCCAGAAGGTTGAAGCTCAGCTTTATTCAGTTGAGGAAAAACACCAGGGAGGGGCAGACACCGTTAGTAGGCCCTAACCAACAATTTTTAAAATAACAGCACTTAATGAGAGCCAGAAGGTTGAAGCTCAGCTTTATTCAGTTGAGGGCAAACACCAGGGAGGGGCAGACACCGTTAGTAGGCCGTAACCAAAGTTGAAGGCCAAATGCAGTTTCATATCTGATACTATAGGCCAAAAGCCAGAAGGTTGAAGCTCAGCTTTATTCAGTTGAGGAAAAACACCAGGCAGGTGCAGACACCGTTAGTAGGCCGTAACCAAAGTTGAAGGCCAAATGCAGTTTCATATCTGATACTATAGGCCGAAAGCCAGAAGGTGGAAGCTCCGATTTAGACAGTGGAGGACAATTTGAATTAGGGACTGCAGACAGACTTAGTAGGCTGTCCCCTGTGGACCATGCATCCAACACATTAACCCATTGCGCCATAATGGACACGTAATCTTCCGTGGCCATGCCTACAGGTCCATGCGTCTGTTGTCAGGTGCACCTTTGTACTCACAGATTGCCAGAGTGCATGGACAATGCAGTCTTCTACATGCTGGTGGAGGGTTGGGATGGCTTTTCTCGCAAAAGAAGTGTCGACTGGTTAGCTTGTAGCGTGGTACAGCGTAGTCCATCATGGCCTTATTAATAGTAAATAAAATATATAACTAGGCTCTATGAACTTTTAAATAGGTTCCAGGGGTACACGGGCAGCATTGGTGTGGTCAGTGGAGGAGTATTGCAAGTAGGGGCCGCAGACAGGCTATCAAAGGCCTAAAATAACAAACAGTAGGCAGTCATGGCAGTTTTATATCGGTTACATGGATACACGGGCAGGCAGCATTGTGGTCAGTGGAGGAGTATTGCAAGTAGGGGCCGCAGACAGGCTCACAAAGGCCTAAAATAACAAACAGTAGGCAGTCATGGCAGTTTTACATCGGTTACATGGATACACAGGCAGGCACTCCAGGCAGCATTGTGGTCAGTAGAGGAGTATTGCAAGTAGGGGCCGCAGACAGGCTCACAAAGGCCTAAAATAACAAACAGTAGGCAGTCATGGCAGTTTTACATCGGTTACATGGATACACAGGCAGGCACTCCAGGCAGCATTGTGGTCAGTGGAGGAGTATTGCAAGTAGGGGCCGCAGACAGGCTCACAAAGGCCTAAAATAACAAACAGTAGGCAGTCATGGCAGTTTTACATCGGTTACATGGATACACAGGCAGGCACTCCAGGCAGCATTGTGGTCAGTGGAGGAGTATTGCAAGTAGGGGCCGCAGACAGGCTCACAAAGGCCTAAAATAACAAACAGTAGGCAGTCATGGCAGTTTTACATCGGTTACATGGATACACAGGCAGGCACTCCAGGCAGCATTGTGGTCAGTGGAGGAGTATTGCAAGTAGGGGCCGCAGACAGGCTCACAAAGGCCTAAAATAACAAACAGTAGGCAGTCATGGCAGTTTTACATCGGTTACATGGATACACAGGCAGGCACTCCAGGCAGCATTGTGGTCAGTGGAGAAGTATTGCAAGTAGGGGGCCGCAGACAGGCTCACAAAGGCCTAAAATAACAAACAATAGGCTCATGGCAGTTTTATATCGGTTACATGGATACACGGGCAGGCAGCATTGTGGTCAGTGGAGGAGTATTGCAAGGAGTGTCTGACACAGTTAGTACTCCAAAAAAACAAATAGATGTTAATGTCTCGCAAAACAACTATAAGTAAAAAAAGGGTGGCATGCTTAGGTACAGGGGTGGGCTCATCTGCAGAGTTTATGACAATGTAATTTGGCAGTAAATTAGTATTTACTGGTGTCAATATAGGACACTGACCCAGACTACTTTAACTAGCATCATAGATGCAAACAAATTGGTATTGTTTGTCAGTGCCAGGCATTGAATGATGTCAGTGCATAGACTACACATTGGTGGAGCTGTGCGAGATAATTTTGCACGTGGTACAGCACAGTTTGAGCTGGGGGGGGGAACTCTCTTGTGGCCGGCGGTACCGCCCCAGGGCCCCTCATGTTACAACGGCGTGTCTGACGTTGGGTGCGCACCACCACCGCCAGAGACACTACATTGTACTATGAGGGACCCAGTGGCAATGCCGTCGACCAAAAGCGGGCACACCCGCCTCTTCAGACAATCAGCACTGTAATGGGTGCTTGCGCCAAGTGGCGAGACAACGGCCCCGTGGGGGGATTTTTCCCATTGGGGGAGGTGTAAACATGTCGTATGCTGGACAAACAGCTGCTGCAAATTAACAGATTGGAACACTCAGTAAGACCAGTCCACAAGCAAGACCTTTTTATAGGAAAGCTAGGTGTCAGCCGGGAAAGGTGGGGCAAAATAATTTGAAATCCAGGAGTGGTTCATTTTAATGAAGGTGAGATCATCCACATTTTGGGTAGCCAGACGAGTCCTTTTTTCGGTTAATATTGAACCAGCAGCACTGAATACTCTTTCTGATAGCACACTAGCTGCTGGGCAAGCAAGCTCCTGCAACGCATATTCTGCCAATTCAGGCCAGGTGTCTAATTTTGATGCCCAGTAATCAAATGGGAATGATGGTTGAGGGAGAACATCGATAAGGGAAGAAAAATAGTTAGTAACCATACTGGACAAATGTTGTCTCCTGTCACTTTGAATAGATGCTGCAGTACCTGTCCTGTCTGCGGTCATTGCGAAATCACTCCACAACCTGGTCAGAAAACCCCTCTGTCCAACGCCACTTCTGATCTGTGCACCCCTAAAACCTCTGCCATGTAGCCCCCTGCAGCTTGTGTGAGAACCATCACCGGCGCTGTGTTCTGGGAATGCCTGAATCAAACGGTCTACAAGAGTAGCTTGTTTGGTTGCTAAGATTTGTTCGAGGTTCTCATGTGGCATAATATTTTGCAATTTGCCTTTATAGCGAGGGTCAAGGATGCAGGCCAACCAGTAATCGTCATCGCTCATCATTTTAGTAATGCGTGGGTCCTTTTTGAGGATACGTAAGGCATAATCCGCCATGTGGGCCAAAGTTCCTGTTGGCAAGTCTGCGGTTGTGCTGGTTTGAGGGGCAGTTACAGGCAAATCTACGTCACTTGTCTCCCTTAAAAAAACAGAACCCGGCCTTGCAACGCCACTAATTTCTGTTGGCCCAGGAGAAGCTTCCTCATTAAAAAAGTACTCATCCCCATCCTCCTCCTCGTCCTCCTTCTCCTCTTCGCCCCGCTACCGCGTCCTCTACACGGCCCTGACCAGACAATGGCTGACTGTCATCAAGGCTTTCCTCTTCCAAGGCTGCAGACGCCTGCTCCTTTATGTGCGTCAAACTTTGCATCAGCAGACGCATTAGGGGGATGCTCATGCTTATTATGGCGTTGTCTGCACTAACCAGCCGTGTGCATTCCTCAAAACACTGAAGGACTTGACACAGGTCTTGTAGCTTCGACCACTGCACACCTGACAACTCCATGTCTGCCATCCAACTGCCTGCCCGTGTATGTGTATCCTCCCACAAAAACATAACAGCACGCCTCTGTTCACACAGTCTCTGAAGCATGTGCAGTGTGGAGTTCCACCATGTTGAAATGTCGATGATTAGGCGATGCTGGGGAAGGTTCAAAGACCGCTGATAGTTCTGCATACGGCTGGAGTGTACGGGCGAACGGCGGATATGCGAGCAAAGTCTACGCACTTTGAGGAGCAGGTCGGGTAACCCCGGATAACTTTTCAGGAAGCACTGCACCACCAGGTTTAAGGTGTGAGCCAGGCAAGGAATGTGTTTCAGTTGGGAAAGGGCTATGGCAGCCATGAAATTCCTTCCGTTATCACTCACAACCTTGCCTGCCTCAAGATGTACAGTGCCCAGCCATGACTGAGTTTCATTCTGCAAGAACTCGGACATAACTTCCGCGGTGTGTCTGTTGTCGCCCAAACACTTCATTGCCAATACAGCCTGCTGACGCTTGCCACTAGCTGTCCCATAATGGCACACCTGGTGTGCAACAGTGGCAGCTGCGGATGGAGTGGATGTGCGACTGGGGTGTGTGGACGAGCTCTCGCTTCTGCATGAGGAGGAGGAAGAGGAGGAGGGGGGGCGAACGCCTACAGCCAACTCTTTCCTTGCCCGTGGACTAGGCAAAACTGTCCCAATATTGCTGTCCCCTGTGGACCCTGCATCCACCACATTCACCCAGTGTGCCGTGATGGACACGTAACGTCCCTGGCCATGCCTACTGGTCCATGCATCTGTTGTCAGGTGCACCTTTGTAGTCACAGACTGCCTGAGTGCATGGACGATGCGGTCTTTAACATGCTGTTGAAGGGCTGGAATGGCTTTTCTAGAAAAGAAGTGCCAACTGGGTAGCTCGTAGCATGGTACAGCATAGTCCATCAGCGCTTTGAAAGCTTTGCTTTCAACTAACCGGTAGGGCATCATCTCTAATGAGATTAGTCTAGCAATGTGGGCGTTCAAACCCTGTGTACGCGGATGCGAAGATGAGTACTTCCTTTTCCTAACAAGAGTCTCATGTAGGGTGAGCTGGACTGGAGAGCTGGAGATCGTGGAACTAGCGGTGGTGCCGGTGGACATGGGTGACTGAGAGAGGGTTGGAGATGGTATTCTTGCCGGTGCCCTACATGCAGTGTTTCCTACTACTAACCTGGTGATTCCCTGACTGCTTTGGCCTGGCGACGAAAGCTGCACAGATACTGCAGGTGGTGTGGGAAATGGTCGGCTTACAGGGAGGGAAGGGATGTAGCGTTGCTGACTAGCTTCATTGGGCGAGGGTGCTGCAACCTTTAGGGACGTTTGGTAGTTAGTCCAGGCTTGCAAATGCATGGTGGATAAATGTCTATGCATGCAACTTGTATTTAGACTTTTAAGATTCTGACCTCTGCTTAAGGTTGTTGAACATTTTTGACAGATGACTTTGCGCTGATCATTTGGATGTTGTTTAAAAAAATGCCAGACTGCACTCTTTCGACTATCGGATACCTTTTCAGGCATTGCAGACTGAGCTTCTTTAACCGGATGGCCACGCTGTCCTCCAACTGGTTTTGGTTTTGCCACGCGTTTTTGGCCAGATACGGGCCCGGTAGATGGAACCTGTTGTGATGTTGATGCCTGCTGCGGCTCCTCCTCCTCCGCTTCAGAACTACTGCCGCCTGCACCCTGTTCCCCCAATGGCTGCCAATCGGGGTCCACAACTGGGTCATCTATGACCTCCTCTTCTATGTCGTGTGCGATTTCGTCTGTGTCACCGTGTAAGCCGGTGGTATAGCGTCCGTGACGGGGCACCATAGTCTCCGCTGGGTTTGATTCTGCCTCAGTACACTGCGAGGGCAATGTTCTGGTCTGAGTCAAAGGAACAGCATAGTAATCTGGCAGTGGCTGTGCATCTGTGCACTCCATGTCCGATTCAACTTCTAATGGACATGGCCTGTTAACTGTTTCACTGTCTAACCCAGGAACGGTATGTGTAAAGAGCTCCATGGAGTAACCCGTTGTGTCTCCTGACGCATCCTTCTCTCTTGTTCTGGGTGAAGAAGACAAGGAAGCGACTTGTCCCTGACCGGGAGCATCCACTGACGATGCACTGCTCTGACATTTGGCACTTTCCGAGGAGGAGGCGAAAGAGCTAGAGGCAGAGTCAGCAATGAAAGCCAATACTTGTTCCTGCTGCTCCGGCTTCAAAAGTGGTTTTCCTACTCCCAGAAAAGAGAGCGTTCGAGGCCTTGTGTAGCCAGACAAGGAACCTGGCTCAACAACTCGAGACTTAGGTGCTGTACTGCTTTTACCACGACCACCTGATGCTCCACCACCACTACCATCATTACCAGCTGACAATGACCGCCCACGGCCACGACCTCTTCCACTAGACTTCCTCATTGCTTGCAAAACGTAACCAAAGTAACGGTATTTGTTACTGTAAAACAACTTATAAGGTGAACTCAAACTTCTGTCGGATTTATATATACCTTTATAGGTGCCTGACACTCAAAGGAAAATCAGGCCCAATGTTACACACTAGGTTTTCTGTGGCCCAATAATTTGAGACAGATGGCACACACAGGCCCAGCACTCAAGCAGAAATGCCAATCTTAATCTCCCACTAATTTTTTTTTTGGAAAAGGGAGAATTTAGGGAAAAAAAAAAAAAAGGACAAGTATTACACAGTGTTTTCAGTGCCACACAATGAGAGAGAGATGCCACACACAGCAATGGCACGGAGTCAGACTTGACAATATTTATCTCCCACTAATTTTTTTTTGGGAAAAGGGAGAATTTAGAAAAAAAAAAAAAAGGACAAGTATTACACAGTGTTTTCGGTGCCACACAATGAGAGAGAGATGCCACACACAGCAATGGCACGGAGTCAGACTTGACAATATTTATCTCCCACTAATTTTTTTTTTGGAAAAGGGAGAATTTAGGAAAAAAAAAAAAAAAGGACAAGTATTACACAGTGTTTTCAGTGCCACACAATGAGAGAGAGATGCCACACACAGCAATGGCACAGAGTCAGACTTGACAATATTTATCTCCCACTAATTTTTTTTTTGGAAAAGGGAGAATTTAGGAAAAAAAAAAAAAAAGGACAAGTATTACACAGTGTTTTCAGTGCCACACAATGAGAGAGAGATGCCACACACAGCAATGGCACGGAGTCAGACTTGACAATATTTATCTCCCACTAATTTTTTTGGGGGAAAAGGGAGAATTTAGGAAAAAAAAAAAAAAGGACAAGTATTACACAGTGTTTTCAGTGCCACACAATGAGAGAGAGATGCCACACACAGCAATGGCACGGAGTCAGACTTGACAATATTTATCTCCCACTAATTTTTTTTTGGGAAAAGGGAGAATTTAGGAAAAAAATAAAAATAAAGGACAAGTATTACACAGTGTTTTCAGTGCCACACAATGAGAGAGAGATGCCACACACAGCAATGGCACGGAGGCAGACTTGTAAATTATTTTTTCTTCACTGCCCTATGGTATAAAAGTCTGTGACACACCTGTGGTGTCAATATAATCACTGCACTCATAGATTAATTCATTGAGAGGTTTAGTGTGTAAAATGGGGTCACTTATGGGGGATTCTGCTGTTCTGGCACCTCAGGGGCTCTGCCAATGTAACATGGCATCCTCAAACAAGTGCAGCAAAATCTGCACTGTAATATGGTGTTTCTTCCCTTCTGAGCTTTGCACTGTGCCTCAAAAGTAGCTTTCGACCACATATGTGGTATCGTTGAACTCAGGAGTAATTGCACAACAAATTTTGGGGTCCATTTTCTCCTGATACCCCTGTGAAAATGCAAGATTTGGTGCTAAATATGATTTTTGTGGGAAAAATTGTTTTGCGGTGATTATTTTTATTTACATGGCTTAACGTTATAAACTTCTGTGATGCACCTGGGTGTTCAAGGTGCTCAATATACATCTAGGTAAGTTCCCAAAGGGTTCTAGTCCCAAAATGGTGTCACTTGTGGGGGGGTTACACTGGTTAGGCACATAAGAGTCTCTCCAAATTCCACATATCGGGTATTGGCGTACTCAGGTGAAATTGCACAACAAATTGAATGGCACAATTTTTCCTGTTACCCTTATGAAAATGCAAAATTTGGAGCTAAAAAGATTTATCTGTGAAAAATGTGATTTTTCCAATTTTAATGGCTCAACATTATAAACTTCTGTGAAGCACTTTGGAGTGCAATGTGCTCATTACACATTTAGATAAGTTCCCTAAGGGGTCTAGTTTGCAAAATGGTGTCACTTGTGGGGGGTTTCCACTGTTTAGGCACATCACGGTTAGGACGCACCCGTATGACGGGGAGGCTCGGAGCTCTTCCGGGACTCCAGCATCGCCCCACTCCTGTTGTTACCCCCCTGTGTCTTCCTGGGTCTGGGTGAGACAGCCCGCCTGTAACTGACTGTCCTGCCGTAGGTTTGAAGTTTGGCTTGGAGCTCTATACTTCCTCGGCGTTCCGGCCACCGGTTATGCGCCTCAATAGGATGTTGCCTCGTCTTACAGCACGACTCCTATTGGTGTTCTCCTTGTTGCGTTGATCTCGTTTCTCACTCAGCACAATAAACCTCGCTTCTTGTCCTTTCTTGGGATACCGCCGCTTTATCGTGCAGGCGCGGTCCCGTAACGTTCTCTCTGGTTGCTAGGCCTCTGTCAGGATCCCACCCCTGACAGGGACCTCTCTGAATCTTCCCCCACAACACCCTCTGCCACAAGGTGTTGCCTGGTTCCAACCCAGTCAGCTTTCTCCCTAACTTCCTGCCTAACCCCCAGTTTTACCAGATTGTGAGGAGTGGCCTACTAAATAGTACCTTTAGCTCCCCCTGGAGGCCAGACTGTGAAATGTATTGGTGTCTGTGATACCTGGTCAGATGAACTCCTTCAGTGCCATCAGACGTACCATAGCCCCCCTTAGCGGCGGAGCCACAGTACTGCAACGACCAGGACTCTGGGGCGCTGTAACTCCCCTTAGTGGCAGAGCGACATTACTGCAACGACCAGGACTCTGGGGCGCTGTATTTACATTTGTCTTTTTAATCATGTTTTATTGCACTTTTTCTTCAGCAGTATGATGTTAAAGCATTGTTTTTTGCCTCGGTTTTTATTTATTTTTTTCCCCGTGTTCACTGAAGGGGTTAGCTAGCGAACAGTTTTATAGAGCAGGTTGTTACAGACGCAGCAATACCAAATATGTGTATTTTGTTGTTTATATTTTATTTACATAAATAAATGCATTTATTGGAGAAATATTTGTTTCCTTTCTTTTGTTCTTTATTTAGGGATTTAAAAAAAAATATTTTTACATTTTTTAAAAATTTTTGTTCTACTTTTTTCCGTTATCCCAGGATGGAACATCACTGCACAGTATCAGATCGCTGATCTGATGCTCTGCAATGCTTCTGCACTGCAGAGCATCAGATCAGAGTATCAGATCAGAGTCTGACAGGCAGGGAAGGCGGCGTCTCAGAACCTGCTCTCAGCAGACATTGACATGCCACCTTCCCTCAAGGACCCCGCAGCCATCTTGCGGCCAGTGGTCTCCATGGAGACATCAGGACAATGTGATTGCATCGTGTTGTCCTGATGGAAGAGCACAGGGAGCCCATTCCCTGCGCAATGCTCCTCTCTGTCACTGTCACTACTGACAGCGGCATCAGAAGGGTTAAATGCCCGTGATCAGTGCTAGTGTGAGCAGGTTGCTTGATGCAGTAATGGACATGAGGCAGAGCAAGGGTTAACGTTAATTTTTACTTGGACAGGGGAATACTTCACGAAAGGAGGTGAAAGGAGAGACAGGGGTATGGCAGATGATATGAGCACAATAGGTGTGCTGATGAATGTAATGAGGGCAATAAGTATAGAAACTGTTCGTTACGACTTAACTTATCAGTCCGACAGCTTCCTGACTGCAGAGTCCTAGGTTCAAACGGTGGTGCCCACGCTGTTAGCATGTGATGAATCCAGTGTGGTCCTGTGGGTGTTGATGGTCCAGTTCCTGGTGGTGACGGTGAGTCCTCGACAGCTTGTGCGGGGTCCTGGGTCCAGGATTTGGGTTGACGAAGCTCGGCAGAAGAATGTGAGTAAGAGAGGGAACAGTTCTCGGTGAGTCACCCAGTCTTTCGTGGCAGCAAGCGCGCAGTATTTACTGACCCCTAGCGTTGGGTACCTTCAGCAGCGGGAGCCAATTGGAAAAATACAGTTCTCCCATCACAGTCTCTGTAAGTGGCAGCAGGGATACTATAGCGTGGGTCTGCGCTGTCACGGTGCTCAAAGGACGGAGCACCAAACTTCCCCTGCGTGCTCCCGCCAAGTCTGACCTCTTTTTCGTGCACTCTCCTCTTTTTAGCCTAGCTACGCCCCCTGCTGTTGAGTGCAAAGGTCAGCCTGGGTTTCTAAGCTTTCCCCCAGACAACAAAGGTGACAGCGCCGATAGTTCCGGACCCGGCACAAGAGAGGTAACCCCGGTCCAGTCCTTCTTCTTACACTAGCACCGATTGTGGGCACTTGTTTAGGGTGTTAGCTCTCACACAGAGCCGACACCCGCACCTGATCGCTGCGACGCTCAGCGTGAGACTGCGCGATTGCGGTGCCATACGTATACTGCTGTTTGCGGGAACGCAGCTCCTGCAAAGCAGTATATGTATGGTGCATGTCAGGAAGGGATTAAAGGGAATCTGACAGGTGATACATGCTGATTAAACCATGAACAGCATGTATCAACCTTTGGCTGTACGATCACAGTCAGGTATATTTGTGTCTGAAATGCTGCGGTATACCAGAGACAAAATTTTAAAAGCTGCTGGGGACTGAGCTGCACTGTGCACTAGTTGTACAGGTGGGTTTTCGTCGGCTTTTCCCTTCCCGCTGATAGTGACTGACAAATCTGTACATACGTACCAAAGCCGCTGGGGACACACTTGTACGATTAGTGCCCAGTGCAGCTCGGTCTCTAGCAGTTATTAAAAGTATGTTTTTCTTTGAAACGGCACAGAGTTTCAGAGACAATCATACCTGGCTGTGATCATCCAGCCAATGGCTGACACATGCTGCCTACGGTTTGTGCATTATCTATCACCTGTCCGGTTTCCATTAACGCATACGATTAAGCAAGCGTGAAAGTGATAAATTCAATACATTCTGAATATTTTCCAGTTTTGCTTTGTTTAAATAAGGACAAAAAATGCATCACCCTAAATATTTGATTGGAAAAAATAAAATCCTTTTTTTGGGGAATTTTGAGGACTCCAATGCATTTAAGTTAAGAAGAGCAATGTTATTCCAAAGGGGAAAAATAGATAAGTGCGTCATCGCAAACATTAATTAATTTTTTTCTATGCTTTATGAAACAAGCAGAAAAAACAATAGTTCTTTCATTTGGACTGTTTAACATACACAGTCTGCTATACTTGAAATACAGTTCTGAAATGAAAGAAACTTAATGATACATGCTGATTAGTGGAGGTGCCAGATGTCAAACCCCGGTGATCTGATGTTGATCCTAAGGATGTGTCATCAGTATTACGGTCCTGGAAACCACCTTTAAAGTTAGGTAGGGTATTCTTGGTGTCTTCCTCAGGGCTGCCACTAGAAATTTCAGGGCCACATACTGGCAAAATTTTCAGGGCCCCCTTGAGAGTCTGCCCAGGCTCCACCCCTCGAACTGTCCACAGTCCCACTGCTCTCTTTTGGAAAAACTCCAGTTCTGCACCACATCCTTCTCAATCACACATTTACAGTTCCCATCACTAGGGTTGAGCGAAACGGATCGGACAAATTAAAAAATTGCTGACTTTCAGCAAAGTCGGGTTTCATGAAACCTAGTGTGGGATCGGCCATGCGGTCGGCAATCTTCGCGCCAAAGTCGCATTTCATATTACGCGTTCAGCACCATTTTTCAGCCAATGAAGGAGGACGCAGAGTGTGGGCAGCGTGATGACATAGGTCTCGGTCCCCACCATCTTAGAGAAGGGCATGACAGTGATTGGCTTGCTTTCTGCGGCGTCACAGGGGCTATAAAGGGGCGTGCACACCAACCGCCATCTTACTTCTGCCGATCTCAGCATAGGGAGAGGTTGCTGCAGCTTCGTCAGAAGCAGGGATATAGTTAGGGAGGGAAGATTAACCCCCAAACCACTTGTGCTGTAGCGATTTCCACTGTCCAACTCCACCTTTGTTTTGCAGGGACAGTGGAGGCTATATCTTTGTGCATCAGCTCTGTACCTTATTAGGCTGCCTTATAAGGCTCCCTGATAGCTGCATTGCTGTTTGCACCGCTGCTGTGCAAACCAACTGCTTTTTTAAAAGCAAAAATCCTGTTGCTCCTTTCTGCAGTTATCTTGTTTATTTGTCCACACATTTGTGTGCAGCAGTCCTTTTTGTTGCTGCCATACTTGTCCTGAGATCATTTTAGGGAGATAGAAATTGTACTACAGTCCTTGGATTTTTTCAGATATCTTCCAGCCACTTGCTGCCACTTACATTGCGTTGTTACACACTGGGCCTGAGTTGTGGTGCTGTCTCCCCCCCAAAAAAGGGAGATTGAAATTCTCACAAAGTGGATATACCTCAGTCCTCTTAGTTTGTGGTGTATCAGCCAACCACTTGCTGCCACTCACATTGCGTTGTAAAATACACTGGGCCTGAGTTTGGGTTCTGTGTCCCAAAAAAAAAAGTGAGATTGAAATTCTCACAAAGTGGATATACCTCAGTCGTCTTAGTTAGTGGTGTATCAGCCAGCCACTTGCTGCCACTCACATTGCATTGTAAAATACACTGGGCCTGAGTTTGGGTTCTGTGTCCAAAAAAAAAAAATGAGATTGAAATTCTCACAAAGTGGATATACCTCAGTCCTCTTAGTTTGTGGTGTATCAGCCAGCCACTTGCTGCCACTCACATTGCGTTGTAAAATACACTGGGCCTGAGTTTGGGTTCTGTGTCCAAAAAAAAAGTGAGATTGAAATTCTCACAAAGTGGATATACCTCAGTCCTCTTAGTTTGTGGTGTATCAGCCAGCCACTTGCTGCCACTCACATTGCATTGTAAAATACACTGGGTCTGAGTTTGGGTTCTGTGTCCAAAAAAAAGTGAGATTGAAATTCCCACAAAGTGGATATACCTCAGTCCTCTTAGTTTGTGGTGTATCAGCCAGCCGCTTGCTGCCACTCACATTGCGTTGTAAAATACACTGGGCCTGAGTTTGGGTTCTGTGTCCAAAAAAAAAAGTGAGATTGAAATTCTCACAAAGTGGATATACCTCAGTCCTCTTAGTTTGTGGTGTATCAGCCAGCCACTTGCTGCCACTCACATTGCATTGTAAAATACACTGGGCCTGAGTTTGGGTTCTGTGTCCAAAAAAAAAGTGAGATTGAAATTCTCACAAAGTGGATATACCTCAGTCCTCTTAATTTGTGTTGTATCAGCCAGCCACTTGCTGCCACTCACATTGCGTTGTAAAATACACAGGGACTGAGTTGTGGTGCAGTCTCCCCAAAAGAAAAGGGAGATTCAAATTGTCACACACTGGATATACGTCAGTTCTGTTAGTTTGTCGTATATCAGCCAGCCACTTTCTGCCACTTACATTGTGTTGTGTTATACACTGGGCCTGAGTTTTGCTGCAGTCTCCCCCCCCAAAAAGGGAGATTTAAATTGGCACTAAGTGGATCTACATCAGTTCTGTTTGTCGTATATCTGCCAGCCACGTTCTGCCACTTACATTGTGTAGTGTAATACACAGGGCCTGAGTTTTGCTGCAGTCTCCCCCCCAAAAAAGGGAGATTTAAATTCTCAACAAGTTTAGATACACCTTCTACCTTGTTTTACAGTACCATATAACGGTTGTTATTTTGGTTACATTTTCCCAAAAATGAGGAAGTCTGGTGGAAGAGGCCGTGGGCGGTCGTTGCCAGCTGGTAATGATGGTGGTGGTGGTGGAGCATCTGATGGTAGTGGGAAAAGCAAAATAGCAGCTAAGGCTCGAGTTGTTGAGCCAGCGTCATCTTCTGGCTACACAAGGCCTCGAAGGCTCCCTTATCTGGGAGTAGGAAAACCGCTGTTAAAGCCGGAGCAGCAGGAACAAGTTTTGGCTTTCCTTGCGGACTCAGCCTCTAGCTCTTTCGCCTCCTCTGCAGAAAGTTCCAAATTTAGAAGCAGCGAGACGTCAGTGGATGCTCCCGGTCAGGAACAAGTCACTTCCTTGTGTCCTTTACCCAAACCAAAAGTGAAGGATGCGTCATGCGACACTACAGGTTACTCCATGGAGCTCTTAACACATACCGTGCCTGGGTTAGAAAGGGAAATTGTTAACAGCCCATTACAAGATGAATCGGACATGGAGTGCACTGATGCACAGCCACAGCTAGATTATTATGCTGTTCCATTGAATCAGATCACTACATTGCCCACGCAGTGTACTGAGGCAGAATCTGACCCTGATGAGACTATGGTGCCCCGTCCCGAACGCTATAGCACCTTACACGGTGACACAGAGAAAGGTGCACTGACATTGAAGAGAAGGTGATAGATGACCCAGTTGTTGACCCAGATTGGCAGCCATTGGGGGAAGAGGGTGCCGCTGACAGTAGCTCAGAAGCAGAGGAGGATGATCCGCAGCAGCTATCTACATCGCAACAGCTTTCATCTGGCAGGCCCGTCTCAGGCCAAAAACGTTTGTCAACCAAAAAAACAGTTTTAGGACAGTGTGGCCATCCGGTGAAAGTAGCACAGCGTACAATGCCTGAAAAGGTATTCCATAGTAGGAATAGTGGAGTGTGGCAATTTTTTAACCAAGATCCGAATGATCAGTGCAAAGTTATCTGTAGGAAATGCTCAAAGACCTTAAGCAGAGGGAAGAATCCCCAAAATTTAAATACAACCTGCATGCGTAGACATTTAACCAGCATGCACTTGCAAGCCTGGACTAACTACCAAACGTCCCGTACCGTTGGTGCACCTGCTCAGAATGAAGGCAGTCAGCAACGCTACATTGCTTCCCTCACTGTAAGCCCACCAGTTAGGACACCACCAGCAGCAAATGTGGAGGTATCATCGCAAGGCCAAAGCAGTCAGGGAATCACAAGGTTTTTGGTAGGAAACACTGTATGTAGGTCAACCTCAAGAATACCATCACCTACCCTCTCTCAATCTGCCATGTCCACCACCACCACCACCGCTTGTTCCACCATATGCAGCTCTCCAGTCCAGCTCACCCTACAAGAGACTCTCATTAGGAAAAGAAAGTACTCATCCTCTTATCCGCGTACACAGGGTTTGAACGCCCACATTGCAAGACTAATTTCGTTAGAGATGATGCCCTACCGGTTGGTTGAAAGCGAAGCTTTCAAAGCCCTGATGGCCTACGCAGTACTACGCTATGACCTACCCAGTCAACACTTCTTTGCGAGAAAAGCCAACCCAGCCCTCCACCAGCATGTCAAAGACCGCATTGTCCATGCACTGAGGCAATCAGTAAGTAGAAAGGTGCACCTCACAATAGATGCATGGACCAGTAGGCATGGCCAGGGACGTTACGTGTCCATCATGGCACACTGGGTTAATGTGGTGGATGCGGGGTCCACAGGGGACAGCCATAGTGGGACAGTTCTGCCTAGCCCATGGTCTAGGAAACAGTTGGCTGTAGGCATTCGCCCCCCCTCCTCCTCCTCCTCCTCCAGAAGCGAAAGCTCGTCCACAGAGCGCAGTCGCACGACCACTCCATCCGCAGCTGCCAGTGTTGCACACGAGGTGTCCCATTATGGAACAGCTAGTGGTAAGCGTCAGCAGGCTGTGTTGGAAACGAAGTGTTTGGGCGACAACAGACACACCGCGGAAGTACTGGCCGAGTACTTGCAGCAAGAAACTCAGTCATGGCTGGGCAGTGTACATCTTGAGGCAGGCAAGGTAGTCAGTGATAACGGAAGGAATTTTATGGCTGCCATAGCCCTTTCAGAACTGAAACACATACCTTGCCTGGCTCACACCTTGAACCTGGTGATGCAGTGCTTCCTGAAAAATTATCCGGGGTTACCAGCCCTGCTCCTGAAGGTGCAAAGACTTTGCTCGCACATCCGCCGGTCGCCCGTACACTCCAGCCATATGCTGAACCATCAGCAATCACTGAAGCTTCCCCAGCACCGCCTAATAATCGACGTTGCAACAAGGTGGAACTCCACACTGCACATGCTTCAGAGGCTGTGCGAACAGAGGCGTGCTGTAATGTATTTGTGGGAGGATACACATACACGGGCAGGCAGTTGGATGGCAGACATGGAGTTGTCAGGTGTGCAGTGGTCGAAGCTACAAGACCTCTGTCAAGTCCTTCAGTGTTTTGAGGAATGCACATGGCTGGTAAGGGCAGACGACGCCATCATAAGCATGAGCATCCAACTAATGCGTCTGCTGATGCAAAGTTTGACGCACATTAAGGAGCAGGCGTCTGCAGCCGAGGAGGAGGGAAGCCTTGATGACAGTCAGCCATTGTCTGCTCAGGGAACTCTCCTGGACGAGATGGTGGACGAAGAGGAGGAGGATGATGGGGATGAATATTTATGGGAGGAGGATGCTTCTCAGGGGGCAATAGAAACTGGTGGCGTTGCAAGGTCAGGTACAGGGTTTTTGCGGGAGACAAGTGATGTTGATTTGCAAGAAAGTGCTCCTCAACCAAGCACAAGCAGTGAATTGACACCTGGAACATTGGCCCACATGTCTGAGTATGCCTTGTGTATCCTAAAAAGGGACCCCCGCATTATCAAAATGATGACCGATGACGATTACTGGTTGGCCTGCCTCCTAGACCCACGATATAAAGGAAAATTACAAAATATCATGCCACATGAGAACCTTGAGCAAATATTGGCTACCAAACAAGCAACTCTTGTAGACCGTTTGGTTCGGGCATTCCCAGCACACAGCGGCGGTGATGGTTCTCACACGAGCTGTAGGGGGCAACATGGCAGAGGTGTTAGAGGTGCACAAATCAGAAGTGGCGTTGGACAGAGGGGTTTTATAACCAGGTTGTGGAGTGATTTCGCAAAGACCGCAGACACGACAGGTACTGCTGCATCGATTCAAAGCGACAGGAGACTGCATTTGTCCAGTATGGTTACAAACTATTTTTCCTCCCTTATCGATGTTCTCCCTCACAGGTCATTCCCCTTTGATTATTGGGCATCTAAAATAGACACCTGGCCTGAATTGGCAGAATATGCATTACAGGAGCTCGCTTGCCCTCCTGCTAGTGTGCTATCAGAAAGAGTCTTCAGTGTTGCTGGTTCAATACTGACCGAAAAAAAGGACACGTCTGGCTACCCGAAATGTTGATGATCTAACCTTCATTAAAATGAACCAATCATGGATTTCAAATTATTTTGCCCCACCTTCCCCTGCTGACACGTAGCTTGCTTAAAAAAATTCTTGCTTTTGGCCTCCTCTTACGGACTGCTCCAATTCCTCCATTTGCAGCTGCTGAATGTCCACCATAGGCCATTTTTTTACCTCCCTAAATGGGCTGTCTCCCCCCACAGGGCCGTTGTCACCACCTAGCGCAAGCACCCGTGTGAGTGCCGTTTGCCTGGACAGGTGGGTGTGCCCGCTCTTGGGCGACGGCACTGGCACAGGGTCCCTCATAGTACAATGAAGTGTCTCTGACGGTGGTGGTGCACAACCGTCAGACACACCGTCGTAATATGAGGTGCCCTGTGCCAGTACCGCCGCCCACGAGAGAGTGTTCCCCCCCTGGTCGAACAGTGCTCTACCACTTGCAATACTTACCTCTCTCTGCTCCACCACAGTGTAGTCTGTGTTGATAAATCCTTCAATGGCACTGCCAATTAAAATTTGTTGAAATGATAGATGATAGAAAAAATATACAGGGGCCCTGGCCTCCATTTAGACCAGTTAATACTTTGCGCCAACTACCGCTGTCTGCTACTCAGCAGAGGAGCCCACCCCTGTACCTAGCTATGCCACCTGTTTATTTATGAAAAAAATTTTGGCAGACATTTACCTCACTTTATTAATTTGGCCTACTAACTGTGTCAGCCACTCCTTACAGTTGTCCTCCACTGAACAAAGCTATGCCGCCTGTGTACTTCTGTTACCAGTTTTGAACTGCATTTAGCCTACTTTTTTATTTTAGGCCTACTAACTCTGTCTGTGCCACTCCTTACAGTTGACTTCCACTGAACAAACCAATGCCGCCTGTGTACTCCTGTTACCAGTTTTGAACTGCATTTAGCCGACTTATTTGGGCCAACTAAGGCTGGTTTCACACTTGCGTTTTTATCTGCATGCGTTTTTTTAAAAAACGCATGTGTGAAAAAACGCATGTAAACGCGGTAAAACGCATGCGTTTTTTAGACGCATGCGTTTTTATAGAAAAACACAAGCAAACAAGAAAAAAACAAAAAACCCTAACCCTAACCCTACCCCTAACCCTACCCCTAACCCTACCCCTAACCCTAACCCTAACCTGAAATGCGTGGCACTGAAATACGTTTATATACGTATATACGTATATAAGTGCCACGATATTTCAGTGGCCACGTATATAAGTGCCACGTATTTAAGTGCCACGTATATAAGTGCCACGTATATAAGTGCCACGTATTTAAGTGCCATGTATTTCACGTAAATGCCACGATATTTCAGTGCCACGTATTTCAGTGCCACGCATTTAAGTGCCACGTATTTACGTGCCACGATATTTCAGCGCCACGTATAACCACGTAGTTATAGTATTTACAGTATGTGGCACTTAAATACGTGGCACTGAAATATCGTGGCACTGAAAGACGTGGCACTTAAATACGTGGCACTGAAATATCGTGGCAGTGAAATACGTGGCACTGAAATACATGGCACTTAAATACGTGGCACTGAAATACGTGGCACTGAAATACGTGGCACTGAAATACGTGATACATGGCACTGAAATATGTGATACGTGGCACTTAAATACGTGGCACTTAAATACGTGGCACTGAAATACGTGATACGTGGCACTTAAATACGTGGCACTATGACTGTCAGAAAATGTTCATTAAACGGTTAGGGGTGAGGTTAGGGGTAGAGTTAGGGTTAGGGTTTGGATCCCTTTATCACCTTGATGGTGGTGGGTGGCTTTTCAGTGTGTTTTCTGTTTTTTTTCTATAAAAACGCATGCATTTTTAACGCAAACAAACGCATGTGCTTAAAAACGCATGCGTTTACATAGACAGCAATGCATTTTTTTTCCGCGAAAAAACGCAAGCGTTTTTTTGCGGCAAAAAAAACGCACAAGAAAATGCTACAAATTGCATTTTTGAAAATGAACGCATGCAGAAAAAAACGCATGCGTTTACAAACGCGACCAAACGCGTACAAAAAAACGCATGCGTTTTCAATGTTAAATATAGGGGGGAAAAACGCATGCGTTTTTTGTGCAAAAAACGCTGCAGACAAAAACGCAAGTGTGAAACCAGCCTTACTGTGTCTGCCTCCCATTACAGTTGTCCTCCAATGCACAAAGCTGAGCCGCCAGTTTACTCCTGTTTCGAATATTAAACTGCATTTGGCCTACTTGTTTGGTTGGGCCTACTAACGGTGTCTGCCGCTCCTTGCTTTTCTCCTCCACTGAACAAAGCTGAGCCACCAGTTTACTCCTGTTTCGAATATTAAACTGCATTTGGCCTACTGTTATGGTCTGGTGATTAAGGAGCGACATGCGACTAGCTCTGAGCAGGTGGTAACTATACCAACCGCAGTTCCTAATCTTAACACAGACACTAGCAGTAGCCGTGGGATGTTCCTGTCACTCCCTGGACACCTCGTCACAGCCGGAGAACTAGCTACCCCTAAAGGTAGAAACAGGAAAGCTATCTTGCCTCAGAGAAAATCCCCAAAGGATAGGACAGCCCCCCACAAATAATGACTGTGAGAGGAGAAGGAAATGACATACGTAGTATGAAACAAGATTTAGCAAAGGAGGCCACTACTAGCTAGACAGAATTAGTACAGAACAGAAAACTGTGCGGTCAGTAATAAAAACTAGAAAAAGTCCACCGCAGAGAAATGCAAAAATCTCCACACCTGACTAAAGGTGTGGAGGGCAAACTCTGCTGCCCAGAGCTTCCAGCTTAGCTAAATAGATCCATACTGATAAGCTGGACAAATGAGCAAAACATAGAAAATGCCAAACAACAAAGTCCACAACAAGTGAACTGCAAAAAGACAAGCAAGGACTTAGCTTTGCTGAAATGGTCAGAGTGACAGGGAAATCCTCAGAGAGCCATGACTCCAAGCTCAACAATTGACAACTGGCATTGAATTAGGGAAAAGGCCAGATTAATATAGCAGAGCCAGAAAGACGATCAGTGAAAACAGCTGCTGATGCTAAATCCAAGAAGCAGCCATACCACTCAAAACCACAGGAGGGAGCCCAAGAGCAGAACTCACAAAAATGCTACTTATAACCACCGGAGGGAGCCCAAGAGCGGAATTCACAACAGCCTACTTGTTTGGTTGGGCCTACTAACTGTGTCTGCTGCTCCTTGCTTTTCTCCTCCACTGAACAAAGCTGAGCCGCCAGTTTACTACTGTTTCGAATATTAAACTGCATTTGGCCTACTTGTTTGGTTGGGCCTACTAACGGTGTCTGCCGCTCCTTGCTTTTCTCCTCCACTGAACAAAGCAGAGCCGCCACTTTACTCCTTTTTCAAATATTAAACTGCATTTGGTTTACTTGTTTGGTTGGGCCTACTAACGGTGTCTGACACTGCTTGTTGTTCTCCTCCACTGAACAAAGCTGAGCCGCCTATTTACTCCTGTTACCAATTTTGAACTGCATTTGGCCTACTGTAATATTTGGGCCTACAAACTGTGTCTGCGTCACTCATTACAGCTGTCCTCCATTGAGCAAAGCTATGCCGCCTGTTTACTCCTGTTACCAGTTTTGAACTGCATTTAGCCTACTTACTTTTTTGGGACTACTAACTGTGTCTGCCACTCCTTAAAATTGTCCTCCGCTGAACAAAGCTATGCCGCCTGGGTACTCCTGTAACCAATTTTGAACTGCATTGAGCCTACTTTTTTATTTTAGGCCTACTAAGTCTGTCTGCACCACTCCTTTCAATTGTCCTCCGCTGAACAAAGCTATGCCACTAGTTCACTCCTGTTACCAGTTTTGAACTGCATTTAGCCTACTTACTTTTTTGGGCCTACTAATTGTCAGCCTCTCATTACAGTTGTCCTCCACTGAACAAAGTATTGCCGCCTGTGTACTCCTGTTACCAATTTTGAACTGCATTTAGCATACTTTTTTATTTTAGGCCTACTAAGTCTGTCTGCGCCACTCCTTACAGTTGTCCTCCGCTGAACAAAGCTATGCCGCCAGTTTACTCCTGTTACCTATTTTGAACTGCATTTAGCCTACTTACTTTATTGGGCCTACTAACTGCCAGTCTCTCATTACAGTTGTCCTCCGCTGAACAAAGCTATGCCGCCTGTTCAGTCCTGTTACCAGTTTTGAACTGCATTTAGCCTGATTTATTATTTGGGCATATATCTGTGTTTCCTTGTCATCCTGCCCATTGCCCAGCCACTGCTAGATGACTCTGCTGGTACATTGACCCAGACCACTACATTCCCCTTGCACTACACAACCAGAATCTGACCCTGCTGAAAGTCAGGTTTCCCTTCCCGCATACTATACCAACTTACACGGGGACAAAGAGGAAGGTGCAGATGAAAGTGCAGGTTCCTTCATCAGATGGGGGGGCATACTCGTTGGCAACGTCACTGGCACAGGGCCCCTCATAGTATGCAAAAGTGTCTCTGTCGGTGGGAGGCACCCCCGCCGTCATACACACCGCCGTACTTTGAGGGGCCCTGTGCCAGTGCCAATGCGAACGAGTGGGCCCCCCCTGCTTGCTCAGGATCACATCACTTGCAAAGTTTAAATGCTTACCTCTCCCTGCTCCACCGCCGTGACATATTCCGCGTTTCCTGGGCCAACGAAAAACTTGAGCCAGCCCTACATGGCATTAAAATGGACACTGTAGGTGTTTTCCTGTCCTCCACTCTCTGCCGACTTTGATTCCCCATTGTCTTGCATTGGGTTTCGGCCGATTTCACCCTACCCGACTTTTGAGAAAGTCGGGTTTCGCGAAACCCGACTCGATCCTAAAAAAGTAAAAGTCGCTCAACTCTACCCATCACTACATACATAGCCAGCAGCTTTTGTTTTGGCCAAAAGATTTTTTAATTCGCCACCATGACAAGGTACTCTTTTGGCCAGGCTCTACTCTACTGTAACTTACTAAACATTTGTTAAAATATCCAATACAATTTAGGTATGTGTTGTGAATTCCGTTCTCGGACTCCCTCCTGTAGTCATGAATGGTACTTTGGTTGGTTCTGCTCTTGGACTCCCTCTGGTGGCTTTGAGCGGAACTGCTGGTCACTGAGGTTGGCTTTATCAGCTGCTCTCCTTTATTGCTATGCTTCTTCCCTATTTAACTCCACTCAGATCGTTACTTCATGCCAGCTGTTGTCAATGTTTCAGTATTGGTTCAGATCTCTCTTGGACTTCTCTGAGGACCTGTCTACTCCAGCAGAAGCTAAGTCTTTGCTAGTTCATTTGTTGTTACTGCTAATTTCTAGTCCAGCTTGCTATCATGATATTCCCTTGCTAGCTGGAAGCTCTGGGGTGCAGAGTGGCACCTCCACACCGTGAGTCGGTGTGGGGAGTCTTTTTGCTTACTCTGCGTGGTTTTTTGTAGTCTTTTGTGCTGACCGCATAGTTCCCTTTTCTATCCTCTGACTATTTAGTGAAATCTGGCCTCCTTTGCTAAAACCTGTTTCATTCCTGTGTTTGTGACTTTCCTCTTAACTCACAGTCAATATATGTGGGGGTCTGCCTTTACCTTTGGGGAATTTCTCTGAGGCAAGGTAAGGCTTCTATTTCTATCTTTAGGTGTAGTTAGCTCTTAGGCTCTTAGGTTAGCTCTTAGGCTAGAGGCGTCTAGGGAGAGTTAGGTACGCTCCACGGCTATTTCTAGTGTGTGTGATAGGAGTAGGGTTTGCGGTCAGCAGAGTTCCCACTTACCCAGAGCTAGTCCCGATTTTGAATTTACTCATCAGGTCATTTCGGGTGCTCCTAACCACCAGGTCCATAACAGTACAGCTGGCCCTAAAGTGTTAATGCATCTCAAAAGAGGGATAAGAGAAGTTCTGAACGCATTTTTTTTTCTTTGCAGTGTGTTTTGTCTCTCTTTTCCCCTTAACCTCTGGGTGGTTCAGGACTCAGGTGTAGATATGGATATTCAAGGTCTGTCCTCTTGTGTGGATCATCTCACTGCAAGGGTACAAAGCATTCAAGATTATGTAGTTCAGAATCCGATGTTAGAGCCTAGAATTCCAATTCCTGATTTGTTTTCTGGGGATAGATCTAAGTTTCTGAATTTCAAAAATAATTGTAAACTGTTTCTTGCTTTGAAACCCCGCTCCTCTGGTGACCCCATTCAGCAAGTAAAAATTATTATTTCTTTGTTGCGTGGTGACCCTCAAGACTGGGCATTCTCCCTTGCGCCAGGAGATACTGCATTGCTTAATGTAGATGCGTTTTTTCTGGCGCTTGGATTGCTTTATGACGAACCGAATTCAGTGGATCAGGCAGAGAAAATCTTGCTAGCTTTGTGTCAGGGTCAGGATGAAGCGGTGATATATTGTCAGAAGTTTAGAAAATGGTCTGTGCTTACTCAATGGAATGAGTGTGCCCTGGCAGCAATTTTTAGAAAGGGTCTTTCTGAAGCCCTTAAGGATGTTATGGTGGGATTCCCCACGCCTGCTGGTCTGAATGAATCAATGTCCTTGGCCATCCAAATTGATCGGCGTTTGCGCGAGCGCAAAGTTGTGCACCATTTGGCGGTGTCCTCTGAGCAGAGGCCTGAGCTTATGCAATGTGATAGAACTTTGACCAGAACTGAATGGCAAGAACACAGACGTCAGAATAGGCTGTGTTTTTACTGTGGTGACCCCACTCATGCTATCTCTGATTGTCCTAAGCGCACCAAGCGGTTCGCTAGGTCTGTCACCATTGGTACTGTACAGCCTAAATTTCTTTTGTCTGTTACTCTGATTTGCTCTTTGTCATCCTACTCGGTTATGGCATTTGTGGATTCAGGTGCTGCCCTGAATTTGATGGACTTGGAGTTTGCCAGGCGCTGTGGTTTTTTCTTGGAGCCTTTGCAGTATCCTATTCCATTAAGGGGAATTGATGCCACGCCGTTGGCCAAGAATAAACCTCAGTACTGGACTCAGTTGACCATGTGCATGGCTCCTGCACATCAGGAAGATATTCGCTTTTTGGTGTTGCATAATTTGCATGATGTGGTCGTGTTGGGTTTGCCAAGGCTACAGGTTCATAATCCAGTATTGGATTGGAAATCAATGTCTGTGCCTAGTTGGGGGTGTCAAGGGGTACATGGCGATGTTCCGTTGGTGTCAATTTCTGCTTCCACTACTTCTGAAGTCCCTGAGTTTCTGTCGGATTACCAGGATGTATTTGATGAGCCCAAATCCAGTGTCCTACCCCCTCATAGGGATTGTGATTGTGCTATAAATTTGATTCCTGGTAGTAAGTTTCCTAAGGGCCGACTTTTTATTTTATCTGTGCCAGAGCACGCTGCTATTCGGAGTTATATAAAGGAGTCCTTGGAGAAAGGGCATATTCGCCCGTCTTCATCACCGTTGGGAGCAGGGTTCTTTTTTGTGGCCAAGAAGGATGGTTCTCTGAGACCCTGTATAGATTACCGCCTTCTCAATAAAATCACGGTCAAATTTCAGTACCCTTTGCCTCTGCTGTCTGATTTGTTTGCTCGGATTAAGGGGGCTAGTTGGTTCACCAAGATAGATCTTCGAGGGGCATATAAACTTGTGCGTATTAAACAGGGCGATGAATGGAAAACAGCATTTAATACGCCCGAGGGCCATTTTGAGTACCTGGTAATGCCATTCGGGCTTTCAAATGCTCCATCTGTGTTTCAGTCCTTTATGCATGACATCTTCCGAAAGTATCTGGATAGATTCATGATTGTATATTTGGATGATATTTTGGTCTTTTCGGATGATTGGGAGTCTCATGTGAAACAGGTCAGAATGGTATTCCAGGTCCTTCGTGCTAATTCCTTGTTTGTGAAGGGGTCTAAATGTCTCTTCGGAGTTCAGAAGGTTTCCTTTTTGGGCTTCATTTTTTCCCCTTCTACTATCGAGATGGATCCTGTTAAAGTTCAGGCCATTTATGATTGGACTCAACCTACATCTGTGAAGAGCCTCCAGAAATTCCTGGGCTTTGCTAATTTTTACCGTCGCTTCATCGCTAATTTTTCTAGTGTGGTTAAACCTTTGACTGATTTGACAAAGAAAGGTGCTGATGTGGTGAATTGGTCCTCTGCGGCCGTTGAGGCTTTTCAGGAGCTGAAACATCGTTTTTCTTCGGCCCCTGTGTTGCGTCAGCCAGATGTTTCGCTCCCTTTTCAGGTCGAGGTTGATGCTTCTGAGATTGGAGCAGGGGCTGTTTTGTCTCAAAGAAGTTCTGATGGCTCTGTGATGAAGCCATGTGCCTTCTTTCCTAGAAAGTTTTCGCCTGCTGAGCGTAATTATGATGTTGGCAATCGGGAGCTGCTGGCTATGAAGTGGTATCATATGAGCTAAGGAGGACCAAACGGAAGCTTTGTTTGATTTTTAAAATTTAATTCTATTTTATTTGTTACAAAAAACACTATTAAAAAACATACATATCTAAAATACAAGCACATGATACATGTATAACAGTGCAAATGTCACAAAAGTGCAAGAAAAGACACCAGAGCAATAAGGAGTGTCCCGCATGAGTCATTAATTATTTGTATCCATACTTATGAAGTCTGTGGCAAGCCTATTACCCCATGTATTGCCCCCAATTAGTGGGGTTTTGTACCTATCAAAGTTGCCTAGTGTATGGTATCATATATTCAGCATATATCACAGAAGCTACCCTTAGCATAAAGCATGTAGCTGTAACCCCATGAACGTAAGGGCACTGAATATAGGGGTCCTGTGAAATAAACATGGGATAAAGACCTGTCTCACCTGACACAAGGACACTCCACCACGCACCCCGACGCGCGTTTCGCCTCTCGTAAGCCTCGCTTTATCAAGGGGAAGTGTTGATAAAGCGAGGCTTACGAGAGGCGAAACGCGCATCGGGGTGCGTGGTGGAGTGTCCTTGTGTCAGGTGAGACAGGTCTTTATCCCATGTTTATTTCACAGGACCCCTATATTCAGTGCCCTTACGTTCATGGGGTTACAGCTACATGCTTTATGCTAAGGGTAGCTTCTGTGATATATGCTGAATATATGATACCATACACTAGGCAACTTTGATAGGTACAAAACCCCACTAATTGGGGGCAATACATGGGGTAATAGGCTTGCCACAGACTTCATAAGTATGGATACAAATAATTAATGACTCATGCGGGACACTCCTTATTGCTCTGGTGTCTTTTCTTGCACTTTTGTGACATTTGCACTGTTATACATGTATCATGTGCTTGTATTTTAGATATGTATGTTTTTTAATAGTGTTTTTTGTAACAAATAAAATAGAATTAAATTTTAAAAATCAAACAAAGCTTCCTTTTGGTCCTCCTTAGCTCATATGATACAATTCAAGGGAGTTAATAATGGTATTTTGTGACTTATGATGGTCACAATTATGTTTCTGGAAAATGTGTTAATTATATGGCTATGAAGTGGGCATTCGAGGAGTGGCGACATTGGCTTGAGGGAGCCAAGCACCGCGTGGTGGTCTTGACGGATCACAAAAATCTGACTTATCTCGAGTCTGCCAAGCGGTTGAATCCTAGACAGGCTCGATGGTCGCTGTTTTTCTCCCATTTTGATTTTGTGGTCTCATACCTACCAGGTTCTAAGAATGTGAAGGCGGATGCCCTTTCTAGGAGTTTTGTGCCTGATTCTCCGGGAGTCCCTGAGCCGGCTGGTATTCTCAAAGAGGGGGTAATTCTGTCTGCCATCTCCCCTGATTTGCGGCGGGTGCTGCAGGAGTTTCAGGCTGATAGACCTGACCGTTGTCCAGCGGAGAAATTGTTTGTCCCTGATAGATGGACTAGCAGAGTTATTTCTGAGGTTCATTGCTCGGTGTTGGCTGGTCATCCTGGGATTTTTGGTACCAGAGATTTGGTGGCTATGTCCTTTTGGTGGCCTTCCTTGTCACGGGATGTGCGTTCTTTTGTGCAGTCCTGTGGGACTTGTGCTCGGGCTAAGCCCTGCTGTTCTCGTGCCAGTGGGTTGCTTTTGCCCTTGCCAGTCCCGAAAAGGCCTTGGACGCATGTTTCCATGGATTTTATTTCAGATCTTCCTGTCTCTCAAAGGATGTCTGTCATCTGGGTGGTTTGTGATCGCTTTTCTAAGATGGTCCATTTGGTACCCTTTCCTAAATTAACTTCTTCCTCTGATTTGGTGCCATTATTTTTTCAACATGTGGTTCGTTTGCATGGCATTCCGGAGAACATTGTGTCGGACAGAGGTTCCCAGTTTGTCTCTAGGTTTTGGCGGTCCTTTTGTGCTAAGATGGGCATTGATTTGTCTTTTTCTTCGGCTTTCCATCCTCAGACAAATGGCCAAACCGAACGAACCAACCAGACTTTGGAAACCTATCTGAGATGCTTTGTTTCTGCTGATCAGGATGATTGGGTGACCTTCTTGCCATTGACTGAGTTCGCCCTTAATAATCGGGCTAGTTCGGCTACTTTGGTTTCGCCTTTTTTTTGCAATTCTGGTTTTCATCCTCGTTTTTCTTCGGGGCAGGTTGAGCCTTCTGACTGTCCTGGTGTGGATTCTGTGGTGGACAGGTTGCAGCAAATTTGGACTCACGTAGTGGACAATCTGACGTTGTCCCAGGAGAAGGCTCAACGTTTCGCTAACCGCCGTCGTTGTGTTGGTCCCCGACTTCGTGTTGGGGATTTGGTTTGGTTGTCTTCTCGTTATGTTCCTATGTAGGTTTCTTCTCCTAAGTTTAAGCCTCGTTTCATTGGTCCTTATAAGATTTTTGAAATTCTCAACCCTGTGTCATTTCGTTTGGTCCTTCCAGCTTCTTTTGCCATCCATAATGTGTTCCATAGGTCGTTGTTGTGGAGGTACGTGGCGCCTATGGTTCCCTCCGTTGATCCTCCTGCTCCGGTGTTGGTTGAGGGGGAGTTGGAGTATGTGGTGGAAAAAATTTTGGATTCTCGTATTTCGAGACGGAAGCTTCAGTACCTGGTTAAGTGGAAGGGCTATGGTCAGGAGGATAATTCCTGGGTTGTTGCCTCCGATGTCCATGCTGCCGATTTGGTTCGTGCCTTTCATTTGGCTCGTCCTGATTGGCCTGGGGGCCCTGGTGAGGGTTCGGTGACCCCTCCTCAAGGGGGGGGTACTGTTGTGAATTCCGTTCTCGGACTCCCTCCTGTGGTCATGAATGGTACTTTGGTTGGTTCTGCTCTTGGACTCCCTCTGGTGGCTTCGAGCGGAACTGCTGGTCACTGAGGTTGGCTTTATCAGCTGCTCTCGTTTATTGCTATGCTTCTTCCCTATTTAACTCCACTCAGATCGTTACTTCATGCCAGCTGTCAATGTTTCAGTATTGGTTCAGATCTCTCTTGGACTTCTCTGAGGACCTGTCTGCTCCAGCAGAAGCTAAGTCTTTGCTAGTTCATTTGTTGTTACTGCTAATTTCTAGTCCAGCTTGCTATCATGATATTCCCTTGCTAGCTGGAAGCTCTGGGGTGCAGAGTGGCACCTCCACTGTTGTGAATTCTGTTCTCGAACTCCCTCCGGTGGTTATGAATGGTACTTCGGCGAGTTCTGTCCATGGACTCCCTCTGGTGGCTCTGAGTGGAGCTGCTGGTTCTGAGGTTCCTTCCTCAGCTGACCTCGTTTAGTCCTAGGCTGGCTGCTCTATTTAACTCCACTTAGATCGTTACCTGATGCCAGCTGTCAATGTCCTAGTTCTGGTTCAGTTCTCTCTTGGATCTTTCTGATGACCTGTCTACTCCAGCAAAAGCTAAGTCCCTGCTAGCTTATTTGTTTACCACTGTTTTCTTGTCCAGCTTGCTATCATGATTTTGCCTTGCTAGCTGGAAGCTCTGGGATGCAGAGTGGCACCTCCACACCGTGAGTCGGTGTGGGGTCTCTTTTGCACACTCTGCGTGGTTTTTTGGTAGTTTTTTATGCTGACCGCAAAGATACCTTTTCTATCCTCAAGTCTGTTTAGTTAAGTCTGGCCTCCTTTGCTGAAACCTATTTCATTCCTGTGTTTGTGACTTCCATCTTAACTCACAGTCAATATGTGTGGGGGGCTGCCTTTTTCTTTGGGGAATTTCTTTGAGGCAAGTTAGGCTTTATTTTCTATCTTTAGGGGTAGTTAGTTCTTAGGCTGTGAAGAGGCGTCTAGGCAGAGTCAGGTACGCTCCACGGCTATTTCTAGTTGTTGTGATAGGATTAGGGGTTGCGGTCAGCAGAGCTCCCACTTCCCAGAGCTTGTCCTGTATTACTAGTTTGCTCATCAGGTCATTCCTAGTACTCCTAACCACCAGGTCATCATAACACTCCACACCGTGAGTCGGTGTGGGGAGTCTTTTTGCTTACTCTGCGTGGTTTTTTGTAGTCTTTTGTGCTGACCGCATAGATCCCTTTTCTGTCCTCTGACTATTTTGTGAAATCTGGCCTCCTTTGCTTAAAACTGTTTCATTCCTGTGTTTGTGACTTTCCTCTTAACTCACAGTCAATATATGTGGGGGTCTGCCTTTACCTTTGGGGAATTTCTCTGAGGCAAGGTAAGGCTTCTATTTCTATCTTTAGGTGTAGTTAGCTCTTAGGCTGTGAAGAGGCGTCTAGGGAGAGTTAGGTACGCTCCATGGCTATTTCTAGTGTGTGTGATAGGAGTAGGGTTTGCGGTCAGCAGAGTTCCCACTTACCCAGAGCTAGTCCCGATTTTGAATTTACTCATCAGGTCATTCCGGGTGCTCCTAACCACCAGGTCCATAACAGGTATGGTATATTTTTATTCATTTTTCAATTTTTTAAATAAACAATAATATCACAAACAAGGAGCAAATACTGCCACACCATGACCAGACCACATATTACCATCATATAGTGATCAAACAATACCACATACAAGGAACAAAAACCACCACCCCATGATCAGACTATGTATTGCCACAGTGACCGAATAATACTACATACAAGGAACAAATACCACCACACCATGTTCAGATCACATATTACCACCACAGTGACCGAATAATAGCACATACCCACCACCCCATCTGTTATGGTTCTCAATGGCAAGAGAACATAGCCCAGCAAACATAAGAACTAGCTCTTGGAAGGATGGAAACTAAACTGACCATGAACTAAACCTGCCGCACAACTAACAGTAGCCGGGTAGCGTTGCCTACGTTTTTTATCCCTAGACGCCCAGCGCCGGCCAGAGGACTAACTAATCCTGGCAGAGGAAAATATAGTCCTGGCTCACCTCTAGAGAAGTTTCCCCGATAGGCAGACAGAGGCCCCCACATATATTGGCGGTGATTTTAGATGAAATGACAAACGTAGTATGAAAATAGGTTTAGCAAAATTGAGGTCCGCTTACTAGATAGCAGGAAGACAGAAAGGGCACTTTCATGGTCAGCTGAAAACCCTATCAAAATACCATCCTGAAATTACTTTAAGACTCTAGTATTAACTCATAACATCAGAGTGGCAATTTCAGATCACAAGAGCTTTCCAGACACAGAAACGAAACTACAGCAGTGAACTGGAACAAAATGCAAAAACAAACGAGGACTAAAGTCCAACTTAGCTGGGAGTTGTCTAGCAGCAGGAACATGCACAGAAAGGCTTCTGATTACAATGTTGACCGGCATGGAAGTGACAGAGGAGCAAGGTTAAATAGCGACTCCCACATCCTGATGGAAACAGGTGAACAGAGGGGATGATGCACACCAGTTCAATTCCACCAGTGGCCACCGGGGGAGCCCAAAATCCAATTTCACAACAGTACCCCCCCCTCAAGGAGGGGGCACCGAACCCTCACCAGAACCACCAGGGCGATCAGGATGAGCCCTATGAAAGGCACGGACCAGATCGGAGGCATGAACATCAGAGGCAGTCACCCAAGAATTATCCTCCTGACCGTATCCCTTCCATTTGACCAGATACTGGAGTTTCCGTCTGGAAACACGGGAGTCCAAGATTTTTTCCACAACGTACTCCAACTCGCCCTCAACCAACACCGGAGCAGGAGGCTCAACGGAAGGCACAACCGGTACCTCATACCTGCGCAACAATGACCGATGAAAAACATTATGAATAGAAAAAGATGCAGGGAGGTCCAAACGGAAGGACACAGGGTTAAGAATCTCCAATATCTTGTACGGGCCGATGAACCGAGGCTTAAACTTAGGAGAAGAAACCCTCATAGGGACAAAACGAGAAGACAACCACACCAAGTCCCCAACACAAAGCCGAGGACCAACCCGACGCCGGCGGTTGGCAAAAAGCTGAGTCTTCTCCTGGGACAACTTCAAATTGTCCACTACCTGCCCCCAAATCTGATGCAACCTCTCCACCACAGCATCCACTCCAGGACAATCCGAAGATTCCACCTGACCAGAAGAAAATCGAGGATGAAACCCCGAATTACAGAAAAAAGGAGACACCAAGGTGGCAGAGCTGGCCCGATTATTGAGGGCAAACTCCGCTAAAGGCAAAAAAGCAACCCAATCATCCTGATCTGCAGACACAAAACACCTCAAATATGTCTCCAAGGTCTGATTCGTCCGCTCGGTCTGGCCATTAGTCTGAGGATGGAAAGCAGACGAGAAAGACAAATCTATGCCCATCCTAGCACAGAATGCTCGCCAAAATCTAGACACGAATTGGGTTCCTCTGTCAGAAACGATATTCTCCGGAATACCATGCAAACGGACCACATTTTGAAAAAACAGAGGAACCAACTCGGAAGAAGAAGGCAACTTAGGCAGGGGAACCAAATGGACCATCTTAGAGAAACGGTCACACACCACCCAGATGACAGACATCTTCTGAGAAACAGGAAGATCCGAAATAAAATCCATCGAGATGTGCGTCCAGGGCCTCTTCGGGATAGGCAAGGGCAACAACAATCCACTAGCCCGAGAACAACAAGGCTTGGCCCGAGCACAAACGTCACAAGACTGCACAAAGCCTCGCACATCTCGAGACAGGGAAGGCCACCAGAAGGACCTTGCCACCAAATCCCTGGTACCAAAGATTCCAGGATGACCTGTCAACGCAGAAGAATGAACCTCAGAAATGACTTTACTGGTCCAATCATCAGGAACAAACAGTCTACCAGGTGGGCAACGATCAGGTCTATCCGCCTGAAACTCCTGCAAGGCCCGCCGCAGGTCTGGAGAAACGGCAGACAATATCACTCCATCCTTAAGGATACCTGTAGGTTCAGAGTTACCAGGGGAGTCAGGCTCAAAACTCCTAGAAAGGGCATCCGCCTTAACATTCTTAGAACCCGGCAGGTAGGACACCACAAAATTAAACCGAGAGAAAAACAACGACCAGCGCGCCTGTCTAGGATTCAGGCGTCTGGCGGACTCAAGATAAATTAGATTTTTGTGGTCAGTCAATACCACCACCTGATGTCTAGCCCCCTCAAGCCAATGACGCCACTCCTCAAAAGCCCACTTCATGGCCAAAAGCTCCCGATTCCCAACATCATAATTCCGCTCGGCGGGCGAAAATTTACGCGAGAAAAAGGCACAAGGTCTCATCACGGAACAATCGGAACTTCTCTGCGACAAAACTGCCCCAGCTCCGATTTCAGAAGCGTCGACCTCAACCTGAAAAGGAAGAGCAACATCAGGCTGACGCAACACAGGGGCGGAAGAAAAGCGGCGCTTAAGCTCCCGAAAGGCCTCCACAGCAGCAGGGGACCAATCAGCAACATCAGCACCCTTCTTAGTCAAATCAGTCAATGGTTTAACAACATCAGAAAAACCAGCAATAAATCGACGATAAAAGTTAGCAAAGCCCAAAAATTTCTGAAGACTCTTAAGAGAAGAGGGTTGCGTCCAATCACAAATAGCCTGAACCTTGACAGGATCCATCTCGATGGAAGAGGGGGAAAAAATATATCCCAAAAAGGAAATCTTTTGAACCCCAAAAACGCACTTAGAACCCTTCACACACAAGGAATTAGACCGCAAAACCTGAAAAACCCTCCTGACCTGCTGGACATGAGAGTCCCAGTCATCCGAAAAAATCAAAATATCATCCAGATACACAATCATAAATTTATCCAAATAATCACGGAAAATGTCATGCATAAAGGACTGAAAGACTGAAGGGGCATTTGAAAGACCAAAAGGCATCACCAAATACTCAAAGTGGCCCTCGGGCGTATTAAATGCGGTCTTCCACTCATCCCCCTGCTTAATTCGCACCAAATTATACGCCCCACGGAGATCTATCTTAGAGAACCACTTGGCCCCCTTTATGCGAGCAAACAAATCAGTAAGCAGTGGCAACGGATATTGATATTTAACCGTGATTTTATTCAAAAGCCGATAATCAATACACGGTCTCAAAGAGCCATCTTTCTTAGCCACAAAGAAAAAACCGGCTCCTAAGGGAGATGACGAAGGACGAATATGTCCCTTTTCCAAGGACTCCTTTATATATTCTCGCATAGCAGCATGTTCAGGCACAGACAGATTAAATAAACGACCCTTAGGGTATTTACTACCCGGAATCAAATCTATGGCACAATCGCACTCCCGGTGCGGAGGTAATGAACCAAGCTTAGGTTCTTCAAAAACGTCACGATATTCAGTCAAGAATTCAGGAATCTCAGAGGGAATAGATGATGAAATGGAAACCACAGGTACGTCCCCATGCTTCCCCTTACATCCCCAGCTTAACACAGACATAGCTTTCCAGTCAAGGACTGGGTTATGAGATTGCAGCCATGGCAATCCAAGCACCAACACATCATGTAGGTAATACAGCACAAGAAAGCGAATAATCTCCTGATGATCCGGATTAATCCGCATAGTTACTTGTGTCCAGTATTGTGGTTTATTACTAGCCAATTGGGTGGAGTCAATCCCCTTCAGGGGTATAGGAGTTTCAAGAGGCTCCAAATCATACCCACAGCGTTTGGCAAAGGACCAATCCATAAGACTCAAAGCGGCGCCAGAGTCGACATAGGCATCCGCGGTAATAGATGATAAAGAACAAATCAGGGTCACAGATAGAATAAACTTAGACTGTAAAGTGCCAATTGAAACAGACTTATCAAGCTTCTTAGTACGCTTAGAGCATGCTGATATAACATGAGTTGAATCACCGCAATAGAAGCACAACCCATTTTTTCGTCTTAAATTCTGCCGTTCACTTCTGGACAGAATTCTATCACATTGCATATTCTCTGGCGTCTTCTCAGTAGACACCGCCAAATGGTGCACAGGTTTGCGCTCCCGCAGACGCCTATCGATCTGGATAGCCATTGTCATGGACTCATTCAGACCCGCAGGCACAGGGAACCCCACCATAACATCCTTAATGGCATCAGAGAGACCCTCTCTGAAATTCGCCGCCAGGGCGCACTCATTCCACTGAGTAAGCACAGCCCATTTACGGAATTTCTGGCAGTATATTTCAGCTTCGTCTTGCCCCTGAGATAGGGACATCAAGGCCTTTTCCGCCTGAAGCTCTAACTGAGGTTCCTCATAAAGCAACCCCAAGGCCAGAAAAAACGCATCCACATTGAGCAACGCAGGATCCCCTGGAGCCAATGCAAAAGCCCAATCCTGAGGGTCGCCCCGGAGCAAGGAAATCACAATCCTGACCTGCTGAGCAGGATCTCCAGCAGAGCGAGATTTCAGGGACAAAAACAACTTGCAATTATTTTTGAAATTTTGAAAGCAAGATCTATTCCCCGAGAAAAATTCAGGCAAAGGAATTCTAGGTTCAGATATAGGAACATGAACAACAAAATCTTGTAAATTTTGAACTTTCGTGGTGAGATTATTCCCGTCTCTAATCTTCCCTTCATCTCTAAACTCCTGGAACGCCTGGTCCACTCCCGTCTTACCCGCTATCTCTCAGATAATTCTCTTCTCGACCCTCTTCAATCTGGTTTCCGCTCTTTACACTCTACTGAAACTGCCCTCACTAAAGTCTCTAATGACCTACTAACAGCTAAATCTAATGGTCACTATTCCATGCTAATTCTCTTGGATCTCTCCGCAGCATTCGACACTGTGGATCATCAGCTCCTCCTCACTATGCTCCGCTCCATCGGCCTCAAGGACACCGTTCTCTCTTGGTTCTCCTCCTATCTCTCTGGCCGATCCTTCACTGTTTGTTTTGCTGGTTCCTCCTCCTCTCACCTTCCCCTTACTGTTGAGGTTCCTCAAGGATCAGTCCTAGGCCCCCTCCTCTTCTCTTTGTATACTGCCCCTATTGGACAAACAATCAGTAGATTTGGTTTCCAGTACCATCTCTATGCTGACGACACCCAATTATATACCTCTTCTCCTGTTATCACGCCGACCTTTTTAGAAAACACCAGTGATTGTCTTACCGCTGTCTCTAACATCATGTCCTCCCTCTATCTGAAACTGAACCTGTCAAAAACTGAACTCCTCGTGTTCTCTCCCTCTACAAACCTACCTTTGCCCGACATTGCCATCTCTGTGTGCGGTTCCACCATTACTCCAAAGCAACATGCCCGCTGCCTTGGAGTCATCCTTGATTCCGAGCTTTCATTCACCCCCCACATCCGATCACTGGCTCGCTCTTCTTATCTGCATCTCAAAAACATTTCCAGAATTCGCCCTTTTCTTACTTTCGACTCTGCAAAAACTCTTACTGTCTCACTTATTCATTCTCGTCTGGACTATTGTAACTCTCTACTAATTGGCCTACCTTTTACCAGACTCTCCCCGCTCCAATCTGTCCTGAATGCTGCTGCCAGGATCATATTCCTCGCCAACCGTTACACCGATGCCTCTACCTTGTGCCAGTCATTACACTGGCTACCCATCCAATCCAGAATCCAGTACAAAACTACTACCCTCATCCACAAAGCACTCCATGGCTCAGCACCACCCTACATCTCCTCTCTGGTCTCAGTCTACCAACCTACCCGTGCCCTCCGCTCTGCTAATGACCTCAGGTTAGCATCCTCAATAATCAGAACCTCCCACTCCCGTCTCCAAGACTTTACACGTGCGGCGCCGATTCTTTGGAATGCGCTACCTAGGTTAATACAATTAATCCCCAATCCCCACAGTTTTAAGCGTGCACTAAAAACTCATTTGTTCAGATTGGCCTACCGCCTCAACGCATTAACCTAATTATCCCTGTGTGGCCTATTAATAAAAAACAACAACATAATCACGTTCCTCCATCATGTTCTCATACACTTTATGCAGTTAATAGCCTCTGTGTCTGTACTGTTACATACTTAGGCAGTTAACTGGTTCATGCAGCTTTACATGAACACCCGAGCCTTACACTATGGCTGGTCCAAATAACTAAAGCAATTGTTACCATCCACCTCTTGTGTCTCCCCTTTTCCTCATAGATTGTAAGCTTGCGAGCAGCAGGGCCCTCATTCCTCCTGGTATCTGTTTTGAACTGTGATTTCTGTTATGCTGTAATGTCTGTTGTCTGTATAAGTCCCCCTCTATAAGTTGTAAAGCGCTGCGGAATATGTTGGCGCTATATAAATAAAATTATTATTATTATTATTATTATTCAAACCTGCAGCTAAACTCTGAATATCCATTTTAAACAGGTGAACACAGAGCCATTCCAGGATTAGAAGGAGAGAGAGAGAGAGAAAGGCTGCAATATAGGCAGACTTGCAAGAGATTCAATTACAAGCACACTCAGAACTGAAGGGAAGGGAAAAAAAAAAAAAAAAAAAATCTTCAGCAGACTTCTCTTTTCTCTGTCAATTAATTTAACCCTTTTTTGGGCCGGTCAAACTGTTATGGTTCTCAATGGCAAGAGAACATAGCCCAGCAAACATAAGAACTAGCTCTTGGAAGGATGGAAACTAAACTGACCATGAACTAAACCTGCCGCACAACTAACAGTAGCCGGGTAGCGTTGCCTACGTTTTTTATCCCTAGACGCCCAGCGCCGGCCGGAGGACTAACTAATCCTGGCAGAGGAAAATATAGTCCTGGCTCACCTCTAGAGAAGTTTCCCCGATAGGCAGACAGAGGCCCCCACATATATTGGCGGTGATTTTAGATGAAATGACAAACGTAGTATGAAAATAGGTTTAGCAAAATTGAGGTCCGCTTACTAGATAGCAGGAAGACAGAAAGGGCACTTTCATGGTCAGCTGAAAACCCTATCAAAATACCATCCTGAAATTACTTTAAGACTCTAGTATTAACTCATAACATCAGAGTGGCAATTTCAGATCACAAGAGCTTTCCAGACACAGAAACGAAACTACAGCAGTGAACTGGAACAAAATGCAAAAACAAACGAGGACTAAAGTCCAACTTAGCTGGGAGTTGTCTAGCAGCAGGAACATGCACAGAAAGGCTTCTGATTACAATGTTGACCGGCATGGAAGTGACAGAGGAGCAAGGTTAAATAGCGACTCCCACATCCTGATGGAAACAGGTGAACAGAGGGGATGATGCACACCAGTTCAATTCCACCAGTGGCCACCGGGGGAGCCCAAAATCCAATTTCACAACACCCATCATCCCCATTCCTCCACCTCCATCATTGCCTTCTCCCCCACCACCCCCATCTTTTCCCATTCCATCACCTCCATCATTTCCTCCTCCCCTATCACCCCATCATTGCCCTTTCCACCATCATTGTCCCTTCCACTACCATCATCATTGCCTTTTCCCCACCACCCCATCATTGCCCATTCCACCACCGCCATCATTTCCTTCTCCCCTATCACCCCCATCATTGCCCTTTCCACCATCATTGTCCTTTCTACTACCACCATCATTGCCTTTTCCCCCACCACCCCATCATTGCCCATTCCACCACCTCCATCATTTCCTCCTCCCCCACCCCCCATTCTTGCCCTTTCCACCACCCCATCATTGCTTTCTCCCCCACCACCCCATCATTGCCCTTTCTGTCACTCCATCATTGCCTTCTCCCCATCACCCCATCATTGCCTTCTCCCCATCACCCCCATCATTGCCCTCTCCTCCACCTACACACACAGACACACACAGCACCATTCACCTCTCTGCACATTCCCCTGCAGCGCTACACATGCACACACACACCACCACTCATCTCTGCACACACACGCAAACAGCAGACAACACCTCTCACCTCTTTGCACACTCTCCTGCAGCCACAGCATCGCCAGCAGCTTTCTCTCACTGGCACAGCGGTCACGGCACTGAATATTGATGTCACCAGCTACACCGCTGACTACTATGTGAGACAGGAAGCGCGGGCCGGAAGCAGGACAGATCGCTGCAGCTCTGTTGCCATTTTCTCTTGTAGGCAGCGGATCTGCAGGGATCTCTCCCTGCCCGCCATACATGAGGGCATTCTGGCCAGGGGCCCCCCAGAGCCTCGGGGCCAGATAAACAGGCCAGATTGCCCTCATTATTAGCCACCCTGCAGGGGCCTCTCAAAGCTTCTGGGTCCCGGTCAGTATGTCCGCACCTGGCACAGCTGTTGTGGTCCGACTCTGGCGGGCCCCCTCACCCCTCCAGGCCCCATAGCAGTCACGTGGCCTGTCACCATTGGTGGTACGGGTCATTGGTCAGGGTCATGTGGGTTAATAGGCTGGTTCCCCATTTGTCTCTGCATTGCAGAACCTGGACTGGTTGATACCCCGAGTCTCTTTCACCAGTGTGCCACCCAACAAGTGACCAATCCTCACAGTTTCAGCACTGGTGACACAGATGAATTGTGTGCTTAACCAGATGTCAAACTGTGCCCTGGTGCCTGGGCATTCTACTATAAGGCAGTAGTCAAATTGATATGTTACCCTTGGGGTGGAGACATTATACCAGAAGGTTACTATACCCTCCTCATGGGTGACTGGCCCCTGGTGATTGGCTACATCTTGGGCTAGATAAAGGATAAGTGTTAGATGTATGAAGAGTGGCAGCTGGCCTCTGGATCTGGCACGTTCTTGCAGTGGGGAGTGTGGATCCATTGACTGCTGTGGTAGAGGTCAATAGGACTTGGAACAGGCCATCATATCTGGGCTCGAGGCTACCTCTGTTGAACCTCTTGGTGAGGACCCAGTCACCGGACAGGATCTGGTGGGCTCCTTCTAGGTCCTCAGGATCTGGGATGGATGAAACTTGAGAACAAATTTTAGTCACATGTTTTAGTTAGCTTAATAACAAACTTAGTGTGCATATGGACAACTATAGTGGGAATATATAATCCTAAACTGTGAGCATTTACAAATAGGATATTATAAGTGCTAATTTTAGTTGGACCTGCTAGTGTGTGTGTGAGACCCAAGGGGAAGACTAAAAACCTCTTATGCTATGACTCCCGTTTCCTGTGCAGTATTGAGTGTGTAGGGTTAGCTCTATTCTGAGGCCTTAAATTTTTCCTTTGTTCATCATTGGGTGCATTTCATCCTGTGTGGCTCCATCTTGGGTCCATTTCTCCTTTTCTTCTTTGGATGCTTGCTTTTGAAATGCTCGAAATTTGTCCCTTTTCCTCTGTTTCTGTTTTCATTAGATGAGATGTTTCTGTGTCAAGTGGTATAATTTCTGCTTCTTTTGCTGTTGCGTCAGCCAGTCTGGTGCCCACCTTTACCACCGTAACTCTTTCTGGCATCAATAAGGACTCCATCAGTTCTTGTATGGCTTTGTAGTATCTAACAGGCACTCCATTAGCCATGATTAAGTCTCTTGTCCTCTAGATTGGTCCATAGTCATGACACGCCATGAGCGTATCGAGAGTCAGACTATATTGTAACTTTGTGTTGAGCAGACATCTTGCATGCTTCTCTCAAGGCCCGCAGTTCTGCCTCCTGTGCAGAGAAGGATAGAGCCAGTGGTTTTCCTAACAGTACAGTATCTTCTGTGACTACTGCTATACCACTGTGGAAACGGTCTTCTTGGTCTGCATACCTTGATCCATCCACAAAGAGCATCAGGTCAGGATCTTCCAAAGGTACAACAGTGACTGAGTCAAATCTGGAGGTTTGTAGTCTCATGAGAGCGAGATAATCGTGTTGAGCCATTTCAGATTCGACTACCTCTTCTACTAGTGTGTCGGAGATATGATCTTCATCCTCTCCCCCCCCCTTGGCATAGAAGAGTATCTGGGTGAAGGACAGCACATCTGGAGATGGTGACGTTCTCTGGGAGCAAAAGGGAGCATTGCAGATGTAGGTGGTGGGTGGCAGACAGGTGTTATGGCTGTGTCTGGGCCAGAATGGCAGTAATGTCATGGGGTGCCATTATCTTCAGCTGGTGGCTCAGAATGACGTCGTAAGTCTTATCCAGCAACAGGTGGGTTGCAAACATGGCTCTCATGCAGCTTGGTGCTCCACAAGCAACTGTGTGAAGTCTGGCAGAACAGTACCCAAGAGGGCATTGTTTTCCTCCGTGAAGTTGTGTTAGGACTCCAGTTGCCTGGCCTTTCTTCTCCATAACAAACAGGCAGAACGGATTGCTGTAGTCTGGTAGTCCTAGAGCAGGAAAGGATGTGACTGCAGCCTTTAGCATGTAGAATCCATCAATGGCTTCCTTGGTTAGACTGAAGGGAGTCCTTAAGGTAGTCAAACAGGGGTTGCATGTGTAGAAAGGAATCAAGGATCCAGGCATGGCAATAGGATAGAGTCCAAGGAAGGAGTGTAGCTGGCTTGTAGTTTTGTCATAGAAGGTTGATGAGACTAGTTGTTGAGACCTGTGTAGGTTGAAGGCCTATGTGCAGGGGTCTGGTCATCGGGATGTACCATGTGTTACCATGCACCCCTACTCAAGGCACCACTTCAACTGTGAGACAAATCAGGTCTGGTAAATCAATGTTCCTGATTACACTTCTGGCTGCACCGGTACCCACCAGGAAATTGAGGGGTTTACCCTCAAGCTCTATCTGGATGGTAGGTGTTAGTCCACTTGGCCGTTTTGTGGATTGTCAGAGTATACGTGCTTCTGGTGTTTGAGAATTCAGTATGCCAATATCCTATTATGTTCTGGAGCCCGGTGGTGGTGGTCTTAGGAGTGACTAATGCCAGTGTCAAAGCTTCTATCTTTCGGGGACTAACTTGTATTTCAAATCTGAGATCCTGAAACATTTGATTCAATCGGTGGAAGAAACTCTCCACAGCATCTCATTTTTCCTGCATG
Organism: Ranitomeya variabilis; assembly: GCF_051348905.1. Lineage (NCBI taxonomy): Eukaryota > Metazoa > Chordata > Amphibia > Anura > Dendrobatidae > Ranitomeya > Ranitomeya variabilis. Next base: position 613,885,177 of record NC_135234.1, read on the forward strand.
ACACCCTGGCGAGTGGAGCCTGTTCTGGTAGGTGACTCCTAGCCCAGACATAAAGCTTATGGTGGAAATCCCCGGATACATGTGATTCAAGCCATTCTACATGTCGGTTGTCGGGTTCAAGGGTTAGTTGCATCCTCGGCTAAAAGGAATCCCCTGCTTTAATTTGAGTGAGCCCCTCTAAATTTGTCCATGAGGCACAATGTGCCTTCTGTATTTTATGCATCTTCTTGTAAAATGGAATGCGATGTTTTACTGGGTCTGGAAAGCTGTTCACCAGGGTATTTGTCTCCTGGTATTCCCAGGAGATTGCGGGGAACAGGTTGAGTGTCAGGGTGTAAGCTTTGGGGTTCATGGGGTGCTGTGGAGTATCAGTCAGAACTGCTGATTGCTGTCTTCCCTGATTTTCCTGATTATGTACTGCTATGTCATCCTCATCTTTTTCTTCGTTATTCCTTTTATAGACTGCATTAATTAATGGAGCTACAATGGACAGGAGGTGGCGTAGGTAATGCCATCTACAAAAATAACCGGGAATAGGGCAGGACTACTTGGGTTGGTCATCATACAGTCAGAACAAGTCTCATGATATTCTGAATTCTGCGTTTCACAGTTGGCACAGGTCCAGTCATCGGGAATATATATAGGACGTATCAATGGCTCTAATGCAGTTGCTGCAACTGACGCACTTCTCTTAGGCGACGACTGATTGGCATAACGTTCAGTAACATTGTCAAATTCTTCTCTCCATGTCTGTCTTCTCACTTTATTTACCATTTTATACAAAACTTAAGCATCCTGTAAAACCTCAAAATACCAGAGGCTGGGATGCTTCTCTTTACTCATTAATTAACACATTCTTCCATTCCTTCTTATCTAATCCTCCTCCTTTCTGAAAGAGGATCTTTTTCGTGTCTATTCTGTGTGTGTTGACTGATTACTCACACTCATTTTATCGTCTAACTCCTGAAGGTAGCGTCTGAGGGACATGTGTGTCTATTTCTTGAGACAAAGTTCCCACAGGGTTTTGAAAAGTTAACCTGTCAGGTATATTAAATCTAAGTAATTTTAAACTCTGGGCATGTGACTGGGAATGCTATATGTACTTGTTTTATGTCCAGAGAAAGGGGTCTCAGTGATTTTGTGACATCTAGTACATTGAAAACAGTGATATAGGAGTTTAGCTAACAATTAATCTGTTCCACCATCAGGACATTTAAAAATTCTTGGGTACCCTGAGATTACGTAATTTAAAAACAACAGATAAATTGCTAGAATATCTGTTTTCACAACATTTTCACTTTAACAGAAATCAGCCTACGAGTGTCACGCAGAAAATGCAGCTACGCTAGTGAATAATTAACCACAGTAGCTTACAAAAGACTTTGGTTTCAAGCTCTCAAGCGATGTCTGAATTGTACAGTACAAGTAAAAATAACCACAATTTAAGAAATTCTCTTTTTACATGAATACTTTTAACACCCAACTTTACAGTTCTGAAGTACGCAAAAACAAAACCAGTTTAGAACTGTCTACTCTCACAATCTCACAATGAATATATACAGAATAAATTCAAATCTTTAACTATAGGTGCATCTCAGAAAATTAGAATATCATCATAAAGTTAATTTATTTCAGTTCTTCAATACAAAAAGTGAAACTCATATATTAGATAGAGTCATTACAAACAGAGTGATATATCTAAAGTGTTTATTTCTGTTAATGTTGATGATTATGGGTTACAGCCAATGAAAACCCAAAAGTCATTATCTCAGTAAATTAGAATATTTTATAACACCAACTTGAAAAAATGATTTTAAAATCTGAAATGTTGACTTACTGAAATGTATGTTCAATAAATGCACTCAATACATAGTTGCGGCTCCTTTTGCATCAATTACTGCATCAATGCGGCATGGAATGGAGGTGATCAGTCTGTGGCACTCTGAGTCCTGAGGTGTTTTGGAAGACCAGGTTGATTTGATAGCAGCCTTCAGCTCATCTGCATTGGTGGGTCTGGTGTCTCTCATCTTCTTCTTGACAGATTCTCTATGGGGTTAAGGTCAGAAGAGTTTGCTGGCCAATCAAGCACAGTGATACTGTTATTTAAAACCAGGAAATGATACTTTTGGCAGTGTGGACAGGTGCCAAGTCCTGCCGTAGAATTACATTTCTATCTCCAAAAAACTTGTCCGCAAAGGGAAGCATGAAATGCTCTAAAATTTCCTTGTAGATGGCTGCGCTGACTTTGATCTTGATAAAACACAGTGGACCTACACCAGCAGATGACATAGCTCCATAAGCCATCACTAATTGTGGAAACTTCACACTAGACCTCAAGCAGTCTGGATTGTGTGTCTCTCCACTCTTCTTCCAGACTCTGGAACCTTGATTTCCAAATGAAATGCAAAATTTACTTTCATATGAAAACAAAACCTTGTACCAGTGAGCAACAGTCCAGTTCTTTTTCTCCTTGGCCCAGTTAAGATGCTTCTAGCATTTTCTATTGGTCATGAGTGGCTTGTCACAAGGAATGCGACACTTGTAGCCCATGTCCTGCATACATCTGTGTGTGGTGGCTTTTGAAGCAATGACTCCAGCAGAAGTCCACTCCTTGTGAATCTTCCCTGAATTTTTGAATGGCCTTTTCTTAACAATCCTTTCAAGGCACACTCTTTCCTTCCACTCAACTTTCCATTAATATACTTGGATACAGCACTCTGTGAACAGCCACCTTCTTTAGCAATGACCTTTTGTGTCTTACCCTCCTTGTGGAGTGTGTCAATGACTGCCTTCTGAACTTCTGGCATTTCAGCAGTCTTCCCCATGATTGTGGAGCCTACTGAAACAGACTAAGGGACCTTTTTAAATGCTTAGTAAGCCTTTGCAGGTGTTTTTTGTTAATTATTCTAATTTACTGAGATAATGACTTTTTCTCCTTGACCCAGGTAGAACGCTTCTGGCGTTTTCTATTGGTCATGAGTGGCTTGACACATGGAATGCGACACTTGTAGCCCATGTCCTGGATATGTCTATGTGTGGTGGCTTATGAAGCAATGACTCCAGCAGAAGTTCACTCCTTGTGAGTCTCCCCCAAAACTTTTGAATGGCCTTTTCTTAACAATCCTTTCAAGGCTTATGAATCCTTTGCAGATGTTTTGTTAATCAAATTAATTAATCTAATTTACTGAGATAATGACTTTTGGGTTTTCTTTGGCTGTAAGTCATAATCATCAACATTAACAGAAATAAACAATTGAAATAGATCACTCTGTTTGTATTGATTCTATATAATATATGAGTTTCACTTGTTATATTGAAGAACTGAAATATATTAACTTTTTAATGATATTCTAATTTTGTGAGGAGCACCTGGATATGTTTGTCCTGTATCCTTTTGGTCTTATCATTGTTTCATGTAATCAGAGTTATTCGGCCAGGTGTGTCTTTGTATGGAATTACCTTGCCAATCGTATGTCAGTTTATATTGCCATATAATACTATTTTTATTGCTTGCTCTACTATATGTATTTGTATTTATTGGAACAGCATTTTTCTGGGGTACACATCTTTTATCAGGAATTCATTGATCTTATTTTTGATAATTTTCCAGCTTTATCCTGTGTGTCTTTTAGCAGACTTTTTTTTCGTGTTGCGGTAATGCTACTCACTTGTGTGAGTGGTGAGGTATTACAGGAACCGTTTCTATTTAAGGCTATGGACGCATGTTGAGTAATTACTTGCAGAAATTTCTGCAAGTTTTCTGTATCTCTTGGCAGCAAAAACTCTGCTGAAAATTCCATTGCGTTTTTGCATGAATTTTTTTCCTGTGCATTCAATGGGTCACAAACGCAGGCAAAAATGCACAAAAAATGGATATGTTGCAGATTTAAACGCACAGCAAATCTTGTAAGGAAAAATACTGCTCATGTGCACAGCAGTTCAGGATTCGCATTGACTTTGCTGGCATAAGGATTCCATAGCATTTTTGGGCCAATTCCACATTGAAAAAATGCATTGTGTGTGCACAGCCTAAATGCCCAGGCTGGTTTTCTGGTGCTTCATAAACCATGCCACAAGTAAAGTAAATAAATGGACTGTCAGTGCAGTCAAAACAAAGTAAACAGTTCCAAAAATGGCACTTTAGAAATAATCCAAGACACACAGGCTGGAGAGCATCCAGTACACTGGCTCAGGAGACATCACTTAGGAGGCCTTCTTACCTCCACACACTTGCCAAAATTTCAGTTTTCAGTTTCACATATTCTTTGGTGACTTGTGAGGCTAAGTCATAGTAAGCCTTTGGAGCTCCCCCGATAAGTATGGCACCAGCACCTCCTCCCATTGCTCTGGTGAGGGGTTTCTCCCTCTCTGTGACTTTTAAAAAAATGGTCAAAAAGGAATCTGGCGTCACCCGGGGTCATTTGCTGCAGGGCTCTCCTCACCGCCTTCTGGATGGAAAAATCATCAGCTGACCATGAATCGGACCTGCTGCCGTGCCACGAACCGCCTCTGCAAGTAATTCAAACTGCTTCTGCTGCTGATGGTGCTGCTGTTGCTGTTGCTGGATCTGCTGAATAAGCAGCTTTTTTGTCTCCTGTTATGCCAGCTGTTTTTGGTGTTGGTGCTGCTGCTGGGCTTGCACAAGATGTTTAAACAGGTGCTTCATGCTGTGGGCAGCCAGACATGCCCATCTTTCAGGCTGCCCGTAAATCTAGCCCAGATGCTCCAACAAGCCTTTTAGTACTACATATACTAGAGCATCACTCCAGGTTTACATCATAGAGGACAACCACCTCCATGACACATACCTCGAATTAACTAGGTGTTCGGCAACCATCTTACAATGCATATATAACTTTTGATGCTTATTTAATAAATGTTACGATTATATTCAATAATAGTTACAGTACCACTTTTTATGACTTTTTTAGATTAATTGTAATAATTTTGATATTGTCTTCATTTACAGTAGACAGACTTTTTTTGGTTTATGTGTTTTGTTATTTTTCTTTCTATTTTTTTACCGCTTATTTCAATTTAAACAAGTGTATTGTGCAAGTCCAGTAAGAGTCTAGTCTGAGAGAATGTATATTGCATACTTGGAGTCATGTGATTGCCGTTCCTGGCGCTGACATCGGCAAATCCTCATAACACCCAATGCTTGCACTGGGAGGATTCAAAAGTCAGCAGTCACAAAGAGTGACAGCATACTTGTCATTTCAGACCAGACAACCCCTATAAATTTAACCCTTTCCTGACATTGTCTTTAGCTATTTTGCAGTTAGTTTCCAGCAATTGGATATACCTGTACATCCTAGTGATCATCCTGACACAGGAGCTTGTGCCCGCAAAATAGCTGTGGGAGCTCAGCTTAAGACTAAGGGTACTGTCACACTCTGCAACTTTCCAATGATCACGACCAGCGATACGACCTGGCCGTGATCGTTGGAAAGTCGTTGTGTGGTCGCTGGAGAGCTGTCACACAGACCGCTCTCCAGCGACCAACGATGCCGAGGTCCCGGGTAACCAGGATAAACATTGGGTTACTAAGCGCAGGGCCGCGCTTAGTAACCTGATGTTTACCCTGGTTACCAGCGTAAAAGTACATACTCACATTCCGGTGTCCTTCAGGTCCCTTGCCGTCTGCTTCCCACTCTGACTGAGTGCCACCGTAAAGTGAAAGCAGATCACAGCGGTGACGTCACCGCTGTGATCTGCTCTTACTTTCCGGCCGGCAGTCAGTCAGAGTGGGAAGCAGACGGCAAGGGGCCTGAAGGACACCGGAATGTGAGTATGTACGTTTTTTTTTTTTTTACTTTTACGCTGGTAACCACGGTAAACATCGGGTTACTAAGCGCGGCCCTGCGCTTAGTAACCCGATGTTTACCCTGGTTACAAGCGAACGCATCGCTGGATCGCTGTCACACACAACGATCCAGCGATGACAGCAGGAGATCCAGCGACGAAATAAAGTTCCAAACGATCTGCTACGACGTACGATTCTCAGCGGGGTCCCTGATCGCAGTAGCGTGTCAGACACTGCGATATCGTATGGATATCGCTGGAACGTCACGGATCGTACCATCGTAGCGATCAAAGTGCCACTGTGTGACAGTACCCTAAGTTCACATGACCACATTTTTTGTCCGAGGGCTGTCTGTGAAAAAATTGACCTCCCAAGGACACATACCAATAGTTGAAATGCAAAAGAAAACAACCCTTAAAAAATAGCTTTTAATAGTTTGGTTAAAAATTCCCAAATAGAAAAAAAAAATAGAAAAAAACAACACCTCACAGCCTTAGGCTGGTTTCACACTTGCGTTTTGATCTGCAGCGTTTTTACCGAAAAAAACGCATGCGTTTTTTTCCCTATGTTTAACATTAAAAACATTTTTTTTGCTGCATGCGTTCTTTTGCAGAAATGCAACTTGTAGTAATTTTCAGAGGCGTTTTTTTGCCGCAAAAAAACGCATGCGTTTATTTGCGTTTGTTTTGCGTAAAAAAATGCATTGATGTCTATGGAAACGCATGCGTTTTTGTGTACATGCGTTTGCATGCGTTTTTGAACGCATGCATTTCAATTAAGATAACCATGTCTAGACACTGATAAGACAACCCCTGCCAACAAGGTGATAAAAGGGAGGTTGAGAAAAGTTTCCAGACACTTCTCATCAGACTCTCAAGAAGACAAGACACTGGCAGACCGCATTTTGGAGGACAAGACCCAGATCAATGTGAGTATATCCTACCAATGCCTTTATTTTCTATTTTTTGGCTCTACATGTCCTAATTTCTTCCATTTCTTTCTTTCTACATGCCTCAGAATGTCTTCTTCGGAGTCTTCATCTGGTGAGGAGTTTGAGCCACGTCAGTCGGAAGTGGAGAATGTCAGTGAGGTGAGCATTTGCCTCGTCAGATTGGTAAGTATTCACTGTCACATCGACACATGTGACAATTTGATTTTTCCTTTTTTTTTAGAGCACTTCTATTGAGGCACAGACTGAGCAGGAGCAGTGGAGACAAGGTCCGGTGGGAAGACGGCAGCGGGTATGTATACAAGGCTGACTGTCCTCATTGTAAAATTCTTGAATCTTCCTTTCTTTACACTCGTATTTCTTTAAATTTTTCTTATGGAATCCATTTGTATGTTTACTTTCGTATTCATGCCATTTCTCATCATCTGTTCTCTTTCTTTTCCTTATGTGATTGAGCAAACTGTAATGATTGTCTTTAATTTTTAGGTTTTACGACGGGACGATGACCTTATTGACAACGACCTCCTAATAACCCTTGTCCAGGAGCGAGTTCCGTTGTGGGACAGCCGGGATCCACTGCATTTGATGAACACCACGCTCCGCCGTTTATGGAATGAGGTGGCCCAAGCGTTGTGGGATGGATGGGACAATGCCACGCCACGGGTCCTTAGTGCATTTGGTAAGTATTGCACTGCAGTGTGAAGCAGCAGAGACCTTTGCCGTGCTCTCTTGACTGTGTGTGATGAAAGAAACTCTCCGGAGTTTCTCTCATCACACACAGTTGTCTTTGAACGTCAAAAATTCCATGTCCTGACCATATATTATTTTTTTTTTAACAGTGGACAAAGTCAAAACACGTTGGCGTTCCATGAAGGACCGCTTCAACAAGGACCTGCGCCAAGAGAGTCGTGCTGCCAGTGGTTCAGGAGCAAGGATCAGACTGTACAAATATCATCGCGTGCTGTCATTTTTAAGACCGGTCCTTGTCCAGAGAACGTAAGTTTTTCTCACATGCTTTCGGTTGTATTGTATTGACATAATCTGTATTTTAAAATTCCACAGGATTTAGCGTCTGGTTATTTTTTGGTATTAATTTTCTGTTTCCTTTTTCACAGCACACACAGCACGACTGTCGGCCCAGGTTCTGGAGCGGTCCTTCATCCGGCAGCCACGGACCCGTCCCAGCCATCCAGCAGCTCAGCAGCAGGTGGGCCTTCCACACTAACTGGAGACCAGGGAGCTGGCCCATCAGGTCTTCCCCTTTCGCAGTCCTCTTCCACTGCACCCTTTTTTTGGGCTCATCCCGGCAGTGACAGAGGGCTTCGGACAGGTCACTCATGCCCGAGTTTTTGCACTTGAGCTCGGTTTTACACGAAGCAATCAAGGCTTTAGGTGACCGAATGGATGTTTCTCATAACCTCTTGAATTGCCGTATCCGTCACCAAAAGCCTTGATCAAGTGAAAGCCGACCTCCAGAGGCCAGCTCATCATTTTTTCAACCAAATTGAGCAGGGCATGTCGGAACACCTTAGCCCTGATCTCCAGCTCAGTGTTATGCAGGCCTGCAATGCTGCTTTTATGCAGGCTACGCAGCAGAGTCGTTATTTACAGCAGACAGTGGCGGCATATCCAACTGTGCCGTCACTGTCACGATTAACCTCCATGCCGACCTCTGCTGCATACCACAGCACGGCCATCTCAATTCCTTCCACAGGCGGACTCCACTACAGCGCCAACACCATGACGAGTGCAGTTGGACATCCCACCGCCACCACCGTGACCACCGCTGCTCCGGCTTGGACCTCCTCCACTGACACCACGATGCAGCAGGACCCTGGCGTGGCTTTTCGGACCAGCCCCACCACGATGCAGCAGGACCCTGGCGTGGCTTTCAGGACCGCCCCACCATGATGCAGCAGGACCCTGCCATGGCTTTCATGACCGCCCCCACCACGATGCAGCAGGACCCTGGCGTGGCTTTCAGGACCGGCCCCACCACGATGCAGCAGGACCCTGGCGTGGCTTTCAGGACCGCCCCTACCATGATGCAGCAGGACCCTGGCGTGGCTTTCAGGACCCCCCCCCACCATGATGCAGCAGGACCCTGGCATGGCTTTCAGGACCGCCCCCACCACGATGCAGCAGGACCCTGGCGTGGCTTTCAGGACCGCCCCCACCATGATGCAGCAGGACCCTGCCATGGCTTTCATGACCGCCCCCACCACGATGCAGCAGGACCCTGGCGTGGCTTTCAGGACCGGCCCCACCACGATGCAGCAGGACCCTGGCGTGGCTTTCAGGACCGCCCCTACCACGATGCAGCAGGACCCTGGCGTGGCTTTCAGGACCGCCCCCACCACGATGCAGCAGGACCCTGGCGTGGCTTTCAGGACCGCCCCCACCACGATGCAGCAGGACCCTGGCGTGGCTTTCAGGACCACCCCCACCACGATGCAGCAGGACCCTGGCAGGGCTTTATGTTTCACCCCCACCACTACGCAGCAGGACTCTGGCATGGGCGAGCGCTCGACAAGCGCAATGGACTGTGAGACAGTGCAGAAGGACCCTGACGGGTCTCCCGCCACCATGCTACAGCGTATGAGCCCACCAAGACGTCCCCCTACCAGGCAAAGCCAAAAAAAAAAATCAGAAAAGAAAAAAACAAAAAACTCTTAGTATTCCTCCCCCTTCACCTACCCATGTTTCTGTATTGTCAGTTTTGTCTCACCCTTCCAGTGCGTCTCAAGCCTCTCATGTGTCAAGCTCCATTCCCGAACTTCCAGACCCTTCTAGTTTTATTGTTGCCCCTTCTCCTGCCTCTTCTGCATCGTCCACGGTTAGCCAGGCCTCAGTTCTTCACACCCCCCCGTTTACATCACTCAACCCCAAGCCGGCGCGGTTCCAAAAAATAAGTTTTTTACATTGTTAACAAAATAAAACAAGTTTGATTTGCCACAATTATGTTTGGTTTATTGTGTCTATCGCCGCCGCCAACACACACCGTGCGCCAACTAAGAAACTTTGCCACACACTTACTTTTTGGGCCACAACATATCTCCAGTAGTTAAAAATACAAGACTGCAGATATATGTGTGTCTTTAGTATACAGATATGAGGTGGCCCCAAAAATATAACATGTATCTCCATAATCTCTTTTTGTATATGCCTAGTGTGGCAGTATTAAGAGAAAATGGTGGAAATCCAGTGCAGTCCTCTACTGAACAGGTCAGGTGTCCAAAAACTCAAAAGTTATGACACCTGACCTGTTGAGTAGATAACTGCCTTGTATAACCACTAGGGTTGAGCGAAACAGATCTGCCAATTTCAAAAGTCGCCGACATTTGGCAAAGTCGGGTTTGGTGAAACCCCACCCGATCTCACTGTGGGATCGGGTCGTCCGTCTGCGATCTTGGCTCCAAAGTCGGGTTTCATGTTTTATCTATGTATATAATTGTCTAAGGGTTTTTCCGTCTGTCTGTCTGTCTGTCTGTCTTTCTGTCTGTCTGTCTGTCTGTCCTGGAAATCCCGTGTCTCTGATTGGTCGAGGCCGCCAGGCCTCGACCAATCAGCGCCGGGCACAGTATCGACGTAGATGTCATAATGGTTGCCATGGCGATGATGATGTCATAAAGGCTGCCTCGACCAATCAGCGACGGGCACAGTCTGCCGCGATTTCACCTCGACCAATCAGCGATGGGCACAGTATCGACGTAGATGTCATAATGGTTGCCATGGCAACGATTATGTCATAAAGGTTGCCTCGACCAATCAGCGATGGGCACAGTCTGCCGCGAATTCTGGAATCATCATTGTCCATATACTACGGGGACATGCATATTCTTCTAGAATATGCATGTCCCCGTAGTATATGGACAATGATGATTCCAGAATTCGCGGCAGACTGTGCCCGTCACTGATTGTTCAAGGCAACCTTTATGACATCATCGTCGCCATGGCAACCATTATGACATCTACGTCGATACTGTGCCCATCGCTGATTAGTCGAGGCCTAGCGGCCCGGGGACATGCATATTCTAGAATACCCGATGCGTTAGAATCGGGCCACTATCTAGCATGTCCCCGTAGTATATGGACAATGATGATTCCAGAATTCGCGGCAGACTGTGCCCGTCACTGATTGGTCAAGGCAACCTTTATGACATCATCGTCGCCATGGCAACCATTATGACATCTACGTTGATACTGTGCCTGTCGCTGATTGGTCGAGGCCTGGCGGCCCGGGGACATGCATATTCTAGAATACCCGATGCGTTAGAATCGGGCCACTATCTAGCATGTCCCCATAGTATATGGACAATGATGATTCCAGAATTTGCGGCAGACTGTGCCCGTCGCTGATTGGTCAAGGCAACCTTTATGACATCATCGTCGCCATGGCAACCATTATGACATCTACGTCGATACTGTGCCCGTCGCTGATTGGTCGAGGCGAATTCGCGGCAGACTGTATAATTGTCTAAGGGTTTTTCTGTCTGTCCTGGAAATCCCGCGTCTCTGATTGGTCGAGGCCGACGGGCACAGTATCGACGTAGATGTCATACTGGTTGCCATAGCGATGATGATGTCATAAAGTTTGCCTTGCCAATCAGCGACGGGCACAGTCTGCCGCGAATTCTGTCTGTCTGTCTGTCTGTCCTGGAAATTCCGCGTCTCTGATTGGTCGAGGCCGCCAGGCCTCGACCAATCAGTGACGGGCACAGCATGGCGACGATGATGTCATAAAGGTTGCCTCGACCAATCCAAGACGGGCACAGTCTGCCGCGAATTTGCCTCGACCAATCAGCGACGGGCACAGTATCGACGTAGATGTCATAATGGTTGCCATGGTGACGATGATGTCATAAAGGTTGCCTTGACCAATCAGCGACGGGCACAGTCTGCCGCGAATTCTGGAATCATCATTGTCCATATACTATGGGGACATGCATATTCTAGAATACCCGATGCGTTAGAATCGGGCCACAATCTAGTTCAACATAGTTGTTCATGGGAAGGATACAAAAAGCTGTCTCAGAGATTTAACCTGTCAATTTCCACTGTGAGGAACATAGTAAGGAAATGGAAGAACACAGGTACAGTTCTTGTTAAGGCCAGAAGTGGCAGGCCAAGAAAAACATCAGAAAGGCAGAGAAGAAGAATGGTGAGATCAGTCAAGGACAATCCTCAGACCATCTCCAGAGAGCTGCAGCATCAACTTGCTGCAGATGGTGTCACTGTGCATCGGTCAACTACTGTATACAACGCACTGTGCTTTTTTGCCGCCATGCATAACGCCTTTTTGTATTACCAAACAACTCAATCTTGGTTTCATGAGTCCACAGGACCTTCTTCCAAAAATAAATTGGCTTCACCAAATGTGCTTTTGCATACCTCAGCCGACTCTGTTTGTGGCGTGCTTGCAGAAACGGCTTCTTTCGCATCACTCTCCCATACAGCTTCTCCTTGTGCAAAGTGTGTTGTATAGTTGACCGATGCACAGTGACACCATCTGCAGCAAGTTGATGCTGCAGATCTCTGGAGGTGGCCTGAGGATTGTCCTTGACTGATCTCACCATTCTTCTTCTCTGCCTTTCTGATGTTTTTCTTGGCCTGCCACTTCTGGCCTTAACAAGAACTGTACCTGTGTTCTTCCATTTCCTTACTATGTTCCTCACAGTGGAAATTGAAGGGTTAAACCTCTGAGACAGCTTTTTGTATCCTTCCCCTGAACAACTATCTATATATATAATTGTCTAAGGGTTTTTCCGTCTGTCTGTCTGTCTGTCTGTCTGTCTGTCTGTCTTTCCTGGAAATCCCGCGTCTCTGATTGGTCGAGGCCGCCAGGCCTTGACCAATCAGCGACGGGCACAGCATGGCGATGATGATGTCATAATGGAAATCCCGCGTCTCTGATTGGTCGAGGCCGCCAGGCCTCGACCAATCAGCGCCGGGCACAGTATCGACGTAGATGTCATAATGGTTGCCATGGCGACGATGATGTCATAAAGGTTGCCTCGACCAATCAGCGACGGGCACAGCATGGCGACGATGATGTCATAAAGGTTGCCTCGACCAATCAGCGACGGGCACAGTCTGCCGCGATTTCGCCTCGACCAATCAGCGATGGGCACAGTATTGATGTAGATGTCATAATGGTTGCCATGGCGACCATTATGTCATAAAGGTTGCCTCGACCAATCAGCGATGGGCACAGTCTGCCGCGAATTCTGGAATCATCATTGTCCATATACTACGGGGACATGCATATTCTTCTAGACAGACAGACAGACGGAAAAACCCTTAGACAATTATATATATAGATTAACCTTAAGATTAATAGGGGTGCCCAAACTTTTTCATATGACTGTATATATACATTTATATTTACTTCAGCGCGATATATGTTAAAAGCCGGAAATTCAATTGCCGGCTTTACAAACCAAACATGATGACATGGTTTGCATACAGTAAACCATGTTATATCCCCCTTTTTTTTGCATATTCCACACTACAAATGTTAGTAGTGTTTATGTGCAAAATTTTGGCACTGTAGCTTTTAAAATAAAGGGTTAAATCGCGGAAAAAATTAGCGTGGGCTCCCGCGCAATTTTCTCTGCCAGAGTGGTAAAGCAAGTGACTGAGGGCAGATATTAATAGCCTAGAGAGGGTCCATGGTTATTGGCCCCCCCTGGCTGCAAACATCTACCCCCAGCCACCCCAGAAAAGGCACATCTGGAAGATGCGCCAATTCTGGCACTTGGCCTCTCTCTTCCCACTCCCGTGTAGCAGTGGGATATGGGGTAATGAAGGGTTAATGTCACCTTGCTATTGTAAGGTGACATTAAGCCAGATTAATATTGGAGAGGCGTCAATTATGACACCTATCCATTATTAATCCAATTGTATGAAAGGGTTAAAAAAACACACACATTATTAAAAAGGATTTTAATGAAATAAACACACCGGTTGTTTTAATATTTTATTGCTCTCTCAATCCACCTGAAGACCCTCGCTCTGAAAAATAATAAACCAACAATATACATACCCTCCGCTGATCTGTCACGTCCCACAAGGTAAATCCATCTGAAGGGGTTAAAATATTTTACAGGCAGGAGCTCTGCTAATGCAGCTGTGCTCGTGCCTGTAAACCCCGGGGAATGAAGGAAATATAGGTCAATGACCTATAGTTACCTTCAGTCGCGGTGATGCGCCCCCTGCTGGATGTCCTCATGAACTGCAGCTTGGGAACTTTTTCCCACGCTCGAGGTCATATGAGGACATCCAGCAGGGGGCGCATCACCGCGACTGAAGGAAATGTAGGTCAATGACCTATAGTTACCTTCAGTCACGGTGATGCGCCCCCTGCTGGATGTCCTCATGTGACCTCGAGTGTGGGAAATAGTTCCCAGGCTGCAGTTCATGAGGACATCCAGCAGGGGGCGCATCACTGCGACTGAAGGAAATGTAGGTCAATGTCCTATAGTTACCTTCAGTCGCGGTGATGCGCCCCCTGCTGGATGTCCTCATATGACCTCGAGCGTGGGAAAAAGTTCCCAGGCTGCAGTTCATGAATTTTTCCAGGTTGGCATTCAGCTCGGCATAGAGCGTGTGATAGGCTCCACGCCTCTCACGCACTTCAATAATGGGGTGCCTCCAAAAACGCCTACATTGTCTCCGTCTCCATCTTTCGTGGTTTCGGTCTTGCTCCCAAGCAAAAGCACAGGCCAGAAACATCTTGAAGCTGAAATCCAGGTTGAAATAAAAGCTCTCCATGCGAAGATCCATCATGACACAGGATACAGTAGCAAGCTGTTAAAATTTAAGTAGCCGTAGGGTCTAAATATAGAGAGCCCATCATATACGCCCTCTGTAGTCCCATTGGTGGTGTCTGGTTATCTTGTTTTTGCTATTGTGAAATTTCTCTTCTTGCGCAAAAAAAACGCAAACGCGTGAAAAAACGCATGTAAACGCGTACAAATGCTGCGTTTTTTGAAACCAGCCTTAGGCCGGCGTCACACTCAGCGTATGTAAATACGGTCCGTATTTTACGGCCGTAATATGCAGAAAAGTCCAAAAAATAGTGATCCATATGTGATCCGTAGGCAGGGTGTGGCAGCGTATTTTGCGCATGTAATGTTGCGTATGTAATCCGTATGACAACCGTAATGCGTATTTTTCACGCAACATGACAAAATGGACATTTAACGGTTTTTGACGCTGTAATTGATTTAAATCACCGTCAGAAACCCTATTTAAGGCCTCGACAACAGGTGCCACCCTCCCATATGGCCATTTGGTGCTTGTGCATTTGTTGGTGTGTTGTGGAAACGTTTGCACCATGTCTGACCTCCTTCACTTCACCCCAATGCAGCGGGTTTTGTATAACTGGCTCTTGTCGCGTTGCTTTGGCCAGCCATATCCAGTTATTGCTGATCCGCGAAGGAGGAGAACCAGAATGTGGGTGCATCCTCTTCTCACAAAACGCCTCACTAAAGGCCATTTCAAGAGGCTCTATACAGCTCTGCGGGCACATCCCAACAAATTCTATCTATACTGTCGCATGACCATCACAACATTTGATAGATTGTTGGAGATTTTACGTCCCGGTATAACCTATCAGGACAGAAGGCTGCGCAAAGCCATATCCGCAGAGGAGCGTCTTCTGCTAACCTTACGGTATGTATTCACCATCCTCACATACTGTTTTTTTTTTTTTTTAAACAGTTGTTATTTATCAGTTCTTTACAGGTATATGTGTACAGTAGGTCACAAACATATATATAATATTTTTTGAAATTTACTAGTGAAGTTGCCTAAGTAAATATTTTGTTTTAAAGACCTTATCCTGTTTTTCAGGAAACCCATAAAAATTGTGCCTATTCATGTTTTGTGTGTACTGTTTTAACCTAGCTAATATATTTTTTTAAAATTTTCAGCTTCCAGACAACTGGATTGTCATATGCGGGACTTCACCTTGAGTTTTTGCTTGGTCGCTCAACAATTTCGGGCATTGTGCGTTTAACTTGTCGCCAAATATGGGAGAAACTGAAGGCCTTGTTATGCCTGAGCCAAAGCAGGCTGATTGGCTACAAATAGCCCGTGGTTACCAGCAAAATTGTGACTTCCCTAACTGCATTGGAGCCGTTGATGGGAAACATATCAGGGTACGTAAGCCGCCGAACTCTGGCTCCCAATTCTATAATTATAAGCAGTTTTTCTCTGTAGTTCTGTTAGCTGTAGTTGACAGTAACTACAGGTTTATAATTGTAGACATTGGGGCCTATGGGCGAACTGGAGACTCTAGGGTCTTCAATTCGTCCATTATGGGTCGGCGGCTACGTGACAACCTGTTAGATCTCCCACCGTCACAACAACTCCCAGGCTCCAGTGCGGAAGCAGTGCCTTTTGTTTTTGTTGGAGATGAGGCATTCCAACTGACCAGACATGTCATGAGGCCTTATCCACGGCGCAACCTCGACCATCGGAGGAAAATTTTTAATTTACGGCTTTCTAGGGCGCGGAGACTGGTGGAGTGTGCCTTTGGAATTCTGGTGGCCAAATGGTGTGTTCTCCAGTCTGCCATTCAGCTCAGTGAAACTTCTGTGAACGAAGTGATCAAAGCGTGTGTAATTTTGCACAATTACACCCGCATACATGATTGCTCATCAGATGCTATTGGTGAACACATGTTGAGCAATGTGATTAGGCCTACACCACATGGCCCTCCTACGCGCCGTCCCCTTTCTGGCATAAAAGTTAGGGATGTTTTCAGCAATTATTTTGTCTCTTCTCCTGGTGCCACTCCCTGGCAAGAGTATGCTGTGTCTCAGTTGTGATTTCATTTTTTGCCACTTATATTTGTTAAATACAATTTACTATGCCATTTTATACGGTAACGTGTGTGTTTGATTTCCTTAATTACCAGATTTTGAGCAGACCATATGTGTATGTTGTTTAAATGATTAGTCCACAAACATCATTTTGTTTTTGATATGTTTTTTTTGTTAAACGGACCAAAAATTTTTGGCCAAACTTGCCACAATATTCTTGTTATTTTTTTGGTTTGGGTTAAACAACAAACAAAATAAACAAACCAGACACTACAAATCAAGAACAGCCATGGTTTGGCTAAACATATATGGACCTCCCCCCCAAAAAAAACATTACAAATCCCTGTAAGTAGGCGGGGGAGATAGCGGCAGCTCTGGGTCCTGTTCAGGGGGCCTTTGTTGGCCCAATTGTCCTTGATCCTGTGAGGATGCTGTTGGTTGCGGAGCAGAACTCTGCCCTTGTCCATATTGGGCATTTGGTTGTTGGCCATAAATAAATTCTCTCTGCAACTCCTGCTGACGCAGATATTGGGTGTAGTCATACCCCATCCCAAAATGGCCATGTTGTCCAAACCCAGGTTGGGACCAGCCTACATCACTGGGTCTGGAAAAGTGGCCATATTGGGAATGGGGGTTGTACGCTGCCATTTGCTGCAGTGCTGGCCTTTGCAGATTTTGGGGTGGGATGGGCTGAGTTGGAGGCATACGTGGAGTAGGTGGTGCAAATCCTGATTGATCCTGCACCTGTTGAGGAAATTGAAGGCGCAAGAGGTTTGTTTGTGAAAGCTGCCTTCTCTCAATGAATTCAAATACCTCATAGGGGTTATTTGGAGGGGTGCTTAAATCAATCAGGATTTGCATGCACCCTCTCACATGTAGCCTCACCTCACGGGGAAGGGGGCGAAGGTAACGGGCAAGGCTGCGAGAAAAGGCCTCCTCTCCATCATCCGTAGCTGCCCTGGACAAATAATTGAGGACGCCTGCGTCCACATCCCTCCTTGTGGCTTGCACCTCTCTCCTGTTGTGAACTCTATTTTTGGGCTCCCTCTAGTGGTCACAAGCGGTACTGTGTAGTGTTGTCTTTCTGCAGGTTGGCTGCATCAGCTGGTTCGTTATCCTGGGTTGGTTTCCTATTTAGCTCACCTGGATACTCAGTTCCTTGCCTGCTATCAATGTATTCAGTGCTCTTCAGATTCCTTGTGACTACCTTGCTCCCAGTCTCTCCAAGACAAGCTAAGTTTTTGTTTGTTCATTTTTTGATTATCAGCATTCATCATGTTTCTTGTCCAGCTTGCTAAAATGTGATTTTCTCGCTTGCTGGTTGCTCTAGGGGACTGAGTTTCTCCCCCCACACCGTTAGTTGGTGCGGGGGTTCTTGAAATCTCAGAGTGGATATTTTGTAAGGGTTTTTTACTGACCGCATAGATTTCCTTTTCTGTTTTCTGCTATCTAGTATTAGTGGGCCTCATTTGCTGAATCTGCTTTCACCCCTGTGTATGTGCCTTCCTCTTACCTCACCGTTATTATTTGTTGGGGGCTTCTATATCTTTGGGGATTATTTCTCTGGAGGCAAGAGAGGTCTTTCTTTCTCTCTAGGGGTAGTTAGTTCCTCAGGCTGGCTCGAGACGTCTAGGATTTTTAGGCACGTTCACCGGCTACTTCTAGTGTGTTTGGATAGGTTCAGATTTGCGGTCAGTCCAGTTTGCCACCTCCCTAGAGCTTGTCCTATGTTTGTTACTTAGCTGGAGTAATTTGTGATCCTCAACCACTAAGGATCATAACAGTATAGCAGGCCAAAAAGTGTTTAATGCATCGCAGAAGTGGGATAAAAAGACCTGAGTACATTTTTTTTTTTTTTCCTCCAGCTTTTCCTTTTCTGCAGTCGGTTTAGCTTCTTTCATCCCCTTGAACTCTGGGTGGTTTTGAGCTCAGCTGCAGACATGAATGTTCAGACTCTGACTTCTAGTGTGGATCATCTTACTGCACGGGTGCAAAGTATTCAGGATTTTGTTATTCATAGCCCTATGTCAGAACCAAAGATACCCATTCCTGAGTTGTTTTCTGGAGATAGATCTAGGTTTCTAAATTTTAAGAATAATTGTAAGTTATTTCTATCTCTGAGACCTCGTTCCTCTGGTGATTCCGCTCAGCAAGTTAAAATTGTTATCTACTTGTTGCGTGGCGACCCTCAGGATTGGGCTTTCTCTCTGGCGCCAGGAGATCCTGCATTGCTTAATGTAGATGCATTTTTTCTGGCTCTTGGACTGCTTTATGAGGAGCCTAATCTTGAGAATCAGGCAGAAAAAGCTTTGCTGGCTATCTCTCAAGGTCAGGATGAAGCAGAGGTGTATTGTCAAAAATTTCGGAAATGGTCGGTGCTTACTCAATGGAATGAGTGTGCCCTGGCTGCAAATTTCAGAGAAGGTCTTTCTGAGGCCGTTAAGAATGTTATGGTGGGGTTTCCCACCCCTACAAGTCTGAGTGATTCTATGGCTTTAGCCATTCAGGTTGATCGGCGTTTGCGGGAGCGCAAATCTGCTCATCCTTTGGCGGTATTTTCTGAACAGAGACCTGAGTCTATGCAATGTGACCGAACTCTGACCAGAATTGAGCGACAAAGTCATAGATGTCAAAATGGGTTGTGCTTTTACTGTGGTGATTCTACTCATGTTATCTCAGCATGCTCTAAACACTTAAAGAAAATCGCTAAACCTGTCACCATTGGTACTATACAGCCTAAATTTATTTTGTCTGTTACTTTGATTTGTTCTTTGTCGTCCTACTCGGTTATGGCTTTTGTGGATTTGGGTGCTGCCCTGAATCTGATGGATTTGTCGTTTGCCAGGCGCTGTGGTTTTGTCCTGGAGCCTTTGGAATTTCCTATTGCTCTGAGGGGAATTGATGCTACGCCATTGGCTGAGAATAAGCCTCAGTATTGGACGCAAATGACCATGTGCATGACTCCCGTACATCAGGAGGTGATTCGCTTTCTTGCTCTGCATAATTTGCATGATGTTGTCGTTTTGGGTCTGCCATGGCTGCAGGCTCATAATCCAGTTTTAGATTGGAAAGCTATGTCTGTGTCAAGTTGGGGTCTTGATGAGGGTTCGGTGACCCCTCCTCAAGGGGGGGGGTACTGTTGTGAACTCTATTTTTGGGCTCCCTCTAGTGGTCACAAGCGGTACTGTGTAGTGTTGTCTTTCTGCAGGTTGGCTGCATCAGCTGGTTCGTTATCCTGGGTTGGTTTCCTATTTAGCTCATCTGGATACTCAGTTCCTTGCCTGCTATCAATGTATTCAGTGCTCTTCAGATTCCTTGTGACTACCTTGCTCCCAGTCTCTCCAAGACAAGCTAAGTTTTTGTTTGTTCATTTTTTGATTATCAGCATTCATCATGTTTCTTGTCCAGCTTGCTAAAATGTGATTTCCTCGCTTGCTGGTTGCTCTAGGGGACTGAGTTTCTCCCAACACACCGTTAGTTGGTGCGGGGGTTCTTGAAATCTCAGAGTGGATATTTTGTAAGGGTTTTTTACTGACCGCATAGATTTCCTTTTTTGTTTTCTGCTATCTAGTATTAGTGGGCCTCATTTGCTGAATCTGCTGTCACCCCTGTGTATGTGCCTTCCTCTTACCTCACCGTTATTATTTGTTGGGGGCTTCTATATCTTTGGGGATTATTTCTCTGTAGGCAAGAGAGGTCTTTCTTTCTCTCTAGGGGTAGTTAGTTCCTCAGGCTGGCTCGAGACGTCTAGGATTTTTAGGCACGTTCACCGGCTACTTCTAGTGTGTTTGGATAGGTTCAGATTTGCGGTCAGTCCAGTTTGCCACCTCCCTAGAGCTTGTCCTATGTTTGTTACTTAGCTGGAGTAATTTGTGATCCTCAACCACTAAGGATCATAACACTCTCCTTCGGCGCCCTCTGGGTAAAGGCACAGCTGCCTGTGGGGAGGCCACCGGTGGGCCAGTAGGACTGCTGCTGTGGGCTTGCTCCTCCTGGCTTCCAGGTTCATGTGCTGCTGAGGGTGGTGGTGCTGGATCTTCCACACTTGGTGCTGTGTCTTGTGATGCTGTAGCAGTTGCTCTGGGAATGATGGAGGGACAAGATGAAGAAGATGGGCCTGCCACCTCTTCATCCACACCAACCGGATCTATTACTGCTTCCGAATCTGACCCGGTCTCCCTCTGTGTGAGGTTGGACTGTGTTCTGTCATTAAACAATAAAGACAAAAAGAAAACAGTAAATAGGTTAATATTTTTGGTACATTATTTTCTCACACATCTGTGACCTTATCTCATTAAAAATATGTCCAGAATACATCAGATCCTCAATAGATCTCATTCCAAAAAACCCATCTTATCTCCTATTCACACAATGGGATCCAAGATTTATCCCGTGAATCACCCAAACTGAGTAAACGACTACAACAACACATCATACTGTCGCCTACCATTCAAAATATACACAAACAGAGTGAAGACCCACCTCTTCCAACAATCACATAACCTGCAGTAACCGCATATGACAAAAAATAAAAAATGAACAGCTGGACCCACGCCTACTGTATTGTCACCCATCCCTTGTTGGAGCTTGTGAGGCTTGGCGGCCAGGGTTCTTTATTATCCTGGCCCATATTTTTGAACATTTGTTAGCCATTTTGATTTGGCATAGGTTTAACACTACTTACATCCAAAGTGGCATGGAATAACCATAAAAAACAAATAAACTAAATTTCATTTTTTGCGAAAAAAGTGTTGTGTGGTTTTCACTTACTGCCTTAAATCCATACTGCCATCCAAAAACGAAAGCCGGTCATAATAGATATATTTTTGTTTTTTTAGTGGTGCTGCTGACCCACTTCTAGCACGCATCTGACGTTCCCGCCGGTACTGGTCCCGGATGCTGCACCATCTTCTCATAACATCATCCACTGCAATGACATGGTCAAACATTTTGTTATTACCAATCCCTCATTCTGCACATTGCTTAAAACAGTTGACATTGCTAGATAAATAATCGGATTATTATTTGTTAAGATCGCACCATTAATTCCATGGTGCTGTACATGTGAAAGGGGTTACATACAGGGTTCTAGATATCCTTTACAGTAAACAAGTTTACAGTAACAGACTGGTACTGAGGGGAGAATGCCCTGTCCTTGCTGAGTTACATTTGAGGCTAATTTCAAGACGATACTTCAAAAGCATTATGAAATTATTAGCCTAAACTAAGACCTCAATTTGGAGAGAATAAAAGAACATGGTCCACAACCCTCTGTACTAGTTTTGTGCTTACAAAAATAGGACACAACGCAACATCAAGATTAGCTATGTCCGTTAACACTATATCATGTTAATCATCTATGCTTTGTGACAAAAAGTTGACATAATATCATAATAAAAAGTTAAAAAGTTAAATTTTGACCAAAAAAAGGTCGGTAAAGCCTTTTTTAACGATACATAATGAAAAGACATTATTGTACTTACAAAGTTGGGTCTGCTCTACATGTGGCCTTTGTGCATAATCAGGGAATAAGATCCCACATATCGCCCGCCATGCTGCCTCTTTCCTGGCCCTGTTGGAATAATTGGCATCTCACTGGTCCCAGATTTCTGGCCTTTCTTGGACCAGGATGAGGAGCATATCGACATTTATGAAGGTGGACATGCTGCTTGCAACTCTGTGGAGGCGAGAACCAGACTTCCGGGATGTGTGTGGCGCGTTTTCAGCTAATTAGCATGTCTGAGCTTCATGATTGAGTGTTTGTCACAATTCCTTGCACCTGGCGATGTCTGGAGATGTCTGGCATATTTCTCGCAAGTCACACTGCTGGTCCGTGTGTAATCCGTATTTTTCTCGCCCCCAAAGACTTTCATTGGCTTCATTGGCGATTTTTTTGCGCAATACGGTGACAAACGCAGCATGCTGCGATTTTGTACGGCCGTAGAAGACCGTATAATACGGATCCGTAAAATACGGCTGATAGGAGCTGGGCCATAGAGAATCATTGGGCCGTGTGTTATGCGTATTTTACGGATGTATTTTCTGCGCTCATACGTCCGTAAAACTCGCCAGTGTGACGCCGGCCTCAGAGAGGGAAAAGTAATAATTAATGTGGAAGATGCTCCTATAAAAGGAGTGTGATACTGAGTCTTTGGCCACGCCCCCCTCTTTTTGAACTAATATACTGTGGCACTACAGTTATGAAAATTAAAATATTATATGTTTAGGGACATGTGATTAAAGGGACTGGATAAACTCCACTCATTCTTCCATTTTAGACTACGAGATATTTCTCAGCGTGATCACAAAAGTGTTTTTGTATGCATGTTTTGGGGTGTTGAGCTTGGGTAGTAATTAGGGCATTGCAGGGATTACAAGGGACAGCCGACGTTGAGTGGGGGCGCCATATCGAAATCTAGGGTGCCAACCTCCACTGCTAGGAAGGTTTACAGCTCAATAGGGATCTATTAGGGTGAACACAGGACTATTTAACTTTAGCAATAAAGTGTTCCTTGCCCTGCATTATACTTTTACATACTTTCCTACCCTTGAGCCCTTGAGGTGTTGTTTTTTTCTATTTCTTTTTTAAATAAATAATTAAATAATTGGGAATTTTTAACCAAATTATTAAAAACTATTTTTTAAGGGTTGTTTTCTTCTGTGGTTGAATAATCTAAGTATAACCAATTTCTATTTATTTTGGTTTGACAATAGTTGAAATGCCACTTGAAGGTCAAAAAATGACCCTCGGGTCAGCCATATTCAGCAGCCTGTTAGGTGCTGCCATAAGCAGAAAGTTGAAAATTGAAATGAAAACTGAAATCTCATAGAGGAATTACGTATAAAAAAAGTTGATAAAATTAGCAAAATATAACATAACACAAAAGAATGAAAAACAATGGTTCATCAATAAACACGCTTTTTATGTAAAAATGAAAACAAATAGAAAAAAGACACATTTGTTATCACTAAAGCTGGAATGACCAGACATATAAAACTGTCTTACTATTTACTTTACTATTTATTTTTTTAAGTTGTATGTTAAAAGATATGGTATCGCAGAAAACACAATCTTATCCTCAAATTAAAAGCCCCCCAAAAGTTCTGTTAGCAGAAAAATGAAAAAGGTATAGCTCTCAGAATATGGCAATGCTTAATCAATTTGGGGTTTTTTCTATAAAATTGGTTTTAGCGTACATGAAAAAGTAGAACAACACGAAAAAAACTTACAAATGTGCTATCACTATAGTGGTACTGACCTGAAGAACTAAGCTGTCGTAATATTTTTCCTACATGGTGAACGTAAAAAATTAAACAAATATATACAATTACTTTATTGTTGCCAAAAGGTAGACCACAGTTTTGTGCACCTCTAAGTAGGACATCACCAAAACAGAGGCCTTGCAGAGTCCAGCGTAACTTTGTTTTCCTCATTATATTGAATTGATCCTTAGGCGTTTCATCTATTTCATCTAAATCACATATTTGAAGATTTAGATGGAAAAACCAATGTAAGTTCTCAGCCTAGAGTACAAAATAAATATGAACTGAACCTTAAAAGTGACACAAAATATTATGTACCCCTGAATGGTATCAATAAAAACTTCAACTCATGCCATGACAAATCACAGCTGCCATCAACTCCAACTTCCATTACCTCGATTCCCAGTGCACCAGGGCAATCAGGAAAGGCTGGGCAAAGCCCCAGAATTGGCGCATCTAATGGGATGCAACAATTCTGGGGTGGCTGAGGGATGATATTTTTAGGCCGAAAACCAGAGACCTTCCCAGCCTGATAATAGAAACTCGCTGCTGTCTGATTAAACTTGGCTGGTTATAAAAATTAGGGAGGACCCCATATTGTTTTTTTCTTGTATTTATTTATTAAAACCCAGCTAAAAACACCTGTGTAAAGGTACTAACAATGCATTGCTTTTTTTAACTGTGGATTTTTTTAACTGCATCTAATGCAAGTCGGGGTGGAGGAGACATTTTTTCTTCTTTTAATTTCATCTTATATACAAGGCATTATACAAAAAAGAATGTTTTCGGTTTAGTATGTTCTATTGTCAGTCTGTAAAAGTGGAGTAATACTCTGACATTGTTCACAGCAGCGACCTGAGTGTCAGAGATGCGTCCAGGCGTCTTCCTAGTGCTGTTCCCATTCTGTTTGAGAGCTGTTTCCATCCATTTCAGCGATGTTCGTGCCTCCCCAGTCCTCTTGTTAGGGTCTTCTGTTATGAGCTGGTGGTTTAGGAGCAACATGGGACATGCTCTGGAGGAGGTGGTACCTGTACTGACCGCAGTTCCTGAGCTTAACACAACACTAGAAGTAGCCGTGGGATGTTCCTGTCACTCCCTAGACACCTCGT
This sequence comes from Ranitomeya variabilis, assembly GCF_051348905.1. Taxonomy (NCBI): domain Eukaryota; kingdom Metazoa; phylum Chordata; class Amphibia; order Anura; family Dendrobatidae; genus Ranitomeya; species Ranitomeya variabilis. The sequence goes on from NC_135234.1 coordinate 613,910,134, forward strand.
CACAGCAGGAGGACTAAATACCCCTAAAGATAGAATCAGGAAAGCTATCTTGCCTCAGAGAAAATCCCCAAGGGGTAGGACAGCCCCCCACAAATATTGACTGTGAGTGGAGAGGGAAATGACATACGCAGAATGAAACCAGGATGTAGCAAAGGAGGCCAGTCTAACTAGATAAATAGAACAGGAAAGAATACTGTGCGGACAGTATTAAAAACTAGAAAAATCCACCACAGAGTTTACAAAAATCTCCACACCTGACTAAAGGTGTGGAGGGTAAATCTGCTTCCCAGAGCTTCCAGCTTAACTGAATAAATCCATACTGACAAGCTGGACTAGAAAAAACATAGAAAGTACAGAAAGATTAAGTCCACAACATGTGGACTGCAAAAGAACAAAGCAAGGACTTATCTTTGCTGAACTGGTCAGAATATCAGGGAAATCCAAGCAGAGATGTGAATCCAACCAGGAACCATTGACAACTGGCACAGGCTGAAGGATAGAACCAGGCTAAATAGTCGAGCCAGAAAGATAATCAGTGGAAGCAGCTGCTGACTACTAAATCCAAGGAGCAACAGTACCACTTAAAACCACCGGAGGGAGCCCAAGAGCAGAACTCGCAAAAATGCCACTTACAACCACCGGAGGGAGCCCAAGAGCGGAATTCACAACAGTGCCCCCCCTTAAGGAGGGGTCACCGAACCCTCACCAGAGCCCCCAGGCCGATCAGGACGAGCCAAGTGAAAAGCACGAACCAAATCGGCGGCATGGACATCGGAGGCAACAACCCAAGAATTATCCTCCTGGCCACAACCCTTCCACTTGACAAGATACTGAAGCCTCCGCCTCGAAAAACGAGAATCCAAAATTTTCTCCACCACATATTCCAACTCCCCATCAACCAACACCGGGGCAGGAGGATCAACAGAGGGAACAACGGGCACCACATATCTCCGCAACAAAGATCTATGGAAAACATTATGGATGGCAAAAGAGGCTGGAAGGGCCAAACGAAAAGATACCGGATTGATAATCTCAGAAATCTTATAAGGACCAATAAACCGAGGCTTGAACTTAGGGGAAGAAACCTTCATAGGAACATGATGAGAAGATAACCAGACTAAATCCCCCACCCGAAGCCGGGGACCAACACACCGACGGCGGTTAGCAAAACATTGAGCCTTTTCCTGAGACAACGTCAAATTGTCTACCACATGAGTCCAAATCTGCTGTAACCTGTCCATTACAGAATCCACACCAGGACAATCAGATGGCTCAACTTGCCCCGAAGAAAAACAAGGATGAAAACCAAAATTACAAAAGAAAGGCGAAACCAAAGTAGCCGAACTAGCCCGATTATTAAGGGCAAACTCAGCCAACGGCAAGAAAGCTACCCAATCATCCTGGTCAGCAGACACAAAGCATCTCAAATAGGTTTCCAAGGTCTGATTAGTTTGCTCAGTTTGGCCATTTGTCTGAGGATGAAATGCCGAAGAAAAAGACAAATCAATGCCCATCCTAGCACAAAAGGCCCGCCAAAACCTAGAAACAAACTGGGAACCTCTGTCAGACACAATATTCTCCGGAATGCCATGCAAACGAACCACATGCTGAAAAAACAATGGAACCAAGTCAGAGGAGGAAGGCAATTTAGGCAAAGGTACCAAATGGACCATTTTAGAGAACCGGTCACAAACCACCCAGATAACAGACATCTTCTAGGAAACAGGAAGATCCGAAATAAAATCCATGGAAATATGCGTCCAGGCACCTCTCAGGGACCGGCAAAGGCAAAAGCAACCCACTAGCGCGGGAACAGCAAGGCTTGGCCCGGGCACAAGTCCCACAGGACTGCACAAAAGAACGCACATCCCGCGACAAGGAAGGCCACCAAAAGGACCTAGCAACCAAATCTCTGGTACCAAAAATCCCAGGATGACCAGCCAACACCAAACAATGAACCTCAGAAATTACCTTACTTGTCCATCTATCAGGAACAAACAGCTTCCCCACAGGACAGCGGTCAGGTTTATCAGCCTGAAATTCCTGAAGCACCCGCCGTAAATCAGGGGAGATGGCAGAATGAATCACCCCTTCCTTAAGAATGCCAACCGGCTCAAGGACTCCAGGAGAATCAGGCAAAAAACTCCTAGAGAGGGCATCAGCCTTAAAATTCTTAGATCCTGGAAGATACGAGACCACAAAATCAAAACGGGAGAAAAACAGGGACCATCGAGCCTGTCTAGGGTTCAGCCGCTTGGCCGACTCAAGGTAAATCAGATTCTTATGATCGGTCAAGACCACAACGCGGTGCTTGGCTCCCTCAAGCCAATGTCACCACTCCTCAAATGCCCACTTCATGGCCAACAACTCCCGATTGCCGACATCATAATTGCGCTCCGCAGGCGAAAACTTTCTGGAAAAAAAGGCACACGGTTTCATCAAAGAACCATCAGAACTCCTCTGAGACAAAACGGCCCCTGCCCCAATCTCAGAAGCGTCAACCTCAACCTGAAAAGGAAGAGAAACATCCGGCTGATGCAACACAGGGGCAGAAGTAAATTGGCGTTTAAGCTCCTGAAAGGCCTCAACAGCCGCAGAGGACCAATTCGTCACATCAGCGCCTTTCTTCGTCAAATCGGTCAGGGGCTTAACCACACTGGAAAAGTTGGCAATGAAACGGCGATAAAAATTAGCAAAGCCCAAAAATTTCTGAAGACTCTCCACAGATGTGGGTTGAATCCAGTCATGAATGGCTTGGACCTTAACAGGATCCATTTCTATAGACGAGGGAGAAAAAATAAAACCCCAAAAAGAGACCTTCTGATCTCCAAATAGGCACTTAGACCCCTTCACAAATAAAGCATTATCACGAAGGATCTGGAATACCATCCTGACCTGCTTCACATGAGACTCCCAATCATCGGAAAAAATAAAAATATCATCCAAATACACAATCATGAATTTATCAAGATAATTGCGGAAAATATCATGCATGAAGGACTGAAATACAGAAGGAGCATTAGAGAGCCCGAAAGGCATCACAAGGTATTCAAAATGGCCTTCGGGCGTATTAAATGCAGTTTTCCATTCGTCACCCTGTTTAATACGAACAAGATTATATGCCCCTCGAAGGTCAATCTTAGTAAACCAACTAGCCCCCTTGATCCGAGCAAACAAATCAGAAAGCAAAGGTAAAGGGTATTAGAATTTGACCGTGATCTTATTAAGAAGGCGATAATCAATACAGGGTCTCAAGGAGCCATCCTTCTTGGCAACAAAAAAGAATCCCGCTCCCAATGGTGACGAAGACGGCCGAATATGCCCCTTCTCCAAAGACTCCTTGACATAACTCCGCATAGCGGCATGCTCTGGCACAGACAGATTGAAAAGTCGGCCCTTAGGGAACTTACAGCCAGGAATCAAGTTAATAGCACAATCACAGCCCCTATGTGGAGGAAGGGAACTGGACTTGGGCTCATCAAATACATCCTGGAAATCCGACAAAAACTCAGGAACTTCAGAAGAGGGGGAACAGGAAACTGACATCAAAGGAACGTCACTATGTACCCCTTGACAACCCCAACTAGTCACAGACATAGATTTCCAATCCAGCACAGGATTATGTCCCTGTAACCATGGAAAACCCAGTACAACAACATCATGCAAATTATGCAACACCAGAAAACGGCAATCTTCCTGATGTGCTGGAGCCATGCACATGGTCAGCTGAGTCCAATACTGAAGTTTATCCTTGGCCAACGGCGTAGCATCAATGCCCCTCAAAGGAATAGGGCTCTGCAATGGCTGCAAGGAAAAACCACAGCGCCTGGCGAATTCCAAGTCCGTCAAGTTCAGGGCAGCGCCTGAATCCACAAATGCCATGACAGAAAAGGACGATAATGAGCAAATCAAGGTCACAGATAAGAGAAATTTAGGCTGTACAGTACTGATGGTAACAGACCTAGCGACCCTCTTAGTACGCTTAGGGCAATCAGAAATAACATGAGCAGAATCACCACAGTAAAAACACAGCCTATTCTGGCGTCTGAATCCCTGCCGTTCTGCTCTAGTCAAAATCCTATCACATTGCATAGGCTCAGGACTCTGCTCAGAGGACACTGCCATATGGTGCACAACTTTGCACTCGCGCAGGCGCCGATCAATCTGAATGGCTAGAGACATAGATTCGCTCAAATCAGCAGGCGTGGGGAACCTGTTGTGAAATTGGATTTTGGGCTCCCCCGGTGGCCACTGGTGGAATTGAACTGGTGTGCATCATCCTCTCTGTTCACCTGTTTCCATCAGGATGTGGGAGTCGCTATTTTGCCTTGCTCCTCTGTCACTTCCATGCCGGTCAACATTGTAATCAGAAGCCTTTCTGTGCATGTTCCTGCTGCTAGACTACTCCCAGCTAAGTTGGACTTTAGTCCTTGTTTGTTTTTGCATTTTGTTCCAGTTCACAGCTGTAGTTTCGTTTCTGTGTCTGGAAAGCTCTTGTGATCTGAAATTGCCACTCTGATGTTATGAGTTAATACTAGAGTCTTAAAGTAATTTCAGGATGGTGTTTTGATAGGGTTTTCAGCTGACCATGAAAGTGCCCCTTCTGTCTTCCTGCTATCTAGTAAGCGGACCTCAATTTTGCTAAACCTATTTTCATACTACGTTTGTCATTTCATCTAAAATCACCGCCAATATTTGTGGGGGCCTCTGTCTGCCTTTCGGGGAAATTTCTCTAGAGGTGAGCCAGGACTATATTTTCCTCTGCCAGGATTAGTTAGTCCTCCGGCCGGCGCTGGGCGTCTAGGGATAAAACGCAGGCTACGCTACCCGACTACTGTTAGTTGTGCGGCAGGTTTAGTTCATGGTCAGTTTAGTTTCCATCCTTCCAAGAGCTAATTCTTATGTTTGCTGGGCTATGTTCTCTTGCCATTGAGAACCATAACAGTTTGACCGGCCAAAAAAGGGTTAAATTAATTGACAGAGAAAGGAGAGAAAAGAGAAGTCTGCTGAAGATTTTTTTTTTTTTTTTCCTTCAGTTCTGAGTGTGCTTGTAATTGAATCTCTTGCAAGTCTGCCTATATTGCAGCCTTTCTCTCTCTCTCTCCTTCTAATCCTGGAATGGCTCTGTGTTCACCTGTTTAAAATGGATATTCAGAGTTTAGCTGCAGGTTTGAATAATCTCACCACGAAAGTTCAGAATTTACAAGATTTTGTTGTTCATGTTCCTATATCTGAACCTAGAATTCCTTTGCCTGAATTTTTCTCGGGGAATAGATCTTGCTTTCAAAATTTCAAAAATAATTGCAAGTTGTTTTTGTCCCTGAAATCTCGCTCTGCTGGAGATCCTGCTCAGCAGGTCAGGATTGTGATTTCCTTGCTCCGGGGCGACCCTCAGGATTGGGCTTTTGCATTGGCTCCAGGGGATCCTGCGTTGCTCAATGTGGATGCGTTTTTTCTGGCCTTGGGGTTGCTTTATGAGGAACCTCAGTTAGAACTTCAGGCGGAAAAGGCCTTGATGTCCCTATCTCAGGGGCAAGACGAAGCTGAAATATACTGCCAGAAATTCCGTAAATGGGCTGTGCTTACTCAGTGGAATGAGTGCGCCCTGGCGGCAAATTTCAGAGAGGGTCTCTCTGATGCCATTAAGGATGTTATGGTGGGGTTCCCTGTGCCTGCGGGTCTGAATGAGTCCATGACAATGGCTATCCAGATCGATAGGCGTCTGCGGGAGCGCAAACCTGTGCACCATTTGGCGGTGTCTACTGAGAAGACGCCAGAGAATATGCAATGTGATAGAATTCTGTCCAGAAGTGAACGGCAGAATTTTAGACGAAAAAATGGGTTGTGCTTCTATTGCGGTGATTCAACTCATGTTATATCAGCATGCTCTAAGCGTACTAAGAAGCTTGATAAGTCTGTTTCAATTGGCACTTTACAGTCTAAGTTTATTCTATCTGTGACCCTGATTTGTTCTTTATCATCTATTACCGCGGATGCCTATGTCGACTCTGGCGCCGCTTTGAGGCTTATGGATTGGTCCTTTGCCAAACGCTGTGGGTATGATTTGGAGCCTCTTGAAACTCCTATACCCCTGAAGGGGATTGACTCCACCCCATTGGCTAGCAATAAACCACAATACTGGACACAAGTAACTATGCGGATTAATCCGGATCACCAGGAGATTATTCGCTTTCTTGTGCTGTATAACCTACATGATGTGTGGTGCTTGGATTGCCATGGCTGCAATCTCATAACCCAGTCCTTGACTGGAAAGCTATGTCTGTGTTAAGCTGGGGATGTAAGGGGACGCATGGGGACGTACCTGTGGTTTCCATTTCATCATCTATTCCCTCTGAGATTCCTGAATTCTTGACTGAATATCGTGACGTTTTTGAAGAACCTAAGCTTGGTTCATTACCTCCGCACCGGGAGTGCGATTGTGCCATAGATTGGATTCCGGGTAGTAAATACCCTAAGGGTCGTTTATTTAATCTGTCTGTGCCTGAACATGCTGCTATGCGAGAATATATAAAGGAGTCCTTGGAAAAGGGACATATTCGTCCTTCGTCATCTCCCTTAGGAGCCGGTTTTTTCTTTGTGGCTAAGAAAGATGGCTCTTTGAGGCCGTGCATTGATTATCGGCTTTTGAATAAAATCACGGTTAAATATCAATATCCGTTGCCACTGCTGACTGATTTGTTTGCTCGCATAAAGGGGGCCAAGTGGTTCTCTAAGATAGATCTCCGTGGGGCGTATAATTTGGTGCGAATTAGGCAGGGGGATGAGTGGAAAACCGCATTTAATACACCCGAGGGCCACTTTGAGTATTTGGTGATGCCTTTTGGTCTTTCAAATGCCCCTTCAGTCTTTCAGTCCTTTATGCATGACATTTTCCGTGATTATTTGGATAAATTTATGATTGTGTATCTGGATGATATTTTGATTTTTTCGGATGACTGGGACTCTCATGTCCAGCAGGTCAGGAGGGTTTTTCAGGTTTTGCGGTCTAATTCCTTGTGTGTGAAGGGTTCTAAGTGCGTTTTTGGGGTTCAAAAGATTTCCTTTTTGGGATATATTTTTTCCCCCTCTTCCATCGAGATGGATCCTGTCAAGGTTCAGGCTATTTGTGATTGGACGCAACCCTCTTCTCTTAAGAGTCTTCAGAAATTTTTGGGCTTTGCTAACTTTTATCGTCGATTTATTGCTGGTTTTTCTGATGTTGTTAAACCATTGACTGATTTGACTAAGAAGGGTGCTGATGTTGCTGATTGGTCCCCTGCTGCTGTGGAGGCCTTTCGGGAGCTTAAGCGCCGCTTTTCTTCCGCCCCTGTGTTGCGTCAGCCTGATGTTGCTCTTCCTTTTCAGGTTGAGGTCGACGCTTCTGAAATCGGAGCTGGGGCGGTTTTGTCGCAGAGAAGTTCCGATTGCTCCGTGATGAGACCTTGTGCTTTTTTCTCACGTAAATTTTCGCCCGCCGAGCGGAATTATGATGTTGGGAATCGGGAGCTTTTGGCCATGAAGTGGGCTTTTGAGGAGTGGCGTCATTGGCTTGAGGGGGCTAGACATCAGGTGGTGGTATTGACTGACCACAAAAATCTAATTTATCTTGAGTCCGCCAGACGCCTGAATCCTAGACAGGCGCGCTGGTCGTTGTTTTTCTCTCGGTTTAATTTTGTGGTGTCCTACCTGCCGGGGTCTAAGAATGTTAAGGCGGATGCCCTTTCTAGGAGTTTTGAGCCTGACTCCCCTGGTAATTCTGAACCTACAGGTATCCTTAAGGATGGAGTGATATTGTCTGCCGTTTCTCCAGACCTGCGGCGGGCCTTGCAGGAGTTTCAGGCGGATAGACCTGATCGTTGCCCACCTGGTAGACTGTTTGTTCCTGATGATTGGACCAGTAAAGTCATTTCTGAGGTTCATTCTTCTGCGTTGGCAGGTCATCCTGGAATCTTTGGTACCAGGGATTTGGTGGCAAGGTCCTTCTGGTGGCCTTCCCTGTCTCGAGATGTGCGAGGCTTCGTGCAGTCTTGTGACGTTTGTGCTCGGGCCAAGCCTTGTTGTTCTCGGGCTAGTGGATTGTTGTTGCCCTTGCCTATCCCGAAGAGGCCCTGGACGCACATCTCGATGGATTTTATTTCGGATCTTCCTGTTTCTCAGAAGATGTCTGTCATCTGGGTGGTGTGTGATCGTTTCTCTAAGATGGTCCATTTGGTTCCCCTGCCTAAGTTGCCTTCTTCTTCCGAGTTGGTTCCTCTGTTTTTTCAAAATGTGGTCCGTTTGCATGGTATTCCGGAGAATATCGTTTCTGACAGAGGTACCCAATTCGTGTCTAGATTTTGGCGAGCATTCTGTGCTAGGATGGGCATAGATTTGTCTTTCTCGTCTGCTTTCCATCCTCAGACTAATGGCCAGACCGAGCGGACGAATCAGACCTTGGAGACATATTTGAGGTGTTTTGTGTCTGCAGATCAGGATGATTGGGTTGCTTTTTTGCCTTTAGCGGAGTTTGCCCTCAATAATCGGGCCAGCTCTGCCACCTTGGTGTCTCCTTTTTTCTGTAATTCGGGGTTTCATCCTCGATTTTCTTCTGGTCAGGTGGAATCTTCGGATTGTCCTGGAGTGGATGCTGTGGTGGAGAGGTTGCATCAGATTTGGGGGCAGGTAGTGGACAATTTGAAGTTGTCCCAGGAGAAGACTCAGCTTTTTGCCAACCGCCGGCGTCGGGTTGGTCCTCGGCTTTGTGTTGGGGACTTGGTGTGGTTGTCTTCTCGTTTTGTCCCTATGAGGGTTTCTTCTCCCAAGTTTAAGCCTCGGTTCATCGGCCCGTACAAGATATTGGAGATTCTTAACCCTGTGTCCTTCCGTTTGGACCTCCCTGCATCTTTTTCTATTCATAATGTTTTTCATCGGTCATTATTGCGCAGGTATGAGGTACCGGTTGTGCCTTCCGTTGAGCCTCCTGCTTCGGTGTTGGTTGAGGGCGAGTTGGAGTACGTTGTGGAAAAAATCTTGGACTCCCGTGTTTCCAGACGGAAACTCCAGTATCTGGTCAAATGGAAGGGATACGGTCAGGAGGATAATTCTTGGGTGACTGCCTCTGATGTTCATGCCTCCGATTTGGTCCGTGCCTTTCATAGGGCTCATCCTGATCGCCCTGGTGGTTCTGGTGAGGGTTCGGTGCCCCCTCCTTGAGGGGGGGGTACTGTTGTGAAATTGGATTTTGGGCTCCCCCGGTGGCCACTGGTGGAATTGAACTGGTGTGCATCATCCTCTCTGTTCACCTGTTTCCATCAGGATGTGGGAGTCGCTATTTAGCCTTGCTCCTCTGTCACTTCCATGCCGGTCAACATTGTAATCAGAAGCCTTTCTGTGCATGTTCCTGCTGCTAGACTACTCCCAGCTAAGTTGGACTTTAGTCCTTGTTTGTTTTTGCATTTTGTTCCAGTTCACAGCTGTAGTTTCGTTTCTGTGTCTGGAAAGCTCTTGTGATCTGAAATTGCCACTCTGATGTTATGAGTTAATACTAGAGTCTTAAAGTAATTTCAGGATGGTGTTTTGATAGGGTTTTCAGCTGACCATGAAAGTGCCCCTTCTGTCTTCCTGCTATCTAGTAAGCGGACCTCAATTTTGCTAAACCTATTTTCATACTACGTTTGTCATTTCATCTAAAATCACCGCCAATATTTGTGGGGGCCTCTGTCTGCCTTTCGGGGAAATTTCTCTAGAGGTGAGCCAGGACTATATTTTCCTCTGCCAGGATTAGTTAGTCCTCCGGCCGGCGCTGGGCGTCTAGGGATAAAACGCAGGCTACGCTACCCGGCTACTGTTAGTTGTGCGGCAGGTTTAGTTCATGGTCAGTTTAGTTTCCATCCTTCCAAGAGCTAGTTCTTATGTTTGCTGGGCTATGTTCACTTGCCATTGAGAACCATAACAGGAACCCCACCATAACATCTTTAAGGGCTTCAGAAAGACCCTTTCTGAAAATTGCTGCCAGAGCCTCCTCATTCCATTTAGTGAGCACAGACCATTTTCTAAATTTCTGGCAGTATACTTCTGCCGCTTCCTGACCCTGACACAGGGCCAACAAGGTCTTTTCTGTTATGACCTGGTGGTTACGGAGTGGTACTGAGATGACCTGGGTGGTAAAACCAATCATGGACAAGCTCAGAGGAGGTGGCAGCTCTTACAGACAGTAATCACCTATATGACCTAGTGATTACGGAGCAGGACTGAAATGACCTAGTGAGTAAACAAATAATGTACTAGCTCTGAGGAGGTGGTAACTTTACTGACCACAATCCCTACTCCTAACACAAACACTAGAAATAGCCGTGGAGCGTTCCTATCTCTGCCTAGATGCCTCTTCACAGCCTAAGAACTAGCTACCCCTGAAGATGGAAACGGAAAACTATCTCGCCTCAGAGAAACCCCCAAAGGAAAGATAGCCCCCCACAAATATTGACGGTGAGTGAAGAGGGAAATGACAAACTCAGAAATGAAACTAGATTTTAGCAAAGGAGGCCACTACTATCTAAATAGACAGAGAAAGAAAAGGCTACTGTGCGGTCAGTATAAAAACTAAATGTACACGCAGAGTTTACAAAAATAATCTCCACACCGACTCACGGTGTGGAGGGGCAAATCTGCAACCCCAGAGCTTCCAACTAGCCGGAATATTTCATGATGACAAGCTGGACAAAAGAGACATAACTTAAACTGAACAAAAGGTCATAGGCAGGGAAACACCTAAAAACTAGCAGAACTTATCTTCAGCTGAAATGGACTGGCCAACAGAGAACTTCCAGGAAAGGACTGAATCCACAGGAAGGAACATTGACAGCTGGCATCAACTACAGCCTAAAGCCCAGTTAAATAACAAGGCCAGGGCACCGATTAGTGAAAGCAGCTGCTAAGTTCCACTTGAAACCACCAGAGGGAGCCCAAGAGCAGAACTCCCAAAAATACCATTCATGACCACAGGATGGAGCCCAAGAACGGAATTCACAACACTTTTCTGCATGATCCACAGAATTAGGTTCGTCATACAATAATCCGAGCGCTTGAAAAAATGCGTCTACATTAAGCAATGCCAGATCCCCTGATTCAAGGGAGAATGCCCAGTCCTGAGGGTCACCACGCAGCAGAGAGATGACAATTTTAACCTGCTGAATGGAATCACCAGAGGAACGGGGTTTCAAGGCAAAAAACAATTTGCAGTTATTTTTAAAGTTCAAAAACTTGGATCTGTCCCCAAAAAACAAATCAGGGGTTGTAATTCTAGGCTCTAAAGCCGGAGTCTGGACAACATAATCTTGGATACTCTGTACTCTTGCAGCAAGTTGATCCACACGAGAAAACAAACCCTGAACATCCATGCCAGCGCCAAAATCCTGAACCACCCAGAGATTAAGAGGAAAAAAAGACAAAACAGACTGCAGAAAAAAAATGGCTCAGAACTTCCTTTTCCTTCTTTTGAGATGCATTTAATTCATTTTTGTTGTACTGTTATGAGCTGGTGGTTTAGGAGCAACATGGGACATGCTCTGGAGGAGGTGGTACCTGTACTGACCGCAGTTCCTGAGCTTAACACAACACTAAAAGTAGCCGTGGGATGTTCCTGTCACTCCCTAGACACCTCGTCACAGCCGGAGGACTAACTACCCCTAAAGATAGAATCAGGAAAGCTATCTTGCCTCAGAGAAAATCCCCAAAGGGTAGGACAGCCCCCCACAAATATTGACTGTGAGTGGAGAGGGAAATGACATACGCAGAATGAATCCAGGATGTAGCAAAGGAGGCGCCACTACTATAGAGTTTAAGTCCTCTTTTTCTCAGAAGAGGCAATTTGCACATGGAAAACTTGGGCATTTTTCAGGAAGACTGTTGTGAATTCCGCTCTTGGGCTCCCTCCGGTGGTTGTAAGTGGCATTTTTGCGAGTTCTGCTCTTGGGCTCCCTCTCGTGGTTTTAAGTGGTACTGCTGCTCCTTGGATTTAGTAGTCAGCAGCTGCTTCCACTGATTATCTTTCTGGCTCGACTATTTAGCCTGGTTCTATCCTTCAGCCTGTGCCAGTTGTCTGCGAATTGAGATACTGATTTGGCTTTTATCCTTAGTCATATTGTATGACTCGTTAAAGGGTTGATTGTGACTTGTAGGATCGCTACTTCCAACAGGTGGCAGTAGCGATCCTACAAGTCACAATCAACCCTATCTCAATTCGCAGACACGGTGTTTCGGGCTGCCATGACGTCACTGCCATGTGATTAGGGCAATCACATGGCAGTGACGTCATCGCAGGTCCTACAGCTATTTGCTGCGCAGCAGATCCATCCTGGTGTTCTGTGGATGTCTTTTGTTCTCTGGTATCAGCCATTACATCAGACGGCCAGAGCTAACTGCGTCTGCGCAGGACACCAGTACAGAGCGCAGGCGCCGGATTTGAAACGATAACAGCGCTGAGGGGGCGGCGCCGAAAGCGCAGGAAGATGTGAGTGACGGCAGAGAAGCTGGCCAAGCTGGGGAGTGAGGACCCGCCTACCTGGCTAGAGACAGGAATTGTGGCTAAGTATAAAAACGTTTTATTTGGGGTATGCTTGAACCTAAAACTAAAAGAGCCACCTTGTTAGAATGCAGCATTACTGCTGCACAAGGTGGCTCTTTTAGTTTATAAAGGCTGGAGGGGGGTGACAGTGGCCCTTTAAGAACAACAGAAAAAGAAAAAAGTGACCCCATTATAAAAACATGCCAGGCTTTTTTCTGGAGAATTGCAAATCTGCCAGTCTAGTACTCATACATGACGAACCTGAGTGGAGGCTGGTTTTGTACGGGATAAATTAGTGTTTTTACTGGTATCATTTTGGGGTACATTATATTTTTGGATTTCTACCAAGATTATATGGCTGGATCACATTCTTGTCTTCTACGCTAAGCACTTTTCAGGTTTCTATGTAAATCAAACAAAACCCCCAATGGAACCACCCACTATGAGGCAGATGGAAACACTTCGTATTCCGCTTGGTGTCTGCTCTGGTTAGTATCCATCTTTTTAGGCATGCACAGATCTGTGGTCGCCCACACTTGTGGGCTCAAAAGACCCCTAAAATGATGGACACCTCCAGAACACACACTAGTCCAGTGGTTCCATCTGCCTCATAAGTGACTGGTTCCATCTAGGGTTTTATCTGAATCGCGGTTTGGAAGAATTTACACAGAAACCCCAAAGCAAGCGCTCAGCGGAGAGCGCAGGAGAAGTGTGAGCTGAGCCTCATTCAAATTTTTGGGAGGTAGAATGAACAAATAGACAGCAGTACAAGAATAGTTCTTATTTTTATTTTTGCGCAGTTCACCATGCGGTATAAGTGGTAATGCGAATTTATTCTTTGGGTCATTGCGATTAGAGTGATACCAGATATATATGGGGGAACTAGATTTTCTTTTTTTTATAAAAGCTATGGTTTTTTTGTAGCCAAATTCTGAGAGCTGTAATTTTTTTATTTTTTGGCCAGCAGAGGTGTAAAAGGGCTTATTTTTTGTGGGACGAGTTGCAAATTTTTTTGGTACCATTTTGGGTTACATAATATTTATTGATCGCTTTTTATTCAGATTTTTCTGACACAGAATAAACAAAACCAGCAATTCAATTATTGCTTTTATTTTTATTTTTTTTTGCACCGTTCACCGTGCGGTGAAAGTAAGAAGATTGATTTGTTCGTCGGGTCGGTACAATTACAGAGATACCAGATTTTTTATTTCTTTGCTCTTTTTACATACTAAAATCAATATTTTCAAAAAATAAATTTCTTTTTTGCATCATCATTTTCTAAGAGCTGTAACTTTTTAATTCTTTGCCGAATAAGCCATATTAGCGCTGCTTTTTGGCGGGACAGTTTGGCGTTTACATTTATGCCATTTGTTTTTACATATGACTTTTTGATTGCTTTGTTTTTTACTTTTTTGTGAGTCGGTATGATGAAAAAGCAACATTTTTGGCATGTTTTTTATTTTTTTTACGGCATTAGCCAAACGGAATAAATAACATGTCAGTTTTATAGAGTGGGTCGTTTTTTTGTTTATTTTTGTTTTATCACAAGTGCTGCGTTTTGAGTCGCGAAACAGATTTTAGTGATTTATGTGCATTTTTTGTGGGTTTTTTTACCTTTTAACATGTTTTATTTTACTTTTTTCAATTTTTTACTTAGTCCCACTGTGTGACATGTATAATTTTTATTTTGATCACTTGTCTCATCCACTGCTGTACTCATGTCATGTACAGCAGTGTATGAGACTGTCAGTGTCTCAGTTTATTGCTAGATCTCACAGGCAACCGTACCCTAGGGTCACCACATGATCTCAGAGTACCATGGTATCCATCTGTGACCCCCTTACAACAACTTAAATACCGCTGTCATGTTTAAGAGCTGTATTTAAGGGGTTAATCGGCCCCGATTGGTCACAAAACCAGCCGAGTCCGATAATGCAGAGTGTCAGCTGTCATGTACAACTGACACCCACAGAAGTCACTACCGCTATTCTCTTATTCCCCATTGCCGTTTTAATATGTATTGGCAGTTGTTAAGGGGTTAAGAACCTAGTATCAAAAAGATTACTTAATTATTAGTTAATATAAATATTGTGGTAATCTATTTATTTATTGGCAATTTTCCAATTGGTTCTTATTCCAAATCATCAGCTTACCAGGTTGATATGTTGGTACTGATGAATTTGTTACATTATGGTTGGCACATTAACTGTTGGCATGCATTGTAATGGTTCGGATTGATAACATCATCCAGTTACTGGAGCTGGTCATGGAAGTTTTCAACTGGCTTCCTTGTTAAAGGTTATCAGATGTGATGCTGGGTTTGTTGGCGGCCTGACAAGGGTAATCTGTTGCACATCATGAACTCAGATTGAAAAATAACATGTGACCTCTGGCAGTTTTAGCATTTGGAGCCAGCTGGTTCTATGGGGCAGAATTGAGAATGCTAATAAACAGCCAAATGAAAGGAAGTTGTTGGATTGTAATTAACATATTCCATTAGTATCCGTCTCTTTGGCCAGACATAGCAGACAAGCTGAACCCTCACATACAAATGAATGTCTGCCTGAACGGCACAGAGAAGAAAGAGAGATGATTTCATTGTTAGCGTCTGGTGTTGTCAGCAGCTTTAGATCACAGTAGTACTTAGTAACAAAAACAGTAATGGTCATTGTATTCTAGAACAATAATACAGCCTTTAAAATCCCCTTCAACTTAATAAAGGACACTAGAGTGCTTGAGTGACCGAAATTTATGATTCCAATAACCAGAGAGTTTTATAAAGGCAATAGCCTCATCTAATACATAATAAAGCTGTGTGTGTGCGTGTGTGCGTCTGTGTGTGTATGTCCGGGATTGGCATCTGCACCGTCGCAGCTACAGCCACAATATTTTGCACAGTCACACGTCTGGACCCCGAGAGCATCATAGGCTATGTTGTGAGGCGAAATTTTAACCCCGCGCGTTCCAATTCACCAAACAATTTTGCCCCTATCTACATAATGGGGAAAAAGTGAAAGGAAAAGTGTTGGAGGCAAATTGACAGCTGCCAGATGTGAACAAGGGGGACTTAAAGAGTGAGAGCGATGGCACCAAAGAGTATATACCGTACAGTTGCTAAGGTGGGGCCCCGACATGGGATACTCACCACACACGGGGATATGAACACACACACAAAATGCGCCACACACTGCCACATGCTTGAACACATATACTACCCTCAGCACACATTTCACCACACATACACCAACCTCGCCACATAAAAGTTGAAACACAAAAGTCACCGCTCAAAACTCGCCACGTGCAAAATTCGCCACATGCAAAACTCGCCACACGTGCAAAACTCACCTCATGGAAAACTCGCCACACGCAAAACTTTCACACGCGGAAAAATTGCCACATGCACAAAAGTTGCAACAGATGCAAAAGTTGCCTCACACAAAACTTGCACATACTCAAAACGCACCACACTTAAAACTCGCCACGCGGAAAACTCGCCATGCGCAAAACTTGCTGCACACAACTTGCTACACTAACCTGTCACATGCAACTCGACACACAAAAAGTTGCTACACACATGTCGCCACACAAAACTCATCTTACAAAAGTCGCTACATGCATGTCGTCACACGCAACTCAACACACACAATTGACACATGAAACTCGCCCTAAAACACACAAGTCTGGTATTATCCTTCAAAAATAAAAATCTGATTAATAAGCAGACAAACTACAAGAGCAACAAATGTACCATATAGGAAATATGGCAGCTGTCAGTCACATGACCTGTCTATTATGTGTATGTGTGAGCTAATATATACTGCCAGGAGGGAGGGCTTCCTGTTGGCTGGGGATTTATCAGGCTTCCAATTTAGCTTACAAATACTGAGGTAAAAATACTGACCAAATAACGTGTGAACGAGGTCTAATACAGGAGGAGATGACATACAGGTACATACTATATACAGGGGAGATGACACACAGGTATATACTATATACAGGAGCAGATGACACGTATATACTATATACAGGAGGAGATGACTTACAGGTATATACTATATACAGAAGGAGATGACATACAGGTATATACTATATATAGGAGGAGATGACATACAGGTATATACTATATAAATGTCACAGGAGACCTAGGTAGGCAAAAGCTAACAACCCAGGCCCCTGCGATTTCCCTTAGACTAGGGAAACCCTGACTGACCCTCTCCCAGAGTTTACACTGATGGTGTGCATGTCTGGGCCTCCATCCTCACCCTGTCTTCTGTTTCAACCCTAAGCTGAAACCACCACCCACCACCCAGTGAGGAGACCACACCAATACCCACAGTTAGCACAGACAAGGACAACGGAAAATATACACCACGCCGCAGTCACACAGGAATACACTATAAATGCTCAGGGCAAAACAAATACAAATATAGTAAGGAGAAAATATGACAAAGGGAAATACACCACCAGATACGAACTCTTTCTCCTAGACCACCACTCCAGATCGAGATAACCAAGCACTAGACAGAAGCTATAATCGGCGATGCCCAATGTTCAGCAGAACTATTTAAAGGCAGTGGGTGTGACCCAGCTTCCAATCCGAGTACCAGCTAAATTAACCCCGGACCAGCTAGATAGAATCTAGCCGACGCCACTGAGCGCATAGTGGACAAAAGCAGAACTACCGCTGTCTGTCGGACACCCTAGTGTGAACAGCGTCCGACATGACAGTACCCCGCCCTCTACGAGGGACCCCAGGGCCCTCACGACTTATAGGACCCGGCTTGTCTGGATGGCGGCGGTCAAACATACTGACCAGCCGATCCGCATGAATGTCCGAGGATGGTACCCAAGACCTCTCCTCAGGCCCATAACCACGCCAGTGTACCAAGTACTGTAAAGTGCGGCGCACTACACGAGAGTCAACCACCTTGGAGACTTCAAATTCCAAATTACCATCCACCAAGACTGGAGAAGGCATCGGCGTCGCGTCCACAAGACCCACCACTTTTTTTAGCAACGATCTGTGGAACACGTTGTGTATCTTATACACCGTAGGAAGCTCCAAACGGTAAGCTACTGGGTTAATGACGGCGGCGACCCTAAATGGACCAATAAACCTTGGACCCAATTTAAGGGACGGTATTTTGAGTCTTATGTTTTTTGTGGATAACCACACCCAGTCATCCACACTGAGGTCCGGACCTGGCACACGCCTACTGTCAGCCACACGTTTGTACCTAGCACCCACGCTCAACAGGAGCTGTTTCACTCTCCTCCAGACTGATGACAGTTGTGCTCCTAACTGGTCTTCCTCCGGGACGCCGGAAGAGCCCCCCTGACTCAAAGTACAGAATTGAGGATGGAGCCCGTAAACACAAAAAAACGGAGACTCCCCAGAAGACTCCTGGCGGTGATTATTGATGACAAACTCAGCCAAAGGAAGGAACGTCGCCCACTCCTCCTGGTTATCAGAAACAAAGCAGTGTAAGTACTGCTCCAGATTTTGGTTCATACGCTCGGTCTGACCATTTGACTGAGGATGAAATGTGTTATGGACCTGGTGGTTAGGAGCACCCGAAATGACCTGATGGTTAAAATGGAAAACCTGGAACAAGCTCTGAGGAAGTGGTAACTCTACTGACCGCAATCCCTAATCCTATCACACACACTAGAAATAGCCGTGGAGCGTACCTAACTCTCCCTAGACGCCTCTTCACAGCCTAAGAGCTAACTACCCCTAAAGATAGAAATAGCAGCCTACCTTGCCTCAGAGAAATTCCCCAAAGTAAAGGTAGCCCCCCACAAATATTGACTGTGAGTTAAGAGGAAAGTAACAAACACAGGAATGAAACAGATTTTAGCAAAGGAGGCCGAATCTTCTCTAGAAAGACAGAGGATAGGAAAGGGAACTATGCGGTCAGTATTAAAAAAGACAAAAACCACGCAGAGTGTGCAAAAAGACCTCCACACCGACTCACGGTGTGGAGGTGCAGCTCTGCACCCCCAGAGCTTCCAGCTAGCAAGGAAATATCATAATAGCAAGCTGGACTGGAAACATAACATGTACTGAGAAATATATTCAAAAACCAATGAACAGCAAATGAACTAGCGAGGACTTAGCTTCTGCTGGAGTAGACAGGTCATCTGAGAAATCCAAGAGAGATCTGAACCAGTACTGAGACATTGACAGCTGGCATGGACTAACGACCTGGGCAGAGTTAAATAGGGAAGCCAGCAGCAGCAATAAACGAGGGCAGCTGAGAAAGCCAAGCTCAAAGATCAGCAGTTCCACTCAAAGCCACCAGAGGGTGTCCAAGGACAGAACTCACCAAAGTACCATTCAGGACCACAGGAGGGAGCCCGAGAACGGAATTCACAACAGTACCCCCCCCCTTGAGGAGGGGTCACCGAACCCTCACCAGAGCCCCCCGGCCGATCAGGACGAGCCAAATGAAAGGCACGAACCAAATCGGCAGCATGGACATCGGAGGCAACAACACAGGAATTATCCTCCTGACCATAGCCCTTCCATTTAACCAGGTACTGAAGCTTCCGTCTCGAAATATGAGAATCTAAAATCTTCTCAACCACATACTCCAACTCCCCCTCAACCAACACCGGAGCAGGAGGGTCAACGGAAGGAACCATAGGTGCCACATATCTCCGCAACAATGACCTATGGAACACATTATGGATGGCAAAAGAAGCTGGAAGGGCCAAACGAAACGACACAGGATTGATAATTTCAGAAATCTTATAAGGACCAATGAAACGAGGCTTGAACTTAGGAGAAGAAACCTTCATAGGAACATAACGAGAAGACAACCAAACCAAATCCCCAACACGAAGTCGGGGACCAACACAGCGACGGCGGTTAGCAAAACGTTGCGCCTTCTCCTGAGACAACGTCAAATTGTCCACCACGTGAGTCCAAATTTGCTGCAACCTGTCCACTACAGAATCCACACCAGGACAGTAAGAAGGCTCAACCTGCCCTGAAGAAAAACAAGGATGAAAACCAGAATTACAAAAAAAAGGCGAAACCAAAGTAGCAAAACTAGCCCGATTATTAAGGGTGAACTCGGCCAATGGCAAGAAGGTCACCCAATCATCCTGATCAGCAGAGACAAAGCA
The DNA here is from genome assembly GCF_051348905.1 of Ranitomeya variabilis. Taxonomy (NCBI): domain Eukaryota; kingdom Metazoa; phylum Chordata; class Amphibia; order Anura; family Dendrobatidae; genus Ranitomeya; species Ranitomeya variabilis. The sequence continues at coordinate 613,929,809 of NC_135234.1, forward strand.
TCTCAGATAGGTCTCCAAGGTCTGATTAGTTTGTTCGGTTTGGCCATTTGTCTGAGGATGGAACGCTGAAGAAAAAGACAAATCAATGCCCATCTTAGCACAAAAGGACCGCCAAAACCTAGAAACAAACTGGGAACCTCTGTCCGACACAATGTTCTCCGGAATGCCATGCAAACGAACCACATGCTGAAAAAATAATGGAACCAAATCAGAGGAGGAAGGCAATTTAGGCAAGGGTACCAAATGGACCATCTTAGAAAACCGATCACAAACCACCCAGATGACAGACATCCTTTGAGAGACAGGAAGATCAGAAATAAAATCCATGGAAATATGCGTCCAGGGCCTCTTCGAGACAGGCAAAGGCAAAAGCAACCCACTGGCATGAGAACAGCAAGGTTTGGCCCGAGCACAAGTCCCACAGGACTGCACAAAAGAACGCACATCCCGTGACATGGAAGGCCACCAAAAGGACCTAGCAACCAAATCTCTGGTACCAAAAATCCCAGGATGACCAGCCAATACTGAGCAATGAACCTCAGAAATAACCCTGCTAGTCCATCTATCAGGGACAAACAGTTTCTCCACTGGACAGCGGTCAGGTCTATCAGCCTGAAACTCCTGCAGCACCCGCCGCAAATCAGGGGAGATGGCAGACAAAATCACCCCCTCTTTGAGAATACCAGCCGGCTCAGAGACTCCCGGAGAATCAGGCAAAAAACTCCTAGAAAGGGCATCAGCCTTCACATTCTTAGATCCCGGAAGGTATGAGACCACAAAATCGAAACGGGAGAAAAACAGTGACCATCGAGCCTGTCTAGGATTCAACCGCTTGGCGGACTCGAGGTAAGTCAGATTCTTGTGATCAGTCAGGACAACCACGCGATGTTTGGCTCCCTCAAGCCAATGTCGCCACTCCTCGAATGCCCACTTCATAGCCAACAACTCCCGATTGCCGACATCATAATTACGCTCAGCAGGCGAAAACTTTCTAGAAAAGAAAGCACATGGCTTCATCAAAGAGCCATTAGAACTTCTCTGAGACAAAACAGCCCCTGCCCCAATCTCAGAAGCATCAACTTCGACCTGAAAAGGGAGCAAAACATCTGGCTGACGCAACACAGGGGCCGAAGTAAAACGACGTTTAAGCTCCTGAAAAGCCTCAACGGCCGCAGGGGACCAGTTCACCACATCAGCGCCTTTCTTCGTCAAATCAGTCAAAGGCTTAACCACACTAGAAAAATTAGTGATGAAGCGACGGTAAAAATTAGCAAAGCCCAGGAACTTCTGAAGACGCTTCACAGATGTAGGTTGAGTCCAATCATAAATGGCCTGAACTTTAACAGGGTCCATCTCGATAGTAGAAGGAGAAAAAATGAAGTCCAAAAAGGAAACCTTCTGAACTCCAAAGAGGCATTTAGGCCCCTTCACAAACAACGCATTAGCACGAAGGACCTGGAACACCATCCTGACCTGCCTCACATGGGACTCCCAATCATCCAAAAAGACCAAAATATCATCCAAATATACAATCATGAACCTATCCAGATACTTCCGGAAGATGTCGTGCATAAAGGACTGAAACACAGATGGGGCATTAGAAAGCCCGAATGGCATCACCAGGTACTCAAAATGGCCCTCGGGCGTATTAAATGCTGTTTTCCATTCATCGCCCTGTTTAATACGCACAAGATTATACGCCCCTCGAAGGTCAATCTTGGTAAACCAACTAGCCCCCTTAATCCGAGCAAACAAATCAGACAACAGAGGCAAAGGGTACTGAAATTTGACCGTGATTTTATTGAGAAGGCGGTAATCTATACAGGGTCTCAGAGAGCCATCCTTCTTGGCCACAAAAAAGAACCCTCCTCCCAACGGTGACGAAGACGGGCGAATATGTCCTTTCTCCAAGGACTCCTTTACATAACTCCGCATAGCGGCATTTTCTGGCACAGATAAATTAAACAGTCGGCCCTTAGGGAACTTACTACCAGGAATCAAATTAATAGCGCAATCACAGTCCCTATGAGGAGGTAGGGCACTGGACTTGGGCTCATCAAATACATCCTGGTAATCCGACAAAAACTCAGGAACTTCAGAAGGAGTGGAAGAAGAAATTGACATCAAAGGAACATCACTATGTATCCCTTGACAACCCCAACTAGACACAGACATTGATTTCCAATCCAGTACTGGATTATGGACCTGTAACCATGGCAAACCCAACACGACAACATCATGCAAATTATGCAACACCAAAAAGCGAATATTTTCCTGATGTGCGGGGGCCATGCACATGGTCAGCTGAGTCCAGTACTGAGGTTTATTCTTGGCCAATGGCGTAGCGTCAATCCCCCTTAAGGGAATAGGAATCTGCAAAGGCTCCAAGAAAAAAACACAGCGCCTAGCAAACTCCAAGTCCATCAAATTCAGAGCAGCACCCGAATCCACAAATGCCATAACAGAGTAGGACGACAATGAGCAAATCAGGGTAACAGATAAGAGAAATTTAGGCTGCACAGTACTAATGGTGACAGACCTAGCGAACCTCTTAGTGCGCTTAGGACAATCAGAGATAGTATGAGAAGAGTCACCACAGTAAAAACACAGCCCATTCTGACGTCTGTGTTCTTGCCGTTCAGCTCTGGTCAAAGTCCTATCACATTGCATAGGCTCACTCCTCTGCTCAGAGGACACCGCCAAATGGTGCACAACTTTGCGCTCGCGCAAACGCCGATCCATCTGAATGGCCAAAGACATTGATTCATTCAGACCAGCAGGCGTGGGGAACCCCACCATAACATCTTTAAGGGCTTCAGAAAGACCCTTTCTGAAAATTGCTGCCAGGGCACACTCATTCCATTGTGTAAGCACAGACCACTTTCTAAACTTCTGGCAATATACTTCTGCCTCATCCTGACCCTGACATAGAGTCAGCAAGATCTTTTCTGCCTGATCCACAGAATTAGGTTCGTCATAAAGCAATCCAAGCGCTAGAAAAAATGCATCTACATTAAGCAATGCAGGATTTCCTGGCTCAAGGGAGAATGCCCAGTCTTGCGGGTCACCACGCAACAAAGAAATAACAATCTTTACTTGCTGAATGGGGTCATCAGAGGAGCGGGGTTTCAGAGCAAGAAACAGTCTGCAATTATTTTTGAAATTCAAAAATTTAGATCTATCCCCAGAAAACAAATCAGGAATTGGAATTCTAGGCTCTAACATCGGATTCTGAACTACATAATCTTGAATACTCTGTACCCTGACAGCGAGTTGATCAGAACTTCTCTTTTCCCTCTTTTGAGATGCATTAACACTTTGTAGGCCAGCTGTACTGTTATGGACCTGGTGGTTAGGAGCACCCGAAATGACCTGATGGTTAAAATGGAAAACCTGGAACAAGCTCTGAGGAAGTGGTAACTCTACTGACCGCAATCCCTAATCCTATCACACACACTAGAAATAGCCGTGGAGCGTACCTAACTCTCCCTAGACGCCTCTTCACAGCCTAAGAGCTAACTACCCCTAAAGATAGAAATAGCAGCCTACCTTGCCTCAGAGAAATTCCCCAAAGTAAAGGTAGCCCCCCACAAATATTGACTGTGAGTTAAGAGGAAAGTAACAAACACAGGAATGAAACAGATTTTAGCAAAGGAGGCCGAATCTTCTCTAGAAAGACAGAGGATAGGAAAGGGAACTATGCGGTCAGTATTAAAAACTACAAAAAACACGCAGAGTGTGCAAAAAGACCTCCACACCGACTCACGGTGTGGAGGTGCAGCTCTGCACCCCCAGAGCTTCCAGCTAGCAAGGAAATATCATAATAGCAAGCTGGACTGGAAACATAACATGTACTGAGAAATATATTCAAAAACCAATGAACAGCAAATGAACTAGCGAGGACTTAGCTTCTGCTGGAGTAGACAGGTCATCTGAGAAATCCAAGAGAGATCTGAACCAGTACTGAGACATTGACAGCTGGCATGGACTAACGACTTGGGCAGAGTTAAATAGGGAAGCCAGCAGCAGCAATAAACGAGGGCAGCTGAGAAAGCCAAGCTCAAAGATCAGCAGTTCCACTCAAAGCCACCAGAGGGTGTCCAAGGACAGAACTCACCAAAGTACCATTCACGACCACAGGAGGGAGCCCGAGAACGGAATTCACAACAGAAATGCCAAAGAATGAAACAACTTGATCCCCAGCCGTGAGCAAAATGCTTTCCAAAATTTTGCCACAATCTGAGACCCCCTATCAGAAATGATGTCAGATGGAACCCCATGAAGTCTGACCACCTCCTGCACAAATACCTGAGCCAGAGTCTTAGCGATAGGCAACGAAGGCAAAGACACAAAGTGTGACATTTTTGAGAACCGATCAACAATCACCAAGATGACCGTTTTCCCAGCTGAGGAGGGCAAGTCCACGATAAAATCCATGGAGATCTCCGTCCATGAACTACTGGGTACCTTGAGAGGAAGTAGCGTGCCAGCAGGACGCTAGCGGGGCGTCTTAGCCCTAGCGCACGTGGTGCAAGCCGACACGTATGAGACCATGTCCTGTCGGATTTTGGGCCACCAAAACCGACGTGACACCAACTCCAAAGTACCCCTAACCCCTGGATGGCCAGCCAGGACAGCATCATGATGCTCCGTCAAAACCTTTAAGCGGAGATGAAGTGGTACAAACGATTTGTTGATGGGAAGCTCAGATGGTACCTCCTCCTGGGCCTCGGCAATCTCAGCCTCAACCTCGGTAGTGAGAGCCGAAACCACAACACCCTTTTGGAGGATGGGTACCGGATCTTCCCGAGGTTCTCCCCCCGGAAAACACCTGGACAGAGCATCTGCCTTAGTGTTTTTAGACCCAGGTCTGTAAGTAACAACAAAGTTGAACCGCGTGAAAAACAATGCCCAGCGAGCCTGCCTGGGAGACAGACGCTTGGCAGACTCCAAATAAAGCAAATTCTTATGGTCGGTAATAACAGTAACCTGATGAACCGACCCCTCCAAGAAGTGTCGCCATTCCTCAAAGGCCAACTTGATTGCCAACAACTCCCTGTTGCCGATATCGTAGTTACGTTCGGCGGACGACAGTTTCTTGGAGAAATAGGCGCATGGACGCAAATCGCTCAAGGATGAGCCTTGTGACAGCACCGCCCCCACACCAACCTCAGACGCATCGACTTCCATGACAAAAGGTTTTGATACGTCTGGCTGCACAAGAATGGGAGCCGAAACAAAACTGTTCTTAAGAAATTCAAATGCGTGCACAGCAGCCTCAGGCCAAACGGAGAAATTGGTACCCTTTTTAGTCATGTCAGTTAGCGGCTTAGCAATGATAGAAAAATCTTTGATAAACTTCCTATAGTAGTTAGAAAACCCAAGGAACCGCTGAAGTGCCTTTAGGTTATCAGGACGTTCCCAACGCAACACCGCTTGCACCTTAGTGGCGTCCATTTTAAACCCAGAAGCAGACACAATATAACCCAAGAAAGGCAACTCCTGAACCGAAAACACACATTTCTCAAGTTTTGCATAGAGCTTATTCTCTCTGAGAAGCTGTAACACCTGCCTTACATGATCTAAATGAGTATCACGGTCGCAAGAATATATGAGAATGTCATCTAGGTACACAATAACGAATTTCCCCAAAACATGCGAAAACACATCATTTATGAAATGTTGAAACACTGCAGGTGCGTTTGTCAACCCAAATGGCATCACCAAATTTTCAAAATGACCCTCAGGGGTATTAAAAGCCGTCTTCCACTCATCACCTTGATGGAGTCCATTATGAGGTTGTACGCCCCCCTGAGGTCAAGCTTGGTAAACCACTTAGCACCTGCCACCTGGTTGAACAGATCTGGTATCAGTAGCATAGGGTATGGATCACGAACCGTAATCTGGTTTAACTCCCTGAAATCCAGACACGGGCATAGTCCGCCATCTTTCTTCTTTACGAAGAAGAACCCCGCTGCCACAGGCGAGGATGAAGGCCTGATGTGCCCTTTGCTCAAACTTTCAGCAATGTAATCCTTTAACGCTTGTCTCTCCGGACCGAGATGTTAAACATCCTCGCTTTAGGCAATTTGGCCCCTGGTGTAAACCTGATAGTACAGTCATAAGGGCGATGAGGTGACAACTCTGAACAACCCTTCTCAGAGAAAACATCTGCAAAATCCAGAAGTGACTCAGGAACGCTTGAAGTCAAAGCAGACACACATGTGGCCAGGCAATTCTCCTGGCAGAATTCGCTCCACTGAATTATGTCCTGAGTTTTCCAGTCGATAACCAGGTTGTGCATAGACAACCATGGAAAACCCCAAACCACCTGTGCAGGAAGATTCCTGAGCACCTTACATGTAACCTGTTCGAAATGTAGAACCCCAATGTGAAGTTTCACCTCAGCCACAAACTCAGTAATCTCCCCCTGTGGGAGAGGAGCAACATTGATGGTGACCACGTGGATAGGATGAGGCAGTTTTTCGATCCTAAAACCGGCTGTGCGCGCAAACTCCTCATCAATGAGATTTGTGGCAGAACCACTATCCACAAAAACAGTGATTGGCTGCTCTCTGCCAGCGATAATAACTTTGGCAGGGAGCATGCATTGAGAAACCACCATGGAGGATATGCATAAGCTCAGATTGGTCTCCTCCACACCCTCTGAGCTTAGAAGTTTTCCGCCGTTGCGTTTTTTTTAGACAGCAGAGGACAAATGTTAACAAAATGACCAGTTTTACCACAGTAAAAACAGGCTCCCTGCTTCCTGAGCATAGGGTCTTGATGCTTAACATGTGATACCCCTGCGATCTGCATAGGCTCCGTGGGCTCACCTGCAGCAACCTCACGTGAACCTAAACCCTCTCCCATAGGCGGCGTCTCATGCTCCCCCTGACGTAAACGGTGATCAATGCAGACAACAAGACTTATAGCGGAATCTAGAGAAGCAGGAGTGTCGTACATCAGGAGGGCTTTTTTAACCCTTCCAGAAACCCCATGAATAAACTGACTCCGCAGCGCGGGATCATTCCATTGTGTGTCGACCGCCCAGCGGCAAAATTCAGAACAGTAATCCTCTGCAACACGCTCCCCCTGGCAAATAGCGCGTATCTTAGATTCTCCTAGAGCCATTCTGTCAGGATCATCGTAAATGTGTCCCAAAGCAGGAAAAAAACTCTCCACTGAGTTAAATGCAACAGAATCAGATGGCAAAGAAAACGTCCATGCTTGGGGGTCCCCATTTAGTAATGACAACACCAGGCCCACACGCTGAGCCTCATTACCTGAGGAGATCGGGCGCATTCGAAAATGTAGTTTGCAAGCTTCACGAAAAGTAACAAATTTACTGCATTCCCCAGCAAACTTTTCAGGTAAAGGAAACTTAGGCTCAGCAACTCTACCTGTCGCTTCAGCTTGCACATTAGATACTACTAGTCCCTGTTGCTGCACTGCCCCCTCAACTCAGTGACCTGTAGGGAGGGTAGCGCCTCCAACTGGCGGGTTATGGAAGTCATGGGATCCATGCAATTCAAATAATACTGGCCGATTATAATGTCACGGGAGACCTAGGTAGGCAAAAGCTAACAACCCGGGCCCCTGCGATTTCCCTTAGACTAGGGAAACCCTGACTGACCCTCTCCCAGAGTTTACACTGATGGTGTGCATGTCTGGGCCTCCATCCTCACCCTGTCTCCTGTTTCAACCCTAAGCTGAAACCACCACCCACCACCCAGTGAGGAGACCACACCAATACCCACAGTTAGCACAGACAAGGATAACGGAAAATATACACCACGCCGCAGTCACACAGGAATACACTATAAATGCTCAGGGCAAAACAAATACAAATATAGGAAGGAGAAAATATGACAAAGGGAAATACACCACCAGATACGAACTCTTTCTCCTAGACCACCACTCCAGACCGAGATAACCAAGCACTAGACAGAAGCTATAATCGGCGACGCCCAATGTTCAGCAGAACTATTTAAAGGCAGTGGGCGTGACCCAGCTTCCAATCCGAGAATCTAGAATAGAATAGAATAGAATAGAATAGAATAGAATAGAATCTAGCCGACACCACTGAGCGCATAGTGGACAAAAGCGGAACTACCGCTGTCTGTCGGACGCCCTAGTGTGAACAGCGTCTGACATGACAATACAGGAGGAGATGACACGTATATACTATATACAGGAGGAGATGACATACAGGCATATACTATATAAAAGAGGAGATGACACATAGGTATATAGAGGAGGAGATGACATACAGCAGGTATATACTATATACAGGGGAGATGGCATACAGGTATTTACTATATACAGGAGATGATATACAGGTATATACTATATATAGCAGGAGATGACACATAGGTATATACAATATACAGGAGGAGATGACATACAGAAGGTATATACTATTTACAGTGGAGATGACATACATGTATATACTATATACAGGGGAAATGACATACAGGTTTATACTTCATACAGGAGATGACATACAGGTGTATGCTATATATAAGGGAGATGACAATCATGTATATACTGAGGGAGAAATGAGAGGTGTGAGGTGAAAATGAAAAGGTGTGAGTGCAAAATGAGAGGAGTGAGGGAAAATAGTGGAGTGATCGGAAAATGACAGATGTGAGGTCGAAATGACAAGTGTTAGGGGGGAATGAGAGGAGTGAGGGGGGAATGAGAGGAGTGAGGGGGAAAATGAGAGGTGTGAGGGAGAAAATGAGAGATGTGAGGGGGGAAATGAAAGATGTGAGGGGGAAAATGAGAGGCATGATGGGAAAATAAGAGAAGTGAGGTGCTATAACTAACCACATATATTTACTATGCCCAGGCAACGCTGGTCCCTTCAGCTAGTACATATTAAAACTACACTGATCAGCCACATTTTTAAAACTGCCTAACACTGTTTAGCTCCCCTTATAGTTCTGACGCATCAAGTATGCACTCCACAAGTCCTTTGTAGATGTCCATCGGTACCAAGGCCATTTGCAGCTGATTATGTTTGTCATATAAGTTATGAGGTGTTGACCACATGGATTGGATTTCCTTTTCCATCATATTCCACAGATGCTCAAGCATTTTTAGATCTGGAGACTTTGAAAGACATGTCAGCAGTCGGAACTAATTTTCATGTTCCTCAGGGAATGTGCACACGATGCGGAAAACGCTGCGGATCTGCAGAGTTTCCGCAGCTGCGGGTCCGCAGCAGTTTCCCATGAGTTTACAGTACAATGTAAACCTATGGGAAACAAAAAAATGCTGTGCACATGCTGCGGAAAAAAACGTGCGAAAACGCAGCGGTTTACATTCCGCAGCATGTCACTTCTTTCTGCGGATTCCGCAGCGGTTTTACAGCTGCTCCTATAGAAAACCGCAGTTGTAAAACACAGTGAAATCCACAGAAAAACCACGGTAAATCCGCGATAAATCTGCAGCAAAAACGCAGCGTTTTTGCCCTGCAGATTTATCAAATCCGCTGTGGAAAAATCCGCTGTGGACCATTATACGTGTGCACATAGCCTAAAACCATTCTTGAACATTGTTTTTGCAGTTTGGCAAATTGTGACAACAATGCTTAGGTAAGTAGTAAGTCCATGTGAACTTCTTTCACTGCATACTTTGGTGTATTCCCCAATCTCATAATACTCTTCGTGAGTCTCCAGGCCTGGATCATAGCACAGACATCTCAACAAGTCCCAAGAAATAAAATCTCTGAACTATTTTGCACACTTAATTTTTATAATTATTATTATTATTAGACTTTAAGAACTTAATTTAAAAAATTATTACAGCCATATAATGAGAGCATTTCATCTATGACATTAGTAAAGGATAATGAGTAAACAAATGGAAAAACAAACTGGAGCTGGTATATAGAGCCATTCTTTCTGCAGAGAGATATAACTAATATGCACCAGGCAGGGGCGTAACTACCAAGGTCACAGTGGTCGCCACTGCAACGGGCTTGGCGGGTCAGGGGCCCAGCAGGTCAGAGGCATGTAGACACCAGCAAAAGCTTCAACTGTATGTGTGCGCAACAATACATGCTGCTGCCCAGGGCTGCCATCAGGGCATTACTGCTCTTACTGGTGTATGGGGCCCGATGAGCAGAGGGAGCCCGCAGTGGGCCCCCTCTGTTCTGCTCACCGGGCCCGCAGCAGCAGGATCCTGCCGCTTCGGTAACTGATCATGCATCCTCCGACCCATGATCAGTTAAAATCTGTTGCCATTCAGGAGATTCCTCCTGCACAGCAACAGCTAACAGCCGCCGGCCAATCACAGGCTGGTAGCTGATGTCAACGTGCACGTCGCCGATGTATGTCATACGCCAGAACGACGCTGCGCACCTCAGCTGAATCGAAGAGAACATCTCTGGAGCTCGGCCAGGTAAGGAAGAATTTTTTTGTTTTTGTAAAGCCGTGGTATGGGGCACATTATACCGGTATGGGGGTGCATTATACTACTATGTGGGGGGGAAGGGGATGCATTACACTATGGGGCTGCTGCATTTTATACTGCTAGGGGGCTGCTGCATTTTTTCCTACTATGGGGCTGCTGCATTATACTACTATGGAAGACTATCAGGGTGCATTATACTTTATAAGATGACTATCGGGGTGTATAATACTTTATAGAAGGACTATGAGGTGCATTTTACTTTATCGAGAACTATGGGCTGTGCATTATACTTTATGGATGACTATGGAGGTACATTTGATTGTACTACATGGATGACTATGAACTATGCATTATATTATTTGGAGGACTATGGGGGTGCATTATACTTCTTATATGGATCCCCATGACTTCTGTGTAAGCCCCTGATGAGTATAATGGTTTATTTTCTTTTATACATTACAGAACAACGGCAGAACGGGGTCAAATATATACCAGGATGGGGCACAAGATAAGGGCCATATAACAGAATGGGCAATATATATACCAGAATGGGGTCAGGATAAGGCACATATGTACCAGGATGGAGGATGCATATGTATAATTTATTCAGGATGGTAGAGGGCCCAGTCCAAATCTTGCACCGGGGCCCATCATACTCTAGTTACGCCACTGACTGTATGTATGTATATAATATATATATATATATATATATATATATACACACAACTTATTTATGATGGGGGCCCCAGTCAAAATCTTGCATCGGGGCTCATCAGACTCTAGTTACGCCACTGGCACAAAGTAAACATTGGACCTGATAAAACTGAAAAAATGAACTTTCACAATAATTCGTTTTGATTTAAAATATAGGTCTAAGGGGCAAGGTTTTTCCTTGTGGAGAGTGACATACCAGCTCTGACTTGTCAAGGTAAGGAGGCTTATTCGCCGTGCAATGCTCCTCTGGGAAATTTAATATGCAAATTGCCTCTTTAGAGAAAAAGAGGACTTGAAGTCTATAGCGCCACCTGTTGGAAGTAGCGATCCTACAAGTCACAATCAACCCTTTAGAATTTAAAATATAGTACTTTTTACCTAAAAAACTTCACATGGCATCATCACGATAATCCACAGATTTTGACTTAGATCACCAAAACAGTCATAGGTGCTTGTCACAGAACAAGGCGAGGGGCAATACCCCACCAACTCTGCTACTTTGATATTCCTCCTCCAATAAGTGCTGTCCCACTGATTATAGAACAGCTTTTTTATTTTTATTTCAAGTAAAGAAAAAGTATGCAGCACTAACCAAGGCATGTGAAATTTCAGTCCTTTATTGTGTGACTTACATATCAGTTGGTTAGGTTCATATGCATATGGAGGGGTGCGAGGAGAGGATGAAGTTGACGATGGCTATTTTGCGTTTCCACACTTCAATGGGTCCCATTTTTTTATTTTTATTCTGTGCTTCTCCATTCCAAAGTTGTGTCACCTGGAAATAAAGAACTAAATTTTTCCTACAACCAACTACCAGAGGACTTCTCTGTAGGCATTTGTTTTTTCTCCTCTACAACTGGCCAATCAAAACAAGGCTGTGACTGCAGAGAAAAATTCTCTGGTCTAAACCCAGTTGTTTGAGACAAAAAATTTGCACCTAAATTTTTGGTGAACATAGCGTTGTAATGTAGGGTCACAGAAGAAAAATAACAACTATTCCACAATCATTGCAGCAGCACCAATTGAAGGGGTTACTCAATTTGAACATAAGAAAAGTAAAAGGTCTTTGAATAACATATATAATAAAATCATTGAAAACAGTTGGTATTTTGGAACTGGTTTACAGATATTTAGGCTTTACAAAAAAATCGGAGACTGGACATTGCCGTGTTGGAATGCTATAGTTTGGTATAGACGATAGTAATTGTATAGGTTACTAAAAATAAACTTATATAGATAAATGGGAGATTAATTTGAAACATTTCCTAAGAATATTACAAGGATGGTGCTATTCCTGCCCCTGACCAAATTCCTAGATCCAACATAGCTCCAACACTATTATAGTAACTAGGGTATTAGATTGGAGCATCACAATGGAAAATGGTCAAAGATGTTTGCTCAAGCATACAGTTAGTTGATCCATGGTATATGTGGGCAGAGCCAGCTGAATTAAACATGGTATCCTGTGCAGTTGGCATAATAGGCCCTCATGCTTGCATTCACACATCGGTGTATCACAGTCCTTTTTTATCGACTGGGAGTGGCCACGGATCTCCCTGCCTGAACTCAACAGCCTCTAATCCACCTTAAAAACATTGATTATTTTACTCTACCTGTTTCCACATCCCTTACTCCTATATGTGTCACTTCATCACCATCATTAATCAAGTTCACAGATCCCATTTTACCACATTATTAGATTTATACAAGTATGATACCACACCTAACTCTGTTTCTGTTCCTTTTTTACCCTGGGCTATTACATAAAAAAAAAATAGCTCGTAAACCGTTTTTTCTCCCCAAATTCGGGGAAAATAAAAAGTACACTAAGGGAACAAGAACAGGCCCACGCCAGTAGAACTTATAAACATTTTTAATCTATCTGATCATCACCTCACTGAAATTAAAAAATCTCTTTTAGCAAAGGGTCTTTCCTTTTGCCTGACCTATAAACTGAAAGTTTTTTATCCATTTCTCGACCTAGCAGTATTTGGTCAGTATTTTACATCAGTGTTTGTAAGCCAAAACCAGGAGTGGAACAATTAGAGGAAAAGTATAATAGAAACATATGTACCACTTCTGTATTTATCACCCACTCCTGGTTTTGGCTGGTTTTGGTTTGATGTTCAAATGACACAGGGACATCATGGGGATCGCCCCTGGAAGCATTCCTGACTCCTAGTTCACAGCTTTAATCAATTTTTTCGGAGATTCATGCCATTTTTCCCGGTGCCACAAAAAACACATTAAAACGAAACCAAAACGGATTTTGCTGGGAAATATGTCAAGGTCCTTTGCAGGTTAATGACTTGCCTGTAAGGCCAAATATTTAACCCCGGACTGAAAATTTCCTCCCCCACTTAGGCTTAGTTCAGTCGCAGGGTTTTTGAAGCATTTTTCAACTTTAACATTGCTTTCGACCACTACAAATGCATTCACTGGGAAATGTCATTGTAACATTTAACATCCCTAGCTGGCTATGTGGTGTGTGACACATAAGCAGACCCATCTTGTTTCATTTATGAAGGAGGGACTCAAAGTCACAGAGCCTATTTTTACTGGTGCATCAGGCAGCATTAATCTTCTTAGAGGGACATTATGAAACAGTGGGTCTCCTAAGGTGTTGTAGCCTATGCTGTGAGTGGATGGGCTGCCAAGAATTACGACGCACCACAATACCCCTTTCAAAAGATGTCCAGGGGGGCCTCCTGAAAAAATGTTGCATTGAATTCATGGCCTGCCCTGCTACCAATTCATATGCACCCCATTACGCCTTTGAACCCACATACTGGATGGGCCCCTGAAAATCCACTTCACAATATGCATTTTGTACTCCCGTACTCCTTTGTTTTACACATTGGCAGCAAAGCAAGCCCTGCTGCATAGTCAGTCATATGCACCCCATTACGCCTTGGAACCCACGTAATGGTTGGGCCCATGAAAATCCACTTCACAATATGAATTTTGTACTTCCGTACTCCTTTGTTTTACACATTGGCAGCAAGGCCAGCCCTGCTGCATAGTCAGTCATATGCACCCCATTAGGCCTTGGAACCCACATACTGGATGGGCCCAGGAAAATCCACTTCAAAATATGCATGTTGTACTCCCGTAATCCTTTGTTTTACACATTTGCAGCAAGGCCAGCCCTGCTGCATAGTCAGTCATTTGCACCCCATTACGCCTTGGAACCCACATACTGGATGGGCCCATGAAAATTCACTCATTTTTTAATGGTATGATGGTTCCCTCACAATTATTTACAGGAGAATTTGGCAATTTTATTTGACATGTTTTTAACACTAAGGTTCAGATATGGCTTTAAAAAAGGCTAATACTTGTAATACAAGGCAATTTTATTGCAAACTACAAAATTCAAGGAATAATATGATTGAATAGTGTGAGTGCGTACACTTTTGTATGTGTTAACATACACAGGTTAATAACTACATATAAGGATTAAATAAATATAGTGATTACGTATATATGAAGATTAACCAAACCACATACAGTATAATTAGATCATCACCAAGAGGCTTTTAAACATCATCCATCAGGAATATCAGAGAAGCAACACCAAGACAGAGAACCCCTGGGAGATTACCTACACTGCATAGGCGTCCCCAATTATGCAGGTATCAGCACACTATACATGTACAGGTACCCCAGTTTTGGCATCTGTCTTTGTCATGTTTCTCTGGTCTTATATAGTGAATAACACTATGTAGTAACTCTAGTTTCACCCACAACTTCAAGTGGCCACTTTTCAAGGTTGGATGAAACTGAGATATCATGGAGTCATCAGACGAGGGGCCATAAACCCCTAGAAAATAAAAGCCACAAGGATTTAGATCAAACCACCACCGGCATAAGTTCAGTAAACCTTAATGTTTTACAGTGACAAACAGCAAACAGATAGAGGCTTAGAACTGTTTGTGAAGTGAATAAACAAACATTTATCAAGATTGTGTCAATATGATCATTGTCTGTCACATCTGTAAATGTTTTACAAGAAATGCAGCTATGTGATTGTCTGAATGCATTCGGTATACAGTATTTTAATCTTGGTTACAAATCGCCATTTGTATATTCGCCATTTGTACATTTGAGGCAGCCAAAGTTAAAGGCTCTCAAGGAGAGAAACTAATATAGTGGAGAAAGAATTAATTTTAATGAACTACTGAACCAAACTAACAGCATTGCTTTATCAAATTTATATGAAGTATATTGTGTCCAATGTTAGCAACCAGGCAACCAGCTTTTCAAGTGAGCTCTTTAAGGTACACAAATGTTATGAAGTGTTTGCCAACAAGGATGTGGTTTCACCAATGTGGGGTACCTTTTTTAAAAAATAGACTAGTGCCATCACAGCCCCTCTTGCCCAAACTTCACCAGCCTATAACAGTACAAAGCACATTCACCCTGGTGATCTAGTGGCAGTTGCAGGAGACAGAGTTAAGAATTAGGCCCAGTGTAGTGTTGTGTGTCTCTGAGACCTGTAATACAGTGCATGATCTGCCAAACAGTTCCACAATGGGCCATCGCAGGCCCCTTGGCCAAACTTCACCGGCCTATAACAGTACAAAGCACGTTCACCCTGGTGATCTACTGGCAGGTACAGGACAGATTGCAGGAGACCGAGTTAAGAAGTAGGCCCAAAGTAATGTCATGCCCAATTCCCCAATGTGGGATCCTTTTTTTTTTAAATAAAAGAGTGCCATCACAGCCCCCTTGGCCAAAAAGCACCGTACAGAGCACATTCACCCTGGTGATCTACTGGCAGGTACAGGACAGATTGCAGGAGACCGAGTTAAGAAGTAGGCCCAATGGAATGCCATGCCCAATTCCCCAATGTGAGGTCCTTTTTGGACATATTAAAATACTGCCATCACATCCCCCTAGCCCAAAATGCACCGTACAGAGCACGTTAACCCTGGTGATCTAGTGGCAGTTAAAGGACACATTGCAGGAGACCGAGTTAAGAAGTAACCCCAATGGAATGCCATGCCCAATTCCCCAATGTGGTGTCCTTTTTTGACTTATTAAAATAGTGCCATCACAGCCCCCTAGCCCAAAATTCAGTGGCCTATACCAGTACAGAGCACGTTAACCCTGGTGATCTAGTGGCAGTTAAAGGACACATTGCAGGAGACCGAGTTAAGAAGTAGGCCCAATGGAATGCCATGCCCAATTCCCCAATGCGGTGTCCTTTTTGGACTTATTAAAAGAGTGCCATCACAGCCCCCTTGCCCAGAATTCACTGGCCTATAACAGTACAGAGCATGTTCACCCTGGTGATATGGTGGTTCTTGATGATGAGGATAAGGAGGAGTATAAGAACAAACAGACCAAATCTGGAAGCGTATACCCATGTGTGGTTGTGAAGATGGCGGAGACACGCAGTGATCCAGAATACTGCCCCATCCCTTATGGGAAATATGCAAATGCATGTAGAAAAGCCACGGAGACACCATCACGTGTTTCTCAACGCAAGCAATGAATAGCCAGGTCTTTCACCGGGAAGGAACAACCACGGGAAGGGCAGCATCCAATAAAGAAAAACCACCTATGCCAAAACATAGTATCCATCCACAGACAGCTGTTTCGGGGTATTTGCCCCTCATCAGTGTGGAGTTCTGGATCACTGCGTTGAGAAACACGTGATGGTGTCTCCGCAGTGTTGGATGTTTTGATCTCCCCGAGGTCATTCATCCTTATGTTTATACTGTAGCCCTTTCACTAGGCACTGCTCCTAATAGCCAGTTTCCTACTCCACACTGATGAGGGGCAAATACCCCGAAACAGCTGTCTGTGGATGGATACCATGTTTTGGCATAGGTGGTTTTCTTTTACTGGATGCTGCCCTTCCCGTGGTTTTTCCTTCCCGGTGAAAGACCTGGCTATTCATTGGTTGCGTTGAGAAACACGTGATGGTGTCTCCGTGGCTTTTCTACATGCATTGTCACACATGACCATGCCTGGATATAGGTTCAGCTGTGTCATCCAAGCATCTGACTGCTGTTTCAGAGTTGTCCACAACTCTTCTGTATTGTGCGGTTTGTCACCTTTCCAGATTAGCTTCAGCACAGCCTGTTGCCACTTGGCTGAGGCAGTGCTGCAGTGCTTCCAGCTTCAGACTGATGGGTTGATTTCAGAGATGGAGGATGAAGAGGAGGAGGTGCAGAAGCTGTAAACTGTGGGGGCAACCCTGATTGATGTAGGGCCAGCAATCCTCGGCATGGGGAGGATGTGTTCCATCTCAAGGTCTGACTGGGTCCTGACTTCCACTATGTTAACCCAGTGTGCCGTCATTGAGATGTACCGTCCCTGCCCACAAGCACTTGTCCACGTGTCTGTGATTAGGTGGACTTTCCCTGTAACAGCATTGTTGAGGGCACGGGTAATGTTGTGGGACACATGCTGGTGTAATGCCAGTACGGCACACCGGGAGAAATAGTGGCGACTGGGCACCGAGTACCTTGGGATGGCCGCAGCCATCAGGTTGCAGAAAGCTTCTGTCTCAACGAGCCTAAAAGGCAGCATTTCTAGCGCAAGCAGAAGAGAAATATTTGAATTTAGGACTGTGGCCTGTGGGGCGTTGGCGGGGTATTTCCGCTTGCGTTCCAAAGACTGGGTTATAGACAATTGATGGCTGTGCTGGGACGGCTTGATGATGGTGCTGCTTGACTGTGGGCCACAACAGGTGCAGGAGTAGAGGCACAAACTTGGAGATGATATGGATAGGACGCACCCGTATGACGGGGTAGGCCTGGAGTTATTTTATAGGGACCCTAGAGACGCCCCTCTCCCACAATTGCCTCCGTTGTCTTCATTAGGTGTAAAAGGTGAGACAGCCAACCTAAAGTTAACTGCCCTGCCGTAGTTCAAAGTAATGCGTAGAGTCTATTACTTCCTCGGCGTTCCGGCCTCCAGCTACGCGCCTCAGAAGGATGTTGCCGATCTCGGGGCACGACTCCTTCTGGTGCTGTCTCCTTGTGCTGTGATCCTGTTTCTCAGTTCTCCACAATATACTTCGCTTCGTGTCCTTTCTTAGGAGACTGCCGCTGTAAGGTGCAGGCACGGCTCCGTAACAATCTGTCTGTGTTAGGCCGCTGTCAGGATCCCACCCCTGACAGGCCCTCTCTCGAACTCTCCCCAACTGCTTTCTCCCCCGCTTCCTATCCAACCCCCAGTTTTACCCATGTGTGAGGAGTGGGCTAGTGGATAGGACCTTTTGCTCCCCCTGGTGGCCCGGAGTGTGAAGTGTAATGTGTGACTGTGATACCTGGCAAGGTGAACTCTTTTAGTGCAATCAGACGTACCATCACTGGTGGAAGAGCGACGTTACTGCAATGACCAGACTCTGGGGTGCTGCATACACTTCCCACAGGGCAGGTCAGCACCTCCAAGGCATAAAGGGCAAGCTCAGACCCAGAAGTTAAATGGGGCAGACCTATCAGTTAGTACGTGGAAATGTGTGGATACGTACTCTTTCACCATATTGTTGTAATGCTGCCTCCTGCTAATACGGACCATATCAGATGATGGTGCTGGATGTTGTGGCATGCTGAGAAAGTTTTGCTACATCTCGGTCATGCTAATCCAGCCTTCTGAGGTAGTGGCGGTGCCCCAGTTGTGTTGGCGACTTCTTCCTTCTCTGCCTTGTTCTTCCAATGAGCCCCCTCTGACATGTGGGAACACCATCAGTAGTGCCTCTACCAATGTTTGCTTGTATTCATGCATTTTGCAATCTTGCTCCAGTGATGGAAGAAATGATCGTATGTTCTCCATGTAGCGGGGATCCATCAAGATGGCCACCCACTAATCAGTAGTGGCAACAATTTGGGCAATTTACTAGTCTTTGTGCAGGCACAGTAGCATGTATTGGCTCATGTGTGCCTGGCTGCCTAGAGGCAATGAGTGCCACCCTGCTGTGAACACGGTTCTTCCTCCTCCTCCTCATACTTCAAAACTATCCCCTGGCTGTACGTGTCACGACACAGCTGTCGGGTGACTCGGGACCAGGGGCTCCTTCCCTGTCCCTACCACTAGCAGGCAACCTAGCTCGCTCAATTCCCCGGGATACTTCTGAAGGTGAAGATGTCGGGGCAGTCACCCTTGCCTTATCTCCTGAGTTAGCCCTCCATCTGTTATCTTCCCCCACCCAGGGAAGAGGGGCGCTATTGTGCACCACTCCGACAAACAGAGCTACACAAACAAGGGTTAACTGAAAGCTCCAGGCATACAAAATACTCACTTAAATAAAACATAGGAATGCACCGGTGAGTGGAGAAAGGGGAATAAACAAAAGTAGAGAAGGGAAGGAAATTACCACACTTACAAACCACAAACAGTCACAGATAACTCCTCCAACACTCCTCATGAGAACACTTTTTCCTCCTAAGCCATGTAGCAAATGCTAGCTCTGACATGGATTTGCATCAGAACCCAGATTATAAAGGGGAAGTGAGTGGCTAACTGAGCTCAGCTGAGAGGTCAGAATTTTCCAACATGGCCGATTACCCCCTGCTCTGCCAAAAGGAATAAACACCATTAAAAGGAAGGAGAAGTGTTTCTTTTCTGCCCTGGAGTAGAAGCTGCAGTCTTTTGACTCCACACTGATGCGGCAACCCCGTGACAGTACAGTTTTGTAGCTAGCCACTGTTGCTACAGGAGCCCACCCTTTGAGCCATTTGTGGACGACAGACCTGATAACGTTGTGCATGGTCCCTGATCCTCCTGCTCCTCTTCCTCTTGTGCCACCACCTCATCAATCATCGCCTGAAGTGTTTTTACAGCAGACATAGAAGTGGTAGTAAGACTCATGATGCGTCATTATTGCTGGCCATGTTGGTGGAGTACTCAAAGCAGTTCACCATGGCACACATCCCCCATGAAAGCCCACTCATTGGTGGTGAAGTGGTGTTGTTCCACAGAGTGATTCAGCTTGGCATGCTGCAGCTGAAACTCCACCATTTCCTGCTGCTGCTTGCATATTCTTTCCAGCATATGCAAGGAGGAGTTTCACCTTGTTGGTACATATCAGCCAGTGAGCAGAAATGCAGAAGTGATGCTGCAGCGCAGAAGGGTGAGCAGCAGCAGGGTAAGAATGCCAAAAGTGCGCAAACACTGCCCGCAGTTTCAGCAGCAGATCTGAGATATGTGGGTAATTTTAAGGAAGCTCTGTACCACCAAATTCAGCACATATGCCAGGCAAGAGATATGCGACAAACCCTGATAGGTCCAGGGCTGCTATGGGATTTTGTCTGCTATGACACACCACCAGGCCGGGCTTGAGGTTCACCGGCACCAACCACTAATTTGAATGCTCTTTGATCCCTGTCCACAGCTCCTGCATGGTGGGGGATTTATCCCCCCAAGCAGATGAGTTTCAGGACAACCTAGTGTCATTTACCCTGGCCGTGCTGAAGTTAATGGTGCTGGTCTTACTGTGATCGGATGAGCAGGTGGTGATGGAAGCGGAGTATGAGGAAGAAGCAACCTGGACAGAGGATCGTCCAGCAGTCCTCAGTGGTGGTAGGACATGGACTAGAATGCCTTTCGCCTCAGGCCCAGCTACCACTATATTCACCCAGTGGACAGTTAGGGAGATGTAACATTGCTATCCATGCTCACTGGTCCTTGTATCGGTG
Source organism: Ranitomeya variabilis (assembly GCF_051348905.1). Lineage (NCBI taxonomy): Eukaryota > Metazoa > Chordata > Amphibia > Anura > Dendrobatidae > Ranitomeya > Ranitomeya variabilis. The sequence continues at coordinate 613,950,598 of NC_135234.1, forward strand.
GATACATGGACCTTGCTACTGATTGCTTTTTCGCAGTTCATGCCTGAATTGATCCGAAAAAAGTGTGTGCAAGGCAAGGAAGGCCCGCCTGGAAAAGTAGTGGTGACAGAAAAACGACTGGCACATCCAAACTAGTGTGAATAGGTGCATACCAGGAGCAGCTACCTCCATATACAATATACAAAGAAAGGCTGCACTCTATTGTGTCAAAGCATGTCGAATATGAAAAACATGAAATATGAATAGCAAAATGGCTTTTTGAACATTAGGAAAAATATTTATGAGACACTTTGCACAGAATTTGGCCAAATAGTGTGAGCCCATCAACCATCGTCAAGGTGGTCTCATTAGTCTGATGGGTCCCTGACCTCCCTGTCCAAATGTGAACACTTACCGAAGGCTAATGTCTGTATGCATGGGTGAATGTGGACACCTCTTTCAGTAAAACCTACATATATGGGTTGGCCGGAACCAAGTGTGATTAGATGTAATTAAAAACCACATGGTGAAGAGAGGAGTGCTCAGTCAGTAAGCTAACATAGAAATGACAGAAAAACGACACGCACATCAAAACTAGTGTGAATAGGTGCATACCAGGAGCAGCTACCTCCATATACAATATACAAAGAAAGGTTGCACTCTATCGTGTCAAAGCATGTCGAATATGAAACACATGAAATATGAATAGCAAAATGGCTTTTTGAACATTAGGAAAAATATTTATGAGACGCTATGCACAGAATTTGGCCAAATAGTGTGAGCCCATCAACCATTGTCAAGGTGGTCTCATTAGTCTGATGGGTCCCTGACCTCCCTGTCCCAATGTGTTCACATTTGGGACAGAGATGCTGGACACACTGGGGGCAATATGCTGGACATACTGGGGGCAATATTCTGGAGACACTGGGGCAGAATGCTGGACAAACTGGGGGCAATATGCTGGACACACTGGGGGCAATATGCTGGACAAACTACGGGCAATATGCTGGACACACTGGGGGCAATATTCTGGACACACTGGGGGCAATATGCTGGACACATTGGGGGCAATATGCTGGAGATACAGGGCAATATGCTGGACACACTGGGTGCAATATGCTGGACACACTGGGGGCAATATGCTGGACACACTGGGGGCAATATGCTGGACATACTGGAGGCAGTATGCTGGAGACACTGGGGCAGAATGCTGGACAAACTAGGGGCAATATGATGGACACACTGGGGGCAATATGCTGGACACACTGGGGGCAATACGCTGGACACACTGGGGGCAATATGCTGGACACACTGGGGGCAATATGCTGGACACACTGGGGGCAATATGCTGGACACACTGGAGGCAGTATGCTGGAGACACTGGGGCAGAATGCTGGACAAACTAGGGGCAATATGATGGACACACTGGGGGCAATATGCTGGACACACTGGGGGCAATACGCTGGACACACGGGGCAATATGCTGGACACACTGGGGGCAATATGCTGGACACACTGGGGACAGTATGCTGGAGACAGAGGGGCAGTATGCTGGAGACACTGGGGGCAATATGCTGGACACACAGGGGGCAATATTCTGGAGGCACTAGGGCAGATTGCTGGACACACTGGGGGCAATATGCTGGACACACTGGGTGCAATATGCTGGACACACTGGGGGCAATATGCTGGACACACTGGGGCAGATTGCTGGACAAACTAGGGGCAATGTGCTGGACACACTTGGGGCAATATGCTGGACACACTGGGGGCAATATGCTGGACACACTGGGAGCAATATGCTGGACACACTGGGGGCAATATGCTGGACACACTGGGGGCAGGATGCTGGACACACTGGGGGCAGGATGCTGGACACACTGGGGGCAGGATGCTGGACACACTGGGGACAGGATGCTGGACACACTGGGGGCAGAATGCTGGACACACTGGGGGCAGGATGCTGGACACACTGGGGGCAGGATGCTGGACACACTGGGGGCAGGATGCTGGACACACTTGGGGCAATATGCTTGACACACTGGGGCAATATGCTGGAGACACTGGGGCAGATTGCTGGACACACTGGGGGCAATATACTGGACACATTGGGGGCAGAGATGCTGGACATTGGGGGCAGAGATGCTGGACACACTGGGGGTAGAACTGGAGACATGGGCAGAATGTAGATACGGGGCATGATTGGAGACACGGGGCAGAGTGAAAGACATGGGACAGGATTGGAGACAGATCTGGCTGGATGAAGTGATGGCGGTCTGTGCTGGATGAAAGATGAAGGACTTCACCTAGAGACGTCACTGGTGAGTCAGTGTTACCTATACACTGACACTATACACTGTATACCATATACAGAGGTCCTGTGTACAATGTCACCGGTGATCACTGTATTACCTCTACACAGACACTGCATACTAAGTACAGATCTCCTGTGAATACTGGCACTTATGGTGATAGTATTGGGTTTTTTGTGTTTTTTCTTCCTAACTGAAGGGTAAAGTGACTAGATCAATGGATGTTTGACAGGTTATAGTTTCACACAGCAACTATTTTTCTGGATTAATCTGGTTCAGGTATATGATGACCCCGTCGCTTGACCCCGTAGCATGACCCCGTAGCATGACCCCGTCGCATGACCCCGTCACATGACCCCGTCACATGACCGGGGGGCCCACAGTGTCTGAACAGCCCGGGGCCCTGGCTCCCCTTAATCCACCCCTGGGTACAGACACAGTGGAAGATAATTATTTTTCTACGCATGGCCACAACTCCTACAGACACAGCGGTAGAGTAAAATTATTTTTTTAGGTCCGGCCACAATTCGTACATACACAGTGGTAAATAGTTATCCTTTTATGCATGGCCACAACTCATAAAGAGTAAAATTAATTTTTAGGCCTGTCCACAAGTCGTACAGACACATCGGTAGAGTATAATTATTTTTTCTGCCACGGCCACAACTCGTAGAGGCACTGCAGTAGAGTATAATTATTTTTTAGGCCCAACCACAACTCGTATAGACACAGTGGTAGAATATGATTATTTTTTAGTCCTGAAAACAACTCGCACAGACACAGTGGTAGAGAAAAATTATTTTTCAGCCACGTTCACAACTTGTACAGACACAGCGGTAGAGTGTAATTCTTTTTTAGGCCTACGAGTTCAAACAAGGCTGGAGCATGCACAGAAGCTTTTTGGCACAGTTCTGCAGAGCACACACAGAGGCTTAAAGGCACAGTACTCTCACAGACAGAGGTGCAGAGTACACACACAGAGGCTTTTTTGCAGAGTGCACACACACAAAGTCTAAGGCTGGGGTCACACTAGAGAGTTTTACGGACGACGTATGAGAGGCGCAAAAACAACGCATAGCACACGGATCAATGATTCTCTATGGGGCAGCTCCTATCTGGCGTATATTTCGCAGCCATATTTTGCAGGCATAGAAAATCGCAGCAAAAAATCCGCCAATGAAAGTCTATGAGTGCAAGAAAAATACAGATTGCATATGGGACATCAGTGTGACTTGCAAAAAATACGCAAGTGTTTTACAGGCGACAGGAAATGTGCCAAGCCCTCAATCAGGAAGTTTAGACATGCTAATTAGCTGAAAAAGCCAGACAGACATCCCGGAAGTCTGCCGCATGCCTCCACGGATTCTCAACCAGCATGGTATCCATCATTAACATGGCTATGCTTCTGATTCTGGTCCAAGAGAGGCCAGAAATCTGGGACCAACGGGATGCCAAAAATGAGGCTGCTCAGAGGAGCATTTGTGGGATCCTTTTCCCTGATTATGAGCAGTGGCCACGTGAGGGCCAGAGGCAAATAAGTAAGTACACTCATGTTTCTCAATTAAGTCATCTTGTAAACTGCAGTAATTACAATATTTTCACACTATTATTATTTTAAGTATTCTTATTATATATGTATATAGCACCATTAATTTCATGGTGCTGGACATGAGAAAGGGGTTACGTACAGAGTTATAGATGTCGCTTACAGTAAGCAAATTTACAATGACAGACTGGTACAGAGGGGAGAGGACCATGTCCTTGTGTTCTTACATTCTATGGGGTTCCCCTTAAATTGTATTGTGCTATTTGTGTTTTTAATTTTATTACTGAAGATATTTAGTAAGAAATGCAGCTTACTAGGGCACATTAAAATATGTTAAATCAATGACACCTTGTGTTACCACTGTGCACAATGGCATAATACATTATTTTCTTCTCTGTCATTGCAGTGGAAGATGTTATGTCTCATGAGACGATGGCGCTGCATAAGGGACCAATACAGGAGGGAAAGGCAGCAGGGGGCCAGGAGTGAGTCAGCAGCCCCTTCCAAAAAAAAGGAAATACATCTATTTTGATCGTCTCTCCTTTTTGGATCCCAGTATAGATCTGAGACCGTAAGTACAAACCTCACAACATACAGGTCCTTCTCAAAAAATTAGCATATAGTGTTAAATTTCATTATTTACCATAATGTAATGATTACAATTAAACTTTCATATATTATAGATTCATTATCCACCAACTGAAATTTGTCAGGTCTTTTATTGTTTTAATACTGATGATTTTGGCCTACAACTCCTGATAACCCAAAAAACCTGTCTCAATAAATTAGCATATCAAGAAAAGGTTCTCTAAACGACCTATTACCCTAATCTTCTGAATCAACTAATTAACTCTAAACACATGCAAAAGATACCTGAGGCTTTTAAAAACTCCCTGCCTGGTTCATTACTCAAAACCCCCATCATGGGTAAGACTAGCGACCTGACAGATGTCAAGAAGGCCATCATTGACACCCTCAAGCAAGAGGGTAAGACCCAGAAAGAAATTTCTCAACAAATAGGCTGTTCCCAGAGTGCTGTATCAAGGCACCTCAATGGTAAGTCTGTTGGAAGGAAACAATGTGGCAGAAAACGCTGTACAACGAGAAGAGGTGACCGGACCCTGAGGAAGATTGTGGAGAAGGACCGATTCCAGACCTTGGGGAACCTGAGGAAGCAGTGGACTGAGTCTGGTGTGGAAACATCCAGAGCCACCGTGCACAGGCGTGTGCAGGAAATGGGCTACAGGTGCCGCATTCCCCAGGTAAAGCCACTTTTGAACCATAAACAGCGGCAGAAGCGCCTGACCTGGGCTACAGAGAAGCAGCACTGGACTGTTGCTAAGTGGTCCCAAGTACTTTTTTCTGATGAAAGCAAATTTTGCATGTCATTCGGAAATCAAGGTGCCAGAGTCTGGAGGAAGACTGGGGAGAAGGAAATGCCAAAATGCCTGAAGTCCAGTGTCAAGTACCCAGTCAGTGATGGTGTGGGGTGCCATGTCAGCTGCTGGTGTTGGTCCACTGTGTTTCATCAAGGGCAGGGTCAATGCAGCTAGCTATCAGGAGATTTTGGAGCACTTCATGCTTCCTGGCACCTGCTCACAGTGCCAAAACCACTGGTAAATGGTTTACTGACCATGGTATTACTGTGCTCAATTGGCCTGCCAACTCTCCTGACCTGAACCCCATAGAGAATCTGTGGGATATTGTGAAGAGAAAGTTGAGAGACGCAAGACCCAACACTCTGGATGAGCTTAAGGCCGCTATTGAAGCATCCTGGGCCTCCATAACATCTCAGCAGTGTCACAGGCTGATTGCCTCCATGCCACGCCGCATCGAAGCAGTCATTTCTGCCAAAGGATTCCCGACCAAGTATTGAGTGCATAACTGAACATTATTATTTGATGGTTTTTTTGTTTGTTATTAAAAAACACTTTTATTTGATTGGACGGTTGAAATATGCTAATTTATTGAGACAGGTTTTTTGGGTTATCAGGAGTTGTAGGCCAAAATCATCAGTATTAAAACAATAAAAGACCTGACAAATTTCAGTTGGTGGATAATGAATCTATAATATATGAAAGTTTAATTGTAATCATTACATTATGGTAAATAATGAAATTTAACACTATATGCTAATTTTTTGAGAAGGACCTGTATTACACATATGTTTGGAATGGTCATATATTAAATTTTATTATAGTATACTCATTAGTGTTGAGCATTCCGATACCGCAAGTATCGGGTATCGGCCGATACTTGCGGGTATCGGAATTCCGATACCGAGATCCGATACTTTTGTGGTATCGGGTATCGGTATCGAAACAACATTAATGTGTAAAATTAAGAATTAAAATAAAAAATATTGCTATACTCACCTCTCCGACGCAGCCTGTACCTCAGCGAGGGAACCGGCAGCGTTGTTTGCTTAAAATTCGCGCGTTTACTTCCTTACTTGAAGTCCCGGCTTGTGATTGGTCGCGTGCCGCCCATGTGGCCGCGACGCGACCAATCACAGCAAGCCGTGACGTAATTTCAGGTCCTTCAGGATTTTAAAATTACGTTCCGGCTTTGTGATTGGTCGCGTCGCGGTCACATGGGCAACGCGACCAATCACAAGCCGTGACGTCACGGGAGGCTGGACACGCGCGCATTTTAAAATGCGCGCTTGTCCTGCCTCCCGTGACGTCCCGGCTTGTGATTGGTCGCATCGCCCATGTGGCCGCGACACGACCAATCACAGCAAGCCGTGACGTAATTTTAGGTCCTTCAGGATTTTAAAATTACGTTCTGGCTTGTGATTGGTCGCGACGCGATGCGACCAATCACAAGCCGTGACGTCACGGGAGGCAGGACAAGCGCGCATTTTAAAATGAGCGCGTGTCCAGCCTCCCGTGACGTCACGGCTTGTGATTGGTCGCGTCGCCCATGTGACCGTGACGCGACCAATCACAAAGCCGGAACGTAATTTTAAAATCCTGAAGGACCTGAAATTACGTCACGGCTTGCTGTGATTGGTCGCGTCGCGGCCACATGGGCGGCGCGCGACCAATCATAAGCCGGGACTTCAAGTAAGGAAGTAAACGCGCGAATTTTAAGCAAACAACGCTGCCGGTTCCCTCGCTGAGGTACAGGCTGCGTCGGAGAGGCGAGCATAGCAATATTTTTTATTTTAATTCTTTATTTTACACATTAATATGGTTCCCAGGGCCTGAAGGAGAGTTTCCTCTCCTTCAGACCCTGGGAACCATCAGGAATACCGTCCGATACATGAGTCCCATTGACTTGTATTGGTATCGGGTATCGGTATCGGATTAGATCCGATACTTTGCCGGTATCGGCCGATACTTTCCGATACCGATACTTTCAAGTATCGGACGGTATCGCTCAACACTAATACTCATACTTTCCTAACAGAACACAGTCCAACCTCACCAAGAGGGAAACGGGGTCAGACTCCGAGGTTCTCATTGATCCGGTTGGGGAAGGAGAAGAGTTGGCAGGCCCATCTTCGGATCATTCCAGGTCCATCCCTCCTGTAACGTCCTCTGCTGCACCCCAAGCTCCGGCAACAACTGGGCCAGATGCTGCACCACCACTCACAGCAGCACCAATTCCAATAAGCCAGGATGATCCTGGAAACATGAACAGCCCTACTGTTCCACTGGAGACCTCCCCGCAGCCTGCTGTGACTTCACACCGTGGCAGCAGAAGGAGAGAGCTTCGGGAAAGTAGGAGGAATGTGGACACTGGGGCCCTTAATTATCTGGCCAGGCCTGCTCAGGATGAGGGTGAGGAGGCCTATTCACGGAGCCTGGCCCGGTACCTCCATCCCCAAGCCTGTGAGGTGAGGCTACATGTGAGAGGGTGTATTCAAATCCTTCTTGATGCATGCATCCCCCAAATGACCCATATCAGTTGTTTGAATACATTGAAAGGTGGCAGCTGTCACCACGTAACCTCATGAGACTTCCAACAACTCAACAGGTGCATGATCAACAGGGATTTGAAGCACCACCTCCACGTGTGCCTACACCTCTACCCGTTCCCACCCAAAACCCACCAAGGCCAGCACATTACCATATGCCATCCTATCATCAACCTTCCCAATATGGCCACTTGTACGGACCCAGAGCTGGAGGCTGGTCCCAACCTGGGTTTGGACAACTTGGCCATATTGGGGGGGTATGAGTCACGGCAATATTTCCATCTTCATGAATGAGGCCCATAGTCAAAATCATTATGGCCAATACTCAACTGGTCATTATGAGCAAGCCCAGTATTTTGAGCAGGGCCAGAGATCATCCACACAGGGTGAAAAACAGTTGGCCCAAGAAAGGCCACCAGAACAGGAAACCGAGCTGCCGCCATCACCTCCACCAACTTATAGAAATCTTTAAGAAATTTGTTCTTTTGTTGCATATTTTGGTTACTAACCAGATATTTTTTTGTCTGCTGTGATAGCACTTTTTGTTATCTTTAAAAAAAATGTTGTTATGCCAAGTTTAATTGGCCACAAAAGCCATATGATGGTGATATGATGTAAAAAATTATTTGGCTTTGGCTATAATTAAAATATATAGTAAAAAGCCAATTTAAGTTTGTTGAAACAATCATTATTACATCATACACAATTACTATGTTCTTAACCATCTGTTAATTAAGTCAATTCAACACACAGAGTTAAGTAAGTAAAGTAATGTTTTCATTTTAAATGAAAATATATATGTAAAGGAACAAATCACAACATAGAAACAGCATTTTCTTGCCAGGGAGTAGCACCCCGAGGAGAAACAAAATAATTGGTCAAAATATCCCGAACTTATTCCAGAAAGGGGACGACGCTAAGGAAGGCCATGTGGTGTAGGCCTACCCACATTGGCCAACATGCCTTCACCACTATCAGCTGAGGAGCAGTCATGTAGTCGTGTGAAGTTATGTAAACCTACACAAGCTTTAATCACTTCGTTTACATTTGACCCACTCAACTGAATGGCAGACTGGAGGACCCGCCATTTGGCACACAGAATGCCAAAGGCGCACTCCACCAGTCGCCATGCCCGTGATAGCCGCAAATTAAAGACCAGCCGGTGGTCCAGGTTGCGACAGGGATAAGGCCTCATGACATGCCTTGTCAACTGAAATGCCTCATCTGCCACAAGGACATATGGCACTGCTTCAACATTGGAGCCTGGGAGTTGTCATGGTGGTGGTAGGTCCAACTGGTTCTCACAGAGCCGCCGACCCATAATGGACGAATTGAAGACTCTAGAATCTCCAGTTCGACCATAGGCCCCAATATCTACAATTATAAACATGTAGTGACTGTCAACTACAGCTAACAGTACTACAGAGAAAAACTGTTTATAATTGTAGAATTGTGAGCCAGAGTTTGGCGGCTTACGCACCCGGAAATGTTTCCCATCAAGGGCTCCAATACAGTGGGGGAAAATCACAATTGTCCTGAAATCCACATGCTATCCTCACCCAATCCTCCATTTTTGGCTCAGGCATCACCAGTTCGTGTAGTCTTGCCCACAGTTCAAGACAGGTAGCCCGCACTATGCCGGAAATAGCGTCCAGCATATGATAATCCAGGTGACAGGAAGCTGAAAGCACACAAAAAAACAATTATTACCAATGTAAGAATGCTTGTGAAAAAGCATAGTAAAAACAAGTAATGTGTGAATCTAAAAAGGCAGGATACCAGTGTACCTTCAAAATAATACACTGGCTACAGAAATTTCACATTAACGACATATTTTTGTTTTGAAGTTTGTTTAAAGGGAACCTGTCACCCCCACAATCGAAGATGAGCTAAGCCCACCGGCATCAGGGGCTTATCTACAGCATTCTGTAATGCTGTAGATAAGTGTTATGGTTCTCAATGGCAAGAGAACATAGCCCAGCAAACATAAGAACTAGCTCTTGGAAGGATGGAAACTAAACTGACCATGAACTAAACCTGCCGCACAACTAACAGTAGCCGGGTAGCGTAGCCTGCGTTTTATCCCTAGACGCCCAGCGCCGGCCGGAGGACTAACTAATCCTGGCAGAGGAAAATATAGTCCTGGCTCACCTCTAGAGAAATTTCCCCGAAAGGCAGACCGAGGCCCCCACAAATATTGGCGGTGATTTTAGATGAAATGACAAACGTAGTATGAAAATAGGTTTAGCAAAATTGAGGTCCGCTTACTAGATAGCAGGAAGACAGAAAGGGCACTTTCATGGTCAGCTGAAAACCCTATCAAAACACCATCCTGAAATTACTTTAAGACTCTAGTATTAACTCATAACATCAGAGTGGAAATTTCAGATCACAAGAGCTTTCCAGACACAGAAACGAAACTACAGCTGTGAACTGGAACAAAATGCAAAAACAAACAAGGACAAAAGTCCAACTTAGCTGGGAGTTGTCTAGCAGCAGGAACATGCACAGAAAGGCTTCTGATTACAATGTTGACCGGCATGGAAGTGACAGAGGAGCAAGGCTAAATAGCGACTCCCACATCCTGATGGAAACAGGTGAACAGAGAGGATGATGCACACCAGTTCAATTCCACCAGTGGCCACCGGGGGAGCCCAAAATCCAATTTCACAACAGTACCCCCCCCTCAAGGAGGGGGCACCGAACCCTCACCACCTGACCAGAAGAAAATCGAGGATGAAACCCCGAATTACAGAAAAAGGGAGACACCAAGGTGGCAGAGCTGGCCCGATTATTGAGGGCAAACTCCGCTAAAGGCAAAAAAGCAACCCAATCATCCTGATCTGCAGACACAAAACACCTCAAATATGTCTCCAAGGTCTGATTCGTCCGCTCGGTCTGGCCATTAGTCTGAGGATGGAAAGCAGACGAGAAAGACAAATCTATGCCCATCCTAGCACAGAATGCTCGCCAAAATCTAGACACGAATTGGATACCTCTGTCAGAAACGATATTCTCCGGAATACCATGCAAACGGACCACATTTTGAAAAAACAGAGGAACCAACTCGGAAGAAGAAGGCAACTTAGGCAGGGGAACCAAATGGACCATCTTAGAGAAACGATCACACACCACCCAGATGACAGACATCTTCTGAGAAACAGGAAGATCAGAAATAAAATCCATCGAGATGTGCGTCCAGGGCCTCTTCGGGATAGGCAAGGGCAACAACAATCCACTAGCCCGAGAACAACAAGGCTTGGCCCGAGCACAAACGTCACAAGACTGCACGAAGCCTCGCACATCTCGAGACAGGGAAGGCCACCAGAAGGACCTTGCCACCAAATCCCTGGTACCAAAGATTCCAGGATGACCTGCCAACGCAGAAGAATGAACCTCAGAAATGACTTTACTGGTCCAATCATCAGGAACAAACAGTCTACCAGGTGGGCAACGATCAGGTCTATCCGCCTGAAACTCCTGCAAGGCCCGCCGCAGGTCTGGAGAAACGGCAGACAATATCACTCCATCCTTAAGGATACCTGTAGGTTCAGAATTACCAGGGGAGTCAGGCTCAAAACTCCTAGAAAGGGCATCCGCCTTAACATTCTTAGAACCCGGCAGGTAGGACACCACAAAATTAAACCGAGAGAAAAACAACGACCAGCGCGCCTGTCTAGGATTCAGGCGTCTGGCGGACTCAAGATAAATTAGATTTTTGTGGTCAGTCAATACCACCACCTGATGTCTAGCCCCCTCAAGCCAATGACGCCACTCCTCAAAAGCCCACTTCATGGCCAAAAGCTCCCGATTCCCAACATCATAATTCCGCTCGGCGGGCGAAAATTTACGCGAGAAAAAAGCACAAGGTCTCATCACGGAGCAATCGGAACTTCTCTGCGACAAAACCGCCCCAGCTCCGATTTCAGAAGCGTCGACCTCAACCTGAAAAGGAAGAGCAACATCAGGCTGACGCAACACAGGGGCGGAAGAAAAGCGGCGCTTAAGCTCCCGAAAGGCCTCCTGTTGTGAATTTGGATTCTGGGCTCCCCCGGTGGCCGCTTGTGGAATTGGACTTGTCATCCTCTTTCCTGTTTCACCTGATTCCATCAGTAGTGGGTGTCGCTATTTAAGCTCATTTCTCTGGTGGTTTCTTGCCGGTCAACAATGTTATCTGATGCCTCTCAGTGCTTGTTCCTGCTTCTAGACAACTACTGATAAGTTGGACTTTTGTCCATGTTTTGTTTTGCCTATTTGTTCCAGTTCGCAGCTGAAGTTTTGTTACTGTGTCTGGAAAGCTCTCGTCGATCAGGGATTGCTACTCTGGCGTTATGAGTTAATGCCAGAGTTTAAGGTAATCTCTGGATGGTGTTTTGTTAGTATTTTTCTGCTGACCATGAAAGTATACTATCTGTCTTCTGCTATCTAGTAAGCGGACCTCAAATTTGCTAAGACTATTTTCCTGCTGCGTTTGTTGTTTCATCTGAACTCACCGTCATTATATGTGGGGGGCTACTGTCTTCTTTGGAATATTTCTCTAGAGGTGAGCCAGGTCTTATATTTCCCTCTGCTAGCTATTTAGGTCTTAGGCCAGAGCTGGGCATCTAGCTATAAATAGGAAATGCTACCTGGCTATTTCTAGTTGCGCGGCAGGCTTAGTTCATGGTCAGTATAGTTCCATCTTCCGAGAGCTTGTCCCTCTATAGGCTTGCTATGATCTCTGCCTGCAGAGATCATGACAGTTTGACCGGCCACCTAAAGTGTTAAAGACCCAGGTTGAGAAAGGAGAGTTATAAGAAGTCTGCTGGAATTTTTTTTTTTTTTTTTTTTTTTTTCCTCCAGTCTGCCTTGCTGCAGTCTTTTTTCTCTCTCTCCTCCTAATCTCTGTATGCTCTGTGTGCACCTGACAATAATGGATCTCCAGAGTGTAACTGCGGGTTTGAATAATCTCATCACGAAAGTACAAAATTTACAAGATTTTGTAGTACATGCTCCGGTATCTGAGCCGAGAATTCCTTTGCCGGAGTTCTTCACAGGGAATAGAGCTAGCTTCCAGAATTTCCGAAATAATTGTAAGCTTTATTTGTCCCTGAAGTCTCGTTCAGCTGGAGACCCTGCTCAGCAGGTTAGGATTGTGATTTCCTTGCTCAGGGGTGACCCTCAAGATTGGGCCTTCTCATTGCCAGCAGGGGATCCTGCGTTACGCGATGTGGATGCGTTTTTTCTGGCCTTGGGCTTGCTTTATGAGGAACCTCATTTGGAACTTCAGGCAGAAAAAACTTTGATGGCACTATCTCAGGGGCAAGACGAAGCTGAAGTTTTCTGCCAAAAATTCCGTAAATGGTCTGTGCTTACTCAGTGGAATGAGTGCGCCTTGGCGGCAACTTTCAGAGAAGGTCTCTCTGATGCCGTTAAGGATGTTATGGTGGGGTTCCCTTTGCCTGCAGGTCTGAATGAGTCCATGACAATGGCTATTCAGATTGATAGGCGTCTGCGGGAGCGCAAACCGATGCACCATCTGGCGGTGTCTATGGAAAAGACGCCAGAAAGTATGCAGTGTGATAGAATTCTGTCCAGGAGTGAGCGACAGAATTTTAGACGGAAGAATGGATTGTGTTTCTATTGTGGGGATTCTACTCATGTTATATCGGCATGCTCTAGGCGTACAAAGAAGCTTGATAAGTCTGTTTCCATTGGCACCATTCAGTCTAAGTTTATTTTGTCTGTAACCCTGATTTGCTCTTTGTCATCCATTGCCACGGACGCCTATGTTGACTCTGGCGCCGCTCTGAGTCTTATGGATTGGTCCTTTGCCAATCGTTGTGGTTTTGATTTAGAGCCTTTGGAGACTCTTATTCCTCTGAAGGGGATTGACTCCACCCCATTGGCTAATAATAAACCACAATACTGGACACAAGTAACCATGCGTATCAATCCGGATCACCAGGAGATTATTCGTTTCCTGGTGCTGTATAATTTACATGACGATTTGGTACTGGGATTGCCATGGTTGCAGTCTCACAACCCAGTCTTGGACTGGAGAGCTATGTCTGTGTTGAGCTGGGGATGTAAGGGTATTCATGGGGACGTACCTTTGGTTTCTATTTCGTCGTCCATTCTCTCTGAAGTCCCTGAGTTCCTCTCTGATTATCAAGACGTCTTTGACGAACCCAAGCTTGGGTCGTTACCTCCGCACCGTGAGTGCGATTGTGCCATAGATTTGATACCGGGTTGTAAATATCCAAAGGGTCGTTTGTTTAATTTGTCTGTGCCGGAACATGCTGCTATGCGGGAATATATAAAGGAGTCTTTGGAAAAGGGACATATTCGTCCATCTTCTTCTCCCTTGGGAGCTGGGTTTTTCTTTGTCTCAAAAAAAGACGGCTCTTTGAGACCATGTATTGATTATCGGCTTCTGAATAAGATCACTGTTAAGTATCAATACCCATTGCCATTGCTTACTGATTTGTTTGCTCGTATAGAGGGTGCTAAGTGGTTCTCTAAAATTGATCTTCGTGGGGCGTATAATTTGGTGCGGATCAGGCAGGGGGATGAGTGGAAGACCGCATTTAATACGCCCGAGGGCCACTTTGAGTATTTGGTCATGCCTTTTGGTCTTTCTAATGCCCCTTCAGTTTTCCAGTCTTTTATGCATGATATTTTCCGCGATTTTCTGGATAAATTTATGATAATATATCTGGATGATATTCTGATTTTTTCTGATGACTGGGACTCTCATGTCCAGCAGGTCAGGAGAGTTTTTCAGGTTCTGCGGTCTAATTCTTTATGTGTGAAGGGGTCTAAGTGCGTTTTTGGGGTCCAGAAAATTTCCTTTTTGGGGTATATTTTTTCTCCCTCTTCCATTGAGATGGATCCCGTCAAGGTGCAAGCTATTTGTGACTGGACTCAGCCCTCCTCTCTTAAGGGTCTTCAGAGATTTTTGGGCTTTGCCAACTTTTACCGCCGATTTATTGCTGGTTTTTCGGATGTCGTTAAACCACTGACTGATTTGACCAGACAAGGCGCTGATGTTGCTAATTGGTCCCCTCATGCTGTAGAGGCCTTTCAGGAGCTTAAGCGCCGTTTTGCCTCTGCCCCTGTGTTGCGTCAGCCTGATGTGAATCTGCCTTTTCAGGTTGAGGTTGACGCTTCGGAGATCGGAGCTGGGGCAGTGTTGTCGCAGAAAGGTTCCGACTGCTCCGTCATTAGGCCTTGTGCCTTCTTTTCTCGCAAATTTTCGCCCGCAGAGCGGAATTATGATGTTGGGAATCGGGAGCTTTTGGCCATGAAGTGGGCGTTTGAGGAGTGGCGCCATTGGCTCGAGGGGGCTAGGCATCAGGTGGTGGTATTGACTGACCACAAAAATTTGATTTATCTTGAGACTGCCAGACGCCTGAATCCTAGACAGGCGCGCTGGTCTTTATTTTTTTTCTCGCTTTAATTTTGTGGTGTCATACCTACCGGGTTCTAAGAATGTTAAGGCAGATGCCCTTTCTAGGAGTTTTGACCCGGACTCTCCTGGTAATTCTGAACCCACAGGTATCCTTAGGGAGGGAGTAATTTTGTCGGCCGTTTCTCCTGATCTGCGGCGGTCCTTGCAAGAGTTTCAGGCGGATAGACCGGATCGTTGTCCGCCTGATAGACTGTTTGTTCCGGATGATTGGACCAGCAGAGTCATCTCTGAGGTACATTCTTCTGCATTGGCAGGTCATCCCGGAATTTTTGGTACCAGGGATTTGGTGGCAAGATCCTTCTGGTGGCCTTCTCTGTCACGAGATGTGCGAGTCTTTGTGCAGTCATGTGACGTTTGTGCTCGGGCCAAGTCTTGTAGTTCTCGGGCTAGCGGACTGCTGTTGCCCTTGCCTATTCCTAAGAGGCCTTGGACACACATCTCGATGGATTTTATTTCAGATCTGCCTGTTTCCCAGAAGATGTCTGTCATCTGGGTGGTCTGTGACCGTTTCTCTAAAATGGTCCATTTGGTTCCTCTGCCCAAGTTGCCTTCTTCTTCTGAGTTGGTTCCTCTGTTTTTTCAGAATGTTGTCCGATTGCACGGTATTCCTGAGAATATTGTTTCTGACAGAGGTACCCAATTTGTGTCTAGATTTTGGCGGGCATTCTGTGCTAGGATGGGCATAGATTTGTCTTTTTCATCTGCTTTTCACCCTCAGACTAATGGCCAGACCGAGCGGACTAATCAGACCCTTGAGACATATCTGAGGTGTTTTGTCTCTGCTGACCAGGATGATTGGGTTGCTTTTTTGCCATTGGCAGAGTTCGCCCTCAATAATCGGGCCAGTTCTTCCACCTTGGTGTCCCCGTTTTTCTGTAATTCGGGGTTTCACCCTCGATTTTCCTCCGGTCAGGTGGAATCCTCGGATTGTCCTGGAGTGGATGCGGTGGTGGAGAGATTGCATCACATCTGGGGGCAGGTTATGGACAATTTGAAGTTGTCACAGGAGAAGACTCAGCGTTTTGCCAACCGTCATCGTCGTGTTGGTTCTCGGCTTTGTGTTGGAGATTTAGTGTGGTTGTCTTCTCGTTTTGTCCCTATGAGGGTCTCTTCTCCTAAGTTTAAACCTCGGTTCATCGGCCCTTATAGAATATTGGAGATTCTTAATCCTGTTTCTTTCCGTTTGGACCTCCCTGCGTCCTTTTCCATTCATAACGTTTTTCATCGGTCGTTATTGCGCAGGTATGAGGTACCTGTTGTACCTTCTCTTGAGCCTCCTGCTCCGGTGTTGGTTGAGGGTGAGTTGGAGTACGTTGTGGAGAAAATTTTGGACTCTCGTGTTTCCAGACGGAAACTCCAGTATCTGGTCAACTGGAAGGGTTACGGCCAGGAGGATAATTCTTGGGTCAATGCATCTGATGTTCATGCTTCTGATCTTGTTCGTGCCTTCCATAGGGCTCATCCTGGTCGCCCTGGTGGATCTGGTGAGGGTTCGGTGCCCCCTCCTTGAGGGGGGGGTACTGTTGTGAATTTGGATTCTGGGCTCCCCCGGTGGCCGCTTGTGGAATTGGACTTGTCATCCTCTTTCCTGTTTCACCTGATTCCATCAGTAGTGGGTGTCGCTATTTAAGCTCATTTCTCTGGTGGTTTCTTGCCGGTCAACAATGTTATCTGATGCCTCTCAGTGCTTGTTCCTGCTTCTAGACAACTACTGATAAGTTGGACTTTTGTCCATGTTTTGTTTTGCCTATTTGTTCCAGTTCGCAGCTGAAGTTTTGTTACTGTGTCTGGAAAGCTCTCGTCGATCAGGGATTGCTACTCTGGCGTTATGAGTTAATGCCAGAGTTTAAGGTAATCTCTGGATGGTGTTTTGTTAGTATTTTTCTGCTGACCATGAAAGTATACTATCTGTCTTCTGCTATCTAGTAAGCGGACCTCAAATTTGCTAAGACTATTTTCCTGCTGCGTTTGTTGTTTCATCTGAACTCACCGTCATTATATGTGGGGGGCTACTGTCTTCTTTGGAATATTTCTCTAGAGGTGAGCCAGGTCTTATATTTCCCTCTGCTAGCTATTTAGGTCTTAGGCCAGAGCTGGGCATCTAGCTATAAATAGGAAATGCTACCTGGCTATTTCTAGTTGCGCGGCAGGCTTAGTTCATGGTCAGTATAGTTCCATCTTCCGAGAGCTTGTCCCTCTATAGGCTTGCTATGATCTCTGCCTGCAGAGATCATGACAGCCTCCACAGCAGCAGGGGACCAATTAGCAACATCAGCACCCTTCTTAGTCAAATCAGTCAATGGTTTAACAACATCAGAAAAACCAGCAATAAATCGACGATAAAAGTTAGCAAAGCCCAAAAATTTCTGAAGACTCTTAAGAGAAGAGGGTTGCGTCCAATCACAAATAGCCTGAACCTTGACAGGATCCATCTCGATGGAAGAGGGGGAAAAAATATATCCCAAAAAGGAAATCTTTTGAACCCCAAAAACGCACTTAGAACCCTTCACACACAAGGAATTAGACCGCAAAACCTGAAAAACCCTCCTGACCTGCTGGACATGAGAGTCCCAGTCATCCGAAAAAATCAAAATATCATCCAGATACACAATCATAAATTTATCCAAATAATCACGGAAAATGTCATGCATAAAGGACTGAAAGACTGAAGGGGCATTTGAAAGACCAAAAGGCATCACCAAATACTCAAAGTGGCCCTCGGGCGTATTAAATGCGGTTTTCCACTCATCCCCCTGCTTAATTCGCACCAAATTATACGCCCCACGGAGATCTATCTTAGAGAACCACTTGGCCCCCTTTATGCGAGCAAACAAATCAGTCAGCAGTGGCAACGGATATTGATATTTAACCGTGATTTTATTCAAAAGCCGATAATCAATGCACGGCCTTAAAGAGCCATCTTTCTTAGCCACAAAGAAAAAACCGGCTCCTAAGGGAGATGACGAAGGACGAATATGTCCCTTTTCCAAGGACTCCTTTATATATTCTCGCATAGCAGCATGTTCAGGCACAGACAGATTAAATAAACGACCCTTAGGGTATTTACTACCCGGAATCAAATCTATGGCACAATCGCACTCCCGGTGCGGAGGTAATGAACCAAGCTTAGGTTCTTCAAAAACGTCACGATATTCAGTCAAGAATTCAGGAATCTCAGAGGGAATAGATGATGAAATGGAAACCACAGGTACGTCCCCATGCGTCCCCTTACATCCCCAGCTTAACACAGACATAGCTTTCCAGTCAAGGACTGGGTTATGAGATTGCAGCCATGGCAATCCAAGCACCAACACATCATGTAGGTTATACAGCACAAGAAAGCGAATAATCTCCTGGTGATCCGGATTAATCCGCATAGTTACTTGTGTCCAGTATTGTGGTTTATTGCTAGCCAATGGGGTGGAGTCAATCCCCTTCAGGGGTATAGGAGTTTCAAGAGGCTCCAAATCATACCCACAGCGTTTGGCAAAGGACCAATCCATAAGACTCAAAGCGGCGCCAGAGTCGACATAGGCATCCGCGGTAATAGATGATAAAGAACAAATCAGGGTCACAGATAGAATAAACCTAGACTGTAAAGTGCCAATTGAAACAGACTTATCAAGCTTCTTAGTACGCTTAGAGCATGCTGATATAACATGAGTTGAATCACCGCAATAGAAGCACAACCCATTTTTTCGTCTAAAATTCTGCCGTTCACTTCTGGACAGAATTCTATCACATTGCATATTCTCTGGCGTCTTCTCAGTAGACACCGCCAAATGGTGCACAGGTTTGCGCTCCCGCAGACGCCTATCGATCTGGATAGCCATTGTCATGGACTCATTCAGACCCGCAGGCACAGGGAACCCCACCATAACATCCTTAATGGCATCAGAGAGACCCTCTCTGAAATTCGCCGCCAGGGCGCACTCATTCCACTGAGTAAGCACAGCCCATTTACGGAATTTCTGGCAGTATATTTCAGCTTCGTCTTGCCCCTGAGATAGGGACATCAAGGCCTTTTCCGCCTGAAGTTCTAACTGAGGTTCCTCATAAAGCAACCCCAAGGCCAGAAAAAACGCATCCACATTGAGCAACGCAGGATCCCCTGGAGCCAATGCAAAAGCCCAATCCTGAGGGTCGCCCCGGAGCAAGGAAATCACAATCCTGACCTGCTGAGCAGGATCTCCAGCAGAGTGAGATTTCAGGGACAAAAACAACTTGCAATTATTTTTGAAATTTTGAAAGCAAGATCTATTCCCCGAAAAAAATTCAGGCAAAGGAATTCTAGGTTCAGATATAGGAACATGAACAACAAAATCTTGTAAATTTTGAACTTTCGTGGTGAGATTATTCAAACCTGCAGCTAAACTCTGAATATCCATTTTAAACAGGTGAACACAGAGCCATTCCAGGATTAGGAGAGGGAGAGAGAAAGGCTGCAATATAGGCAGACTTGCAAGAGATTCAATTACAAGCACACTCAGAACTGAAGGAAAAAAAAAAAAAAATCTTCAGCAGACTTCTCTTTTCTCTCCTTTCTCTGTCAATTAATTTAACCCTTTTTAGGCCGGTCAAACTGTTATGGTTCTCAATGGCAAGAGAACATAGCCCAGCAAACATAAGAACTAGCTCTTGGAAGGATGGAAACTAAACTGACCATGAACTAAACCTGCCGCACAACTAACAGTAGCCGGGTAGCGTAGCCTGCGTTTTATCCCTAGACGCCCAGCGCCGGCCGGAGGACTAACTAATCCTGGCAGAGGAAAATATAGTCCTGGCTCACCTCTAGAGAAATTTCCCCGAAAGGCAGACCGAGGCCCCCACAAATATTGGCGGTGATTTTAGATGAAATGACAAACGTAGTATGAAAATAGGTTTAGCAAAATTGAGGTCCGCTTACTAGATAGCAGGAAGACAGAAAGGGCACTTTCATGGTCAGCTGAAAACCCTATCAAAACACCATCCTGAAATTACTTTAAGACTCTAGTATTAACTCATAACATCAGAGTGGAAATTTCAGATCACAAGAGCTTTCCAGACACAGAAACGAAACTACAGCTGTGAACTGGAACAAAATGCAAAAACAAACAAGGACAAAAGTCCAACTTAGCTGGGAGTTGTCTAGCAGCAGGAACATGCACAGAAAGGCTTTTGATTACAATGTTGACCGGCATGGAAGTGACAGAGGAGCAAGGCTAAATAGTGACTCCCACATCCTGATGGAAACAGGTGAACAGAGAGGATGATGCACACCAGTTCAATTCCACCAGTGGCCACCGGGGGAGCCCAAAATCCAATTTCACAACAGATAAGTCCCCGATATCTCCTGAAAGATGAGAAAAATAGGTTAGATTATACTCACCTGGGGGGGCAGTCTGGTCCAGGGCCTCCCATCTTCTTACGATGACGTCCTCTTCTTCGCGCAGGCGTACTTTGTCTACCCTGTTGAGGGCAGAGCAAAATACTGCAGTGCGCAGGCGCCGGGAAAGGTCAGAGAGGCCCGGCGCCTGCGCACTGCTGTACTTTGCACTGCCCACAACAGGGCAGACAAAGTATGCCTGCGCCAGAGCCGCAGCATGAAGACAAGAAGAGGACGTCATCCTATGAAGATAGGAGGCCCTGGACCCGGACCGCGACGCCCATCAGACCGAACCACAGCGGGACCGCCCCTGGGTGAGTATAATCTAACCTCTTTTTCTCATCTTTCAAGATACATCGGGGGCTTATCTACAGCATTACAGAATGCTGTAGATAAGCCCCTGATGCTGGTGGGCTTAGCTCATCTTTGATTTTGGGGGTGACAGGTTCCCTTTAATTTAGCCATATAATTTTAAACAATTTTAATCAGCAGCTAGGAAACAGAAAAAAAACAAAGTTCGATTAGATAAACATCATCAACATACAGTATGTGAGGATGGTGAATACATACCGTAAAGTAAGGAGAAGACGCTCCTCTGCGGATATACAATTCCGCATCCTGGTGTTCTGATACATAATGCCTGGTCGTACTGTCTCCAACAAAATGTCAAAGGTGGCTATGGTCATGCGACAGTACTGATAGAATTTGTCTGGATGTGTCCGCAGAGATATATACAGCCTGTGAAAATGCCCTTTAGGGAGGCGTTGCCTCATAAGTGGATGCACTCACATTCTTCTCCTCCTTCGCGGATCCACTATCACGGGATATGGCTGGCCAAAGCGACGTGACAACACCCAGTTATATAACACTGAGTTGGGGTGAAATGCAGTAGGTCACACATGTTGCAAAAGTACCACCAACACACCAACAGAAACACAGCAACAAAATGGCCAGATTGGAGGCTGCCACCTGTTGTACAGGCCTTAAATAGGGTTGCTGATGTGATTTAAATTAATTTCAGGCTTGAAAACCGTTAAATGTCCATTTTGGAAGCTTGCGAGAAAAAAACGCAGTACGGATTACATATGGATTACATACAGAGGTTTGCATGCGCAAAATACGCAGCCACACTTTGCCTACAGATTACATGTGAAACACTGTTTAGGTAACATTTTTGCGTATTACGCCTGTAAAAAATGGACTGCATTTCCCTACGCTAAGTGTGACGCCGGCCTAATACGGTCCCTCTCTCTGGCTGCATTCTGTCCCTACACTAATTAGAGTAGAATGGCGGCGGCACCCGTGATCCAGCATTTATACAGGCCAGGTCACATGATGCACTGGCCAATCATAGCCATGCCAATTGCCCAATTCCCACAGCCTAAAACTTGTTGATTGACTGCGCTGCACGGTACCCTGTGCAGATGGTATAATAGGCTCCCATGCTCATAGTTTAACCTTGTATTCACACATCCATGTAGGCTGGCCATATTACATCATCAGGGGTTATAAAAGGGCAGGCATTGCCACACTTCACACACTACTGCCATTGCACATCTCAGAGGCAGTTCTTACTGGAGAAGGAGAGTGCTTTTCCAATGCTGTGTGTGCACAGTTGAACGAATCAGAGTCCTCTAGCATTGATACTGGTGCTGATTCTGAACCATCATTCTAACAGCCCTTCTAAGGGCTAAATATGGGCTTTGCTTTTTGTAGCAGATACATTCTGCATTTAGCCTAGGGAGGGACAATTGCAGGAGCAGGGAGATTGACAATATACAGTCTCTAGGCAGGGCTTATGGCTTTGCAGTTCTTTGCTAAATATATATCTGCTTCACGTGAGCACATTATTTTTTTGGGAGTGAAATAATTGACTGTATTGTCATCCATAGAGTATTACATGCTTTGTGGTACACCCCAAAAAAGCATTGAAACATTTTTATGGATTTAATTATGTTGGTGGTATAAAACACTCCAAAAAAGTGTGAATTTTTTTTCTGGATTCAATTACTAACAAATAGAGTATTACATGCTTTATGGCACATTTCTTTGGTATGTGACACTCCAACAAAGCATTGACAAATGATTCTTGATTCAATTACTCATCCATAGAGTATTAGATGCTTTGTGCTACATTTTGGTGGTATATAACACTCCAGAAAAGCATTTAATTTTTTTTCCTTCTGGATGCAATTATTCGCCCATAAAGTATAACATGCTTTGTGGTACATTTCTTTGGTATATAACACTCCAAAAATGCTTTGAAAACTTTTTGTGGATTAAATTACTCATCAATACAGTATTACATGCATTGTGGTATATTTCTGTGTTATATAACATTCCAAAAATGCATTGAAAAAATGTTTCTTGATTCAAGTTCTCATCCATAGAATATTATGAGCTCTATGTTACATGTTAATAGTATATTACACTCCAGAAAAGTATTGAAACATTGTTCTTGTTTCAATTACTCATCCATAGAGTATTGCATGCTTTGTGTTTCATTTTGGTGGTATGTAACACTCCAAAAAAGTTGAAACATTTTTCTGGATTCAATTATTCATCCATAGAGTATTACATGCTTTGTGGTACATTTTGGTAGTATAGAACACTCCAAAAAAGAATTGAAAATGTTTTCCTGTTTCAATTACTCATCCATAGAGTATTAAGTGCTTTGTGGTATTTTTTGGTGGTATGTAGCAGTCCAAAAAAGTTTTGAAATTTTTTTCTGGATTCAATTACTCATCCATACAGTATTATGTGCTTTCTGTTACATTTCGGTGGCATGTAACACTCCAAACAAGCTTAAACAAATTTGTCTGGATTCAATTAGTCATCCATAGAGTATTATGTGCTTTTGGTTAAATTTTGGTGGTATATAACACTCCAAATAAGTGTTTACATTTTTTTCTGGAGTCAATTACTTACATACAGGGTAACATGCTTAGTGGGCAACAAAGGTGGCAGTATCCCAGAAGACTCATGAGGGAGCGAACAAAGAAATATTGGAGCCAGACCAAGCTGGTAAGACACCGTATTGGAACAAAAACAGCGGTAAACTGTATGGATGAATAATTGAATCCATGATTTAAAAAGTATGGATTCATTTATTTATCCATACAGTTTAACGTGGTTCTTGTTACATTACGATGGTATATAAAAGTAAAAAAAAGTTTGAAAACTTTTATGGATTCAATTATTCATCCATACAGTTTAACACTGTTCTTGTTTCATTATGGTGGTATACAAAACTCAAAAAAACCTTTGAACAATTTTTATGGATGGAATTATTCATCCATCAGCTTAACATGGTTATTGTTACATTACGATGGTATATAAAACTTCCAAAAAAGGTGCAAAATTTCTTATGGATTTAATTTTTCATCCACACAGTTTAATGTGCTTTGAGTAAAATTACAGTGGGTTAAAAAATGTAAAACTACTTGGTCTGGTATAATTCAAAAAATGTTTTTGTTCAAAAAAATGTACTTTTGTCATATATACTGTAGAATTGATTTGTGTGCAATTTCGTTGGTTTGAAATAAAAAATATTGGACTGCTACAGGTGTGCAAATTTGGTTGTTTAAAAAATGACTATTGTAATATATACTGTATATTATACTGGATAAGCACTTGTGACCATGGACGCTACATTTCATTGATGGCACACTGGGTGAACATTGTGGAGGCCGGGGGCGAGTTCCACCCTGGCACAGCACATGTGCTACCGACACCGAGGATTGATGGATCTACTTCTTTCAAGGTGTCCTCCACTTCCTACACCAGTTCCTGCACTCCCTCCTACTCCTCCTCATCCTTCATCTTCAAAGTGCTATCTCAGAGCGCATCATCCACATGAGCTGGAAGCTCTGCAGCACTGCCCCAGCGAAGTGGCAAGAGGCACTGTTGAAGCACACACCGTGGCAGAGTTATTGAAAGGAATAACATAACAGACCAAAGAGACCTGTGGTACTCGCTGCTGAACCTACAACCAGGCATGGTCATGTGTGATAATTGCTGTAACCTGGTGGTGGCTGTGAAGCTTTGCAAGCTCACACACAAAACATGCTTGGCCCACATGCTCAACTTGGTAGTTTAACCATTTCTGAAAACCTACCCAGATTTGCCAGAGCTCCAGGTCAAGGTATGCTGCTTCCATGAATCAGCTGCAGCTACCACTGCTCTGTCGGTGCTGCAGCAGCGCATGTAAGTGTCAGCTCACCGACTGGTGTGCGATGTCACCACACGCTGGAACTCCACACTGTACATGCTGGCAATGCTTTGAGAGAGAGTCCAGTTGTGGAATACCAGCTCTAACATTCCTGTCGGTATTTTGGTCAGCCCCCACACATAACAACTGAAGAGTAGGAATGGATGTCTGACATTTGTGCAGTTATAAAAGACTTTGAGGACACCACAAAGATGGTGAACGATGATGACGCCATCATCAGCGCAACGTGTTATGACCCCAATGGCAGAGGGTCTCAGAAGTAATTACCAAGTCTGCAAACACAAAAAAACAGCTCATAGGACAGTGGTAACTGGGCTGACCGTATAACTAATCCTAGCACCACAAATAGCAGCAGCCGGGGAACGTGCCTACGTTGGTTCTAGACGTCTCGCGCCAGCCGGAGAACTAACTAACCCTAGAAGGGAAAAGATAGACCTTTCTTGCCTCCAGAGAAAAGACCCCAAAAGTTGGATACAAGCCCCCAACAAATAATAACGGTGAGGTAAGAAGAAAAGACAAACGTAAGAATGAACTAGATATTTAGCAAAGAGAGGCCCACTGACTAATAGCAGAATATAGTAAGATGACTTATACGGTCAGCAAAAACCCTATCAAAATTTCCACGCTGGATATACAAGAATCCCCGAACCATCTAACGGCCCGGGGGGAGGATACCAGCCCCCTAGAGCTTCCAGCAAAATCAGGAATCACATTTAGTACAAGCTGGACAAATAAATAAGAGCAATGCAAATAACCAAAAAACAAGGAAGCAGGACTTAGCTTAATTTTGCAAGATCCAGGACCAGCAGACAGGAGCAAACATAAAGGAACTGATTACAACGATGCCAGGCACCAGACTGAGAATTCAGGAAGTTTATATAGCAACACCCCTGGACTAACGACCCAGGTGGGTGCCAAACTAGGGAAAGACAATCCCAGAGTCATATCACTAGTGACCACAAGAGGGAGCCAAAAAAGTCTAATTCACAACAGTACCCCCCCTTTAAGGAGGGGTCACCGAACCCTCACCAAGACCACCAGGGCGATCAGGATGAGCAGCGTGAAAGGCACGAACTAAATCGGCCGCATGCACATCAGAGGCAACCACCCAGGAATTATCCTCCTGACCATAGCCCTTCCACTTGACCAGATACTGAAGCCTCCGCCTGGAGAGACGAGAATCCAAGATCTTCTCCACCACGTACTCCAACTCGCCCTCAACCAACACCGGAGCAGGAGGCTCAACAGAAGGAACCACAGGTACAACGTACCGCCGCAACAAAGACCTATGGAACACGTTGTGAATGGCAAACGACACAGGAAGATCCAAGCGAAAGGACACGGGATTAAGGATTTCCAATATCTTGTAAGGACCGATGAAGCGAGGCTTAAATTTAGGAGAGGAGACCTTCATAGGAACAAATCGAGAAGACAGCCATACCAAATCCCCAACACGAAGTCGGGGACCCACACCGCGGCGGCGGTTGGCAAAACGCTGAGCCTTCTCTTGTGACAACTTTAAGTTGTCCACCACATGATTCCAAATCTGCTGCAACCTATCCACCACAGAATCTACCCCAGGACAGTCAGAAGGCTCCACATGTCCCGAGGAAAAACGAGGATGGAAACCAGAGTTGCAGAAAAATGGCGAAACCAAAGTAGCGGAACTAGCCCGATTATTAAGGGCAAACTCAGCCAACGGCAAGAAGGTCACCCAATCATCCTGATCTGCAGAAACAAAACACCTCAAATAAGCCTCCAGAGTCTGATTAGTTCGCTCCGTTTGTCCATTAGTCTGAGGATGAAAGGCAGACGAAAACGACAAATCATTGCCCATCTGTTGTGAATTTGCTTTTTGCTCCCTCTAGTGGTTACTAGTTTTTTGACTCTGGTTTTTCTGTCATTCCTTTTATCCGCACCTGGGTCGTTAGTTAGGGGTGTTGCTATATAAGCTCCCTGGACCTTCAGTTCAATGCCTGGCAACGTAGTTATCAGAGCTAGTCTGCTGTGCTCTTGTCTACTGATCCTGGTTCCAGTTATATCAGCTAAGTCTGCCTTTTGCTTTTTGCTATTTGTTTTGGTTTTGTATTTTTGTCCAGCTTGTTCCAAATCTATATCCTGACCTTTGCTGGAAGCTCTAGGGGGCTGGTGTTCTCCCCCCGGACCGTTAGACGGTTCGGGGGTTCTTGAATTTCCAGTGTGGATTTTGATAGGGTTTTTGTTGACCATATAAGTTACCTTTCTTTATTCTGCTATCAGTAAGCGGGCCTCTCTGTGCTAAACCTGGTTCATTTCTGTGTTTGTCATTTCCTCTTACCTCACCATCATTATTTGTGGGGGGCTTCTATCCAGCTTTGGGGTCCCCTTCTCTGGAGGCAAGAAAGGTCTTTGTTTTCCTCTACTAGGGGTAGCTAGATTCTCCGGCTGGCGCGTGTCATCTAGAATCAACGTAGGAATGATCCCCGGCTACTTCTAGTGTTGGCGTTAGGAGTAGATATATGGTCAACCCAGTTACCACTGCCCTATGAGCTGGATTTTTGTATTCTGCAGACTTCCACGTTCCTCTGAGACCCTCGCCATTGGGGTCATAACAGTTTGCCAGGCCAGTATTAAATGTTTAATGCATTGCAGAAGAGGGATTATAAGAAAGAAGATTCTGAGTTTTTTTTTTTTTTCTCCTTCCCCTTTACCTCAGAGTGGCTATGCTTGCTGCAGACATGAAAGTCCAGACCTTGATTACAAGTGTGGACCAGCTGGCTACTCGTGTGCAGGGCATACAAGACTATGTTATCAGAAATCCTAGGTCAGAACCTAAAATACCGATTCCTGAACTGTTTTCCGGAGACAGGTTTAAGTTTAGGAATTTCGTGAATAATTGTAAATTGTTTTTGTCCCTGAGACCCTGTTCATCAGGAGATTCTGCTCAGCAAGTAAAAATTGTTATTTCGTTCTTACGGGGCGACCCTCAGGATTGGGCTTTTTCGCTGGCGCCAGGAGATCCGGCATTGGCTGATCTTGATGCGTTTTTTCTGGCGCTCGGTTTACTTTATGAGGAACCCAATCTTGAGATTCAGGCAGAAAAGGCCTTGCTGTCTATGTCTCAGGGGCAGGACGAGGCTGAAGTGTATTGCCAAAAATTTCGGAAATGGTCCGTGCTGACACATTGGAACGAGTGTGCACTGGCCGCTAATTTTAGAAATGGCCTTTCTGAAGCCATTAAGAATGTTATGGTGGGTTTTCCCATTCCCACAGGTCTGAATGATACTATGGCACTGGCTATTCAAATTGACCGGCGGTTGCGGGAGCGCAAAACCGCAAATTCCCTCATGGTGTTGTCTGAACAGACACCTGATTTAATGCAATGTGATAGAATCCTGACTAGAAATGAGCGGAAAATTCATAGACGCCGGAATGGCTTGTGCTACTACTGTGGTGATTCTACACATGTTATCTCAGCATGCTCTAAACGTATAGCTAAGGTTGTTAGTCCTGTCACCGTTGGTAATTTGCAACCTAAATTTATTCTGTCTGTAACTTTGATTTGCTCACTGTCATCTTATCCTGTCATGGCGTTTGTAGATTCAGGTGCTGCCCTGAGTCTCATGGATCTCTCATTTGCTAAGCGCTGTGGATTTACTCTTGAACCATTAGAAAATCCTATTCCTCTTAGGGGTATTGATGCTACACCATTGGCAGCAAATAAACCGCAGTATTGGACTCAGGTTACCATGTGCATGACTCCTGAACACCGCGAGGTGATACGTTTCCTGGTTTTACATAAAATGCATGATTTGGTCGTTTTAGGGCTGCCATGGTTACAGACCCATAATCCAGTCCTGGACTGGAAGGCTATGTCAGTCTCAAGTTGGGGCTGTCGTGGTATTCATGAGGATTCCCTGCCTGTGTCTATTGCTTCTTCTACGCCTTCGGAAGTTCCGGAGTATTTGTCTGATTATCAGGATGTCTTCAGTGAGTCTGAGTCCAGTGCACTGCCTCCTCATAGGGACTGTGACTGTGCTATAGATTTGATCCCAGGCAGTAAATTTCCTAAGGGAAGACTGTTTAATCTGTCGGTACCTGAACATACCGCTATGCGTTCATATATCAAGGAGTCTCTGGAAAAAGGACATATTCGTCCGTCTTCTTCCCCTCTTGGTGCGGGATTCTTTTTTGTGGCAAAAAAGGACGGATCTTTGAGACCTTGTATTGATTATCGGCTTTTAAATAAGATCACTGTCAAATTTCAGTATCCTTTACCGCTGTTGTCTGACTTGTTTGCCCGGATTAAGGGTGCCAAGTGGTTCACCAAGATAGACCTTCGTGGTGCGTACAACCTTGTGCGCATTAAGCAAGGTGATGAATGGAAAACCGCATTCAATACGCCCGAAGGTCATTTTGAGTACTTGGTGATGCCTTTTGGGCTCTCCAATGCGCCTTCAGTTTTTCAGTCCTTTATGCATGACATTTTCCGGAAGTATCTGGATAAATTTTTGATTGTTTATCTGGATGATATTTTGGTTTTTTCTGATAATTGGGATTCGCATGTGGAGCAGGTCAGGTTGGTCTATAAAATTTTGCGTGAAAATTCTTGTTTGTCAAGGGCTCAAAGTGTCTCTTTGGTGTACAGAAGGTTCCCTTTTTGGGGTTCATTTTTTCCCCTTCTGCTGTGGAGATGGACCCAGTCAAGGTCCGAGCTATTCTTGATTGGACTCAGCCCTCGTCAGTTAAGAGTCTTCAGAAGTTCTTGGGCTTCGCTAACTTCTACCGTCGTTTTATCGCTAATTTTTCTAGCATTGTGAAACCTTTGACGGATATGACCAAGAAGGGCTCCGATGTAGCTAACTGGGCTCCTGCTGCCGTGGAGGCTTTCCAGGAGTTGAAACGCCGGTTTACTTCGGCGCCTGTTTTGTGCCAGCCTGACGTCTCACTTCCCTTTCAGGTTGAGGTGGATGCTTCGGAGATTGGGGCAGGGGCCGTTTTGTCGCAGAGAGGCCCTGGTTGCTCTGTTATGAAGCCTTGTGCCTTTTTCTCTAGGAAATTTTCGCCTGCCGAGCGAAATTATGATGTGGGCAATCGGGAGTTGTTGGCCATGAAATGGGCATTTGAGGAGTGGCGTCATTGGCTCGAGGGTGCTAAGCATCGTGTGGTGGTCTTGACTGATCACAAAAATCTGATGTATCTCGAGTCTGCTAAACGCCTTAATCCGAGACAGGCCCGCTGGTCATTGTTTTTCTCCCGCTTTGATTTTGTTGTCTCGTATTTACCAGGTTCATAGAATGTGAAGGCCGATGCTCTTTCTAGGAGCTTTGTGCCTGATGCTCCTGGAGTCGCTGATCCTGTTGGTATTCTTAAAGATGGAGTTATCTTGTCAGCTATTTCTCCGGATCTGCGACGTGTGTTGCAGAGATTTCAGGCTGATAGGCCTGAGTCTTGTCCACCTGACAGACTGTTTGTCCCGGATAAGTGGACCAGCAGAGTCATTTCCGAGGTTCATTCCTCGGTGTTGGCAGGTCACCTGGGAATTTTTGGCACCAGAGATCTGGTGGCCAGGTCCTTTTGGTGGCCTTCCTTGTCAAGGGATGTGCGGTCATTTGTGCAGTCCTGTGGGACTTGTGCTCGAGCTAAGCCTTGCTGTTCTCGTGCCAGCGGTTTGCTCTTGCCCTTGCCTGTCCCGAAGAGACCTTGGACACATATCTCCATGGATTTCATTTCTGATCTTCCGCTATCTCAGGGCATGTCCGTTATCTGGGTGATATGTGATCGCTTCTCCAAGATGGTCCATTTGGTTCCTTTGCCTAAGCTGCCTTCCTCTTCCGATCTGGTTCCTGTGTTTTTCCAGAACGTGGTTCGTTTGCACGGCATCCCTGAGAATATTGTGTCAGACAGAGGATCCCAGTTCGTTTCCAGGTTCTGGCGATCCTTTTGTAGTAGGATGGGCATTGATTTGTCGTTTTCGTCTGCTTTCCATCCTCAGACTAATGGACAGACGGAGCGAACCAATCAGACTTTGGAGGCTTATTTGAGGTGTTTTGTCTCTGCTGATCAGGACGATTGGGTGACATTCTTGCCGTTGGCTGAGTTTGCCCTTAATAATCGGGCTAGTTCCGCCACCTTGGTTTCGCCTTTTTTCTGCAACTCTGGTTTCCATCCTCGCTTTTCTTCGGGTCATGTGGAGCCTTCTGACTGTCCTGGGGTGGATTCTGTGGTGGATAGGTTGCAGCAGATCTGGAATCATGTGGTGGACAACTTGAAGTTGTCACAGGAGAAGGCTCAGCGCTTTGCCAACCGCCGCCGCGGTGTGGGTCCCCGACTACGCGTTGGGGATTTGGTGTGGCTTTCTTCCCGCTTTGTTCCTATGAAGGTCTCCTCTCCCAAATTTAAACCTCGTTTTATTGGGCCTTACAAGATATTGGAAATCCTTAATCCTGTATCTTTTCGTCTGGATCTTCCTGTGTCGTTTGCTATTCACAATGTATTTCATAGGTCCTTGTTGCGGCGGTACATTGTGCCTGTAGTTCCTTCTGCTGAGCCTCCTGCTCCGGTGTTGGTTGAGGGCGAGTTGGAGTACGTGGTGGAGAAGATCTTGGATTCTCGCCTCTCCAGGCGGAGGCTTCAGTACCTGGTCAAGTGGAAGGGCTATGGTCAGGAGGATAATTCCTGGGTGGTCGCCTCTGATGTTCATGCGGCCGATTTAGTTCGTGCCTTTCATGCCGCTCATCCTGATCGCCCTGGTGGTCGTGGTGAGGGTTCGGTGACCCCTCACTAAGGGGGGGGTACTGTTGTGAATTTGCTTTTTGCTCCCTCTAGTGGTTACTAGTTTTTTGACTCTGGTTTTTCTGTCATTCCTTTTATCCGCACCTGGGTCGTTAGTTAGGGGTGTTGCTATATAAGCTCCCTGGACCTTCAGTTCAATGCCTGGCAACGTAGTTATCAGAGCTAGTCTGCTGTGCTCTTGTCTACTGATCCTGGTTCCAGTTATATCAGCTAAGTCTGCCTTTTGCTTTTTGCTATTTGTTTTGGTTTTGTATTTTTGTCCAGCTTGTTCCAAATCTATATCCTGACCTTTGCTGGAAGCTCTAGGGGGCTGGTGTTCTCCCCCCGGACCGTTAGACGGTTCGGGGGTTCTTGAATTTCCAGTGTGGATTTTGATAGGGTTTTTGTTGACCATATAAGTTACCTTTCTTTATTCTGCTATCAGTAAGCTGGCCTCTCTGTGCTAAACCTGGTTCATTTCTGTGTTTGTCATTTCCTCTTACCTCACCGTCATTATTTGTGGGGGGCTTCTATCCAGCTTTGGGGTCCCCTTCTCTGGAGGCAAGAAAGGTCTTTGTTTTCCTCTACTAGGGGTAGCTAGATTCTCCGGCTGGCGCGTGTCATCTAGAATCAACGTAGGAATGATCCCCGGCTACTTCTAGTGTTGGCGTTAGGAGTAGATATATGGTCAACCCAGTTACCACTGCCCTATGAGCTGGATTTTTGTATTCTGCAGACTTCCACGTTCCTCTGAGACCCTCGCCATTGGGGTCATAACACCATCTTAGCACAGAAGGATCGCCAGAACCTGGAAACAAACTGGGATCCTCTGTCAGACACGATATTCTCAGGAATGCCGTGTAAATGAACCACATTCTGAAAGAACAAAGGAACCAGATCGGAAGAGGAAGGCAGCTTAGGCAAAGATACCAAATGGACCATCTTGGAAAAGCAATCACATACCACCCAGATGACAGACATGCCCTGAGACACCGGAAGATCTGAAATGAAATCCATGGAAATGTGTGTCCAAGGCCTCTTCGGGACAGGCAAGGGCAAGAGCAACCCGCTGGCATGAGAACAGCAAGGCTTAGCTCGAGCACAAGTCCCACAGGACTGCACAAATGACCGCACATCCCGTGACAAAGAAGGCCACCAAAAGGACCTAGCCACCAAATCTCTGGTGCCAAAAATTCCCGGATGCCCTGCCAACACCGAGGAATGAACCTCGGAAATGACTCTGCTGGTCCACTTATCAGGAACAAACAGTCTGTCAGGTGGACAAGAGTCAGGTCTACCAGCCTGAAATCTCTGCAACACACGTCGCAAATCCAGAGAAATGGCTGACAAGATTACTCCTTCTTTAAGAATACCAACAGGTTCTGCGACTCCAGGAGAGTCAGGCACAAAGCTCCTTGAAAGAGCATCAGCCTTCACATTCTTTGAACCTGGTAAATACGAGACCACAAAGTCAAAACGGGAGAAAAACAATGACCAACGGGCCTGTCTAGGATTCAGGCGTTTAGCAGACTCGAGATACATCAGATTTTTGTGATCAGTCAAGACCACCACACGATGCTTAGCACCCTCGAGCCAATGACGCCACTCCTCAAATGCCCACTTCATGGCCAACAACTCCCGATTGCCAACATCATAATTCCGCTCAGCGGGCGAAAACTTCCTAGAGAAAAAAGCACATGGTCTCATTACAGAGCAACCAGGGCCTCTCTGCGACAAAACGGCCCCTGCCCCAATCTCAGAAGCATCCACTTCAACCTGAAAGGGAAGTGAGACATCAGGCTGGCACAAAACAGGCGCCGAAGTAAACCGGCGCTTCAACTCTTGGAAGGCTTCCACGGCTGCAGGAGCCCAGTTAGCAACATCAGAACCTTTCTTGGTCATATCCGTCAAAGGTTTAACAACGCTAGAAAAATTAGCGATAAAACGACGGTAGAAGTTAGCAAAACCCAAGAACTTCTGAAGACTCTTAACTGACGTGGGTTGAGTCCAATCATGAATAGCTCGGACCTTGACTGGGTCCATCTCCACCGCAGAAGGGGAAAAAATAAAACCCAAAAAGGGAACCTTCTGTACTCCAAAGAGACACTTTGAGCCCTTAACAAACAAAGCATTCTCACGCAAAACCTGAAACACCATCCTGACCTGCTCTACATGCGAGTCCCAATCATCAGAAAAAAACAGAATATCATCCAGATAAACAATCATAAATTTATCCAGATACTTCCGGAAAATATCATGCATAAAGGACTGAAACACTGAAGGAGCATTAGAGAGCCCAAAAGGCATCACCAAGTACTCAAAATGACCTTCGGGCGTATTAAATGCAGTTTTCCATTCATCTCCTTGCTTAATGCGCACAAGGTTGTACGCACCACGAAGATCTATCTTGGTGAACCACTTGGCACCTTTAATCCGGGCAAACAAGTCCGACAACAGAGGCAAAGGATACTGAAATTTAACAGTGATTTTATTCAGAAGTCGATAGTCAATACAAGGTCTCAAAGATCCGTCCTTCTTGGCCACAAAAAAGAATCCCGCACCAAGAGGGGAAGAGGATGGACGGATATGCCCCTTCTCCAGAGATTCCTTGATATACGAACGCATTGCGGTATGCTCAGGTACAGACAGATTAAATAATCTTCCCTTAGGAAATTTACTACCTGGAATCAAATCTATAGCGCAGTCACAGTCACTATGAGGAGGAAGAGCACTGGACCTGGACTCGCTGAATACATCCTGATAATCAGACAAATACTCAGGAACTTCCGAAGGAGTAGAGGAAGCAATAGACACCGGGGGGGAATCACCATGAATTCCCTGACAGCCCCAACTTGACACAGACATTGCCTTCCAATCCAAGACTGGATTATGGGTCTGTAACCATGGCAGACCCAAAACGACCAAATCATGCATTTTATGCAGCACAAGAAAACGAATCACCTCCCGATATTCAGGAGTCATGCACATGGTTACCTGTGTCCAAAACTGCGGTTTATTTTCCACCAATGGCGTAGCATCAATACCTCTAAGAGGGATAGGATTTACCAACGGCCCAAGAACAAAACCACAGCGCTTGGCAAATGACAGATCCATAAGACTCAGGGCAGCACCTGAATCCACAAACGCCATAACAGGGTAGGAGGACAATGAGCAAATTAAAGTCACAGACAAAATAAATTTAGGTTGCAAATTACCAATGGCGACAGGACTAACAACCCTTGTTAGGCATTTAGAGCATGCTGATATAACGTGTAGAATCACCACAGTAAAAACACAACCCATTCTGACGTCTATGATTTTTCCGTTCATTTCTAGTCTGAATTCTACCACATTGCATTAAATCAGGTGTTTGTTCAGACAACACCACCAGAGGATTAGCGGCTTTGCGCTCCCGCAAACGCCGGTCAATTTGAATAGCCAGCGCCATGGAATCATTTAGACTTGTAGGAATGGAGAAACCCACCATCACATTCTTAATGGCTTCTGAAAGGCCATTTCTGAAATTTGCGGCCAGAGCACACTCATTCCACTGAGTAAGCACGGACCATTTCCGAAATTTTTGGCAATACACTTCAGCTTCATCCTGGCCCTGAGAAATAGCCAGCAAGGCTTTTTCTGCCTGAATTTCAAGATTGGGTTCCTCGTAAAGCAATCCGAGCGCCAGAAAAAATGCATCAATATTTGCCAATGCCAGATCTCCTGGCGCTAGCGAGAAAGCCCAATCCTGAGGGTCGCCCCGCAAAAAAGAGATAACAATTTTAACTTGCTGAGCTGAGTCTCCAGATGAACGGGGTCTCAGAGACAGAAACAATTTACAATTATTCCTGAAATTCCTAAACTTAAATCGGTCTCCAGAGAACAGTTCAGGAATAGGTATTTTAGGTTCAGACATAGGACTACTAGTAACAAAATCTTGTATGCCCTGCACACGAGCAGCAAGCTGATCTACACTTGTAATCAAGGTCTGGACATTCATGTCTGCAGCAAGCACAAGCCACTCAGAGGTAAAGGGGAGGAAGAAAGAAAAAAAAAAAAAAAAAACTCAGAATTTCCTTTCTTATTATCCCACTTCTGCAATGCATTAAACATTCAACTTGGGCCTGGCATACTGTTATGACCCCAATGGCAGAGGGTCTCAGAAGTAATTACCAAGTCTGCAAACACAAAAAACCAGCTCATAGGACAGTGGTAACTGGGCTGACCGTATAACTAATCCTAGCACCACAAATAGCAGCAGCCGGGGAACGTGCCTACGTTGGTTCTAGACGTCTCGCGCCAGCCGGAGAACTAACTAACCCTAGAAGGGAAAAGATAGACCTTTCTTGCCTCCAGAGAAAAGACCCCAAAAGTTGGATACAAGCCCCCAACAAATAATAACGGTGAGGTAAGAAGAAAAGACAAACGTAAGAATGAACTAGATATTTAGCAAAGAGAGGCCCACTGACTAATAGCAGAATATAGTAAGATGACTTATACGGTCAGCAAAAACCCTATCAAAATTTCCACGCTGGATATACAAGAATCCCCGAACCATCTAACGGCCCGGGGGGAGGATACCAGCCCCCTAGAGCTTCCAGCAAAATCAGGAATCACATTTAGTACAAGCTGGACAAATAAATAAGAGCAATGCAAATAACCAAAAAACAAGGAAGCAGGACTTAGCTTAATTTTGCAAGATCCAGGACCAGCAGACAGGAGCAAACATAAAGGAACTGATTACAACGATGCCAGGCACCAGACTGAGAATTCAGGAAGTTTATATAGCAACACCCCTGGACTAACGACCCAGGTGGGTGCCAAACTAGGGAAAGACAATCCCAGAGTCATATCACTAGTGACCACAAGAGGGAGCCAAAAAAGTCTAATTCACAACAGTACCCCCCCTTTAAGGAGGGGTCACCGAACCCTCACCAAGACCACCAGGGCGATCAGGATGAGCAGCGTGAAAGGCACGAACTAAATCGGCCGCATGCACATCAGAGGCAACCACCCAGGAATTATCCTCCTGACCATAGCCCTTCCACTTGACCAGATACTGAAGCCTCCGCCTGGAGAGACGAGAATCCAAGATCTTCTCCACCACGTACTCCAACTCGCCCTCAACCAACACCGGAGCAGGAGGCTCAACAGAAGGAACCACAGGTACAACGTACCGCCGCAACAAAGACCTATGGAACACGTTGTGAATGGCAAACGACACAGGAAGATCCAAGCGAAAGGACACGGGATTAAGGATTTCCAATATCTTGTAAGGACCGATGAAGCGAGGCTTAAATTTAGGAGAGGAGACCTTCATAGGAACAAATCGAGAAGACAGCCATACCAAATCCCCAACACGAAGTCGGGGACCCACACCGCGGCGGCGGTTGGCAAAACGCTGAGCCTTCTCTTGTGACAACTTTAAGTTGTCCACCACATGATTCCAAATCTGCTGCAACCTATCCACCACAGAATCTACCCCAGGACAGTCAGAAGGCTCCACATGTCCCGAGGAAAAACGAGGATGGAAACCAGAGTTGCAGAAAAATGGCGAAACCAAAGTAGCGGAACTAGCCCGATTATTAAGGGCAAACTCAGCCAACGGCAAGAAGGTCACCCAATCATCCTGATCTGCAGAAACAAAACACCTCAAATAAGCCTCCAGAGTCTGATTAGTTCGCTCCGTTTGTCCATTAGTCTGAGGATGAAAGGCAGACGAAAACGACAAATCATTGCCCATCTGTTGTGAATTTGCTTTTTGCTCCCTCTAGTGGTTACTAGTTTTTTGACTCTGGTTTTTCTGTCATTCCTTTTATCCGCACCTGGGTCGTTAGTTAGGGGTGTTGCTATATAAGCTCCCTGGACCTTCAGTTCAATGCCTGGCAACGTAGTTATCAGAGCTAGTCTGCTGTGCTCTTGTCTACTGATCCTGGTTCCAGTTATATCAGCTAAGTCTGCCTTTTGCTTTTTGCTATTTGTTTTGGTTTTGTATTTTTGTCCAGCTTGTTCCAAATCTATATCCTGACCTTTGCTGGAAGCTCTAGGGGGCTGCATCTGTTGTGAATTTGCTTTTTGCTCCCTCTAGTGGTTACTAGTTTTTTGACTCTGGTTTTTCTGTCATTCCTTTTATCCGCACCTGGGTCGTTAGTTAGGGGTGTTGCTATATAAGCTCCCTGGACCTTCAGTTCAATGCCTGGCAACGTAGTTATCAGAGCTAGTCTGCTGTGCTCTTGTCTACTGATCCTGGTTCCAGTTATATCAGCTAAGTCTGCCTTTTGCTTTTTGCTATTTGTTTTGGTTTTGTATTTTTGTCCAGCTTGTTCCAAATCTATATCCTGACCTTTGCTGGAAGCTCTAGGGGGCTGGTGTTCTCCCCCCGGACCGTTAGACGGTTCGGGGGTTCTTGAATTTCCAGTGTGGATTTTGATAGGGTTTTTGTTGACCATATAAGTTACCTTTCTTTATTCTGCTATCAGTAAGCGGGCCTCTCTGTGCTAAACCTGGTTCATTTCTGTGTTTGTCATTTCCTCTTACCTCACCATCATTATTTGTGGGGGGCTTCTATCCAGCTTTGGGGTCCCCTTCTCTGGAGGCAAGAAAGGTCTTTGTTTTCCTCTACTAGGGGTAGCTAGATTCTCCGGCTGGCGCGTGTCATCTAGAATCAACGTAGGAATGATCCCCGGCTACTTCTAGTGTTGGCGTTAGGAGTAGATATATGGTCAACCCAGTTACCACTGCCCTATGAGCTGGATTTTTGTATTCTGCAGACTTCCACGTTCCTCTGAGACCCTCGCCATTGGGGTCATAACAGTTTGCCAGGCCAGTATTAAATGTTTAATGCATTGCAGAAGAGGGATTATAAGAAAGAAGATTCTGAGTTTTTTTTTTTTTTCTCCTTCCCCTTTACCTCAGAGTGGCTATGCTTGCTGCAGACATGAAAGTCCAGACCTTGATTACAAGTGTGGACCAGCTGGCTACTCGTGTGCAGGGCATACAAGACTATGTTATCAGAAATCCTAGGTCAGAACCTAAAATACCGATTCCTGAACTGTTTTCCGGAGACAGGTTTAAGTTTAGGAATTTCGTGAATAATTGTAAATTGTTTTTGTCCCTGAGACCCTGTTCATCAGGAGATTCTGCTCAGCAAGTAAAAATTGTTATTTCGTTCTTACGGGGCGACCCTCAGGATTGGGCTTTTTCGCTGGCGCCAGGAGATCCGGCATTGGCTGATCTTGATGCGTTTTTTCTGGCGCTCGGTTTACTTTATGAGGAACCCAATCTTGAGATTCAGGCAGAAAAGGCCTTGCTGTCTATGTCTCAGGGGCAGGACGAGGCTGAAGTGTATTGCCAAAAATTTCGGAAATGGTCCGTGCTGACACATTGGAACGAGTGTGCACTGGCCGCTAATTTTAGAAATGGCCTTTCTGAAGCCATTAAGAATGTTATGGTGGGTTTTCCCATTCCCACAGGTCTGAATGATACTATGGCACTGGCTATTCAAATTGACCGGCGGTTGCGGGAGCGCAAAACCGCAAATTCCCTCATGGTGTTGTCTGAACAGACACCTGATTTAATGCAATGTGATAGAATCCTGACTAGAAATGAGCGGAAAATTCATAGACGCCGGAATGGCTTGTGCTACTACTGTGGTGATTCTACACATGTTATCTCAGCATGCTCTAAACGTATAGCTAAGGTTGTTAGTCCTGTCACCGTTGGTAATTTGCAACCTAAATTTATTCTGTCTGTAACTTTGATTTGCTCACTGTCATCTTATCCTGTCATGGCGTTTGTAGATTCAGGTGCTGCCCTGAGTCTCATGGATCTCTCATTTGCTAAGCGCTGTGGATTTACTCTTGAACCATTAGAAAATCCTATTCCTCTTAGGGGTATTGATGCTACACCATTGGCAGCAAATAAACCGCAGTATTGGACTCAGGTTACCATGTGCATGACTCCTGAACACCGCGAGGTGATACGTTTCCTGGTTTTACATAAAATGCATGATTTGGTCGTTTTAGGGCTGCCATGGTTACAGACCCATAATCCAGTCCTGGACTGGAAGGCTATGTCAGTCTCAAGTTGGGGCTGTCGTGGTATTCATGAGGATTCCCTGCCTGTGTCTATTGCTTCTTCTACGCCTTCGGAAGTTCCGGAGTATTTGTCTGATTATCAGGATGTCTTCAGTGAGTCTGAGTCCAGTGCACTGCCTCCTCATAGGGACTGTGACTGTGCTATAGATTTGATCCCAGGCAGTAAATTTCCTAAGGGAAGACTGTTTAATCTGTCGGTACCTGAACATACCGCTATGCGTTCATATATCAAGGAGTCTCTGGAAAAAGGACATATTCGTCCGTCTTCTTCCC
Organism: Ranitomeya variabilis; assembly: GCF_051348905.1. Taxonomy (NCBI): domain Eukaryota; kingdom Metazoa; phylum Chordata; class Amphibia; order Anura; family Dendrobatidae; genus Ranitomeya; species Ranitomeya variabilis. Next base: position 613,990,528 of record NC_135234.1, read on the forward strand.
CTCTTGGTGCGGGATTCTTTTTTGTGGCAAAAAAGGACGGATCTTTGAGACCTTGTATTGATTATCGGCTTTTAAATAAGATCACTGTCAAATTTCAGTATCCTTTACCGCTGTTGTCTGACTTGTTTGCCCGGATTAAGGGTGCCAAGTGGTTCACCAAGATAGACCTTCGTGGTGCGTACAACCTTGTGCGCATTAAGCAAGGTGATGAATGGAAAACCGCATTCAATACGCCCGAAGGTCATTTTGAGTACTTGGTGATGCCTTTTGGGCTCTCCAATGCGCCTTCAGTTTTTCAGTCCTTTATGCATGACATTTTCCGGAAGTATCTGGATAAATTTTTGATTGTTTATCTGGATGATATTTTGGTTTTTTCTGATAATTGGGATTCGCATGTGGAGCAGGTCAGGTTGGTCTTTAAAATTTTGCGTGAAAATTCTTGTTTGTCAAGGGCTCAAAGTGTCTCTTTGGTGTACAGAAGGTTCCCTTTTTGGGGTTCATTTTTTCCCCTTCTGCTGTGGAGATGGACCCAGTCAAGGTCCGAGCTATTCTTGATTGGACTCAGCCCTCGTCAGTTAAGAGTCTTCAGAAGTTCTTGGGCTTCGCTAACTTCTACCGTCGTTTTATCGCCAGAAAAAACGCATCAATATTTGCCAATGCCAGATCTCCTGGCGCTAGCGAGAAAGCCCAATCCTGAGGGTCGCCCCGCAAAAAAGAGATAACAATTTTAACTTGCTGAGCTGAGTCTCCAGATGAACGGGGTCTCAGAGACAGAAACAATTTACAATTATTCCTGAAATTCCTAAACTTAAATCGGTCTCCAGAGAACAGTTCAGGAATAGGTATTTTAGGTTCAGACATAGGACTACTAGTAACAAAATCTTGTATGCCCTGCACACGAGCAGCAAGCTGATCTACACTTGTAATCAAGGTCTGGACATTCATGTCTGCAGCAAGCACAAGCCACTCAGAGGTAAAGGGGAGGAAGAAAGAAAAAAAAAAAAAAAAACTCAGAATTTCCTTTCTTATTATCCCACTTCTGCAATGCATTAAACATTCAACTTGGGCCTGGCATACTGTTATGACCCCAATGGCAGAGGGTCTCAGAAGTAATTACCAAGTCTGCAAACACAAAAAACCAGCTCATAGGACAGTGGTAACTGGGCTGACCGTATAACTAATCCTAGCACCACAAATAGCAGCAGCCGGGGAACGTGCCTACGTTGGTTCTAGACGTCTCGCGCCAGCCGGAGAACTAACTAACCCTAGAAGGGAAAAGATAGACCTTTCTTGCCTCCAGAGAAAAGACCCCAAAAGTTGGATACAAGCCCCCAACAAATAATAACGGTGAGGTAAGAAGAAAAGACAAACGTAAGAATGAACTAGATATTTAGCAAAGAGAGGCCCACTGACTAATAGCAGAATATAGTAAGATGACTTATACGGTCAGCAAAAACCCTATCAAAATTTCCACGCTGGATATACAAGAATCCCCGAACCGTCTAACGGCCCGGGGGGAGGATACCAGCCCCCTAGAGCTTCCAGCAAAATCAGGAATCACATTTAGTACAAGCTGGACAAATAAATAAGAGCAATGCAAATAACCAAAAAACAAGGAAGCAGGACTTAGCTTAATTTTGCAAGATCCAGGACCAGCAGACAGGAGCAAACAGAAAGGAACTGATTACAACGATGCCAGGCACCAGACTGAGAATTCAGGAAGTTTATATAGCAACACCCCTGGACTAACGACCCAGGTGGGTGCCAAACTAGGGAAAGACAATCCCAGAGTCATATCACTAGTGACCACAAGAGGGAGCCAAAAAAGTCTAATTCACAACAGCAACGATCCCGTGTATGTGCCTACTTAAACAGTCGCTGCTGACAATTAAAAATGGAGTTTTGCATGTGGACCAGGTGGAAATGGACGAAGAAATGAGACAGGCAGAAACTAACCCAGCTCAGCCTCATCTCAAATGCTCAGCGAGGATTGGGTAAGAATGATTACTTGGAGGCTGAGGAGGAGGAACAGGAGCTAGTACAACAGAGACCAGTACCCACAGAATCTTCATCCCATCTCTCCTACATGGATGGACTGAGGATGGTAATGAAGAGATAGAGATGGATGAGGAGATGGAAAGTAGTCATCATGGAGACAAGGAAGTATTAGGACCTTGGCACATATAGTAGACTTTATGTACTGCTGCCTTTCCTGTTACTCTCGCGTTACATTCATGTTGGACAAAAATGAGTACTGGTTGTTCACCCTGTTAGACCCACGCTACAAGAACTATCTTAAATCTCTCCTTCCTGAGGCAAAGAGGTCTATTAAAATAATGTTATAGCAGATGGCCATTGTGGAAAATATGTTGGAAAAATTCCCATCAGAAAATGCCAAGTGGCAGAGGGCAAGCTTCCAACCAAGGAGGAGAGATGAGGGAGACACGCACCAGGCACAGCAGAGTCAGGGGTACACTGTCAAAGGCATGAGTCAATTTCCTGACACCCTCCCAGCATCTAGGGTCTGATGACTGGGTATTTTTGACAAGGAGGGAAAACCGCTTGCCGGCACCCGTGAACCAGGGGAAGCTGGTGCACAGAGCGGTGAAAAAAAGGGGGCGTGGTAAAGGTGACATCACCAAAACAAAAAACAAAGGACGGATGCCGCACAGGACCACACTTGCCTACGTGTTTCGAAGGTCTACGGACCTTCTTCGTCAGGGCCCTGACGAAGAAGGTCCGTAGACCTTCGAAACGCGTAGGCAAGTGTGGTCCTGTGCGGCATCCGTCCTTTGTTTTGGTGACGTCACCTTTACCACGCCCCCTTTTTTTCACCGCTCTGTGCACCAGCTTCCCCTGGTTCATGGGTGCCGGCAAGCGGTGTTCCTGACGCGTGCGGCGGGCACACACCCACCAGGGAGGACGCTCCCTTCATTTTCGGGTGTTTGTGCCGCCCCACGCCGCTGCCCTGGACATCGCCACTCTGGATACTGGACTCTGTACTTCCATGGGCCGCTGGTGAACCTGTCTCTACTATTGCAGCCCTCCTGAGAACGTGTTATCACCCTCACAAGCAGCTACATCATTAGCCAGTAAGTGTGCTCTCCTTTTTAATAGCAGCCACGCATTTCATGTGGAACTTTGGACATAACAGGCATCTACTTTGCTATTGATACTACTTATACTTTCATTGTGCGTCACATTGCGTCCAGGTAGACGCTCACTTTGTACACCTACGTAGTATTTATTTAGTTGGCGCGGTGCCTTTGTTTATTTATTTTGTTTATTTATTTATAAATTGTGAAAAGTCTTTTCAGAGGGTCATTTATTATTCAACCCCTCAACCCACCAGAATTCTGTTTGGTTCCCCTAAAGTATTAAGAAGTAGTTCAGGCACAAAGAACAATGAGCTTCACATGTTTGGATTAATTATCTCTTTTTCCAGCCTTTTCTGACTATTTAAGACCCTCCCCAAACTTGTGAACAGCACTCATACATGGTCAACATGGGAAAGACAAAGGAACATTCCAAGGCCATCAGAGACAAGATCGTGGAGGGTCACAAGGCTGGCAAGGGGTACAAAACCCTTTCCAAGGAGTTGGGCCTACCTGTCTCCACTGTTGGGAGCATCATCCGGAAGTGGAAGGCTTATGGAACTACTGTTAGCCTTCCACGGCCTGGAAAGCCTTTGAAAGTTTCCTCCCGTGCCGAGGCCAGGCTTGTCCGAAGAGTCAAGGCTAACCCAAGGACAACAAGGAAGGAGCTCCGGGAAGATCTCATGGCAGTGGGGACATTGGTTTAAGTCAATACCATAAGTAACGTACTCCACCGCAATGGTCTCCGTTCCAGACGAGCCCGTAAGGTACCTTTACTTTCAAAGCGTCATGTCAAGGCTCGTCTACAGTTTGCTCATGATCACTTGGAGGACTCTGAGACTGACTGGTTCAAGGTTCTCTGGTCTGATGAGACCAAGATCGAGATCTTTGGTGCCAACCACACACGTGACGTTTGGAGACTGGATGGCACTGCATACGACCCCAAGAATACCATCCCTACAGTCAAGCATGGTGGTGGCAGCATCATGCTGTGGGGCTGTTTCTCAGCCAAGGGGCCTGGCCATCTGGTCCGCATCCATGGGAAGATGGATAGCCCGGCCTACCTGGAGATTTTGGCCAAGAACCTCCGCTCCTCCATCAAGGATCTTAAGATGGGTCATCATTTCATCTTCCAACAAGACAACGACCCAAAGCACACAGCCAAGAAAACCAAGGCCTGGTTCAAGAGGCAAAAAATCAAGGTGTTGCAGTGGCCTAGTCAGTCTCCTGACCTTAACCCAATTGAAAACTTGTGGAAGGAGATCAAGATTAAAGTCCACATGAGACACCCAAAGAACCTAGATAACTTGGAGAAGATCTGCATGGAGGAGTGGGCCAAGATAACTCCAGAGACCTGTGCCGGCCTGATCAGGTCTTATAAAAGACGATTATTAGCTGTAATTGCAAACAAAGGTTATTCCACAAAATA